>NC_136819.1:19523235-20183660 GCF_951394365.1 Tetrao urogallus | reverse complement strand
GGAATCATCTTTTCTCTACCAGCATTCTGACACCGGTGGTATTTTCATGAAGCTAAATACATACAATTTCCACACAAATAATCTTTCACAGATTAAAATAATATTTAGATTAAGTACCTTTGGCTTATTACAATGTCACGTAATGTGGAAACACTTAGACTAGAAAAAACAGATGGCTCAGTAAATTAATCTATAAGCAGCAACAGAGCATAAGGTTAGTTGCTGACATTGACTGAACGTTGTGGAATGTGGTAGCAATATTAATCAGTTTTAATCAGTAGCAAATGTGAGTGTGAAAAAGGAGAGCTTGAAAAAGGATGAGATAGTTTAGGAACCAATCATTTAAAGGGAGGCTGGAATTTCACATTTGAGATTTATAATTGTACTTAAAATTCACCACAGTTTTGTAATATTTTGATTGAAAGCTCTAGTTAAACATGTTAGGAAAATAGGAACTCATCTCCATTATTGGTCAATATCCCTGATACTTATTTCAAATTCAGCTTCATTTTGAAACTGCTCTGATTTTTTTACAGACAGCAATAATCATGATGCAGTAAAATTCATCGTATCTTTCAGGAAATAGGCCAAATAACATTATTAGGTATTTTATTCTGAAAAGAGGTATTTTCATATTCCTCCATAGTATTGGGCAAACTTTCTTCATTAATTATTTCAGCATGGTTTTCCTAGTTTTGTTCTTAGTTTACAATTTTATTTTTTTACACAAAAAGGGATTTCTTGGATGTAGAGGAAGCCTCGAATGGCATCCTCGTGCGTTGAATTGAAATATTTACCATAATATCGGTCACTGGCCTTTGTGAACTTTAAAATGAAGAGCACTTTACTGCAGATCCTTTAAACAGTCTGCCTGATAGACTGGAATGATTGTTAAATTAATTTTAATATTCTGAATATAATTGTGTAAAAAACAGAGGCCATTTGAAGAAGCAGTAGCAATGGTTATTTTACGACTATTTCCAATAAGTTCTTCATTGAATTAAAATAAGTAAAGCTTTAGAGAAGTATTTTTTCACCTGTTGCTCAGAGTGCATGGCACAAACTACTAAAATTTTGCTCACTTATAATAATGAGTTTCAAAAGAGCTGGTGGGGAAATCTCCATTTAAATGCTGCCTTTAGTCTTTCTATCTAGTAGAGAGTGACTTTGAGAGTCTCCACAGCTCATGAATAAAGCATACCATATATACGAAAGTTTGTAGAGCTTCAAGTCATCTGGGAAACCCAGTCTTTCTTTGATAAAAATATTTTGCTTTTGCAAAAGTACTGGAATGAGAGCACTGCAGTCAGAGCCTTCATTTTATTCATTTTGTTTTATTCAAAAGGCAGTGTGATTTTTCCTCATATTGTGCTGCCACTCTGCCCCTGTACTAACCTCAGTAAAGTAAACTCATGGGAGAAGGGTTTATAAGGACAAAAGTACATATTTCATTCTTCTGCCACAACTAAATGAATTATCTCTTTGGAAAAGACAGACTTTCTGATTGGAAGATTGTTGGGGCTGCAGTGAATGTAAGAAAACCTCCTAATGTTATATATTTTCATACATTTATTAATGTGTAAAGGAAAGAACGAACTCCAACAGTCTATCTAAATTGAAAGAAACTGTAACAAACATCTTCATACTCATACTTACCACGTCACTGGTAACACTTGCATGTTACCAGTTAAAATTTTTTCTTTTCAAGATTGCATTTGTTATATTCCATCTATGTTCACTTTCTGGCAAATTAATACCAGTCAAGTTTACTAGCTAAATTTGTGGGTAAATAATGAAAAAATGATGACAAAATTCTTACATAAATCATTATGACCCAGTCAGTTTCTGTCCTTTTGAACTGAAAATAGTTTTTTTTTCTTTTTCAATTGGATATTTATTGAACTCATTTATTCACTTTCCACGTAGGGAGTCTTCCTGGCTCAATATAATAAAAGAACATCTCATATTTAATTTTTTTCTGAATAACCAATTATTCTGCCTTAATGTTGTTTGAAAATACAAACATTCTCTAATCTGTTTTTTAGTGACATTTGGCACTACTTTTATTCATGAATAGCCTACTGATGACAATTTCTTATCATTTGCAATGGGTAGATTAAAAAAAAGTCAAATACCTTGCAAAATCATATCTTTGATATTAGACAAAGAATTCTACCACAGAGTTTGGTTTACAGAATAGGAAACAGGATCCCTTCAGTTGTATTTCCTGATAGAGAGCTACCTGAGGTGCTCTTCTCTGATGTTTTCACTCTTTTCAGAGACATCAGTCCATCTAAATTAAAAGAAACTGCAACAAATATTTTTGTACTCATTAAATCATCAAAATAGAAATTTCTTAGGAATCTAGAGAATGCAATTCTCTTCTGCTTTAATCATACTGCACCTCATGGTCTTTTATTCCAGATAGCTTGTGAATTGAGTGTGTATTTTCACATTTTTCCTTAGCCCATTTCTAAACCAAGCTGTCTAAGTTAAAAATATTTATTTTTCTTCAAAAAATAAAAGCAAGAAAGTAATTTTCTGGTCTCATCTGAGATTTACAGAGACCAAGATTGACCATATTAAAGAAAATGCTTGGACAATACTTGGATCTTTTCCTGTTTGTCAGCTTTTTCATTTATAAATGAGTGTTTAAAATTAAAAAAAAAAAAAAAAAAGTACATTTAATTCTGTTTATACATGATGCAAATGTTAACGTGTATATAATGCTTGAAATGACAAAAGCAGTTGATGCTAGCTCATCAGTGATTTACAATTTTTCATTTATTTATTCAGTTTTCTTAGCTAGCACTTCAGTTTTAAATCCAGCTTTAAAGCCTCAGAAGAATTTGGCATAGTCCATGGATCAGGCAGATCTGAAAGGAATCAATTTGCAGCAGAAGCTAAAGAGCATATATTTAGGAGATGAGAAGAGAGGGAACTGGTGGACTGTGGGACATGCTCCCCCAGAAATGATTGATGCTGAGACTCAGGTCCTGGAATGCTGTGTGATAGTAAGAAGGGTCTATAAGAGAAGGGATTGAAGGCATTGCATTGGTTGGATGCTACTAGTAAGCGTACAGAATGAATGATACACTATAGTCTAAAAAATTATATATGCCTCCATGCACTGGAATGTTTTTCATTAGCTACTGACGTTTAAATCTTTTAAAAGAGAGATTGGTTTCAGTAATTATGTATGTGAAAATTTACGCATATCTATGGACATTTCTAGTTTTATTATTTAGAAAAAGTAGTGAATTATAAATTTTGCATTGCACGTTTGAATTAACAACAGTTGAAAAAAAATATCACCATAAGAGTATATGAGTGTTTGTTCCCCTGGATGACTTACACACTAGTAAATGTAAAATTCATTACTTGCTTCTATCCGTATAAATATCTTTAGAAAACAAAAGTTATTATTTTGAAACAATATCAGACCATTCTGCCTTTTACATAGCTGCTAAATATCAGGTAGCACAAAGGAGATGAAAACAAACATATAAACATCCTGGTATTTCTAAAATACAGCAGAAAAAAATAATGGTATATTATGGCTTGATCTGTGGCTGAGTCTGCAGCTGTAGAAGAAGGTATAGAAAGCCTTATCGCCTTATCTGGGGCTGCAAATGCCAAAAGCAATAGCTGCTTGTATATTTCTGAAAAGGAATTGCTCTGTCTTTCACCTCAAAGTGTCTGTAGACATTTCATAGCTCTCAGACCTATTTGAGAATTGCTGCCAGAACCCTGAGAAAGAGTAAAGAATTTTTTATAGCTTAAACACAGAGATCCTATTTATGTACTTACATAACTGGTTATCTGCCTAAGGCATTTAGTTATGTTATAGAGGCTGTGGATACTCTGTCCCTGGAGATTAAGACCAGGTTGAATGGGGCTTTGGGCAACTGATCTAGTACCAAATCTGGAGGTTTGTGGCCTTAACTATGACAGGGGGGTCGGAACTTGATGATCCTTGGGGTCCCTCCCAACCCAAACCATTCTATGATTCTATGATAACACATGGCAATCTGCATCTTACAGCAAATGCATTAGTCTTTTGAAATCAAAACTAACCCATATTTAGAGATGTTTCAAAATTTATGCTATTATTTCATTAATGCTTTTTGAATGCACTTAAAAATCTTTTTTACATAAATAGCACTGTGAAGTAATGTTTTTTTTTTCTTTCCTTGTCCCCTTGATTAGATTTTCGGATTGGAAGGAATTATACATTGTTTTCATTATTACTGAAAATTTTGTAAATTCATTCCTTTAAATGGTTGTAGTTAGCAATGTTTACCTCATAAAACAAATGCTTTGTGTCTTCTGAAGAGTAATTTACCCATAAATGCACACATTCCCCAAGCCTAATGTGTGTACTGTTCTATATACACTAAGATAGTATGCAATATAAATAAGCATGTCTTACTAATGCTGCATTTTCTAATTTAAAACCTGTTTATAACCTTGACTTTGAAAGCTCTATATGACTTTACAGAGATAATCCCTACAGGTAAAAACTATTACCTTTGACTTTCTTTTTTTTTTCTCCCCTTTTCATCTTGCTTCAAAGTACTGGAAGTTGTAAAAAAGGCCTTCAGGTTTTTGTATAAATTGGAGAAGACATAGACACATGCATGTGTGTGCATGCACATATGGACTTTGATCTTTCATGGACTCTCCTCAAGAATCTGATTTGCTAATGCCCTTAAGGTTTGTTTCAAAAGTGCACTGAACATATTTCAAGGATTAAAAGATCTGTGTTCTGAATACATCTTTTTTTCCACTTCCACTTTTTTAAACATCTGCAAACATTTGCTTGTAATAGACTCATTGTAAGTCCTGGTTCTAGCAAGTTATTCAAGGTCAGGTGGTCATCTGTAGCCTAACTGCTCTTTATTAGTGGTTTGTGCTGAACTGAGCAGTTAAAAATCCCTCTCTGTTTTTTTGTGAAAATATATGTGCACGGTATATTTTTGTCATAAGCCTGTTCATTTGTATTTTTAAACTAGAATAACGTGAAAGTGGGAGTAATCTAGTTCATTATTAATGGAAAGAATAGAATCTATGACTTTCAAATATAATGCTATTTTAGAAAAATATCTGATATACTTCAGACTGAGCATATTATTATTTGTCAACATTTTGGTGAATTTTGTTACTTCTAGATAACAGCTATACTTGATCCAACTTGCTAGTTTATTATTCAAATTCCTTGTAAAATTTTCCTTTTTCTGTTCTTTGATATGAGGAGACATATGAAGGATTTATTGCCAAATGTTCATTATGCCTTCTGATGTGGTTCTATAATGTTCAACTTCTTCAAATACTCTTGACTGATTAAGTAGCTGCTTATACATCTATTCCTAGTTACATTCCATTATCCAAAATGCAATGATAGTAAAAAAGCTTTTTCCAAAATTACCACTGTCTCCTCAACTTCTGCAGATGTTACTGAAAAGTGATTGTATTTTTCCAGTTTTGTTGTAGAACAAATTTCTTGTGAACCTTGATGGCATGCAGCAGGTATTTCAGGTGCTTTCCTAATACATCCCAAGGAAATAGATTGAATATTTGAAGCAGTAAATCTCATTTTGATCTCTATAGAAAGGATAATGTTGACTCTTTTCCTCTCTCACTTCATTTATGAATGAGAATTTATAAATCCAATGGTTTGAAAGGTAATTTGGATTGGGAAAGGGAATAGAAAAAATGCAGATAATAGACGACCATGGTTTCAGAATTGGCAAATACAGTAAATATACAGTTATTGTTGTACCCATTTCATGGGAGTGAAAGCTCCCATATAATGAATATTTTGGACCATTCTACCTTTGCTTTTCTTCTAGAGATTAACTCAGACGATTTTACATGGTCTCACTGTAGCATTCAGAAAATAATGCAGCCAACCATTTATCTTAGCAAGTAGTTTTTAGTTGCTGATCTTGATACAACTGATTGTCATTTGTACATATGATCTAACTTTTGTAGTGGATGCTGAAGGAAGAACCAATGCCAGGAATGAAGAATATGTAATTAGCAAACCAGTGGCACTGACAAGCAGCTGCAGTTTTGCTCCTCTTCAGTGCTGAGAGAAACTGCAATGGGTAGATTAGTCCACAGACACTGGCTGTTAGTAGCAGAGACAGAATGATGGTAAACATGTTCTGTAAGTGAAAATGGTAATTGATATGCAGGCTTGAATTACCTTCTCAGTTTCTTAGTATAAAACTCCAATAGGTCTTTGACAATGCCCTTCACTGAGGAAAGTATGTTGTACAAAGGATAATTGGCAGTTAATGTAGCCAAGGCTACATTAATGGCTTGCCAATCCATTATAAATGTCTCACTGATCATTCTTGATCACTTTAAGTAAATAAAGAGAAACTAAAAGTTTCTGTATTGTTTTTTCAGGATTTGGTATATCTAATGATATACATAGACATTCTTTTGTTGGTGATCACTTCTCCACTCAATTTTGTACTTCTTCAGATTAAGCCCTGGCAATAAAGCAAGGCATTGTGGAAGCCACCCAGCACTCAGGTATTGATGTCAGAATAACAACTTGAGTCCTCTCTTAGGAAGTAGTTGTTCTGTTCTTTTTTGACTGTTATATATCAAGAAGAATCTAATGTCGTTTTCCTCATTACATTCTATATGAATCACCATACCCTTTTTGCAGATATTTTTTTTTTTTTTAATTTGTTAGAGGGCTATATGAGGATTAAAGTAAACAAACTCATTATGATATTCAGATATCTTTCCAAGGACCATCCTTGATTTGATTTAACAATATGATTTAAACTGCCAAATAACTTGCTTTAGAGATGTGTTAGTTAAATATGCATTAGAGGTGGCACAACTTGTGTTAGTTTTCTAAAGCACGAGCTTTTACAGATACTTGCGATGACAATTTTTACTGAAGTCTTTGCAGTTTAGTTTAAAATATAAACTAAAAGAATTAATCCCAAGAGTGGGTTTAGTCTCAATTAACATTAACTTTCTCGAGTAAAATTTTCTTATTCTCACTAATTACCTGACAGATTTAACAGAAATCTGGTCAACATAATTGATAGAAGTTAGGAAGTGAATCTTCTAAAGAAATATGTACAGTTTTGTTAGTATCAGATGAATTGCTGTCTCAAACTTACCTTCTGTAATAACAAGATTTTGCCTAGAAAAACCCTTGCATTACAAAGCATCTCCAGGGGAAAAAAAAATAAGACCTCTTTCTAATAGCAAGAGTCCCCTGCTCTAAATATTATTTCTGTATGCTGTTTTCCTGAGATTTGGGTTTTCTGAAAAGAGGGGAAATGATGGAGTTCAATCTTGTATAAAGAATATCTCATTATGTTGTATCTGCTGACTAGGTTAATGGGCTAGAGTCTTGAGATACAAAGATATACCTCAGTATGCAAAAATTCTTAGAAGAAACTGCAGCATTTGGCAGCTCAGTAAGACACTGAATGTATTGGCTGGTTACTTTTACAGTTTTAAGCACTCATTAAAAATGCAAATGTTTGTAGATGACCTAGCCACAGAAAGTCATAGTTCTGGGAGTTAATTAAGGGGAGCCCCACCGCTGTACTCTCTTTTTTTTTATAAACAAGGGATGTTAATCAATCTCCTACCTTATTCTTCTGTTCTATCTGTTATCACAATGTGATTTTAAAACTTTTCATTCATTCTCAGAGTTTTACAGTTAGGTAACTGATACACAGAGAGAATAAAGTGACCTTCCTAAAGATTTAAGAATTATTCTGTGGAAGATGTCAATGGAAGTTATCTAACTAACTGTCTTTGAAGACATAAGCCTCAACATTCTGTTGCTTCTAAATCTCTGCTCTAGCATTACTCTGATTGCTATTTATGGCTGACACTCCTGAATGTTACTCCCTGAATAGTAACAGAGTTGTACTTCATTTTCACAGTCTGTTATTGAATATACACAAGGGCTACTTTCCCACTTAAGCAAATGCTGTTGAATTCTGAAGTGTTTCTATTTGTGTGAGGTACAGATAATTATCTTCTAAATAGGAATCTCTAAAGAGACTTAACAAACCTCTCCAAGTCTGAGAGTGCTAGAAGCTGTAAATGGAAACGTTGCTACTCACAGTTACGATGTTGGACTTCAAGTAAGAGTGAAGAACTTGTTGCCATCCTAAGATAGTGCAATATTTTTTCTAATATGGCACAGGTTGGTAACTGGATGAGGAGCACAGCATTGTGATACTTGCTTAGAAAGCTTCTAAGACAGAAGCATGCAATGTCACGTGGGAAAAGCACTATAAAGCCAAGTAAGAATAGCGCTGGAATGTATCATGCTTTCAAGTGGTTGCTTCTTCACACATACAGCTATGCTTTTACATTACCATTGATAAAGTAAAATAAGATTCATTGCCTTGTTTTTCATGTTTTTGTGTAACAAGTAAAGGAGACATAGCAAGTATTGGCTAAATGCTTCAAAATAAAGCAGAATTTAAGAAGGGTTTCAAACAAATAATTACAACTGAAATGGACAAAAGAATACGAGTTTGTAATCATTATTATCTTTTCTGTCATTTCAAAAATATTATTTACAGGGTTTTCTTTCCCATTTCAGTCATTTAAAACCTAAGATATGTTTGTAACTGATGAAATATAATGCTCATGCAATACCCAGAAAATTAATTTTTAAAATCTGAATTAATTTTAAACTAAATTCTGGAATGACCAGAAGGTTCAGTTTAACAAAGAACGTTCTGTTAAACTGCAGATATTTAAAAAATTATCTATTGAATCTTTTTTTCTTTCTTCTCAACATTTTCAAGCATTGTGCTTGTAGTAAAGAGTAACCTTGTGGATTTTAATTGGATTTCTTGGTTTGATAAACTCAACGAAGTAAAATCATAAAAATAAAATTTTGAAACATTTTTCAAGCAATTTTCATGGAAACATTTTCAGTTATCAGTAATGAAAGAAAAACAAAAGTCTATTAAGATTTTCATTTTATTCTCTAATAGTGTTCATTATCTGGAGACATAAGGAGGAAAGATGAATCCATACGACCAGCAGTAGGTTTTTGAGAAGGGTAGTAATAGCATAGGTATATTCATAAGGTAAAACATTCATTTAGTTTATCAGGAGGAGGATAACAACCTTAGTATGCAGATTTTTGAAAACCTTGCTCAGTCACAAGCTAAACTTGTCTAAAAATAGCTCAGATATGAAAAATGCACTGAGTTTATGTGTATCTATATGTGTAATATTTGGGGGAAAAAATGAACTTGCAACTGGCAGTTAAAAAAAGAATAATAATTATCTACACATATTTGGCCAATACAGATGCCAAATCACTAACAGCAATTCTGGTGAAATAGATCATACTTTAGCATTACTTCTGATTGCTATCACATTTAATTCAGCAAATCATTTTCAGTTTTCTATGAAAAATTCTGAAATGAGGAAAACCAAATATATTTTTTAATCCATTATACATTAGATTTAAAGACTGTATTTCTGAGAATATTTAGGAAATCTAAAATTTGAAATCCAAAATCAATTTAAAAAAGGAACTTTTAGTTACACAATGCATTTTCTTATAGAATCATAGAATGACTTATGTTGTTAGGGACCTTAAAGACTGTATAGTTCTAACCTTCCCTGCTGTGGGCAGGGCAACCACCCACTAGATCATGCTGCTGAGGGCCCCATTCAACCTGACCTTGAACACCTCCAGGGATGGGGCATCCTCGTCTTCTCTGGGCAGTCTGTGCCAGTGTGTGATCACCCTCTGAGAAAAAATGTCCTCCTAATATACAAACTAAATTTCACTTCTATTAGTTTAAATTCATTCCCCCTTATCCTATCACTACCATACTGTATAAAAAAACACTCTTCCTGCTGTTCATAAGCTCCTTTTAAATACTGGAAGGCCACAATGATGTCTCCCCAAAATGATCTCAACTCCAAGCTGAACAAGCCCAGTTCCCTCAGTGGTTCAGTACGGTTTCCCTTGAGCTAATTAGCGTGAGTACTGAAAGCAGTTCAGCTGAAAAAGCTGTTCAAAACAAGTGACTTATTTAAACGTTTTTACTCTTTTGTGGTTAAATATTGTATTGACAATTGTGAAGATACACATTATTATTAATTTTTTAAATATTTTTTTAAAACAGCCTAAATTCTCCTGATCACTTTGAAAAATTGGTTCATGTTGATTAACATTTTTTTTTAAAGAATTTCACGTCTAAAGAGCAATGCATAACTAGTTATACATTTCACATTTTCTATGTTTTAATCAATTTTCACTGTGGAGATGTTGTCTGAAAAAGAATAATGATAGATAAGAAAAAGTAGCCTTGAGCAACATGGTCTCTCATCCAGTATCACTCATTTCCCTAGCGGGTCATTTTAAATGAAAGATTTGTCCAGATCATTGGCTGATAAAATTAGTTCTCACTGGTGTTCTGGGCCTGGATGTGTTAGAGATTCTCAGAATGATAAAAAGGTATGGGGTTTAGTAACATACAAAGGCACTGAGGCATTTTACCTTCCTTCTCATTTGTGTACCTTTCTTAAGAATATTAGGATGGTGTTACATTACAAAAAATCTTACTTTATTGCCAGTGTTTGCAATCACAGTCAAGTCTTATCTGTCCTTTATTGGCTTCTGCACAAAAATAAAAATAAAAAAAATAAAAGAAGTCTTATGGTATTAGACTGCATATGTGTTTAGCTTTGGTCATGTGAAGAGGAATGCTAAAATCAAGATGTTCTTTTGTGCTTGCAGTTGTGGACCACAATGGAGATATCTGGTAATTCTGGAGGCACTGAACCTTTTAAAATATAGCAAACTGTATTCAGTAAATTGTATTCTTTTTTACACATACAACTGCTTCAGTATTTTGTAGCACTAAAGAACTATGCACAAAAGCCCTTAGAACTATTTCATTTTCATAATACATTACAATAAATAAAAAGGTGTACAGATTTTTCAGAATGACAGGTATTTCTGAGGAGCAACTAGGTAAGAATTTGTAATTCAATGAAACAGCTATGGATAGTGAAAATGAGGGCACTTAAAGAAAGAAAAAACATATTTCATCTAAATTGCTCTTCAGACTTTTTATTCCATCTGTCAGATATAACTAGTTTCATTTGACTGATGCAAATTGCTATTAAAGACTCTGATAGAGGCCCTGAACAACTGAAGCTTCTTATTTTTATTTACTTTTTCTTTTGAATTGCCTTTAAAGAAAGTTTTGCCAAGTCATGCATTTGATTATCTTGTAATAATACTTGCAGTTCAGCAGTAGATTTGCGGAAGATGAGAAGAAAATATAATGCCAGAAAGAATCGTACTTCTAGAGATAAGGCCCAAATGCATCCAAATCCTGGAAGTAGACTCCAGTATTCAGGACTCTAAAGATGTTCTGTAGGGTTGTTCACAACAAGCAATGGTAAAAGAATACTTCATGATAAAAGTTGTGAACACATCTGGTCTGCTTCCTGCAGAACTTGGGAGTTAAATGAACAAATCTACATGTAATAATAGCATGTTTGAGGAGATAGGGGCTTTAATCTCTAAAACTCTATAAGCTTTATTTACACTACAAAAGAACAGTAACTTGGAGGTCATGTAGAAACAGTCACTTGCATGATCCGCTCATTGTAAAATCTGTAGGAGTCTGTCCACTGAGTTCATTGTGTTTTAGATAGGGTCTCAGTTCAAGAATAACCTCTTGTTCTGCTTATTGTGTTGAAGTACACAAACTCTGAAATGTTGCTGTGAAGCACTTCCTTTTGTAAATGAATTCTGTAATAGTAAAACCACAATTTGTAGCAGATCATAAAGGTAATGGCTGAAATAATTTGCAGAGTACATAAGTCCTGCAGATCAAAATAAGAATTTCAGTTGAAAGGCCGCGCTTAGTGGAAGGAAAGTTGGCTGTACAAGAGGAATCAGTAGAGACGAGGTTAAATACAGTGTATGTTACTATGTGAAACATCAATGCATGACATTTCACAGCAGTTAGCAGGCCCAGATGCCCCCAGAGCCCAGTTCGTTCCTCCTCCATTCTCCAGTGCACTTTGAACAGTAAGACATCGCTAACAGGCAGCTTGCCCATATGCTTTTGAGCCACTTTGCAGTAAAAAAGAGCAACACATGAGCTGGACTTCTGTCAAATCCTTTCTGGAAATCTGAACATGTAATGTTCATTGAACCCCATTTTTGTCTCCTGTGGTAGTCTTGTCTTCAAAGAAGCCCAACCAGATGGTGAAGCCTGCCTTTCCTTTCTTAGAGGCCATCAGTCTTTCCGCACACTGTGTATTTCTAAGTGTTTTTCCTGTTTTGATCTCTGAGAAAGACTTTCTAAGACACTTCCTGCCAGTGAAGTTTAACGAGATTCTCAGATACATTACAACTCTTTGTTAATCCATGGCTTTGTGCTAACTACCTGAACCTACTGAACTTCAACTAAGACATCTTGCAAAAGTAATATGTGAAGAAGCTTCCCTGCAACTCTGGTCATACACCTCAGCTCACCATGAGTAAATGATAATGACTTCTACTTATAAGAGCATCTTTTAGCTCCTAAGGTCCCAAATGTTTTACAAACTATTGTCCTGTCTCCGTAGTCATTTACTTCAATAGAGGACAAAGTTCTGTTCTCACAGATAGGTAACATCAAACATCCCAGTAATCACAGATAGAGTAAAATCATTGTGATACGAAAAAGAATAAAATAGCTAGTTTAGTAGAAATTTCAAAATGCAGTTTGTTCAGCAAGGTGAATGTTATAACTCAAGTTAGATTTCAGCTGAAAATTAGATTTTAACCTTTACAGTGAAGCCCAGTAGTTCTTGAATGAAAATACATTTGAAATTTAGTCTGTGAATATATTTTTTCTGTATTTCCTGTATTCCATAATGAGATTAATATGTACTCAAAGATTGTCCTCTACTTCTGAATTATGTTAACATGTGAAAGAGCAATTACATGATCTTGGGGAATCTCCTAGTCAGATATCATCAAGGACAAACCCCTGTCAACAGTGCTGAATGTTAGTCTTCGTGTTATATTCCTTCATGACAGCATAAGATCACTAATAGTGGTTAGATTTACTCTTTCGTTCTTTTTCAAGGAATTGTCTTTCAGAGCCACATTTTGGTCAAAGTTTTTATATCTTTTCAGTCATAAAACAAATATTCCACACGTGGACTAAAGGCAAAATCAGAATGTAAACTGGGAGATTGTTGAGCAATAAGAATCCATTTCCTTCAAATAACATAAACAATGTTTTACAGTATGGAATAGGAATCTAATCTCTTATGGATATACCATAGAAAACTCTGAAGTAAAACTATTCTATTTGTTTCTGACACATATATTGCAACAGAAACAACATTCTGCTGTGAGATAGGAAGCACACAACAGCCATCAGTTACTGATAGAGCTAGATGAACTATAAGTTATGAATAGCTTGACAGTTATAGCTCTCTACTATCTTTTGAATTTACCAGTAAATAGAATGCAGTATTATTATTTTTATTCACTGTAATTATTCAGTATAATTATCAAATAAATATCAATTTGAATGGTACCCTTGTCATGAACAATGTGATTTCTGTTACTGATTAGGTCACTGAGGCTACATGATATTGCTTCTATTGTATGAATGGGCAAAAGGAATTATTTGGTGAGAGTATAATGATAACACAGGATAGAAAATGTTTATTCATGCACAAATGTCTTTGTAGGCAAATACAGGCAATTTGAATAATAGTACTGAGAAAAATATGCACTATGTTCCAAAATTACTCTTTGCAAAATACAGCTGCAACAGATGGATAACACTTACTCAGGTGGCTGAACAGAAAGTTGTCAAAACACTAACTGAATGACATAAGATTTCAGCTATTACAGTCTGGGTTAGAATGAAATTTTATTTAGGAATTATGTAATCAATTATTGTTTCAGGCATATAATTTTTATGTATCTTGGAAATAAGTTTTGTTTAGCTATCAACTTCCAATTTCTCATCTGCAAATAATCCACAATCAATAATGTGTCTTTTCTATCTGTCTTTACTTATCTTGTCTAAATTCTATGAGAAAAATGTTTGCTTCTGGTATGCGAGGCACATCTTTAATGTCATCAATAATGTTGGTCTTGGTAGAAGAACTTGTACATAGTAATAAAAATAATGCTTATTACAAGGCGTAGTAGGGAAATCATATACATTTTTGTTCTATTATTATGCTTGCTTCTGATTTTAATTGAAGAGTTGCTTTTGTTTAATTTTTATTAACGAAAGACTCTGTAGTTTTAAGTAATTTCAATTCAAATATTTTATCAGAGAATTGAGAACATGTAGGATTTTCTGCATTAGTTTAAAAAGACTCCACTTTCTTTCCAATACTTCTTTTATCGACATTTTCTTGTATTAGGACAGGAAGATGAGATGAAAGAAAAGCTGAACCATCCAGTATGTATAATTGATGTTGTTTTTTTACCTAGAAATATTTGTGATATATAAGTTCTTTGGGGTTACATGAAAAAATATGTAAAAAAGACTAACTATGTTGTTAAGGGATGAATAATTAAAAATATTTAACCGAGAGATTGTTTATTTTTAGTGGAGAATTATATGCATTATATATTTCTGCAATTAAAATAACCAAGGCAACAAAGTGCTTGAGAAAGGAATATCCATAGGGAAAGATGTGTAAAGTTATGGACTACTTTGCTTTACTATGATACATAAGGCTGTAGAAAAAAAAAAAATGTTTTTTTTGCTAGATAGTTTATTATAGATTCATGAAGTATGATGCCTTTCAACTCTGACCAACTCTCGTTTCTTCAAAAAGGCAGCAACACTGTACTATGTACTAATCCCTTTGTGCTGGCCACATATAGAGAAAAGTATTCCTTCTCGACTATTGCAGTCATCAATTTTTGTCCTGAAGCCTACTATTTTTAATTTTGTATGGTATTAGCAATTACAAATATTTGATAGAAAATGATAAATTTATATAATCATCCAGAAACAATATTCAGGCATAAGAAAGAAAGGCATGATGTGATAACCTGCTTTTCGGTATTAGTTTTGACAGCCATGTATGCAACCAAGGAATCGGTTCTCTCTAATCACATCTTCCTAATGGTATTTCCTTGAAATTTTGGTAAAGAGTCATAGTTTCTACTATGACTTATTTCATAAGTTTCTATATGGGAATATTCCCTTTTAAATAGGATGACAAATATTAACAAGCAAATTAAATACTTTCCTAGCAGTTCAGGTAATTTGGTACAAGCCATAAATGCAGACATCTAGAAGTCTGAAACATAACAAAACTGCATATCTGTGGCTTTTATCTATTTCAATGTCATTTAAATTCCTTTCTATAAGCTGAATTTTCCATGAAATAGAACTTCTGCATCAAGGTCTCTCCCGATGTTGGTATGAAATTCAAAAAGATTCACTGGAAAGAATTGTCCTATTCTCTTTCTACATACTCCTTCCAAGTTGCTACTAAATGGGAGTCCTAACAGATACCTGTCATCAGAGAGTAATTATCTTTTGCTCTTGTAAGTTAGCATTTCATATAGGTGCACATTTTGAAACCTTACACATACATCCTTTGGATTCACACATGACTATTAGAAATGCTGTAACACATCAGGAATATGACTGTCACTTACACCTTCATCATGTTACCTTAGCATATGCGTATTCCACATTTACATTAATGAATTGTTTCATGTCTTGCCCTGGCTTGATTGACATTCTAGAATACTAAATTAGCTCTGTTCTTGAATATCTTTAACTGATTATATCTTTGAGACACCCTCTGATAAATGGTTGTGCTCTAATTTTCAGAAGCAAACACTCTGATAATCAAAGGAACCTTCTGTTTATGCACTTCTCATCTGGCAATATCACTGAACTGCTTTTAAATTAGTTTGAGAGCTTTAAAATTTATAGGCTTATAAATACTATTATCTAGTTTCATGTTTGAAGTTATAAATCCCTTTTATTCCATGTCACTTATTTTAAGTTTATTCCAATTTCCATGCTGTCTGATTCTATTCCAAGAAAATTCATAGTCTGGAGAAAACCCTTTTAATATAATTTTGAGAAAGATCTAATTATGACAGTCAGATCCGGATAGTAACCAGTTATAAGAGCCTTGAATCACCTTTCTCAAGATGATGAGGTGATGAGGAGACTGTAAAGTGTCATAGAATGCTATGTACTCTGAAAGGCTGTCTATACATCAACATCTATTTCTGAGAGACAGCATAGATATTAGAGCATAACCAAAATAAGATTTTTAGTCTTGATAAGAGAAGTTTTAAGAATTAACTACAGCAGTGGTGAGAATGATGTTAGCTTTTGTTTATCACTTAGGGCACAGACCTTGCCAGTTAATTTTGATCAATGATTCAAATGTCCTTAAATGAAAATTGAATAGTCTGCTAATTTTAATTTTAATTCCAATTACAAATCAACCGTATTTTATATTTCCTGTATTTTACTATTTCTGCCAGATCATGTGTCTGTAAAAAGCACAAACTGAAAAGTAACTTGGAACCTGAAATTCCATTTCCAAAGGAACTACGGAAGGATAGAAATCTTAAAACCTAAGGAAAACATAATCTTCAATTTTCTTAATGTTGAGAGTTCTAAAATGTCATTAATGGATATCATGCCAGGATATCTCTGAGAAGTCTCTGACTTCTGGAGCTGGGTTTTCAAAAGTTCCTGATCTGCTTAGCCAGGTCTCCTTGTGAACTACTTCCAGGTCAATCAATTTCAAAAACTTTGTTGAAAAACTCTTGGAAGTCCTAGATAATGAATCTGTAGAGGAAACAGGGATGCTAGGAAAAAAACAATTTAAATTCAAGAATTTTTAGCTTGCAATTTGTGTTAACTTTTCGTCATGAGGGAAGTTTTACATGGTGTCTTATGTTTGTAAATGCAACACAGATGGACAGTTAGGAGCATGCTTCCATTTCATTACTGCTCAAATAAGAATAGATCTCAAAGTGACTTACAAAGCTGAATGTTATTATTCCCATTTTTTCTTACTGGAAGTGATAGAGTAACTGAGGCGTAGATAAATTGGAGTGACTTGTGAAAGTTTAAAGAGCTTATGACCTTGCTAGTTGGTCATGGAATAAAAACAGAAGCTGAGATCACTGGTACCCAGAAATGGCCACTAGGCTATGCTTTGTAGCGAGGCTTGGGGTAGAATAAAAACATTATCCACATGCCTCTAAAACATGTGTTTCAAACCCGTATTGTTACAGGATCTTCTCATATGGCAAATATGAAATAAACAGAACTACATTTGCGATATAAATGCATCATGTAAATACAGTCTCTTTCAACATAAGAATTCTGAAGAAAGTCAAATTAATTTACTGACCTTCTTCTTCAAACAGTAAGTGCTATCCTCTCTGGCTACAGTTGATGTAGTTGGCTGAGGAATGGAAATCCAAGATACTTCAGACTAGACATTGGAGGTTGCTATTAGCTTTGCTGATTTCTGTCTAATTTTTGTTATTGTTGTTTCTGTTCATAAATGACACTTTATGTTATGTCCCCAAAGCCTGGCTTATTTCTCTTATTGTTGAAAACAATATCAGTAAACTGAATAATCGCATTCTTATCTTGGTTACCCAAACTGTTTTCCTCCTGAATCTCTTTATGTGAATTTGTGTCTTCAATGATATCCAAGGTCAGGTGATACCCTTAACAGTTTTTTTTACCTTCTTACCCACAGCAACTCTGACTGCCTAGGCCAAAGGAAAACTTAGATTTTGGTACTGTATTTTAAAGTGTTTGATTACTGCACCTACTGCATACTACTGGGATTACTGCAATGCTCTTACGATCTCTTTTCTCCCATATTTTGAGCTGGGACAGTCACAACATATTCCTATAGTAGAATAAGTAAAGAGGTGAGAAAATAAAGTTATGTTTCAGTAAACTCATCGTTAATCGGAATTGTTACTCACATTTACTTAAAGAAGTTTGTTGGCTATAATAACATCAACATTCAGTGGTGAAGTTCTGTGAACAGTAAGGTTGCCACTGCTACAGCAGCTGGCATACTTTCCATTCCCAATTTCTGTGAAGAAATGGAAACATTTCTTAGATCTGGATAGGAAGAATGCAATTTTTCTTCTTTCCTTTCCTCAGAAATTTTTCTGTGAGACTAAGTTTAGACATCTACTTCTAATAAGTGTTCCCATTCTAAATCCCATTGAAAGAATACTTACCTCTAACTTTCAAATAGAAAACCACAAATGCTTACCTCCGAAAGATTAAAATAATGTGCCTTAAATTACCATGTGCTCTTGTTCAACTAGTCTTTTGCAATAATTTCTCATGTAGCTTGATAAAGTTAAATTTCTAAAACAAATTCAAGGATGAGAGTGCATTTTGAACTGTAGTAGTAGTGACTCTCAAAAACTAAGCAGAAGAGTAGGATTATTGTTAAAGCTACTCTTCCTCAAAGGAGCTTAAATCCAAAAGAATAAAATAGTCAGACTGAAATTTCCTTTACAATCCATCTGAATTACTTATAGTGAAACCTGTTCTGAGAATGATTTCTACTTTTCCTTTTTTTAAAAAAATATACATATTTTTATTCCTGTGCTAATTAGATCAAAACGGGGGTTTGTAGAACAAATTAAATCAATTTCATACGTAAAAGAGATTTCCAAACCACAGCAACTGTTTATTTCTGATTTCTCATTTAGCAGAAATTGAATTGTGTATCTTACTTTCTATCGTTTTTGAGCACTCTGAGAAGCCCAGATCTGTCAGCCTTCATGAAAAATTCCATCTGTTTGTTGTTGTTATTGTTTTTCCCCAGCAGAACCTTTCTTAATCAAACAATTTATATTGGGAAATTATTTTCAGTTCTCTCTTCAGTACATGCATTGGCTTAGCGCAGAATTTTTGCTCTTTCCATTTCTATTTGCTATTTTCTATATTTTAAAATTTTCTTTTAAATTCCTGTTGATATATCCTTATTTCATTATTATCCTTATTTCAAACACGTATTAAGTTTTATGATCTCTATTATGCTTTTCTTAATAATATAAGTGAACCTAAATATTACATTAAAATTAAAACTAAAACAAACAAGCAAAACCACCACAACATTTGCAATAGTTTGCATTACTTGGATTAACGTAATTCTTCACTGGTGTTCATTTAAAGCCACCCTGACCTCCCCATACAGTGAATATTCTAGACAACCTATGGACCTAAATTCAGACAGCAGCTTAAGCTGTGACTTCCTCTTTTGATATGTGTTTACATTGTTACTGAAAAGAAAAAGGTAAAACCCAGCAGAAAATACTGGAGAAAAAATGTAGTTCTCACATTCATATTCTTACCAGTCTCTATCTCCTACATATCTGTATTTTACTCTAATCTTAAATTGCAAAAGTGAGTATGATCTATCCTCAGCTGGCTTTCCTTAGGATGTCACATTTAGGAAGAAAAACTGCACCAAAACAAAACAAAACAAAAACTAATGAGAAAAAAATTTCTCTAAAAAAATGCAAAAACTTTAAAGTATTTAAGGATACCGATGTGTTTATTTTCTCAGTATTTATTTGAGAGAGTGCAAACACTGTAAATTGACTGCACCATCCTTCACTTTACAGTTCCTTTGGAGAATATGTGATTCAGTGTAGACAGAAGAAGCAAGTGCTCAGTATAGTCATTCAAAAAGTCCTCTGATACAATGACCCATACTTAAGCTCAGAGAACACAGTGTAATGTGCTCTTCATTAATTTTCATTTCCTTATGGTCATTTTTTTTAATTTTTTTTTTAAGTGTATAGAGTTATCTCTCATCTCTTCGGAGAACAAATTATTTGCAAATTATCTGTATCACATGTAGTTTTCAAAGGCAAAAATGATGTGTACTTTTCTTCTGCATTTCATGATATAGATAGTAAAAATCTGAAAACTCTATAGGATAAAAATGGTTTGTTGTATTTCCTTCCCCCACGGTGTTTGTTGTTTCTTTTTTTCCCAGTAGAACATACATTGTTCTTCTTCACTGGCACTGACACTTTTAGAGAAATCATGAATTCTAAGCACACAAAACCAAATGCTCAGGAAGCTCTGGATATCGTATACATACGCTGTTTTCCAAGTAGTCTGGAGGCTGCTCAAAAAATAGCAAAGTCTCCTTTTAGTTCTAGTTATGAGATGCAGCACTTTTGTTTACATATATATGTATACATATATATAATAATTCTGTCAGAATCTGTAAAGGAGATGTGGCAAAAAAGTGTCTATAATCTTAATGATTTTTTTCTACATTAACTGTCATGTATTGAACACAAAGTTCACTTAACATTTTCATATCTTCCATTATCAATTACTTCCATTTAGATTGTATATAAAAGTGAATGCCTTGCTGGCACAATTTACTATCTATCTGTAGAAAGTAGAGGATGAATTTAGGGAAAAAAGCCCTCTGAGAACTCTGCAATCATACCTCTTTCACTTTTTCCATAATTTCATGACCCTTTTACCAAGAACAAATCAATAAGTGAAATAAACTCTTTAGAAAATAACAAAAACAAAAATAAACAAAAAAACTTGAATGATGAAAGATGGTTTAATATTTACCAATTCCAGGGACATATATATAGAAAGATATGTTGTTTGTGAATAAAGCAACATAACTGCCATTGAATTCTTCAGTGTAATATTTTAGGGAATCAGAGTCACAGTAAAAGGAGGTAAAATGTAAGCAGAAATGTACTCTGAATTGTAGAAGGGTAGTCTGGGTAGACTCTTGTAGGAAAAAATAAGTCTCTTATTTGTGGAAACTGCTAAAAAATGAAGTAGTGTCAGTAAGCAAGTAGAGAAAGCATTATATTAAAGAAGACATGGTATTAAAGAAGAGAAAAAGCCTTTAATAATGTGCTCTGATCACTGAGCAATCATAGAATTGCTCAGGTTGGAAAAGACCTTAAGGATCATCGAGTCTAACCACAACCTAACCAAATTAGCCTAACTCTATCAATCCTCTACTAAATCATGTCCCTGAGCACCACATCCAAACGGTTTTTAAACACATCCAGGGATGGTGACTCAACCACCCCCCTGGGGAGCCTATTCCAGTGCTTAACAACTCTTTCTGTAAAGAAGTTTTTATAATGAAAGAACCACAGTGAAAGGAATATGAATTACATATAATCTAATGTATTTGTAAAATTCAAATATCTTAGATGTTATAAATTAATTAAATCTACAGATACTATTGAAATTGTTCAAAATATGATTTTCTTTTGATTAATTCTCTTCTATGGGTTGTCAGTGAAAATATAGGGCATATTCTGAAATTTAAATAAGAATAAAACAAATGCCCGTTGTTTTCTATGTGACAGTTCTTTACTGTTCATAGCATTAGCCTGCAAGACAACAGAAAAAGAAATATAACAATCAAGTTGTCTTAAACACTATAATAGTCTAACCTTCAAATCAATTGGCCTTAAAAAAGTGAATTGCATTGAACTACTTCTGTAACTTCTGAGTGACAGTTATGTAGGAGGCACTAAGGCTCTTCCGAAAAACTGGGAAGCATATAAGCAGCTGAAATTTTATATGCACGTGATGATGAGCCTACACTGGTGTAACACAGGTGATCAGTTTAGAACTAAGTGCTTAGTTCAGAATTCTGCATGGAGATGTACGAATGTGTCCTGAAGGAGATGTTTGGATCAGTTTTGTCTTTTTTTTTAGCTTATGTTTGTTTATTCACATTTGTTATCCCATTTTTGCAGCAATTACAAAATTCATCTGAAATTTCAAGAAACGTAACTCTCTGGAAGTGCTAATCTCCTGACCCTCCTAATTCTCTCCATCATACAAGTCATTAATAGTATTTCTGGCTTCTAACTGTACACAAGTCTAAACTAACCAGAACACAACAACCTACCCTTCCTCTAGCTTATATTTCATACAGTGACCATTTTTTATAGTCTGTCACTGCTACAATGACTAATCTCCAGTTTCCAAAAATTAACACAGTTCACAGTCAAAAATGACCAATATTATCTCTTCTTTCTTCTTTTTTAACCAGTTCTATCTGTACTGTCTTCCCTGTTGACTTTTTTCTTGTACCTTGTTTTACTTTACCACATTATCAAACTGGAATGCAAAGCACATGAAGAAATCTAAGTTTGGTAGAAATGTGTGAAGTTACAAGATAGAATCTGTACTAATTTTTTCAAATATTGTAAACTTCCAGTTTACTTTGTTCTGACTTACTAGTTTGCTTATATTTTGCATTCCAAAATTAGGATAAGTGTATAGTGGCATGTAGCAGGAAACACAGATACAGAAATTCTGTAAGAAACATATCAAAAAGAGGAAGGTACATCCTACTTCACCACTGAAGGAAGGCATTACCATGGCTTAGAAATAATACTAAGAGTTATATACTAGTATTATAATGTTGTGTTTGTAGAAAGCAAGGTGGTGTACTGCAGAGGACATGAAGTCACCGCATCATTTTAGAGTACATTCAAGACCATCAGATATAGCACCTAAGCAGTCAGATTGGCAACTTTGCCCATGGCAGCTTTGTGTGCTCTGCAGGCAATAACATTCAGTGCTGTCTTTAGGATACTTTGCTCTGGAAGCTCAAATAATTCTCTGATTTCTTTGTAGGAGAAATACTACTGTACACGACTTTAGTGAACTTAGCTCCTTGAGAAGCTAAAAATACATGCTTTTATGGTTTGGTAATTTATAAATGTATTCAGTTTAGAATTTAAATTATGCTGTTTCAGGTATGATTTTGTTTCTGATTTAATTTTAGCTTTGGAATGTTTCTTTTCACACATTAATTTGTAAAGACTACTTAAATTGGAAAGTATCTTCCTAAACAAGCAGAGACAATATGGGCTAAAGTGAGGTCGGCCTGGTTTCCATTTGCTGTAATTTTAATTAATATCCAATAAATGTTTTATCAGCATAGTTTGAACTCATATTTTAGGGTAAGTGTTCTGGCAACTTAAGAGCTCTATTTTGGAAAAAAAAAAAAAAAAAAAAAGTGTGTGTTTTACAGTTCTTTATATTGTTGAACCTAATGCTAAGAAAGTAACATATATATATATATATATATATATATATATATATACACATATATATATATCTAATCCTCAGAGATACATTTCAGGCATCAGTATCAGTTGAGAGCTTTGAAATGCACTACAGTTTGTTCTTTTTTTCTGCCATGAGGATTGTTGTTAAAAAGTTATGAAGGGTCACAAGCAGTGGTAGAACTTCTTAATCTTAGTTATAAGAAAAGTATCAAGAGTTGACTGAAACTGCAAGAGTCTATATCTAAATTATCTGGTGTTAATTATATGGAAGAAAATTAAATTTCTTTTAATATTCTCTGATCTCCACTGCCCACTACTTGTTAAAGCATAACTTTCTTGCTAGTATTTTCTGGTTTTTAAGCTAGACATATGTGCAGAGAATAGACACAGTTTAAAATTACTATTATGTATGCACACAGACACTATATAAAGTTGCTGCCATTCCCTTATAGATGAATTATTACAGTGGATGTAGTAATGAGAACAGAAATATGGCAGATTTATTTATGGCAGATTTATTGAAATACATATCTTCTGATAACTTTTCCAAGAATTTGCTATTACACCACTTTTCCCCCTAAGTTAGTCTTATTTTTCAGTTTATCTTCACAGCTGTATTGAAAAAAAAGAGAAGTAAATTTACCTCTGGCCATTTTATCCCTTTATGTTGTAACTGTAAGCTTTGCCTGCTAATGGTGCTGAGCTATTTATCCAATTCATATGCAAAGACTATATGAAAAATGCAGCAGTGTAAGATGTATTCCTTTGATGCTTCCTGTGAGTGCTGGCATGATATTCAACCTCAGAGAATAAATATTTCTTTCTTAAGACTTTAATCAGAGATGTTTTGGAAGGTATTGAACAATGAGTTGGAGCTGTTTGGATCCAAGCTCAGAAGTTTAGAAAGCAATTTATGAGGGGGAAACTGTTTCAGTTTCAGAACTGCCAGATTTGTAACCCAGCGATACATTGAATTCAAATCAATGCACATATAAAAAGCACTGGCAAATTTCCATTTCTATGGAAGAAAGGAAGAAGGTTTTTCAATCAGAAACTGAATCTCATGAGCCTAACTTGACAGATCCAAAAGCTCAGTTGTATCCCTGTCCCATGATAAGAATGTATCTGAGTATAAGATATTCAGAGTATTGCAAATCAATGAGGTGCAGAGACAACCCATAGGATGTAGGTGACAGAGTGCTGCTGTCTGTCCAGAGTTACACAAAAGTGTCTGTCTGGCAGCATGGGTTGATACCTATGATACTAAAGAGAGAGGAAATCATGGCTTCCTTGAACTGATTTTTTTCCACTTCACAAAACCAAAACAGGATTCTTTAGTAAGGGCTTTCCTCCTTTCCTCCCCCCCCCCCCCCCCCCCCCCCCCGAAATGTAATAAATCCCCTGAATCCATTTCAATAGTTTATTCTCACTAATGTTTTCATTATAGTTTAAAGAAGAAATACTAGGTACTTTTATTCTTCTTTGGACATATGTATTTTTTCTTTGTCAGCAGGGCTCCATTCATTGCACACATTATATGGTTGTTTTCAATATAAAGTAATATTGACCTCTGCAAAGGGTTGTAACAAATTGCTTTTCTTCTTCCCCAGCACCATAGGTTAAGGATCAGCCTTGGGAGTTCTAAGGGTTAACTTTAGATAGCTTCTGCTCATCCCCTAGAGGTCAGAGCTTGGCTAAAGGAACTACTGACACTAAATAGAGGCATCAAAATTGCTGTGGGGCCAGCAACACCATATGCATAACAGCCCAATTTGCCCTCTGCTAAGTTTCTAATGCATTCGTTTTAAAACCAACTTTTGAAGATCTTAGTTTTGCAATTTTTTCTGTATGCTCCAAGCACTATTTGTGTGAATAATGGGAGACTCATTGTTCCCTTGTTCACAGGACTGGTTCATGGCCATTAACATGGGAATAAGGGGACTGAATGTCAAGGAGACTACTGAATGGAGTCTTTATTCTTTCAAAGAGTATTTGTGTTCATAATAAAATCTAAGAGACGCATGAGTAATTACGAAGCAGATAATAATGTCAAAAAATGTTTATTCTTTACATCTAAAGAGGTTTTAAAGGAAAGATTTAAGATTTAAGATATACTGTGCTTTATTTGTATTTTTTGTTTTATTTGTACTTACAAAAAAAAGGAAAAAAAAGGGAAAGAAAAAAAAAAGGAAACAAGAAGGGACAACTAGTTTGAAAAGCTTCAGAACTCCACACTGAAAGGCTTGAAAAGATAAAGAATTAAAAAATAAAGAAGGTGAACAGAAAAATGAATAAATTAAGATACAGTGCTCAGTTAGAAATGACAGTAAAAACCATAAGATATTTCTGAAAGATGGAGTAGCTTTCCAGTGTTTGATAGCATTTTTTTAATATCCCTTTTAATCACAGATGGAAATAAAAAAGTTTTCTAAATACGTACATCACTTGAAATATGGGAGGACAAAATCAACATCACTGAGGTAGAAACCAGCTGGAAGCTGGTAAAGCCTTTTTACAAAGTTAACCTAAGACTTGCTTTCAAAAACTATTATGGCTAGCCTCACCTTCAAGATTTTTCCTACCAAAAATATCCAGCTTACAGGGGATGAATGGCAGCTTGATATTACTTGTCCTGGCCTGCTATTGGATTCAAAGTTCACATGGAATTGTTTAATGCAAAATTATTCTTCTTTATTCTCTTTCCCCCTGCCTTTTTTCTATTTAATAATTTACACATCCTGTCTTCTCTCAGAGCCTATAAAACTCCATAGCCAAGAATTAATATTTGCTTTGTGTCTAGTGAAATGGTCACTGCATAAAAATAAAAGACAAATAATATCTTTTTTATTTGAATGGAGAATTGCATGTCAGTGAAGGGAAAGTCTTAATGGAAACTGCAATACCCCCACATCTATAAGATGGATGCTTAAAATACCTTTATTCTAATTCATCTCAAAATGACAGAAAAGTGTCAAGACAAGAAGCAGACAAATGAGTGGTAAATAAGGAGGAGAGCTTGTGAGGGAAGATGCAAATTAACCATTTTAAATTCTACTTATTTTTGTTTTAGCATGACATTTAAATCTGTTAATAAATTGACAGTACCTCTGAGAGTGTTGATCTTAGTTTAATACCTTTATGACAGTAAAAAATGGACTGAGCTGTGCCATTTACTGGTGGATTAGATAAATCTAAAAGTTTGTTTTCTGACTCTATACTTTGCTTTTGCAGCTACCCCCAAGACATTAATCTATTGAAAAGGAAAAGATATCATCTTTCAGGAAAAACATGTCATAAATATTTTGATAAAGTATTTATAATCCTCAAACAGATGGCTGTTCCATAAAGATTGTCAGCTGAGGTTTGCTGACAGAAACATGTTAAACAACTTTAAATTTTTTTGAGGGAAGGACTTGTACCAAAAAATCAGATTCATTCTTCTATTAATCAATCACAGCTGGGTGATTTTTTGACAGCTGGAACATGCTAGACCTAATTTGATTGTCTCGTGCTTTTTCTGACAATTCCTATATAAGTTGAAACTTGGTGGAGGCAGTATAAAAGCAAATAAGCTACTAAAAGTGTAGGTGGGATGAATGGGAAGAAATTTTTGCATGTGTAGATAGAGGAAAATCTATGAGATTGTATTCATACATACAAAAGTTAGCTTTGTTCTGGCTGAGATTCCAATAGACAATATTTAAACTCTTATATGTACCTTTATACATAGGTTGCTCCGAAAGTAGTATCTCCTATTTATTTCCTCGAAAACTACAGCAGTTACAAAAAGCACAGTAATGCCCCTTGATAGAGCAAATTTTCCATTACAAAATACTATTTTTCAATATAGTCATCACCATTAGATGATTTGTGTGGATGAGTGGATCCAGATGCTCTTCGTTTTGTGGTGTGGCAGCTGTGCTTGGCTGTCCAGAGCACGGCTTGTCTTTAACATTAATGTTGCAACAGCTGAAGCGCAACAGCCACCACCTCGCTGTGCTCACATCCACTGTTTGGTCTCCATAAATGTTCAGCAAGCATCGGTGAGCATCAATAGGAGCCATTTTCTCCACAGGTATGAATTCAGTGACATACCTTTGTTTCATATGCCTTTCCTTGTCAGACAATATTTTGTCAGGCTGCCTCTCTGCTGACATCTGTGGCACAGCAACAAAACTTAACTTCTACTGACATGCCACCAACATCTGTCTCTGACGTTGTGGACTAACATAATAAAATAGAAGACTTTAGTTTGGAGTAACCCTTGTAAATTTGCCCCAGACAATATATGTTAATAAGAAGATCTTACTCTTTGATATTTCACATAAGCTTTCAGTCTTTTCTGTTTGTATTAAGAATCTTTTTGATGGAATTACGAATATATGCCAAGGCAAGACTCAGTATAATGTCATAAAATATCCCAGTTGAAATCCACAGGATCTGGTAGTCTGGAGCACAGAACAGTAATGAGGGAGTGAGAAACATAAATCAGAAAAGCAGTTACTGACAGATACTCTGCTCTTGGGTGATTTGGTGATACTTGTTAGTGAAAGATGTGCTGTTTGAGAATATTGGAGTTGTCACAGCTAAAAAGTCTCAGATATCATCTTGGCAGATCCCCACTTACTTACCACTCATCTTTTCAAGGTTTTTGTTGTCTCTTTTGGGTGGATTGGAGATTGTGCTTTCTCTCACCATGCACTGGTGAACTGTATGAAAAAGCCTAAACAAAAGTGCACATTCATAACTTACAGGATATACTGTATACTGTTAATTTTGGTCAAGCTAAGTTTTGATTGCAAACCTAAAGATTGGCAGTACTATAATTCAAGCAGTCAAGCAGCAAAGACATTCAAAACCATACTAAGATGCTTTAGTATCTAAGTCTCCCTACCCCTTGTCATCCGAAATCCAGGAAGAAAACTCTCTAACCCCAATGTGATGTTACAAAATGACATCACTTTATTTCTCACAGTAGGTACTGGGCGACTTGACAAATCACACATGAATTCTCAGAGTTCAAATTCTACATTTAAATAGTTAAGACATACATATGCAATACATTGGCATACGTATTCATTCTTTTCCAAGAACTCATTAATGTACGCTACTGTCCCTCTGTGCATGCATGGTAGGGATAGGTAGGGTAGATTAGACTACATACTTGCTGCTAATTTTTCCATCATTGGGTTGTCCTTTGCCTGATCTTTTGACTGTTTTTTTTCCAGTTTGGCAAGTTTCTGTTACTTGTTATGCCATAATGAGCATCTTAATATCTTGGTGCACAAACCTCAAAAGAATGTACATGAAATCCAAGAAAAATCTTGTGCCTGGTAGATGCAAAGATAAAGTTAGCCTACTGTGACTTCAGTGCTTCTGTGAAACTGGATCGTTGAGAAAAACAAGGCTGTTCACACACCAAGCAAAGTTAAACTGGAAAGTTTTAGATCTAGCACTCACTGATTCCTTTTGCCTAACTAATATATTGGTCCTTAAACTAATATTCTGATCCCTATTGATAAACCAGCCTGTATCATCCTTAAGCCTGTCTGAGGCAATGCCAATCTTTCTTGCTCTCATTCTGTTGTTATCACCACAAGGAGAGGGAGGGAACGTAAATTAAACTAGCTTCTCTTGATCTTATCTTGATTTAGTGGTCATGCCTGAGACTATCACCTAGAAGAAGATTGGAGAAATGTATTCCACTGTGATCTGATAACAGATTTTCTTCAGGTGTTGATGAGTTTGCATTGTGTATGAGTGAAAGTCTCTGTACTCATAGGAAAATGTATTTTACCAAGAATTGTATAACTATAGAATACTTCTGCTTTTCAGATCTGAAATTAATGTCACTAACTAAGGATTGCCAGATATTTCAGGGTGGCTTCCTTGCCAAGTAATTGCTGAGTTCACTAATGATAGTATCGGTTTTGCTTTTGGAAAATAAAAACAAAAAAGTGATCCTACAAAACTGCTGCTGGTTAATACATTTTGAATTGATTTTATTTTTCTGTAATTTTTTATTAAATTGAGAACAGATATGTAAGGTGTTAGACATTTCAAATTAGTTTCTTGATTTGGAAGGAAAAACACATTTTAGAGATCAATGGTAAAACCATTATGTTTTACCTATCTTTCTTGCTTCTTGCACAGTATCTTCTAGGTGCAGTGAGATAAATGTTTGTAGATCCTAATTATAAGAAATTGAAATTATTTTGATTGATATTATCTCATGAAAAATGGGCTTAACTTAAAGATATTGCGTAACCCTTCAGTAGTGTTAGGAAAGCACACATTCCTCAGTTTCCATTCTCAATTTCTGCTTCTCCCTGTGTGCAAAATGAAATTTTTCCTATTATGTATGTGGGGGTGCCTTTCTTCCTGACTTTTACACCCCTGAAAATTTGAAGATTACTAAGTCAAATTTAAAATGTTACTGCCCCTTGGCATTTCTACATTTAGAAATAAACCTGGAAAGCATTAGATATTGTAAAATGTAAAAATGAAGTAGAGCTGTACTGCTTATGAGGCATTTGAAGTCAAAGCTCAGTTTGAACTGTTACTGTATTAGGCTAAAGTGCAAATATTCAGGGAAAAATGTATTAGCCATACATATTCATAATTCTTTACTTTACTCCATCGTAAGCCCTCGGGGGAATCAATTATTTGAACACATTAGCAGCCTAATGCCATAGGCAAGGGTTACTGTATTACCCAACGGAGTTCATCTTGCTCCCATGGAAGTTAAAAGGTATTTTGACATGGGCTCCCTTAGAAACAGCAACCAGTACAATATTTTATATGCCTACAATAAACTGAGGAAAATTGCAAAGCTTTTACTTTACTTTTTACAACTCAGACCCTCACTAGCACAATTCAGAAATGAGCCATGGCCTGTACATGGTGACTACTGTGTTATACATTATACACAGGTCATGTCAACTAAGACCATGACAATTATAACATTTGACAATTACTATAAATTTACTGTATAGGAAGCATGAAATTAAAATAGTGAAATACCTACCTGAATGTGAACGTCAGTATTCAAGAAAATAAGATGAAGTCATGTTATTCTCTGGAGTCTTATTTCCTTGTGACTTCTGAAAGGATGGAAGTTTAGCACTATTTGTTGGAAGTGACTGGTCTTAAATTATTGTTTGCTATTAATTATGTTTTTATTCTCTGCTTATCTTGTAATTTATGGATATAGACGATTTTTCTTTTTATTTTGGTCTCTGAAAATATATTATTACTCAATGAGTGAAAAATGATTTTCCTATGATTTTAACATGATTCTGTCTAGTTTCTGAATCACTGCTTTAACTCAGAACAAGATAGGCCCTAGGAGAAATTAATTATATGAGCACATTAATATCTACATGCCTTAGGTAAGGATTACAAAAATAACTTTGATCCTATTGTAATCAGAGAGTCTGCACATGAATTCAGAGTTACAAGGTGTTGTAAGAGCAAACACAAATATACATTAGTAATCTCTGTGTTTTCCTAGTGTATTCCAAAGACAAGTGAGACTAATTCTGAATTGTCTTCACATCTTAGTACCCATTTTACAAGTGTTAATGGGAAATGATCAAGGATAATTAAAAAGTCAGCTTTAGGTATGTGGCATAGGAATGGTTATGAGATTAAATAGCAATTAATTAGTGGGTCAAATAGTCTAATTTTTCCTTTAATAGGAATATAAAATAACATGGAGGGAAATGGTTACTAAAAGGCAGAGATTTTTAGTCAGATTTGGGGATTTATAAATGGAGCTGTTTTCCTTTTGGTTGTTTTCAAGCTTACAGCATGATTGGAGAGACCCTTGGTCTTGTCTGAGCATGCAATAGCAACTTTACTTTCCCTGATGCCAAAACTGTCAGATATGTCCAATAAGCAACACCACATTGTTACATTTCTCAAAGGACACTATGTGAAGTAGGACATTACTCATAAAACCTTTATACTTAGCAGTTTTAAGCTGTTGCAATGGTGATGGTCTCCAGAAACTCAGAAATTCTTAAGGTGATGAAAACTTACATGTTGCATTTTTAGCCCATTACCTCTTGTAATGTGTTCCTGCACACCACTGAAAGGAGCCTGGCATCATCCATTTGACTCCTGCTCTTTAGATATTTATAAACAGTGATGAGATCCCCTTTTAGTCTTTTCTTCTCAAGGCTAAAGAGTCACATGTCTCTCAGCCTTTCCTTACACAGCAGATGCTCCAGGTCCTTAATCATCTTTGTAGTGGCTTCACTGATCTCTCTCTAGAAGATCCCATCATTCTTCAACTGAGGAGCCCAGAACTGGACATGGTATTCCAGATCTGGCCTCATTAGGGCAGAGAGGAGGGGGAGAATAGCCTCTCTTGACCTTCTGGCCACATTCCTTTTAATGTACCATTTAGCCACTGGCCTTCTTGGCCACAAGAGCATACTGCTGGCTCATGGCCAATGTGTTACCCCTAAGTTCTTCTTTGCAGAGGTCCATCCCAGCAAGCCATTCCCTTACCTGTACTGATGATGTGTGTGGTGATTCCTCCACAGGTGCAGGATTCTACCCTTGCTCTTTAACTTCGTTGGGTTCCTCTCTATCCAACTCATCAGTCTGTCCATGTCTTGTTGAATGGTAACACAGCCATCTGGTGTGTCAATAGGGGTATGCGGGAGGAGGGTGACTTATATGTGTACCTGTTTGCAGAGAGCTGTAATTAGCAGTAACAAGATGAAATTATGAACAAGAAATTCCAGGATAAATGTCAAGAAAATATATATTTGTAGCAAGCTATGTATTCATATGCAGACAGAATGGCTGGAAACTATCATGTGAATAGTGTTAAAGAATGAGTTGTACAGAGCAAATTCATTGACAGAGGAAGCTGACACAGGACAGACCATTCAGATCTCTTATTTATACAGTTCATTGCCTGAAAATGAGTCACTGTCTCCCAGCAAAAACTTCTAATCCACATACTATGTTGAAAATATCTCTGGTTTAACTAACAGTTATTTAGCAGAATGTTTCTTAAGCAAAATTTATCTCTTAATCTTAAATAATTAAAATATAATCAAAATTATAATTCAAATATAATTGAGCTGTAATAGTAAAGACAGTAAAAACATCTGGAATTATAAGCAAATCCTGTTAAAGATGTATTTACCTTGCTTAAAATGAAAAGTAATATGTAACTGACTCTATGAAAGGATGCACTGTTTCAGACAAATGCCAGCAAATAATCGTATAAACTTATGTCTCCATATGATGTAAATCAGATGAGATAATGAACATTATACCTCTCCATCATGCACTGTTCTTTAAATAGTCTTACCTTCTTGTCCCTTCACTGGAGGTGGACAAATTAAAACATTACTCTTTACAGAAGCATACTATCACTGATGGGATAAAATATTTTCTGTAGCTAGCTGGCATCTAGAGCAAAGCTTTATGAATGCATAGTTTTACTCTTTTTCTTTCGGCGATGATCTAGTATGATGGTATTCTGGCACAAATTAACTCATTCAGATCTTGCTTTTGCTCTTTGTGACCCAGGTACCTTCTCCCAGACAAAAATAATCATAGAGAAATAACAATTTCATAGATTTAGAAAAATGACCTGGCATTCAGACAATCTCTAGTATCATACAATACTTGCACAAATGTATGCATGTTCAAATGAGGGTTTGAATGGCAAATCCCTCCGTTGTGACATTACTATATTGGCAATATGTGATATTAATACTGAGGGTGGAGGTTTGGTGTTTTTTTTTTTTGTTTGTTTATTTGTTTTATTTTCTCCTTCCATTATAGAGTGAGATATGCATGTGTTTTCTTTAGTAAGAAAAGAGTTTTCTTAAACATTTTTCCTCTGTAGAGTGACTCAGCAATCCATGTATAAGTATCCATACAACACAAGAAGATTTCAAAATTTTTTGATAGAAGAAACTTTTTTGATAGGCTTAAGGAAATGCACTCAATAGTAGGGAAAAAAAATCATGAAAAATGCCCAAGCCACCCAAATAAGCAACTGCACATGTTAAATGTGACCACAACATTAATACTAACCGCAGATGAAAACTACAAACTGGTCAGTAAAGTAAGGTAAACACACTTATTTAGAGCTCTTAGAAAGACTGATTTCCCAAGTGGTTCATACACCATTCACAGTATAAATAGCATGGAAAAATGAACTTTTCTGAAAGGCTGTTGTTGACCATTTCTGTATATGTGAGTGTTTAAATTTCCAATGTCTGTTTTGCAGACTGGGCAGTTTTCAGTGTACTGAAGAGCTGTGAAGTTGTATGGTGTCTGTAAGAAGTGAGCAAATATCATTAACCTTTCCTAAATACTCTTGGCAACAAATAGGTGCATATGTGTTTCATGAGAATAGTTTTTCTCCTGTCTAAGAAACATTATTTATGCATCCCATATTGAAATAGGCAAGTTTGAAGATATTTTTCTTCACTTGCTAGTTACTGGAAGTCTGTTTTTCTCAGAATACTGCCCAAGATTTAACCTGCTGAAATAGACATAAAGATTTTTTTCACTATATTTGCTCATGTTATTTTCAGACCTAGCACTGCAAAAAGCATGGGCCTTCCAAGAGGTCCAGAGCTTGCACTCAGCAACTGTTCACTTAAGAAGACAGGTAATTTATCCAAGGCACTGATCTGTGCTATTATATGCTTATCTGCAATTAATATGTTCCTTCACAAATGTTGTTATGATTTAAGCCACATATTGCTTGTAACAAGGCAATGTTCTTAGGGAGAATCAAAGAATCATAGAATGGCTTGGGTTGGAAAGGATCTTAAAATTATCTTGTTCCAACATCTCTGCTGCAGGGAGGGAAGAAATATTTCCCTATATTTACTGAGATAATTAAAAAACAAATCAGCAACTTTCCAAACACAGATGTCCTTCAAGTTCATAACAATTATATCTGTGATAGCCACCTTCAGGAAGGAGGAGATAAGCACAACAAAAGAAACAAAAGAAGAATTATGATACATGCTACACTTTGCAAGGCTTTACGAGACTGCAAGAAACCAAGCAGTCTATATCCTTGAGATGTGCTCTTAGGTCTCAGCTACCAGTTAGAAGACCTTTCCCGCTAACAGCTGGGATGATGCAAAGTACTAAACAAAAGTTCACCCATACGCTGACATTATACCTAGTCAAAGGTTGAGTCTGTTACTCTTGAAATACATGAATTGACAGTATCAGCTGGTGCTTCTTTCACTGTGAGCTGAGCCAGGTATGGTAAATCACTCTTCATGCCTGATTTCTTTGTTTCCTTTTTATTAGTGATTTCAGAAAAGACAGAAAATGATGAGTTTTATGCACCAAACCATCAGGAACTTTATGTTCTTTCTTGGAAAGACCTTTTAATATGGGTTGATTTGATCAAAATTAGAGGTTATACACGTGAATTTCGGTAAAGTATGTTTATATAAACTTCTAACGCTCCTCTTTGACCTTTCAAGATCTTTGCATTGTAATAATTTGTGTGATAGCACTGGTGTCTACAGTCAAACAACTGCAATGGAAGATACATGAAATACTTCTGTCCTCATTTCTTGCTAATCTTAACTTCAACCTGAGGGATACTCTCTATTTTATCATGAATACATTCTCTAAATTCACTATATGCATGCATAATATTGGAGGAAAATGGTTTAATTATTTCAGCATTTGCTGTCTTTCTGTCCTGTAATGGTGCTCCTCTTATTTTTCTTGGAAAAAATCTATCTGCGTCTACATCTATCTATCTGCTATCTATCTGCAGTATGTTTCTATTCTAATTTCAAGCTGGAAGGAAAAATTACTTGCATATGTGACAGAAACCAACGCTACAACTACTAAGACTTCTGTGCTTTATGAAAGATGATTAATTCCTGATCAGTTTACAGTGAATGCAAACCCACCTAGAATAAAAAGAAAGGATTGTACAATCAAGAGCAGAAATGTTAATGCTGTTCTAATCATCATCTGATCTTTTCTAATCTCAAGAATTCATGCTAGTATCATTGACATCAAATCCATATAACATTAACAGTAATCACTCCATATTCATCCAAAATGGATAGTAACAGAAATTAAGCAATGTTAGGCTTTTCCTTTCCAGCAGTGGCGTTGATAGTAAGCGTAAGTACAATACAGGACTGACCATCCACCACAAAACTTAGAATCTTAGTTTAGTTCATGCCTGTGCTTGTTATTCTGGTGAGGTGATCTTAGTATGTTCTGATAATCCTGTTCCATAGTCCTATGCTTCTGAGGATTTCTGCACAATGTTCTATTGGTTTTCATATCACAAATGAAAAAGTTACTTTTGCCTGAGCTGTAAACACAATATTTAAAAGTTACCCTCTGTCTTTTTCTAAGAAGTAGTTGTTATCTTTGTTAATAAAAGGAAAAAATGTACAGCAGATTTAAGATCTCAATGGAAAAAGAAAATATAGCCATTCAAATGTTTACAAGTTATGAACACTTCAGTGTTTTCAGCTTTGGCTTTAATTCCAGCTGAATCCTTACATTGTCCTGATTTTGAGATCAAGGTTCTTCAAAAGTTTGTGAAATTTCTTACCATGAAATTGAGCTTTGATTATAATATTCTGTGGCAGGCAGGTTTTGCACACAAGTGCAAAATTGAATGAGGTCCCACACAGACCTCTCAGTTTTCTGACTCTTTGACCAATTGCTCTGTTCTGTTAATACATATCAATATCAGATGCACAATTCAAAGCAGCCTATCTTGTCCAAGGGCAAACATTGTGACTACAGTTTGAGAAAAGAGGAGCAAAGAGGCTTTATTTGTTTTTTAACTTCGATCTACAAAAGCCAGCTTCCTTGACTATATCTTGTCTCCAGTCAAAATCTTTATCCTAGAGAAGGACTGGATAGATATATTTTGTATTTATTTATTGGGTGAGCCATCACCAAAGTAGTTTTATAATAAAAAATTGCATTCAGTTCCTCCAAATACTCATTTTCTCCTGGACAGGATAACTACTCATACAGGAATATTTCCCACTTTACCCTGCAATTCTAGTTAAATGGAATATTGCCATGCACATGGAACTGAACCTCAGCTCATGTGTGGTTCAAAAAAATAAGTTAAATCTTATTGCTATTATATAGTTCTTAGGTGCCTTTTAAGATAGAAACTAGGGCATGGGGACTACGGTGAAGGACATTAGCAGTGGTACAAACAGCAGACATCATGTAACAAGATTGCTGTGATTAGTCACCTCTGCTAGCAGGCTTAGTGTGGGAGCTGAGAGAGCAGACACACAGGGCTAGGAATGCCTTACATTCTGAATCAGTAGCATGAACAGTAACTTGAAGTGATATTTTTAGATAAGAACATGTGTCTACAGAAACTGAAACAAACTTTTCAGGAACTAACATGCAGATAAGAAATATCTTTTTGTTTATCTTATTTGAGAAAAAGTTTACAGAAACAGTTTTACTGTTCAAGTGGCTTTGTTTTGTAAAGTGACGTATATGGCCAGTTATAACTACCTTTGTAGACCATTCACATATTTTTACCCCAATTAATTAATCAGATTGTTATTCACAAAAATGTATTTTAATTTACTTTCCAGTAATTAAAAAATCTCATTTTTTCCTATGAGGGAAAAATAGAGTGAAATTTCTCAAATATCATTCTCTATCACACCCTTTTACTAGATATTTTCTTTTTTATTAGTATAAGGTTTGTATTTATTTAGAAGTATGATTTTGGTCTCAGTTGATCACATATCCTCCAATCCGTAGGATAGAAGAGCCCTTTTGGAGTATGACTTGGCCCATCCTACAAAAGAAGCAATAAACTCTTGTGCACTTATTCTCTCCCTTGACTAGAGGGGATCAAGATGATTAATCACATGATTTTCTGCCTTGGAACTCCTTACAGTGAATGCAATCAATGCTATTTAAAATGTGTGTGTAGAATTGTGTACAGCTAAGCATGTGTCTCCTCCTCTCTCATCTTCTGTGTTAAAGACGTAAAAGCATTGTAGAGTGCTGCCTGATGCTCAAAAGGTTCAGGCAAAGAAAAGAAAGTATTTAACTAAAAAATGAGATTTCACATTTTGGAACAGTGGTCTGAAAAGTTATTTTTGAAGGGGGTGAGTGATAGTGCATTTATATCATTCATTCAAGTTGTATACAGTCCCTTAAAAGTTTTACAGCTTTCTCTCTACCAAATGAAAAGTCTTCTCTTTCTCTGATATGGATAGTTACAACAAATTTTCTTTTGCAACAGATATGCATTCAAGCACTGCAAGAATGAGAGGGAAGCTTTGCAGAACTCTTTGAGCATTTCACAGTATGTTAGTAAAATATAAATTATATAGCCACAAGAACTGTGTGTAACAGTCTGAAACTCTAGCTAAATCAAAGTGATCATGGGCTATCAGAATTCACTATTTTTGTGAGCCTCATTTTGTGTTGAAGAGCACACATTCTTGTGTGCTCTTGTGTTGAAGAGCACCTCATTCTGTGCTCTTCAACACAAAATCAAATTATTAGCAAGAATTTCTGACTTTTTGCCTACCCTCCTTCTCTTCTGTGAATGGCATTTGTCTTTTATCTTTCCAGCAGTCCTAATGACACTTAACATTTGTTTTTGTTTGTTTGTTGTTGTTTTGTTTTCTTTTGTTTTTTTTTGTTTGTTTTGTTTAATGGGAGAACTTCTGGAGCTTTTTTTTTTTTCCTGGAAATACTCTGTGAAGCACTGCACTCTGAAACCTTTCCAGCTAAATCATAGTAATATAACTTTAGTATAGCAAAGAATACAGATACAGTGGGAACAAAAACAAATGCTTTCTGTAAGGAAAAGACACATAGAAAGAAAGACAGAAAGGAAGAAACAAACAAATAAACAAATAAACAAAATAGTTATGCACAAAATATATTGATTTTAATTTTTTAAATTATGATTATTGTAGAAAATAAACACGCAACACAAACAGTGAAAATTAATTTATCCTGCTTCACTTCTATTTTTTTTTTTTTTTAATATTTAAGTACTAATACTGATGTTGAATAGAAATTTGGGGGTTTTGATAATTCATATAGGTTAGGTCTTCATTTTTTTTATGATCATTAAATACTTAACAGCCTTTTAAAATGAAGAACTGAACTTTTCCTTGCTTCTCCTCTAAGTTTCAGCCCCTCTTCAAATCAAGCTTAGCAGATTTTTTTACTGGTTAATTCATGGCAATTTTTTTCTCTTCTATAAAAAAATGAAGAATGTGAACCTGAAGAATTTTCAGTGTCTACTTTTCACAGCTGAAGTTTTCTGGTTCCATAACTTCATTTCCTTGCAACTCCCCAATGACTAGGTTTCACGGTGTGGTTTGCTTGAAAATTATGGAATATTCACAATCTGAGTGTGACTCTGGAGATTTGTATTTTTGCACAAGTGCTCATCTCCACTGCAAAGAGAACCCTCCATTGACTGTAGTAATAAATCACCATATTATGACTGTAAGGGCATTTAATTTACAATTCAAATCAATTGGGATTTGCTGTTGTTATACAGTAATATATTGTCAGTTTAGAAAACTGGATAATGTAGATGGGCTGCCAGTCAAAAGGGTGACAAAGAGACAATTTGTGGTTTGCAAAAATCCAGCAGATAAACTAAAAGAAAAATACAGTCTGACTTGAACAGCATAGCATGCAGAATATATTTGTGCTGAAAGGACTAGGAAATCTGGGAGATAATTACCTCCATTAAATTGAAATATTTTGCTCTCGTTCTTCTTAATATGTGTTCATTTAAAAAAACTCATTTAACAACTGATGCCCTTAAAGAAAACTGAAGTAAACCAAAGTGTATATAATAGATATTGTTCTTTGGTGATGGAGTCACTTCTAGGTTAGCCATCTAGTGTAAATGGGTACAACATCACTAAAGTTCACCTGAGCTGTATGGAAGTGTATTAAATGCTTTGCAGTTTTTGCGGGTGAATGCAATTCATGTGAAAGGCTTCTGTCATTGTGCTGAAATAACGAGGGTTTATAAGAAACAGAATACTGCTTCTTAGTGGTAAAGATAAAGACAATAAGAGAGAGAGATCTGTCCCTACAGAAAGCCCTAGTTATCTCAAAAGTCATATAGCCATAAGGAGAAGTGGCCTTTCTGCACTATCTTTGTAAGCTTTGTAAGCAAAGCAAAGAAATAAATTGAGAGCCCATTGGGACTCTTTAAACTCTTGAATGTGTTTTTCTTCCTGAACTGAAAGATTATATAGAGTCATTTTTACCTTACCTCTTGGAAGATACTTAATTCATATCCCAAACATATATTCAGCCACATTGTATATTTCTAGTACTGCTCTGATCTATTGCATACTGCAATTAACATGCATTTTATTTTGATTGAATTCTTCTGTCTTCAAAAGCTATTACATTGTAAAGTCCATTACTATTCTCCATTACTATTCTCTCCAAACAAAAGAATATTAAAAAGCATATCAAATGATTCTTGCCTTGCACCATCTCACTGTAACTCAATCTAAATGCCCCCAAGGGTATTTAGTTTCTAAATTAGAATAAGGGGGTTCTTATTTTTATTCTCATATACTGAAATTCTCAAGTCTGACAACAACAAACAGGAATTTTTTTTATATGGCTTGTTTGTGACATGACTGATGGTCAAATATAGCCCTGTATATAGTCAGTCATTAGAGTCGGCAGTTCAAAGTCCTTCAGTCCAGAAGTATTGCCATCATTTACACTTTATGACATGGTAAACTCTTTAGCTGTTATTCATTTATTATATTTATATATATATCTATATATATTTTTTCCCCAAGGATATCATAATTCCTTGAGATATTTAAATCATTATCCTTACTGCATAGAGAAGTAACACGAGGCTCATGAGACTTAAGTAAATGCATAATTGCTCACAGTAACTCAAAGCAAAATAAATAAATGCTATGACACCAGACTATTTCCAAGTGCAAAGACATTTTTCCATCACAAAATGGATTGTAAATGATGACATTTTTCAATAACAAATACAAGGATCTTCATTTTTCAAAAACTTACCTAGGTAACAGTCATGATAAAAACGTAATCCAGAAGCTCTTGAGGTCCAATAATTCTACTTTTAATCTAATAACAGATTTCTACATGTTTGGTATTCCCCAAATTCCAAATTAAATTTTAATCACTATTCTGCCTGGGAGACAGTCTTGCATTTCTTCTGAAGACATTTCTTGCAATGGAAAAAAAAAAAAAAATGTTAATGTCAGAGCTTATATTGTTGAATGTCTGCATTTAAAATTTTTGAATATATATTTTTTATTACAGAGGGAAAAAAAACTTCAGTAAATTTAAGTGAATTGTAGGTATCAAAAACCCAGTTTGAAGCGGATTTTTCTCTACTTTTTCCCTTATCTCATAGAATGGCCTGGGTTGAAAAGGACCATAATGGTCATCTAATTTCAACCCCCTGCTATGTTCAGGGTTGCCAGCTACTAGGCCAGGCTGCCCAGAGCCACATCCAGCCTGGAATTCATTTAGCTGATGGATATTTTTATCAGAAATATAGTTGAATGTAGTTATTAAGAAATAAGGTGTATCCAGTTTAAGAGTTAAGGAATACTGGTCTCTTTCATTGTGAAATTATTTTTTCTAACTCACTTAGCAACAAGAAGTTGGTAATTATGACGTACTTATATTTTAACTTCATTTTTGATAGATACATGTGTAAATGTGAAAAACCTATTGAAAATTATAAAGATGGTTTAACTGCTCTCTGTGTAGTAAGCTGCTGCTATTTGGTTTGCAGGAGAATGCTGGAATAATGCAATAAGCTATAAAACTTTCAATAACATGTAGGTGAATGCTCAAGAGACACTCACAGTTGTTTCTCTGCTGGAGATATATTGCACTATCGTGCATTTCACCTATGGTATATCAGCGGTCTTTTAAGAACCAGAATTCCAAATCAGGAGCTCACAGACTTCCTGAAATTACAAGTTTTTTCCTAGATTGGTCAGAATTTTATGTCCACAGCTGGGCCTTTTTAGGAAAAAGCCAAGCAATCATAAGTAGACCACATTATAGTAATGGGCATAAAAGAGGAAGACTGAGGTCGGGAGGATTCTTCTGGGGTCAAGATAGAAAGAGAATGGTTTAGGTTAGTTTGGAGATAAATGATTGAGATTTGTAGAATTTGTTTCGTGTCTTGTATAGCTTATTTGTTGTTAGTTATCTAGTTTTTGTCAGAGCACACCCAGGAATGTATTTCCATAGAAGTTGTGCCACATGATAGGAGGTAAACTGATTACTTCTAAAGCCTTGGAGAAATGTGGATAATCTGTTCTGAACATTTATCGTGAATTAGTAAATGAGAACTTCCGCTTATTTTCCTCTTGAAAGTAATAGGATAGCAAAGATAAAAATGATTATTGTGACGACTGTTTGCATATGTTACCTAGGGTGAGATTTCTGACTGTAAGGTCAGAAAGCGTAAGGTTGAAGTTATAAAACAAAGTCCCCAGAACAGCCTAGGTGCTGATAGCATGTTACTGCAGCTATGGTTCCTCAGCTGGTAAGGTAATGCACACCATTCTAAACTGATGGGACTGCTAAATGTTTTAGATAGATTTAAAAAAAAAATTGTCTGTGGTAGAACATAATGAAAGGTGAAAAGGTCCTTCCTTTGTTTGATAAAGTATATCTTCTGTCAGTCGATTGCCTATTCTTTTAGTGGCTTTTTTCTGCAGTAGGTAAACTTTAATTCTGTAATGGTTGCATAGCAACTGAATTCCGAATTGTATTAGTGTTTAGCAGTAATTATACCTTTTCTGAAATTGTTTCAGCAATAGCGAGTCGTCTTTGCCTCTCCTCACTGCTCCTTCCCACCCCTTACCCAAACCCATAATCCCCCTTAGGTTTTCATAACCTTTTCCAAGAGCACGATGTTCTCTTTGAGAAGAATGGTTATTAGCAATTGTTTGTAACTTCATTTGTAAAGCAGGTCTGTTGTGATATAAGTGCTAAATGTGCAGTCCCTCTCAGGATGGGAGGGTAGATGCTGTACTGGTGATTTCCCCTTGACCTGCTTCACCCTCACCTATCCCTCCCATCCCCTCAGCCCCTTCCCCCCCTCACTTATCTCCTTCCATTGGCCTAGCCTTGGACACAAGACCTTGCAAAGGAAGGCTATAAGTAACTGATTATGATCACAGATCTGCTTCAGACAAGGTGGGCAGTTGAAAGAACAGATAACAGACACTCGGTTCCTCAGTTGCTGAGGACCAAATGAACATAAAAAGCAATTTATGACTGAGTCAATCATCTTAGCGCATAAATAATGAGCAGCCAAAGAGCCCCTTAGAACTCTCCTTCACGGCAGTGGGCTGCGTGACAAGATCTCCCCAGGAGCAGTGATGCCTCTTGATATTATGTCTATGCTAAGGTCCCTCACATTTTGATTTCAAGATGCCTTGCAAATACAGATTCTCAGTAAGTGACTAATAGCTTTTTTTAGGCTTTCTTATTTTCGCTAAGATCACATCTTTAATTGTAAGCTTTATTGGCTTCACTGAGACTGTATTTCAAATTAATTGTGCACGTATAATCCTTTAGACATAAACAGCTGATCAAGTGGGACCAGGAGTGAATCCAGCTCCTGGTCCAGCTCCAATCCTGGGCTCCTTACCTCCAGGGCTTAAGGAGTTTAGAAAGAAAGAGAGATGGGAGTGAACCCTGTGACTTAGTGGGAGGACCTCCTCAACACTTAGGCATAAGCCACTAACCAAGTCTGAAACTAATAGTGGTTTCAACCACACCTAGGGTCTTTATTTACATCATTCAAGGAGTTTGGAAAGCAGGGGGTTCTGTTCTGAACCTTATAACTCAACAGGAGGGCCCTTTTAATTTTTTTTTAACCCCACTTTCTATGTAGTAAATTATCAAACATATCCAGGCGTTTCAAATTTTAAGTTTCTGTTAAACTATTACATTATATCTACATTATAAATGTATTCCTCCTCCTTTTTTGAATGAAGTATATACCGTAGTTGTTTCCATCTGCAATGCATGCTCAGTCTTTGGCTCAGCATTGGATACAAATATCAAAGGTGCAGCTCAATTAAAATTTAGGTGAATACCTCTTGTTGCTACTGCTAGTATCAAGACATTTGTCTCTAACTTAGGAAGTGAAAGACATTAACTGATAATTGAATTATTATTATCATGAATTTTGAAACAAAATATGATGCCAATGTGTGATGAGTTATCCTCCAGATAGATTCTGTAATTTAAAACATTTTATTGTGGAGTCATGGTCTTCTAAGTAGATACAACTTTCACTGCGTTTTGTGTTGTAATCAGACAATAATAATAAAGTTGTCCTGTTACAGATGAAACAATTTCTTCATGAACTTTCATCTCTTCAGCTTCCCTCTACTCAAAAACAGTGCATCACAAGTCTTTAAACTTTTTATCCTGAAGACTTAATTGGCCTGCATTCTTCTTCACACTGCCTTGTTACCTTACTAAAGGTGACAAATATCTCAGAGGGGAAATGCCAACAGTATATTTGCAGTTCCTATTTATATCCACTTAGATATTTTTTAATCTGATGGGAAAACTTCAAGACTTGTTAGTATCATTTCACAGAAAGAACAAGACAGTTATTTACTATAAGCATTTGTACAGCTCAGTGAAAACAAGAATGAAACGTCTTAGCATTCCTTCTATATCTGTTCATTACTAATGCTCTTTTTCACTAAATCATCCACTAAATAAATGGCAAATTCTTTCTTAGAGGATTTCTCAAATCTCTTTAGGATATAGCAGTACTTTTTGAACAGAACTTTGATTCGACTGCAGTTAGAATGAGATAACAGGAGAGGTTTTATCTGCTTCCAGTCAGCAAATCATTCAAATATCTTCCTGAACATTGCTTGTTAATGAAATTAGAAAGATAATATGAATGACAGGAGAATACTGGTGTAACTTAGAACTGTTTACCATCTCACCTGATTGACATAAGGAAAACAGATTTCTTGCCTTTATTTAACTGACAATAATCTTGACTAGGTCTTGAAACAGTAACTATTAAGGACAACTCGTTTGCTTTTATTTTTAATGAGTTGAATACAAGTAGAGAAAGGTAAGAAAATCATTGGCAATCCATCTGTAAACTTACTTTTTTCAAGTTGATGGATACTGCTACTAGCTTCTGTGAGATTGCATAACAGATGTATAATTTTATGGAAATATACTGCAGCATGCAACTGATGGATAAGTAATAAATGAGATGTGAATGTGATGAGGTGAAAGTGGACCATCTTTTTTTTATGTTTGTTGGTCTAAATAAACTTGAAGGAAAATTCAAATCTCAGGTAGAAATAATAAATTTTTTATTCCATTGTCCTACAACTGTACAGAAATCTGCTACCTGAGATGACATAGAACAACACAAAACTCACGCTGTAAATATAAGTTGGAAATATAATTGGTCTCTAATCAAAATGTCATTTTTTGATGTCTGTGTCTATAACCACATTACTCCTGCAAAATATAGTAACATCAAATCCAGGATTGAACCTGGTTAAAGAACCCTCACAGGAGAGGCTTGAAGAGAATATCACTCCTTTTATTTAAAAGGTAGTATATCTTAGTGACTAGCAAAACTCAAGATAGACTCATAAGGGACTCTACTGACTAAGTGGATTTTGTGAGCTCAGAACAGCAATCTTAGCTGTGTATAAATGAATCATTTGATTTAAGATTGATGGATAATGGAAAACCACTGTGCTGGATGCCTCTATACAAACTAATTTTGGCTGAGGATTATGCCTCAACTTTTAGTGTTTTGTACTGATTTACTTATTTTGTTTAAAATGTCAGACAATAGAATTGCTTACTGAATAGTACTAGTGTTGCAAAATGAGGGTATCAAGACAATTTCTGATAAGTTTCTTACTGGACATTGTGTTACCTGCCAAGTACCTGTATAACCATGGGTTAATCAGTGTCTGTTTTATTTTTTTCTTTAATGCTTTAAGGCTCAGTTGCACTCTTCTTTCATTACTTTAAATAAAAAAAAATACATTTGAAAATACAGGTTTTGTTGCTCACTATTTCCAGCCTTGTAACTGTGGATTGCATTTATTTTCCATGATCAGCACAGGTAAGATATAGACTTCCTTAAGAAGAAAATACTAAACAGCTACTGAAATAACTACACAAGTGAAAGTAGAGCTCAAGTCCATCAAACTCATCCTTCAGTCACAGGCATTGCTAGAAAATTCCTAGGGATTTTAAAAGACATCAGGGGGAAAAAAAAAAAAACGCAACAGATCTTAGCAGACTTGTGTGTTCCCAGAATAAATGGGTTTTCTGGAAACTTGGAACAGTCACTTTTCATTCTGAAGCACAAATACAAATTATAGGAATCAAGCTTGAGTTTTAAAGATGCATGAAATAATAACATCTGTACCTCTGAGTTGTGCTACCTGTTATTCTGCTTATTCTTTACCTGTATGTCTGTCAAGCCTAGTTTTTAGTACAAAGTGCCCAGTGTTTTTTTTTTTTTTATGTATGGGTTTTCTTTGTTGTTATTTTTCTATTTAAATTTTTTTTTATCTCATAATGTTGATTTGCCAAGGTATTAAAGACCTATTTAATATCCTAGTGTTTTCTGTACTGAACAAGCCTAATTCATTGAATTTTCTAATACATACTGATGTGAAGGAAATCATTGCTTTCCTCTTACTTTTACTACTATGTAAGCTCATCAAGAAGACTGAGCACTAAGGAAGACTTGAGTCATCCTTTACTTTAGTTATGAAGACATAGACACCTAGGTGATGCATAGTAGGCTTATCTTAGAAATACAATTAAACTTGCTTGGGTTTCATTTGAGTGGGATGTAAACTAGATCCCAGTTAGCTGCTTATTAAATGAAGAACTTGATGGGAGCTCACTGGTGTGCCAGGATGGAGAGACGTATGTTTACAGCAGCATGAAAATCTTTTTGAATACAAAAGTTTAACCATGGTAAAAGAACCATGTCTGATTGTGATTTCAATCTGAGAGGAAAAATAACATAACTCTGGTTCTTACTCATTGTCTTACTAGAGTAGAAGCAGTTAAATCTTGGGGATAAATAATATTCATAGCATGAAATTTATCTCCTCGAGGAGAGATGTTTGTAATATGATTATTTCAATATGAACAGTTAGTTATAACACTGATGTCCTATTCAGAAAGAAAAACTGAAGGATACTTTACCAATGAGCTAATGTTTTCCTGCTGTCTTCCTTCCTTTAAATGTACAGAAACAGTTTTCTTTACTTTATATGGAATCTACAGGAAACAACATTTATGGAGAGGAGTTAATCAGAAAAAGAAACTTTCAGCTACTCCTTTCTCATCTTTTGATTCTTGCAATACCCAGCCCATTTCAGTGAGAATAGACATAATACAGTGATACAAACTGACAAGAGAGCTGTAATAATTATGCAGGATCTGAAAAGCCTTGCATTTTCAGATGACAAGGATATAAAGGAAATGCTATTTAATGCTACATACCACGATTTTATATTCAGGGTAGATGAATAATTAATGATGACTGAACATTTAATGCTTGCATCTTTGACTGCAACAGAAAGAAAAGTCTTAATGTACAACTTAGAACCAAATTAGACTTTGGAATGCACCATTTTCTGACTTGCACATCAAAATGCTCAGTATGTTAGATTTTGAATAGTAGCTGTTCAGGTTAGTTACAGTGCACATTATAATTTCTCCTAGTGAATAAGATTTCTGGTAAAATCTGATGTACAATCCTTGCAAAGACTGATTAGCTACAATTTTTAATTGAAATCTGCAGTGTCTCTCTTCTGTGAAGTCACAAAAATGCATAAATAAAAAAGGAACAGGAAGATCTAGCTAGAACTGCATGCCACTGCTGACATGCTGTGGTTACTTTTTCCTATTATATTTTAACATATATTGTGCTAGTATCTCCAGTTCACCCATATCTGCTTTTTCCTAGTGTGTGAATATAATGTCCTTCAAGATTTCCCTGATTTTTTTAAATACAATTCTATAAATATAGAGCAGTACAGATGATGACTGCCATAGCCTCCACTGTATGTATGCAGAAGCTTCCTTAGAGTGCTTGCTGTTGCTATTCACCTCTATTGTACACGGTTATACCTTAATGTAATAGGATTATCTGAGGATAGTATAACCACTGAGATTTTAATAATGCTGAGCATGCAAAATAAATCCCTAAAGTATCTTAAACATTTAATACTCTATGAACTAAGTTTACTTTTTTATTCTTTTAACACTGAGTTCTAGCCAATAATGTATTTCTTATTCCCCAAGCTACATTTTTTTTTCCTTCACTTAGAAAAATATCATATGAGACAATGTCAAATATTCGATTGATTTGACTGGTTTTGTCCTTGAGAAATCTTTAAGTTATTTCTTAGCTTAATTTCTGAAGGAAATTGGGCTTCTACCATCACAATGTGTCTGTTCTTCCTGATTAATAACCTCTTTTCAACCGAATTTGACATTGACCAGAGGGATAGAGATCTCACTTATAATTAAATCTCTATGCACTGCAGGGAAGTAAGCAGCTAGGTAAATGAAAAGTGCCTTTTATAAGATAGACTGAAGATTCAATTCATCAAGAAATTAGAGAATCTACTCAGGGTAAGTGCTACTAATCCCCTGACCTTGCTTAAATTTCGGTGAGTGTTCAACATATGGTGGACAACAGAATCTGAAAAATTTTGTTCTGTATGAGAAATGATGCCTGCTCTTGATACTAATCATGTTTGAGTAAAGAAACTAGTATTTTAGTACTATTGTTTTAGACACCAAGAGTAGCTGGTAGGTTTGCTATTTTTGAGATCCATGTTTTTCCTAATTTTATATATGACTGTTCATTCTTTATTTATCTTAAAATTTATCTTGTAATGGCTGAGACACTACTTGAGAAAGTCTGTTAACAATTCTAAATGTGGAGCTTGCCAAACAGTACTAATAGCTTTTTTTATTTCATAGAGATACACCCGAATTTCTATTTAACTGTTTTAGGGTATTCTTTAAAGGAACCAGATAGTTGGGAAAATTATATTTAGAAAAGCAAAAGTTAAGTTGTCATTTGTATAGTGCTAAGTCCATAGCCTAACATGGTCAGAATAACATGTTTTTGAAAATTATGTTCCTTTTTCTCTTGTATTCTTTACTCACATACTTTCATAGATTCGTTAATTCAAGAATAATTGAATTATTAAGGTTGGAAAAGACCAGTAAGATAATCTAGTCCATATGTCAGCTCATCACCACTATGGCCACTAAATCACATCACTCAATGTTACATCTACCCTTCTTTCATTAACCTCTGGGGATTATGACTCAACCACTTCCTGGATAGCCTTTTCTAATGCATTATCACTCTTCCAGAAAACAAATTTTTCCTACTATCCAACCTGAACCTTCATTGCTGCAATGTAAGACCATTATTTCTCATCCTATCATACTGGTTACCTGGGAGAAGAGGTTGACCCTCACCACAAGTTCTTTTCAGTTAGGTGTTGACAGTGTTAAGGTCTTCCCTGTGCCTCTTCTTCACCAGACTAAGCAATCTCTTTTCCCCTCTAGCCACTCCTCACAAGGCTTGTGTTCCAGAACCCTTTGTCAGCTTTGTTGTCCTTATCTGGATGCGTTCCAGGGCCTCAATGTCTGTCTTGTAGTGTAGGGCTCCAAACTGAACGCAGTACTCATAGCACAGACTCACCAGTGCCAAGTGTGGAAAGGCAATCACCTCCCTAGTCCTGCTGATTACACTATTTCTGATAAAAGCCAGGATGCCATTGGCCTTCTTGGCAATACTTCTGGCTCATGTTTAGATGGATGTCAACTAAAACCCCCACATCCTTTTCTCCCCATGCAGCTTTCTAGCTGCTCTTCCCTAGTCTGTATTGATGCATGGATTTTTTATGACTGAAGTGCAGGAGCTACTGCTTGGTCTTGTTAAAGGTCATACAGTTGTCCCCAGTCATTGATCCAGCCTACCCAGAAACCTCTATAGTGCTTTCCTGCTGTCGGGTAGATCAGTGCTTTCTCCCAACTTGGTATCATCCTCAAATTTACTGAGGGTGCACTCAGTCTTCCTGTCCAGATCATCAGTAAGATCTTATACAGGATGCTAGAACTGACCACCAAGAAGCATTATTAGTGACCAGAACTAGATATAACTCAATTTAACACTGCTTTCCATTTATTTTTTTTACCCAGCAAAGAGTGTCTGAGTTGTGAGCTGCCAGTTTTCCAGAAGAATATGGGAAGATAGCGTCAACTACTTTAGTAGTTGAAGTAGTTAAACTTAGAAGTTTAGAACTTAGAACTTTAGAAGTTGAAGTAGTTAAAGTAAGAACTTTACTGAAGTCTAGGCAGACTACGTCTGCAGCCTTTTCCTCATTCACTAAGTACGTCACCCATTTTAGGAGATCAGGTTGGATAACTAAGACCTGCCTTTCATGAACCGATGCTGGCTAGACGTGATCCCCTTATTGCCCTGCACGTATTGTGTGACATCAGTCAAGATGATCTGCTCCGTTATTTCCTGCCATACCACGGTCAGGCTGGTGGGCCAATAATTCTCTGGATCCTTTTTCCAACACTTCTTGAAGATGGGTGTCACATTAGCTAGTCTCTAGTCATCTGGGATTTCCCTGGTTGATAGAAAGCAGTTAAGCAATCAATTCTGCCAGCTCCCTCAGTACCTTCATAATAGTGGCACGCACAGAGAGACAATAATCTCATCACTGGGGATGTGATTTTTTTAGGAAACTGCCACCTTCAGCTTTGTATTTGTTAAATAGATTCTGAAGGGCTTGCATATGGTATTCTTTCTTTTCCTGTGTATTTGTAGAACCCATCTTGTGCAACCTTTGCAGTATTCTAATGTTGCCACCATCATTACCAATGTACTGAAGGGATATCTATACCTGTACACAATTCCCTGTTTGTAATCCACTGATTTACATGGATGAGCTGATTGAAATACTCTTCATTTTGAGGTGTGACAGCTATATAGGGCCATCTAGAATGTTGTCTCGCTCCAATTTATAGGAGGGAGAGGAGGTTCTTTTATTATCTATATACCCGGCGTGAGATTAAGAAGCAACGGTTCAAATGTTGGTCCGACCAGTTTATTACAAATCTTAATCAGGGAAATGGGGAAGGGGAGGGCGGACACTATTATGAATTAGGGTAATGGGGGAAGGGAAGGAGGGCGATAGAAAAGATAGAAAAGAAGAAGCAAGGAGTCTTTATAGGCAGCAAGAGGGAGATAGTCACCACCATGGATCTAGCGAGGTTCATAGTTCAGTCTTTGATCTTCAGTAGCGGTGGGTCGTCAGGCATAGTTGTCCTGTTGCCAACGACGACGACGACCATGGTGATGATGGCCCTTTTTCAATGCTTCAAAGTGGTTGAGTCAGCTGTTTTTGGAGTGACAGCTCAAATCCAAAGTGGTTGAATCAGCTCTCCTTTGAGTGACAGCTCAAACCCAAGGTGGTTGAGTCAGTTCTCCTTGCGGTGGCAGCTTCTGGCTCTGGGATCTCAGCAGGAACCTCCTTAGTTCTTATCTTTTTGGCCTTGCCAGCAGATAAGAGGAAGCAGGGAGGCACCAACTTGCATCTTGCCTTCGCAAGATACAATGGTATCATCCCCCAGCCTTCCATACTTAGCTGGAGCGGTTTGGCCACAGGCCAGATCTTCCACCAGTGAACACTCCTGAGCACTTCTCTTCCGCTCTTCTACAGAGCAAGCAGCTCTGGGGGAAGGGGCTTGCAAATGTTCCCAAAGCGATATCGATTGTCACACAGTTAGCACCCATCACTTGCCTCCTTGACAAGTCACTCAGAGTCTTATCACAAGAAAAACCTCAGGAAGCAAGCTTTGAGCCAAAAAAAAACAAAGAAGGATTCTCACAAATGTGCCTTGTCTTTTAAGACTCTATCACCACTGCTGAAATGCATCACCCACTGCCTCATTGTGCACACATCCACTGTTTGGTCTCTGTAAATGTTCTGCAAGCATCAATGAATGTCAGTGAGTGCAACTTTTTTCCACACAGCAATTAAATTCTGTGCGTTTGCTTCATACATGCTTCCATTTCAGATGTTTTTAGTCAGACTGCCCCTCTTCTGCCATCTGTCACATAGAAACAAAGTTTAATGTAATATTGGTCAGAAAGTTCAACATCTACTGCCATACCACCAATATCCTCCTCTGACCTTGTGGGTCAGCATACCAAAATAGGAGGCATTACTTTCAGCACAGCTGTCATGTTATTCTGCTGAAGTTGAGCTTGAGATAGAAGATAGAGGCATATCTTGATGTACAGAATGAATCATAGGCTTTCAATTTGTTTTCTGGGGTGTTTTGTTTTGCAGAATGTTAGTTTCTGTAGGGTGGGGTGGAATTTAGTTTTCTTCATTTTATCATGGTTCATAACAGCAGCTGTGTCAGGGATCAGTACAGAGATTTCTATGTTTTCGTTATGACACATTTCAGAATATGTATATACAGTAAGAAATCTTTCTGCTTACACAGGCAGTATATCTTGTACAACATGATTCATTCAGTACTCTAATTTTCTGTTGTTATTATTATCTATGACAGGAAACAATGTTCCATATGCAAAAGATTCACTCAATTGTATGCTCTAATATTTTACAGAGCACAAAATTGGTAAAAAGCAAGTTCACTTGTTTTTGCACATTTCTGCTCAATTTCCTTATGTCTGAAGAAAGTTGTCTGCATAGCAAAAGGGCAGATGGAGCTGGAAAATTAGTCTGCAGAGCATGGCTAGTAGTGCAAACTCCAGATCAGAATTGCATGCTGTTAAACTGTCCCTAAGTCCCCTTCTTGCTTTCTTTCACAGTCTGCTGAAGTATGTATAATTCAGGAAGGAGTCATTCTGGCATTTTGAATTAACAAGCAGGAACAAAACATTTGATTTTGACTAGTGAAGTTAGCTGATTCAAATATTTTCTTTCCATCCCACCAAAATACTTATGGTTTTGCCCACAGAAAATGATTACTGCATCACCTAATACTAAATACATACGCATAAACTAATAAAGGGGGAAAGAAATAGCAACTTAAATGTTCCATAAAAAGTTAATCAAAGTACATGTGCAAACATGTTCTAATGAATCGCCTCCAACAGGCAACAAAGATATATTCCACACCTTATACAACTTGGCAAAGTCTGTCTGTAATAGATAAAAATAGACATTCAAGACCTTTGAGGGTATTTCTTTTGAGAGTGAACAACCTGCTCACATTTTCAGCTTCAGGTTGCACATATTTGTGTATATGTAGTAATTCCTAGCATTATTACTGAGATTCCCACTTAGTTTGTCGTGTAGTGAATGGATTGTCCTGTATTTTAAAGGGCTTTGGCAAGGTAATTCTGTGCTGTTGTTTTCATCCACAGCATAGGCATCATGACCAAAGTATATTAGAAATGTATATTTATATAATAAAACTTTATTTTTCAGCTGCATTTCCCTCTAACCACAGGTAACCACATCATGCAATCCAGAACAGGTAGAGCTTTTTATTGAGTGTAGTTCAACTAATAGGGAATTTCTGACCAGAAAATCATGTAATGCTTATGAAATCAGAAGTTTTCTACTTTCTTTTCATTCTAAAAGACAGATGTTCTCACATTGGTACTGTTGGAGTAGATTGTCAAGTAACTCTTCTGCTGTTAATTTTGTATTCTCTATATTTAATAGCTAGCTAGATAAGTGACTTCAGCAAGTCAGAACTTGAGTACGTGATAGTATTTCCATTTCTAATGTAAGCTTGGGGATCCACACTGTGCAATTAAATATGTAAATCAGTTTCTTATATTAGGAGATCTTTAATTACTCAAGAATTCTTTAAATGGAGTTACGTGAGTTTAAAATCATTAGTAAAAAGAGTCCATGGACATGGTTGTAAAAATTCTGAGTTTGGTGGCCTTTATACAACTTCTGTTAATCCTTTGGAAACTTCCAAAATCCTTTTGGAAACTGCAGTCCATCTAATGTACTCATACCTTTTAATATTAATACTGCAAATGCAGAATGAGGTTTGTATAACAGTGAATGAACTACCAGAGGAGGAGCATTTCTAGTTATCAGGTTTATTGAGAGTCAAAGAGTATATCTTGGTACCATCTTGTGCTTTTCCTGACATAGACTTTAACTACCTATTGCTGGGTCTGTTGCTGCTATTGATGATCTTCATATTAAATTTTTATGGAAAGATATGTCACAAAGGAAGTCAGAACTTTCAAAAAGGTTTATACTTTGGAACTACTTACTTACAAAATGAAGAAAGCCTATTACTCAATTGCATACACTTTTTTTTTCTTGAATGAAATAGGGGTGAGGGGAGAAGACTGATGTTAATTCTAGAAGATATGACTGAGTCTTATCCCTGACAAATAGAACTGCATGAAAAATATATAAGGAAGTGAATGAAGTTCTTCCTTTTACTGTCTGAGGAGTTTGACGTCTCATTCATCACAAATGAGTGTAAAATTTGTTTTTAGCACAGCTTTATAAAATGATCCCATTTGTTTATCTACTGATAGTAATCTGTGCCAGACTTTAGTGATAATGAGATCTCCAACTGGATGAGCAGGCTTCTGGCAGAATATTATGCATGCGCACAAATAATGTTGTGCACTGCAATAGGACTTTTTAGAACTTTATCAGTAGAACAAGTATTTACACACACACACACACACAATTTAGTTTTACAGGTAAACCAGTTTACTAAAGATATTATGTTTTTTTTTTTACTTTCTTCTACTATCTGATCAGTTAAGACTACTGAAGACAAGGTGTAACACAGTATTACTAAATATTCAGAAATAATGAGTTTTTTTCTATGTAAACTTGCCATTCTGAACTTGCATTCAACTGTCATTGTTAGTCTATTTACATAAATATATGTACATATATTTGTATGTACATATTTATCTATTGTTATAATATTTGTATAAATGTAAGCCACGTGATCAGACTGACAGGAATGTGGCTTAGCCAGGAATAGTGTATTAGTAGCATTTACTCCTCCTCTGACCTGGATCTGCTGCTTGGTCTCTGCTGAGCTTCAAGGCGTCAATGAGTGTGTAGAACATGCTGTAACATTGTAGACTTGGCATTTGTTTTTTTGGGGAGTTTTGTTGGATTTGAGGGTTTTTTTTAATTATCAGTAACTCATGGATTCTTCCCCAGTATACTACGTACCAGGACTATGTTTAGGTAAATCAGAATTAGTCCATGCTCAGGAAATCCTGCCTTCAAAGTATTCCTGCAGCTGCACTTGCTAATACCACTAAAGCCCAAATGTGTTAGGATATTGCATAAACTTACAGAGATTAATCAAGAGTAAAAACTTGTTTACTTTCAATGAATTGTTTTGGTTTTGGACAAAACAGAGCCCTTGATGCCCTGCAAATTAATAGAGTATAAGACATGCAGGCCTTGAATACAAAGAAAAAAAAATCTTTGAAGAGATGCTGTGTATGTTTCCTAGTAGATGATCAGCCTAGATGATCATTCTTGATTATGCAAACTCCGAACTCATTACACAGCATATTTCGTGCTGTTTATTTGAGGGGTGGAATTACACAGTGAAAAATGTTGGAAGCTATAAAAATAGAATGGTAGATCTAGATATTATTTGAACCTGAATTTATTTGGATCTTTTTGTAGGTGGATGTCTTACCTTTATAAATCCAATTGCAGGATATTTTTCAGTATGTTTTTCTGTGTATTTATGTTTCTGTATTGGAATTCCAAAAGAAAACAGCAAAAGCTACATATGTCCTCTAAAGCATTTTATAGGGATACATATTTGTATGGCATTACAGTTTGAGGGAGCTATTCATTTTATCTCTAAACTTTTCACAAGCTTTGTCTCTTTGTTTGTATGTTAAGAGCTCATTCAGCTACAAATGAGGTTTATAGAGTCACATTAATATGGAATGACCTGGAGTATGCTGGTGAAAATAACTCAAACTAAGGGGCACTGAATCTAATCTGCAGAAACGATTCCTTCTCACTCAGTCTCAGGCATGACTAAACTGGCAATATTTGGATAATATTCAGAAACATAAATGTTGACACAGCTTTCACTATGACAGAATTCTGACATCATTAACTCTCTTCAGAAAGAGATCAACCTTTGGGTATGCTCATCATACAAATTGGTTAATATTATAATACTTGTGTGTGCAGATCATAATGGAATATAATCTTATAGAAAGAAAAGATATTTTATTAGTCACTTTTTTCAGTTGTTTTTTCAGAGGTAGTATTGTGAAATGGGACAATTCTGTATAGTTTTAATGATCCTAGGTAATAAAAAAAATTATCTGTAGATTTTTAATACATTTACTAGTCCTTCAGTTGAGACCTGTATGAACTGATTTTGCACTTATATGTACCTAATTTAAAGGTTTTGTGGTGTTTATTGTAAGTGCATAAGATTTTGTTCTCAATCTATGTATGAAGCAACTGTAATTTATGTTGGAATAGACAAAACACTATGGTGAAGTAATTTTTGAGAAACATGTTTCTGCATGTTGTGACATAGAAGGGAGCAAGCACTACAAAACTTATGCTTTGAGCTTAGGGTTGGATTATATGCTCTTCAAACATTGTTCCTAACTGAAATTTCTTCATGAGCCTATGAAAAACTTGCTACTTCATTAGTGGTAACTTCAAGACAACCTTATTTCTACTCTCCAAAGTTGTGTATCAGAATCTAGATTTTGTTCTTTATTTTATCAGTAATGTTGGGGGTTATTTTAAATAATATAATTGTTATTTTCATTTAGGCTAATACAATTTTGTCAGTCCTTGGTAAAACTGTTTCCTTAAACTACAACAACAACAACAAAAATAGTGCTGACAAAGATGCTAGCGCATAGTTTTCAAAGTGTAAAAATTTTTGAACAAATGTTAAGTTAATCCAGAGTGTTTTAAAACGAGTAACCAGTAAGAGAAGGTGAAGTAATCATAGATATCTGTAGTCAAGTTATTCCTTTTGATGTGTCCTTGCACTTTGTAAGTCTTCAGAGTTGATTTCAATAAAAACCAGGATAGTTCAGAAGGACAGTGATGTTCATGATATGTATATGTGGCCAGATAAATTCTGGAGGTGGTTTTCCTTTTTTCCTGAGAATACTGGTGTTTGTCAATGCCTGGCTTACTAAGTGCAATAGAGCAGGTTTATACTGAAGTGCAGTAATATGTTTCTAGGTTATCCAATAATGTCTTTCTGCCTTACATTTTGCTTTTTTTTTTTTTAATATATATAACCCCATGTATTTCAGTGCAGAAGAGTTTCATCTCCTAGCATCTTCTGTGTATTTCATGCAATCCACTTGTAGGCTTTACATTGTTACGCTTTTTTTTAAGCATAGTAATCCTCTATACTGTCTGCCTGAAGTGGTATTTATTGAGGGACTTGTTTTCAGTAAAGATTTATTTAACTCTAAACAAAGCTGAACTGTCAAAATTACATTATTTGCATATCATAGTTAATTGAGTTGATTTATTCTTGTCTTAAATTCTGAGATCTCTAGTTTTAGCAAACATTTCATCATTTTCAACAGGTTTTTTTATCCTTGTATTAATGAAGTTAATCACTAGAATGTTACTACACCTGAGCCCTTGTGTCAGCTTGATATCAAGTTGTGGTGGTTAGTTTTTTTTAAACTAACACTTTCTGTGAATTAGTTCTCTAAGAAACAAAATGCTTTTGTTGGAGAGAATCTTTACTGGTTTACTATACTGGCTACCTATGTTTTCAGTGTGCTGTGTGTTTTTCTAACATCCGCTGTAAAAGACCATCACAGAATCGTAGGGGTTGGAAGGGACCTCCAGAGATCTTCGAGTCCAACTCCCTGCCAAAGCAGGCTCCCTACACCAGGTTGCACAAGTAGGTGTCTAGGAGGGTCTTGAACATCTCCAGAGAAGGAGACTCTACAACGCCCCAACTGTTTTTTGTATTTCTATATTGCAAATTATAGGATTTGCAATATCGTAATGTTACAAGGCCTGAATATCTAAACAGATATTGAACAAGAATGGGAAAGTAAGTGGGGGAAGATATTGTGAGCCAGATACCTCTGATCTACATCTCTCTTCTGAAATTCTCTTACTGGCAGTTAAGAGTATCAGGTGTTCAGTTTAGGAGACTCCTGTTAGATGGCATCTGCAACCAGAGTGATATTCAGGTTACTGCACCTGACTGCTCAGCTGGAAAGACAACAGAATAGTGCCTAAGATGTCCAAAAAATCTGACTGAACCCCAAGTAGCATTTGTAGCTTTAAAAAAAAAAAACAGTGCTTTTGCTATGTTAGTTTAGAAGGGTTAGGTTGTGAAGTGCAACTATATTAGGGAGTTAACAATAAATATAGTCAAGAATGGATTTTAAACATCAACAAAGCTTTTCACTAAAGCAAGCTAAAAGTGATTTGATTCGTTTCTATTCCATAACAAATAAATAGGAAAAATGTTGCAAAATTTTGTAGTAAAAACTCACACCATCTAGTCTCTCTCACAGTATGTCTATAAATAGTTGAGCCAAATGTTTGCAATGAACTCTATCTAGAACTTCTTAAGTTCATACAATTTACCTTTGTTAATTACCTTACTACTTACGTGTGTACTGCATAAGCCCACCTATCCAAAAGAAATATATCTCTATCCTACAATCAGATAAAAGCCAAATCACAAGGAAAGAAACAGTAAGAAACAACTCTCTTAACTTTTCTTTTTCCAAGGATGCTCTTTAAGCAGATCCCCTTCTCAAAGGATGTACTGCATATCTCTGAATAGCATCTAGAGTAAAAACCTGAGTTTCCCGTCAAGACACAGAAGCAAAGAACTAGTGTAAATGTTCAGTACAGCATGTTTCCTAAGAATGAAAAACATATAAGATGCTGTAGCTGGTTTCTCAGATTCTTTAAGTTCTGTAGTCTAGGTACTGCCTGCTCTTAAGACAAGCTTCCTTTTCAGCAAACTTTCATTAATTTTTTCACCTAAGCACTTTTCATTGGGATCTTTTCTTCAGCATTTTCTGGGAAAAATTATTTGTTTCTGGAGTTGATCAGTGAAGAATATTTCTGAGGTGAAATGAAGTACATTCTATATACCTTTCTGAACTCAAACACCTTCCCTGCAGTATATGCTTCTTTTTTAATCCTTCAGTGCTTCTGTAATCACTTTCAGTGGCCCCAATACTAGGAGTTCTTCCTCCTATGACTTGCAATCCAAGTTTTTGTTGCTGATAGCTGTTATTTAACATCAAGATCTTTGATACAAAAAGCACTTTTGCTCATTACCATTGTTGCTAGTTGTCATGAAGAGCACACTTCCCTTGCCTTTTCCAGCTAATGTTATCCTTTTATAGAATGATTTGGATTGAGAACATATAATCCAATCTTCTCTGCCGTGGGCAGGGGCACCTTCCACAAAGTGCACAAAGCTCCATCCAGTCTGGCCCCCTTTCTTCAGAAAGGATGAATTACTTCTTCATAGGGCTGTAAAATGCCCTTGCTTTTAACCATCTTTTGCACAGCAGCTCTGCATTGCAAGCTATCATTTGCAGCAACTGTAGTAGAGTGTGCAGCATTTCTCTGGATGCTACTTTTTGGAAGAAATCAGGAATAAATGGAATTCCAGGGCTTATTCAGAGAGGATGACAACACTTTTGGTGTTGTGCCTAGTCACAAGATCTTCTCTACAGGATGAAGGAAGACAGGATTGAATTTACATAAATGAAGAAGATGAATATGCACTGATCAAGAGACACCCCTGTGGCTTGGTGTTTCCCTGGGAATCCTTTTGGACTGCTTGATTGAGTCTCTGGTGCCTTTACAGGCTCAAGTTGGGAGTGTTACTTCTCAGTACTGCCATGAGCTCTGACAGTGTTGCCAAACAGCAATCAATGCAAACTATACCCTTTTTAATTGTTTTTTCTTCTGCTAATACCTTTCCTTGAAGAACTGAATGTATGTGTTAGATAAATGCAAAAGAGTGAAGATGAGGTTGTTCTTCTATAATCAATAGTGAAGTTGGAGCAAAGATATTAGAGAACCCTTTGAACCACATCAACATTTGTTGTGCAGTTGCCTCTTTCTTTCTTCCTTCCCTAACATTAGTGGAGAGGTCATCTTTTCCTATTCTGACAGGAGGTACTTGTAGCTTTGTAATTCTCTCTTCAGTCTCCTTTACCATTGTAAAATACATTTATAATATCTTTGAAGCCAATCTGTTCCCAGGAGGTGCTCAATTTGTGTTTCAATTCACCTCCAAGTAGACAGCATTTGTTATTTTATGGAGTTTTTGACTCTTTCAAGAGCTGTCTTTGCTGCATTTGTAGAAGCCTCTCATCATAGAGAAGAAAAATCTTTGTCTTCCAATGGGCTCTTCGGTTTTTCTAGAGCAGTTATGTGTATACACTGGTGGGAAAGAAAGCAAAATTGGATTTTAACAATGCTGATTTGAAGCACGTTACCATACGTTATTCACTCACTTACTAGGGGATGACAAAGTTTCAGTGAGTTTTCCAAGCCAGATCACCTTTCAGAGATGTAGGAAAAAAGAAAAAAAGAGGTTCTGAAATGAGTGTGTAACAAGAAACAAAAAGCTTGTGGAGGTAAAATTCAGGGAAAATTCATATTAATAAAATTTATAGCTTAAGGAACTGAGTCAGTGATTGCATTTTGGAAATGTTATTTGATGCTTTTCACTTTCAATGTACTGTTGAATTTATTAATGAGAGAATTTTTTTTCCCAACTTGCATGGATCTTTCATTAAGATTCTCATGTAGAACTGGAGAATAATGTAAGGGACCAAAGGTTAAAACTTCAGCCCAAAAACGCAGTCATGTTTTTGTTGCTTCAGCAGCAAATTTGCATAATATGCAATCCTATCACAAATTCCTAGGACAAGGAATCCAAAAGACTGATTTATAAAAGCTGGCTACAAAGCAAGCAGAGTCTATTTGTGTGAAACAAATTGAAACTGACCCTTAAAATCCAAAGGACTCTTTTCTATATTGCTGTTATCTGCAAGCTATGCATTTGCAGCTAGTGCATATTTGAGAAGTGGATAGAATTAAGTGCAGCAAATGTGTCCCAGAAGATGCAGTGCTTAGCTTAAAGCTTCAGGAAGGAGACTTCCAAGTATAATTGGTGGAACCTAGTTCGTAATTTATCTGTGACAACCTTTCTTATGCTGGCCACTCACTACATTGAGGAGAAGAAAAACAGAACAAAAACAGTTTCAAAAATATCTCAGTTCAGGCAAAGAATGATATCAGAGAGAGAAATGTATGTGTCTGTTCTTCAGAAATAGTAATATCTCCCTAGCTGATAGAATCTGAGAGATGCCTGTCTTCTGCAGAGTGAAAACCAGATATTTGCAGAGGATTATTGATCCTCATCGTCATCTCTGCATGGACTGGATTTCCAGACTTCGCTCACCTGTGTCAAGCACTTTTTCTGTAGCTCTTAGCTCAGGTGATTTTCCTCTGAAATAAGTATCAGTAAAGCTGTTCTTCCTTCTGCGTACCATTACATTATGAGCAGATAGGTTCTGAGACTCAAGGCTCCCTTCATCACCTGAACAATTTTCAGGGCAATTTGAATTTCACCCCATAGCAGAGGATCTCTGGGGGATACTGTTTTAAAGTGTTACTGATTAGGGAGAAGGGCATTACCATATAGACATGCGAGTAGTGCATGCAGAGATGAAATCCTCACAAACGTTCTTTGTGATTCTAAGTACTTCCTCCAAGACTCTGAATGCTGACTTTTCTGAAATAAAGTTGAATGGTGCACAAGAAGCAGAACAAGGGTGGGAACATGTAAAAAACTGTAAAGAATTTATCTAAGAGAAAGTAGACAACAGTTCATATCATGCAAAATGGAGAAGGGAGGAGAGGAAGATTATAATGTACCAAATCCATAATTTATCAGTTTGCAAGATATGAAAGTAACGCATTAATCATGAATTTTAATTTGAAAGCTCTTTTGAAAATTTTTGCAGGTTCCCTCTCACAACTAAAGATATGCTGTAATGTATATTTTGCAGTAAGTGTTTCCGTTTGGAGTACATGTTACTATGCAGATTTTGTTCAAGCTATTATTTTTGTGTGGAAAAGCTGCTGAACTTCATCTCCACAATTATGAGAATGTGATGTACTGGATGAAGCATACTATATTCCAGGAAAGGCAGCTGTAAAATATATTGGGTGTTAATTGTTCTGCTGTTGAGAATGTTTATTGTGATATGATAGAGTTATGTTGGTAAGTTTTCTGTTCCTTACTTCAGCAAAATTTATATTCATTTGTCCTGTTTGAGAACACAGGGAGTTCCCTGTTAAAATGAATGTTGCTAGGCTGGAGGGCTGTTTGAAGGACAAGATGTTTATTGTGGTACAAGCTGTCATTAACAGCATTCTGTGCATGTTCTGGCATAGGCCAGGAAGTGACAATAGGTGTACATTTAATGATGAATAGAAGAGTCATTATGCATTATGTACTAAATTCCTTACATACTGTTTCACAACTTTCAAAAACTTTGTGTATTCATGATGGATAAACCCCCTCTGTTACTAAGGTGAGTGCCATATTATCCTCGTAACTGCAGCACGAACTGTAAATAAAGGCTTTTGGAGGGCTATTTTTAATGTCTGTTCTGGCCTTCAGTTTTGTTTGTCACAGCTGCAAGTTAGCATTGCTGTCACTGCTGAAGTAAAGTGATGCTTTTGTATGAGTGTAGCAGTGACAGCTTGGTGGAGAGTGGTGGCTATTGAATTTGCAGTAAAAATCAATAAGACAGTCCAAATTTCCAATCCAGATAATAAAAATGTCATCTATAAATCTTAGGTAGAGTGTTGTTTCAGTGATACAATTATGTAAGAACTGTTATTCATGGTAGTTTTTGAAAAGACTGTCATAATGCAGAGGTGGATAAAAACTATCCAAAGAGAAGGATGTTTCAGTTAAATTCCTCAAACAGGGATGGGTAAAAAAAGTGGTAATGGCTCTTCTACGTTTTTCTTCACATTTGTTTGTATGAAGTGCTTACCTCTGCGTTATAGACTCTTATTGCCTTTGTATCCATAGTCTAGATTGATCTGCAGTGGCCTATAGCTGTCTGAAGCCTACTGCCACAAGCAGCTTCCCACTAGCTGAGCAGCTTAGGAAAAGATTTCTTGCTGGCATGAAGAACGTGAATGGAAAGAGTAATTAGGGATAAAGAAAACTTCCAAAAATCCAAACTAGTCTACTTTCAAAGTATTTGATTTTCCTGTAAATTTTAATTTTTGTGCTGGTATTTGTACACTTCCATTATACACTGGAGATAGAATTCACAGAGAAATCAACCTGGCATGACTACTGCTTAAGATATTGTCAAACTAGTATTTCATACATTAGTTTCAAAGGTCTTGAGAAATTTCCATATTCTCTGTGCCCAAGTTTACTACTGATTTCCTCTCACCAGCATGAGGAATGTCACTGTGTAAAGAGAACTTCATCTGCAGTGGGAGAGGTGCAGATCAGAGGATTTGTACCTATGTTTCCTTCTGAGTGTTATTTAATTTGGCAAGATAATTGTATCCTATTTCAAACCTGCTACTTGTGTACACCGTGTAGGAGTAGGATGAATATGGGATCTCATCACAAAATTCAATGTAATCAGTGGAGGAAACATTTGAAAGATGTCCAAGAATTATGAAGGACCTTACATTTTAAGATAACTTGTGGTCATCAGTAATAATGATGAAAGAGTTTTCCAGCAAAAGTTAGGTTAATTAAAAAAATAAAAAAGACAATTGATACTAAAATAGATCTTTCTCAGTTTTTGCAAGTTGTTATCTTCAATGCAGTTGCCTCTATAGTAGAGAGGTCACACAATAGCTCTGTTATCTCTTTCCTTTTTCCCTAGATTGATGAGATTTTTTTTCCTGCTTTTTAATTTAAAATCTTCTCTAACAGCACCAAAAAGCAGATTTCATGATTTCTAATTAAGAAGCCCCTGAATTAACAGTGACAGTGTCATTTCAGTCTGTCACATAGGCAGTGTTGAAATGATTGCGATGCAAAATACAGAAGTAATGCATTGTTCTTTCAGTATACTGTCCCTACTCAGTCGTGAGGATTTCTGCTTTAGTTATGGCCTGTATATGGCCGTATTAGGCTTTAAACTAAACACACTAGGTGAGGATAATCTACCTCTTGAAATCAAGCAAATCTTGCATGTGCTCACAGGATTCAGAAGATGAAGATTCATACTTTTCACACAGATTAGCGTAGCTATTTGTTCTGCTGCTCACCTCACTTTTTGCTTTAACTGTTTATCATCCATCTTGATAGTACAGAGTCACATGTAGTAATTTTGGTGTTCTTATTATAGAAAGATTATCATTTTGGTAGTTTGTACTGCTTAAACTTTTTGCAATATACTTGGCTACTGGAGTTACATCTTTGGTTGGACTCCAAATCTGAGTGATCTGGTGACTTTCATTCTCACCTACATGGCGCCTTACTTTTACTACTTTTGTTTATTGCCTGCTCTACTTCAAGTGCAAGAAAATCATCTCATTCTAAACTGGAATAATCTGCTTTCTTCCGTTACCGAAGCAATAGTGTTACTTAAAATACTGCAGAAGATGGAAAAGATTTTCCTTTCTTGCCATCATTATCAGTTCAGTTCTACCTCAAATCTTTCTTACTATATCAGTACGCCTTGTGGATTATGTGAATTTTCACTGGCCTGAGGTACAGATAACATCCAGTCTCTTAAGGGTAGCAGTTGATTCCCTTCATCTATGGATATGTTTAACCCATATGTTTTTATACTTTTATTCACCATAAAACTCTTGTTACAGATTTGAATAGACTCTGCTTAACATCTTAGGTTATACTATAGTTGGAAACATTTTTAGAAAGTGTATCAGTATATATAGTCATAAACAGGGTGAAAAGCATAATGTGAAAAGTCCTTTTTTTTTAATTTAATAAAAAGGCACCCTAAAGAAAGTGATAAAAATATAAATATGAAAAATCATATTTCTAGCTGCGTATTGAAGTACTATCAGTTTCGGATCTTCCTTTCATATTCATAATACATATAGTGTCTTTTTCCTCTCACCAAGGACATGCAACAACCTAAATGCAAAAAGGGAAAACATCTGCTTATTTAGTTTAAAGCAAAGAACAAAGATACTTCAACTCGATTTTAAATTCAACTGGAGATCTACATATAATTAAGAAGTTCCTATGCTTTGAAACAGGAGTAATTAACTTTTTAAGTCATATATGTAACTAAAGCATAAAATTAGTGAACATGTGTATTTCACTTCTTAAAATAAATATTAAAAAAATGCATATGTCATGAAGCTCTGAGTATGTTACTTTAAACAAGATGCTGAATATTTAGTCCTAATTCCACATATCACTGTTAAATACTTTAATAGAGTAAGTGCTTGCTTTCTTTGTGTGTGATAGAAGTGTCAAACTCCTCCGTAGTGCACGAGTAACTCTGTAATGAATAATTTCCAGACTTAATATGCAACACTACAAATACTGTGATTTTGCAAAGGAGAATTTTGGGAAGCAGCTATGAAGAAAGCTGGTTGATTTTTTGTTTATTCTAGATATTTCAAGTGTCTGAATGAAAGAGAATTATGATGGTAGTCTAGTGAAACAAAAAGTAGCAATGCAAATATGAAAGCTATGCTTTTTTCTTCCTTGTTTGTAACACTGATTAGTAAAATTGCAGTCTACTCATGCATCAGTAGTAATGCTACTCCACTGTAAGTTTTATGTACCATATGACCAATATTATAAAAGTTTGAACTCACCATCAGATGGGAAATTATTCGTTTCTAGGTGATGTTAAATTTCATTTCATGTTTGCTACTTAGTCTTAGTATATGTATGTATGTTGTATACAATATACAATCGTATGTCGTATACATATACAATCTCAGTCTGTGCATATAATATGCCTTTTCTCCACTTTTTAAAAACAAGATTTCCTCTGCTGTTATGTTTTTCCTCTTCTGCTACATGAAACACCTACACAGGGTTAACAGGGAAAACTGCTGAAAAATGAAAGACAGCAAAATGCCTTGCAAACTGTTTTAGTTACTATCATGACAGTAATGTTTGACTGTTGCGAGAGGTAGACAAAAAAATAAACAAGCTTCAGTAATTTTCATGTGTAAATTGACAGCATCTCTTTAAATTAGAACTCACATTAATTAGTTTCTGCTGTCATATAGCCAAAGAAAGCTATTTTTCATTCCCTTGGCACATAAAGGTTTAATGAGAGATTGTCTGCTTGAATGAGCATTGCCAAAAGTCCTTAAATGCTCCCTATGCATCTTTTTTTTTTTTTTTTTCCCAAATAAACAATTCTAGATGCATTCAACAATCTATATATCTATATAATATATTTTTCATGGATCATCCCTTATATTACAGAATACTGGGCAGTCTTAGGCATCCTATCATCCATTCTGTGGAAGTAGATGTGAGGAAGTCTGTTAAGGCAGTTAACACAGCTGTGCTGGAATGTAGTGGAAGCTTGTCTCACTTTTTTCCTTCTGTTTTCCAGTTATCCTCTCCCTCACTGTCAGAGGAGATTAATTCAGGTATTGGCATAAGGTAGTGTCAAGCTCCTTCTTAGCTATCTAATTTTGGAAGCAGCAGATATTTGTCCAGTTTTCTTTCACATTTTATAACTACTTCTGTGATAGTGTCCGTAATTCTGAGAATGTTTTGTAGGCACTTCATTAGGCTGCTTGTTATTGCTGACTTTCTGTTGTCAAGTTTTGCTACAGTACTATAGTGCTGCAATTATAATTGCATCAGATAGTTTTACCTCATACTGAAAGATTTGTGCTTCATTCTCCAGATGTCCAGAGCATGTAGGTACTTCTCATATTCATGCATTTCATTCTTCACTTATGTCCCTCTAAGTTCACAGTGGTATTCAAATATATAAGGGAACAGGCAGAGATTTTGCTTCTGCTGCTCAATGAATAGTTCTCTTGACCTCTTCTTCAGGTTGGAAATAGGCTCTTCTTATGAAAGCACATTGAGTGTCTTGTTCTGGGCAGCCATCAGCAGAGGTCCTCCCTCAAAACTTAAGCCCATCTCTACGGAAATGCACTGATTTTGTGTCTGAAGAAAAGAAAACCTGAAATAAAATTTATACTGTTGTTATGAGAGGTTGTTCACTGTGGTTCTGCTACTCTGAAATCCTCTCTACTCTGTCAGGCTTCACTGTGTGTATGTCCAGAAGAAGTCATGTCAACATCCAGACTTGTTCCTGCCTATTACAATACATTGAAGTTTGCTCAGTTGAGCTGTTTCAAAGATTGTATGCATTCACATAAGTGCACAAATTCATAACTCAAGTATGTTGAAATACAAATAATATATATTTGTAATGAGTTTTATCTTATTTATTTTTCTAGTAAAAATTAGTATCTGAAGCCTAACTTTAAACACAGTGGATAGAAGCAAGTGGTGTGCTTCCAAATATCTGTTTATATTAAAGTTGATAAGAATACGTAATAGAGAGAGGGACTCTGGTGTTTTATATTGAGGAAGTAAGAATTTTGAAGTCTGTTTCTAGCTAAAACACTGATTTTGGCAGAATAAATTCTAAGTCTTCCGTTCTCTCTTCTTATTCATCAGCAATACTTGAAGAAATAAGAAAACAAAACAAAGAAACAAGCAAACGAAACAAACAATTGAATGTTAAGATGAAATGCATTTGATCAAGTGTGGTTTGCAAATCTTTTTGTAATGATCTAAATGTCGAACATATCCTTCGGATCCAGAGATGCTGCTTACATATTTATCATCTGAAATAACAAGATGCATATGAATGATTTTTATTCTTAAAATCATAGAGTCATAGAATGTTTGGGGTGGAAGGAATATTTATGAATATCATCTGGCTTCACCATTCCTGCTACAGGCAGGGACACCTCCCTCTAGACCAGGTTAGTCACAGCCTCATCCATCCTGGCCTTGAATACTTCAAGGGAGGGAGCACTCATAATCTCACTGCGCAACCTGTGCCAGTGTCCCACCACCATTACAGTAAAGAATTTCTTCCTAGTATCTAGTCTAAATCTACCCTCTTCCAGTTTAAAATCATTTCCCCTTGTCCTATTGTTACATGCCCTTCTAAAACGTCCCTCCCCAAATTTCCTATAGGCTCCCCTTAGATACTGCAAGGCTGCTATAAGGTCTCCTTGGAGCCTTCTCTTCTTTAGGCTGAGGAGCCTCAGCTCTCTCAGCCTGTCCTCATAGGAGAGGTCCTCCACCCCTCTGATAATCTTTCTGTCTCTCCTCTGGACCTGCTCCTGCAATTCCATGCCCTTCTTGTGCTGGGATCTCCAGAACTGGATGCAGAATGAAAAATTATAAGAACATGTACCATTAAGGTACTGGTATGATTTTGAGATTTGTTAAAATCTATACCGAACTTGAAATGAGTTGTTGTACCTGATAATTGAAACACTGTTGCTCATAAATGCAAGAGTTATCAAGATTAATTTACCTAAACCAAATTTACCTTACTGAAACTTGTTCTGATTCAGGCTTTGGAATCAGAATCGTTTCTTCACAGACAAAAATGAGCTGGTCTATAACAAAGCAACATTAGCTAAGATTCTCTAGAACAGACTGCTTATTTATTTACTTATTCATTCATTCATTTAGTTAGTTAGTTAGAAATTTCCATCTAGTTTCTGTCTAAAATAGAAGAAAATGATTTTTTTTTAAATATGTGAAAATTCAGCATCTGATGTTTAGAGTACCATGATAATATTTACAGGAAGTAAATCTCAATTAAGTCCATTAATTAAGTTTAGTTACCACCCACTCAGTCAAGTTGCATGCATGTTCTCAATCTAGAAAGCAGACAAGCTAGAAGATGCTGACTGTGGAGCATCTGAGTGTATGTTCGGGCTCTTCTACTTCTGGCCAGAAATCAAGAAAGTAGTGAAACTAAACTTATCACTAGTCCATGTTCTTCTCTCCTGTGAATACTGAACTGTACTGAAGTCAGAAACATAGATGAAAAAATGCATAAAGACAGCTTTCTTCCATAAGTGCACTTTATCAAGTTTCAAGTGTAAAGAGAACACTGTCTCAAACTGAGATTTCTTCAGAAAGAGCTTCTTCAGGATGCAACTAATACCTTGTAAGGTCTTAATAAGTATTGTTTCATTTTGCTGAGCCAGAATGTTTCAGACATTTTCATAGTGTAGGAAACCTGTTCTACTCATTGCAAATTACTTTCTTGTGTAGTATAATAGCATTTTTAAAAGGGGAAATTGTGTCACCCAGGAAGATCAAGTTCAGCAAATGCAGTTGCTTGCCTTGAGAATTTAACAACTTTTGCATTTACAGGCAAGTGGGACAATACTTAACACATGTAAAAGCAAAATACATCTGTTTTTTTCTAGTGCAATAGCCTTCCATTTGCAATTAGAATACACAGACAATGATGGCCCCTGGGAACTGCACTGGTGTAGTCTTTTTAAAGGCTATGAGCAACTAGTTGATGCCAGCATTGACTTAACTTCTAGACGGATCATCAACAAACTTAAACTGAATCATGTGTCATTTAGCCAACACAGCAGTAATAACTTCTCTCGCAATAACAAATTATCGAATCATTAAGTTTAGGGAACAACTCTAAGATCATCTAGTCCAGCTGTATGTGAAACAGATCTTTTCTTCTCTACTGCAGATCCATGATTCTCAATTACTTCTTCAAGATGATAACAAATACACTTTAGGGAACACCACACAAATATGAAGAAGCAAGTACTGTTAGGAAATACAGATACAGTGACAAGCATAAACCCAAAAATGCTGTCCTGATGGTTACTGCCTTCCTTCTACCTTATAGTTTACATTTGAATAGTGTGTTGCTCTGTTTGCTGTTGAAATTTCAGTTGAGAAGTTTTCCCTACCAGTTGCAATTTGAAATTATTTTGTACAGTATACGGTATTCCTCAGTTGGCTGTGTTTTAGAGGAAGATGAGATTTCCTTAAGTACCCATGCTGCTGTTCCACATATTCATACATAGGAAAAGGAATGGCAAGGGAAATACCAGAAGTAAATATTACTAAAATATTCACAATACTGAAGATGAACTCTAAGTGAACTTCAGGAGGCCTAAAAACTAAGTGACTCTCATCGTAGGTATAATTCAACAGGTTAATCTTAGGCGAGTAATACTGTTGTGAAAAACATAATCATTATTTTTCAATACAGAATTAGATGTTGGGGCAATAAAATGAAAATACTGGCTTTATGCTCAGTAGTGATAAGTAAAAAATCAACTATGGAAAGTATTGGGAAAAGTGATGAAATAGATAATCTAATAATATCTAATCTAATAATATCTAATCTAATAATCTAATAATATAATAGAAATAATAATAGATGTTATAAATCTTTAGTGTGCCCACATTTTCAATAAAATGTGCAGTTTCTATTAACCCATCTCAAAAAGGATAAACAAAAAAAGATTCAGAAAAGAGCAATAAATGTGTTCAAAGAACATCTTGAATACAAGGAGTAATTGTGTAGAGTAAGAATTTTCAGTGTGGCAAAACAAATCAAAGGAAAATGCGTTGCTGAAAGTTTGTAATGTCCTTAGAAAAACTAAAGGGTAAAAATGGATCTTTTGTTGTTTCTTTTAAGTTTGACTGTGTTAAATAAAGTGTGGGATTCAGAAGAAACAGAAGGAAGAAACAGATAATATTTTAGCATAAAATCTCAGATTTTTTGTGAATTATCAAATAATTTAATTGTTCAGATTCTTCTTTTTTATTTTATTCAGAGTTTGTTACTTCCAAAACTATTTGGTCTTTTTCATCTTTTAGATATCACTGCTCAAACTCTTCCAATTCTATTTTTTTCCTAAAAAATAGTGGTGGTTTTTCTTTTTAAGAATGTTCTTTTGTGAAGAATGGACTTGTTTATTATCTTGGTGACTTTCATACTTAAGATAGAGAAAGAAAAAACAGGAGACTTCAGGCATACATTTCTGCCTCACAAAAGATCAGTGTCTCATCTATAGACAAACTTCCAGACATCTTAGAGATTCAGTATGTAGAAAACATGTTCACAAGAGTTACAAAAAAAAATTAAAATATATATATATATGTATATATATATGTATTTGCAGTAAACAACATGGAAAGGAGAAGATTACCAAAAGCCTTATTTTCTTTTTCGCTGAGCAAACTAACTATATTGTCTTACCATTTTAGTGCTGTTTGACAAATGCTTACCATGGGAGAAGAAAGGAAAGAATGTTAACGTGTAGTGATGTATCATGTTCTTGTGAACCTAATACTGTTTTTTAAATCTATTCTTAGATTTCTAGTTCAGAAGGAAACCTTGAGTTCCATTGTGCCAGTAAAGCTAGAAACTTGTAAAATTCTCCGGAAGTAAAAATGGGGAAAGTTCTTAATTACTATATATAGTTCATATGGACTGTAGGTTTTAAAGATGACAGAAAACTGATAGTTTCTACTCACAAGTATCAATCCATAGCTGCATTTTAGATGTATTTTTGGCAAACATTTGACAGAAGCTACTTCTCAGATGCCTCTCTTTATTCTATGTTTCAAACTCTGTGTGTGTACCTTCTGTTCGGAGACAAGTCTCCTGGGTGGCTCAGGAATCAGGATTAATTGTTGGGAAACATAGCAATTTTTTTATTTTATTGTATTTTTTGGCAGGGTAGTTTTATGAACAGTCTTAAAAATGAATAAATCTTGACCTACACACATAAAATTAAAACTGTACAAAAGCAGCCACTGAGACAGGGAGAAAACTACACCAACAGGGAACCCATTGCAGTTCTTTGCAACATGTAGGAGCATAACAGGATGGTTTAAAGGGGAATGTGCATCTGCTATTGAGGTGTTTGATCCTGTTCCCTTCTCTAAGGAGGTCATACCTGAACCCACTACTCTCATATGAGGACTGAGGTAGATTTCTTATATCTGAGCCTACACCTGTGTCCTGGGAATAAATTGGAGTCCTTGAGTTTCTAACTGTGCAAACTAAATTCCCAAGAAAAATGGGGCCTGGAATTGTGAATGTAAATACAAATCAAAGATGCTGCAGGAACTCTGCAGTAGCAGCTGCCTTGAGTATGGAAAATCCTCATCTTCCCTGCAGGCAATGAGTGAAATCCTACTCATCAGCCATGGCTGTAACTATGCCAGATATAGAACTACAACAAACGCATTCCAGAAATTCAATACTAAGAAAGTAGGTCTGTCATTTGTTTCTTTACCAGTTATTAGAGGCTTGCTACAGGATTGTATTATGACAAGTCAAGAGGCCATATAGATGAAAAACATGCTAGAAATATTTTTCAAGACTACAAAACTTGAGAAGTTAATACAAGTAGGAAATAGGTTCTCCTATCTGTTTTGAAAGACTAGTCAGTTCTATATTTAGTAGTAAAGAGCAGAAAGGGTTCCTGAAGGTTAAGAATTGCTATTTATTTCATCAATAAACAAAAAAGTGCCTCAGGCAACTTAAAAAGTATGTGTACAATAGTATTCTGCTTAATTCTGTGCTTTTTACCATTTCCTCCTTTGACAAATACATATTTATTTTAGTCATCATTTGCTGTAGTGATTAACTTTTAGAAATACATAGCAGCTTTCTTATCTTCATAAAGCTATGTTGTGTTAATTGCATGGGTTTTTTTCTGCTTTAAAATTATTAGCAGTTCCTAGCAAACTGTATTCATATCTACAGAAATGCCCATAATACCACAGAAGTTTGTCTTTTCATTCAACTATTCCACATAATAAAAAGTCCAAGTAGCTATTTGTTTTGGTAAAGGTTTTGATGCTGAACATAACTGAATTAAAATAGAGGTTCTCTCTCCAAGGCATCCAAACCCTTAAGATTTAATGAGAAACTTTTCAATCTTCCTTGAAGCACATTGATTCAGTGCCAAGCTGAAAAGACCGTAATGCATCCTTCATTACAGAGTTTTCTTTAAAGAGCTGTGTTTCATTTTATATTAAGAAGAACTGCAAATTTGTGCTTCTGTACTCTAGCCTAATAGGGGAAAGTGGGGAAAAAAACGAGTCTTTATACTTCTTGTGACTCAGACTAAAAGCAAACACTTTTTCAAGGATAAGGATCTTGTTTGTCATGTTAGGTGTAATAGATGCATAGATGTCTCTCCAGAAAGAATCTAGGAAAGAAATGATATCTCAAAAGTAGGTATATATAGTGGAAAAATTATTTGCTTCATAGTGCAATAACAAGACAGACTTTCAAATAGGAAGACATTTTTGAGAAAGTGTGCAGACAAGAGATTGGAGCGATTAGGAATAGCGGGGTAACTGTGCTGATGAAGAAAAGTATTTCCTTATATATGTTGATTTGTCTTTTGTATTCTATCTCTTACTCTGGTAGGAACTCAGTCTTTATGACGCTATGTGGGTACAAAATAATACGGAGGCAGTTTCTGGAGATTTTAAACTGGGCAAACAGCAGTCCAAGCCTTGCTTTTTTTGTGTGTGTGACAAGGCAATCCTTGGCACTACTATTATTCTGAGATAGCATAAGAGCTAACACAGATAGCAAAGTTGTTTGGAAAAAAAAACAGCTCAAGACACAAAGTCTTCCTCAAAAAACAATGTGTTACTGTAAAACATCACTATCAACTGTCCAGCAAGGACTTTTAGATCATGGAAATAGGTGGTTTTAATTCAGACAGAAGATTTGCAATTCGGCATCAATTTAGCGAGAGATTGCTTAGCAGAACATCCTTAGTAAAGAAATACAAAAACTTAAATTTGTTGTCTAATTTTTGAGGAGAAACTGAATACTGATAGTATATTAACAAGCAGTGAGTACTTCAGTGATTTGGATGTCCACAGAATCATGGTCAAATTACTTAGAAATGTTATCTAAATCTATTTTTCCCTTAACATGAAATTATCACATAAACTAAATCAGATCAACTGTATCCTGAATGTCTGTAACTTCCTGGAATGCTTTGCCTTCCAGTTGTGATGTTGTAGACAGTGTGTTCATGAAGAAATGACACAAATTTTTGATTGAATATTTTGCTTATGAGCATTTCCTCTGAGAAATCCCATTTCAGTTCAAATTATTGAGAAATAATTTTGAGTCTCATAATACTGAGAAATTATTCCTGTTGAGATTAACTAAATTATTTAGAATAAAATAAAATAATATAGAATAAATAAATAGATAGATAAATAATATAAATAAATAAATAGAATAAAAACCTCAAATATAAAAAATTAAATAATTAATGCTTATGATGTTCATAAGGAAGACTTACAGTTGTGCTACTGTATTTTAGCATGGCTAAAATATTCTGACTTTTCAGGTGAGTTCATGAATGAGCTTTTGAAATCAGAATAATCAGTAGGCTTGGTATCAGTGTAGAATTATAGATGTTTACTTTCATCATGTTTCACTGACTTCAAAAGACTGGCTTGTTTTGGCCTATAGGATTTTTGGTACCTAAGTCAAGAACTTCAAAATAAAATAGAAACAACATTTCTTCTTACTTCAATGAAGTGTTAATAGAATTATATAAAATATTTCCAACAAAAAATAAATATGTTAAAAAATTTAGAGGGTTGAGCAACAATATTCTCAATAAAATCTGCTAAAATAAGTCAGACAAAAATTTCTTGCTTTTTAAAAATAATTTTCATTAAGCTCTACATTAATTAAAAGTGTAACCTTAAGCTAATTTAAGTTAACATAAAGTAACATTTAAAGTTAAATGCTGCATCTCAAATACCTGGACTTTCATTTTAAATATCTAAAAATGAAATATTTTGTCTAAAGCTGTCGCAAACTACATTCCTTCTAGATGCAAAAGTGTCTCTCAACTATGTCATGAGATTTTACCTTGCTTTTATTATCTGATTTATGTTGATTTTAACATTTCTAAGGTGGGAAATGTAACAAGATTGCTGGAATTGTTACAGTGTTTTTCTCCTCAATACAAACTATTGGCTTCTTTACTATCTGTTATTAGAAGTAGAGACCATTAATAAAGCAGCATACGAGATATGACAGTGAGATATGACACACTAGAGAAAACACAAGTGGCCACACCACAAGAGATGATATTTACAGTCATTTCAGTGACTCTTGTTCCACATTTGTCCAGCTTGAAATGGAAACAGCCTGGCTCTGTGCCAGGGCAATGTCAGAAGGTCTAATTATTAGGCAAAAATTGCATTATTCTCTACAGAATATTGCTATCTCAAGTTTTTTCCTTGCAAGAAGAATTAGGTGGAATTACTTTAAGTAATGTATTCTCACAGTATTGGCATCTTGCCCAAAAGTATTAAAATTATGAGTCCTCGATAACACTAAGATTTAAAATACGATTAGGAAAGAAACAGAAGAGCTAAAGCCAAGTTCTAGTGAAGGAATGTCTGATGCTGACATAGTTGGCATGTATTGTTTTGGTCTTTATTTCCGCTTGTTGTGTTGTCCCAGTTTCATTTAAGAAAGTTCCCAGTACTGTGATGATCTCTTAGACTCATGCAGTACAACTGATGATTCCTATGGCTTCACTCTTTTTTCAGTCTTACTTCATTATGCCTCTGAGATGCAACTCAGGACCTAGGCATTGGTGCTCGTAGAACATCTTTTTGTTAGCCTTTCCTGTTGCCATGGAAATTGTCTCATACATTTTTGGCATTTAAGTATTCCAATCAGCTTTCATGCCAAAAATGCAGTAGTGTTCTACAAAGCACAGACTTTCAGTATCAAAGTTCTCATTTCATTCTGTTTATATATTGTCAGCCAATGCTCTTTGTACTTTGTTCCCCTTTATCAGTATAAATGATCTCTTCCAAAATCTAACTTGCCCATTGAGTCCTAAGATGAAGTGGCATTTCTTGTTACTGTAGATGAATGTTCCGCTTCGTTTGCATTTTGCTTACGAGCTTTAAGACTTTAGGAAAACAATGAAGTAACAAACAGGAAAATCATTGCATAGGCAAAGGTAACTTTTCCACTCTGTGTATAGATTCCTGCTGGAATTTGAGGAGTTAGTGGACTGGAAAGGGAAATTCTGGAGACTTCATTAGAAACTTAGAATGATAGAACTAGGAAACATGACTTGCATTGAAAGATTGAATGGGGGAATGGTTTTCAAATATATAAAAAATACAAAGTAAAGGGATGTTTTCAGAAGTGTAGGGGGAAAGAGGCTTAAATTGTAGTGAAAGAGGCTTAGTTAAAAGAGAACACTAAAAATGTATCTACCAGAAAAACTTTGAAAGTATTGAGAAGGATTTTCTGAGGAGATTGCAAAGCTCCTACTGATTTGATGTCAATCAAGGGAGACTTTTAAGAAGAGCTCAGACTATTAAACAGAAATGACACAGGCAAAATTAATCTTGCTGCAGGCAGGAGAATGGAACCATTCCAGTTTTTTCTTTAGACATATTTCTATCATATGTCTGCCATTTTTTCTTTCATGTTTGTTTAGCAGGAGACTTATTTTGAGCAGAAATCACTTTTGAATCCCAAATTTCTTGCCTCTGACTCTAACCCTGCATAATTACAGGTACTAAGTATCAGAAAATACTTTGTTTCTGTCTATATTGGTCCATGAGGAGTTTCATATATATTCCTGTCTGTTAAAATGTACAATTCAGTCTATCAGTGCCCAAATGTGCAGATTATACTCTTTCTATCTGGTTCAAGGAATCCAGGCACAATAGCCTTGAGTCCAATATATCTCTATTTTCTGAGACTGAAAATCACATTCATGTCCCCAGTGAAGCAGTTAGCATACACAGTGCAGATGTTGCAAAATACCTTCCTGCATCTCTTCAGCAGGTTTTTGTGTTTTTCTGCAGCAACTTTACAAAGCTACAGCCATTCCCCCCAGCCTTTTTTTTTTTTTTTTTTCCCTACAATTCATCTGAGGATCTGCTTCTTTTCCTTCATTTTCTTTATTTGGCATAAAGAACCCAAGGAACTGCGATTTTCATGAAGACATTTTGTGACTTGCTCTCACTCCTCATTCCATTGAAATTTTTCTATTGCCTTTGGATGTTGAGTAGCCCTTACAAAAACTAAAGGCAGTCAAATCTCTAACATCTATCCAACTGGCTAGGTAGTTTAGGAAGTATTAGCTCTCTAAGGTTGTGCATTGCTTTCTACCCTTCACTCTAGATCAGACAGCTGTACAGTAACCAATAAGCAGGGGCGGAGCTATTTGCCATCCAAAGCCTAAACGTCCTTCAATCTCTCTTCAACTCCCTAAGGAAAGGAAGTGGAAAAGGATGACACAGTCTCTTCTCCCTAATAACTGAGGATTTTTCACACAGGAATGGTACAAAGCTGTGCTGGGGGAGTGGATCAGACTGAACATCTGGAAATACTTTAAGAGAGGTCAAATACTGAAAAAAGCTTGCTGGAGAGGTGATTCATGTCCCATACCTGTCAGAGACATTTGTATAAGGCCCTCATGGAAATGGTTTAACTTTCTTTTTTTTTTCTGCACTGGCTGAGAGTCAAACTCTATGGTCTTTGTAGGTCTCTTTGGACTGAACTATTCTATTCTTTGAATTGCTAGATATTCAGAACTCTTCAAACTCCAGCCAGGAAAACCTTATTTCTTCAGGACACTTTACTCCCCTAAGTATTGAGATAACTATTTGGAACATCATTCAAAGTAGAATGGTCCACCAGTATGGCAGAGAAGGTTTGCAGTAATAGGGAAAACTTTGCAGAAGTATCTAGAGCCCTCTTGCAACTAATAAAACCCAGTATACTTTAATCATTGTCATTAAACTATGTAAATATGACATTCTGTATATTCCTCAAATTTTACAAAACGTGTGGGTGGCCTACTGAATGCTTGCAAGCAGTTGGAATGTATCTTACTTGCTGGTGGATTGTGTTTTTCATTTTTTCTGAAACGGAATTGAATTCATGCTTTGTACCATTCCTGTGTGTTAGTGTAGAAATCAGGATATATAAACATAGGATTAAAACTTTTTAGGTGAATCATGGGTAAAGAGCCTAGATTAGGGAAACATACATCCACTGTAGAATGTTAGAGGACATAGACATAGACTGAGGAAACTATAGAAAATTGAGCAGTCTTAATCTGAGATAGTTTCTGCTGGACTAACAGAAGGCTACTCAGTTTCCTTTTCTTGCATATGTAGCACAGACAGATAAGATAGTCCTTTTACTTTCATCACAGAAAGCCTTTATATCTGTTAAAGGCAATTCAGAAGTCACTTCTTGCTCTAGTGATGATCACATAGTGATGTTTGGTATAAAATTGAACAGTATTTGTTAAGAGACTACAACCTCCCTAAAAAGTAGGAAAAGAGAAAAATCTTTGCTTTTCTCTTTTGAGTGCATCAATGCTGTAAAAAATTGTTTATTTCAATACTTGTGCCACCTGGACATCTAACCTGGCCAGGTTAGTAGGACACCATGTGATGTGCTATTAACACTATGCATCTAGCACCTTCAGTACTTGAGGGGAGCTTCTAAGCAGAAAGAGGGCAGATATTTTGCAGGGTCTAACAGTGACAGCAAGGAGGAATGATTTTAAACAAAAAGAGAGTATATTTAGCCTAGATGTTAGAAAAAATTTTTTACCCAGGAGTGATGATGCCCTGGAACAGGTTGTCAGAAGAAACTGTGAGTGCTCCATCCCTGGAAATGTTCAAGGGAAGATTGTATGGGGCTCTGGGCAGCTTGCTCTAGTGGTTGACAGCACTTTCCATAGCAGAGAAGTTGAAACTGGATGGTCTTCTCTCTCTTCCAACTTAAGCTATTCTATGATTCTACGAAATGTTTGTGAAGATGAAATCAACAAAATCGTAAGTTACTTGTATATAATTCTGATCTAAAATAGTAATTCTTTGCCTTTTCAAAGGGTGATAGAATATCTCAAACTAAGATTAATGTTTAAAGAATACAAGATACCTATCATCTTTTATATACACCTTTTTGAAATGAGTCCTAATTGAGAACCGTGCATGATTCGCAGTGTTTTAAGCTAAAAAAAAAAAAAAAATGCCTTTAATGTCTTCAACAGAGACAAGGGTAAACTTACTGAGATGGAAATAAGGTCATCTTATTTCCCTAAAAGCATTTTCTTTGCAATAGATATGTGTGTCATTTTTAGGACAGCTTAATGATCTTAATGTAATCAAAGTAAGAGCTTTTTCAAGATCAGGATAACTTCAATTATTTATATTTGTTTCCTTTGGGCTTTTGTTTCTCTAATAGCGCTGGGGACCTTTCCTAAATAGGTGAATAAGTTCTTCACCTAGCTTTTTTATTATTCACACTGGAAAGATGTAGATCTCATTTAAGCTTTTCTTGTTAAAAATTTTTAGTATGTTAAAAGAAATTAGTTAGAAGTGGGGAAAACTTCATTTCTTTAATTACATCAAGTGTTCTAGTGAATTTTAGCCAATTGAAAGAATTCAATTTCAGAATGCTTTCTTTTCTAACCCACTTAAGTCTTTAGCATCCTTATCAATGATGATCTTTACCCCATATTTGATGGGATTGAGTGAGCCCTCAGGAATTTTGCTGATGATGGCAGGCTGAGTGATGCAGCTAATATGGCAGAAGGAAAGAGTGCCATTCAGTGGGATCTTGATAAACTTGAAAGTTGAGCCTGTCTAAACCTAATGAGGTTCAACAAAGCAAAGTGCAAGATTTTACATTTGGGTTGGGGTAATCCCAAGCAAGTATACAGACTGGGAGAAGGAGTGGAAGTAGACTCCTTGAGAGTAGTCTTGCTGAGAAGGACTTAGGGATCCTGACAGATGAAAAACTTGCAGCCCAAAAGGCCAACAGTATCCTGGGCTGCATCAAAAGAGGGTGTTGCCAGCAGGGCAAGGGAGGTGATTAATCCTCTCTACTTTGTCCTTGTGAGGCTCTATCTAGAGTACAGTGTTCAGATTTGGGTGCCCCAGCACAGGAAAGATGTTGAGCTTTTGGAGAGGGTCCAAAGAAGGGCCACAAGGATTATGAGAAGGCAGGAGCATCTCTCTGTGAAGACAGGCTGAAGGAGCTGACTTGTTCAGTTTGGAGAAAGAAAGGCTGCGGAGAGAGCTCATAATGGCCTTCCAGTATATAAAGGGAGATTATAAAAATGAGGGAACTCTTTACATGGATAGGCAGTGACAGGACAAGAGGGAATGATTTTAAACTGAAGGAGGGAAGATTTACATTAGATGTCAGGGGGAGGTTTTTCACTGAGAAGATGGTGAAGTGCAGGAACATTTTGCCCAGAGAGGTTGTGAATGTCCTGTCCCCAGAGGTGTTCAAGGCCAGGTTGGATGGGGGCCCTTGGCAACCTGATCTCATACCTGCTGTAGAGGCTGGCAACCCTGTACCTACAGCAAGGGGATTGAAACTTGATCCTTGAGATCCCCTCAAACCCAACCAATTCTTTGATTCTCTGTTTTATTTTGTCATTAGAATTGCTATTGATCTTTCTCTTCTTTTTGCCATGGATACACAGTTTCAGTAATAAGTAGAGTTATTTTTCTAGGAGTGTTCAAAATTCCCAATCAAATTAATGATTCTGTTGGGAAAAAAATATATATATATATATATAATAATATATATATGTTATTTATATATGTATAAATTACAGATGGCAGTTTAATTCTGTAAAAACAAGTTCTGCTAGCAAACTTGAATACATAAGTAAATGAAACTTAAAAAGCTCAGAAAGAATTCATTGTTTCATTTCCTTTAGTCCATGATTTTCAAGACGACTATTAACTATATAAATGTTAACGAGTATTGTGTGCTGCCAATATACTGTGGATTTTGTATGTGCTGATCTGTAAATTTGTCTCCAGCAAGGTGTGTGGCATATGTCCTGTAACCAACAACAGATACCTTACTCCTCCCATACCGAGTCAGTTCATGTGTATGCAATTTGGCTTAATTAAACCCCTGCTGTTAATAATTGTGCTTCAGCCCAAAAATCCTTCTTATCTGTTGGGGTTATTTAGCCTGGGATGAAGATGCAATCTCCAAGAGATGGAGATGGCAAGAACTACACTTGGTCTAGTATGTATGAGTTATTTAGAATGCTTATTCTAAGTTACCTTTGCCCCACAGATTTTATTAATTAGTTCCAGTATCCACCCCACTGCAGTGCCCAAAAAAGCAACTAGGTCGAGAACTGTAATCCAGTTGATAACTAATTGGTCCTGAAAAGTTCCCAGGACAGAAATTAAGATAAACTTTAGTATTCTAGTGATCAAATTATATTAAGAGGGTGAGTTATGACTGAAGTAAAGAGGTGTGTAATTTTTTAATTATGTTGACTCCTATTCTAGAAAATTTGAGTGTGCAAGATGCTAGAACCTTGGGTTCTGCACAGATTTCAATTCCTATATTCTCACAGAATGGCAGTAAGCAAGCTGTATGTACTTCCAGAATAGCGAGTATCTGCAAGAGGAAAAAGGTCTTTTGAGGATGAAAAGCTACCTTCTATTTCCTTGCCTAATCAAGGAATTAGTTTTTTAAACTAATTTACATATATAGGAATTTTTTTGAATGTGCATCAGGTGGAAAAATATGAGTGTCTTTATGGCTTGTAGGTTTTTCTGGTGTCTTGTCTATCTGTCTTCATGTGTCTGCATCCAGATTATAAACTCAACAGTCCTGAAAGTCCTCAGTAATTAAACTAATACTAAAGCATTCACCAGCGTAATGACTCTTCTAGAGATTCTTTTCAAAGCCTATATATTGTAGCTGAGAGATTACTTTTACTTTCTCATCTGTATTTCCACTTACAGGAGACAGACTAAACTGCTGGACTTACGTGATATGCTTTTGTATACTGAGATTTTACTAAATAGCTAAAAACCTCTTAAATTCTCCTCTATTCATTTGTCCATTTGCAGATTATGTCTAGGATGATTTTTAAAAGTTTAACCATTTATGAACTCTGAGAGAGCAAAATTGTTTAGAATGGGATAGACTTCTTTAGAAAAACATAAAATTATAAAAAATCATTGTGATTCTTCAAAGAAACTTAGAAGTTAAGATCACTTTGGAAAGTGGGGAGAATGGATAGGGGATCACTTTGGACAGGGGACATGAGGAAATATGCTCAGTTACTATCAGTTTCTTAATGCCCTGGGAATATTTTCTTTTACACAAACAAATTCAGCAAAGACAAATTTGTTTGTCAAATAGTGTCTATGTGTCTATGTCCTTTTTTTTTTTCTCTTTTCTTTCTGTTTTCCACCAGAAAGTTTTTCAAAACAAATCCTCCTACATAATACTGGGTATGTTTAGAGCTAGGATTATTCTCTTTTGTTCATATCATAAGATTGCAGGAAACAAAATATTCATTCTAGAATTGCTTTCAGAATTAGATACTGATCTTTTTTTTGTCTGTGATGCAGGTGCTTCCCATTTTATAATTTATCAATATATTAGCACTTGAACATCCAAAAGCTGTCATCTAGAAGAACCATAGACTAATTTATTTTGATGCACATAACTTTAATTCACTTAATCTGGCAATAGAACATAGTTCAATACATCTAATGTGCTTATTACTGAAAAATGGCTCAGCAAATAATATTTCTTTTCTCATTGTAGTCTGTCATATAGTCATTTTCTCATTATAGTCTGTCTCTTTAAGACTGAGGTGAAAAACTGAGGCTTACTGGGACAGAATTACTTCATTTGTTATGAACTGAAACTCTGCTACATAAATAACACAAAAATGTTTATCTGAAATATTTCAGTCCAAATTAGTGACATTTCTAGAAGTTCTTTGCTAAAATATCTTCAGTTCTCAGACTGCCATGAATATATATATTTTTTCTTTCTCTCATACCTCCCACTGTTAAATCTATTCCTGTTCAGTGTAAAGTCAAATGGACTTAAAGTGTCTAGAAAGAGTGTCTATCTCAGCAAAGAAAAGTTTGGAATAAAAATGGAAACTAATGCTAATGCATCTCTTAGCAAGTAAATTTCTGCATATTGTAACAGCATATTCTTGGGTTTTACAGTACTTTTTTTTAAACTAAAAAAAAAAATAATGTAGAAGCATATCAGCATGTCTCCAAGTCAGTTTCTCACCGGAAGGTTTTGTAATCTCAATTTTCCTGCAGTACTTCCATATCCACACTTTGGATCATTGAGCTTTGAAGATCATTCAGTTTCAAGATCATGTGACAGGTTGCTCCAGAAATAACTTAACAATTTTCCTCTTAGGACCAAGAAAAAAGTAAATCCTATTTTTCTTCTCTACTGATCTTCAAATCTCCTTGAGAAATACCAGCTTGTAGATTAAATGACAACGGATAATTCTGAACATAATTGATATTCCTGAAAATCTATTTTCATGTTGGTATTTTGTTTCTCCTAAGTATGAATCTAACCAATTAAATACATATTAGTGTGTTTGTGTTGCAGTTAAAGCTATGTTTTCAATGTGGCTTACTAACTGATGTCAGGATGTCTAGATGAAACTAGACATTAGATGAAATTCAGATATGATATACGCATGAAAACCTTTTCCTCAACAGGAAGCTGTTGAAATTGATAACTTATGTGTCATTGATGGGCATTTTATATTTCTTGATGTACAGTCACTTTTGGAGGCCTCCCTGAACATACAGAACAGCTTAGTGGATCTATCTGCATCAACCCTGCCTGTGACCTGCTTACAGAATGCGTCGTGTTTTACTATGTGCCATGTTTCTTCGCACCATTTCAATTGCTACTATTGTGAAAAATATTACATTTTTCGGGGGGGGGGAGGAGCGGGAATACAGCAGTGTGATTACTTTTTTGTTTGTTTTACTCCAGAACTGATTCTTGTAAGTCCAAGAAATTCAAAAATATTTCTGGTAAAGACTACGATTTTAGCCTCTCTTTTTGTTCAAAACTATTTTAATTTAGTCAGGTAACATTTAATAACAGAATGGAAAACTATTCATTTTTTCGCCAACATTTTTTTTTCCCTATCCCAAATATTCAGTCCCTCTTTCTCCTTGTCATATAGCCAAGGTTTATCGATAATGTATTGTTATTAATAGTGTACACTAATGCTGAAACCACAATTTCAATGTTGAATCACATTAAGTAAAACCGTGCCCTTATTTTTTTTATCAACATAGGAGTTCACATTACTGCATGTAGAATATTAGTATGTAAACTAACTTATCAGATAATTTAAAATAACATTTCAGTACTTGAAAGAGACATTTTAACTTTTATCACTGAAACTGTGAGTAAATATTTTTCTCTCTGCTATATATTTTTCTCCTCTGCGCTATCTTCTAACAACACACCTGCAATGTGGTGCATAAATATCAGTATACATAAAGGGACTTGCCATAGTTTAAAAGCAGAGACTAACTGAAACCCTCTTAAATATCTATATTTATATGTAAATGTAGATAGCTTCCTGTACACTACTGGAAATTTGCCAACCTAGACAGAGAAGAGATCTGCTCGAGATCAGCAGAAGTCTTTGCTTAATTAATGGGTGCACATGGAAATTAGCTTGGCTTTAAAGCCTCAGCAGGGGAAAGGGAGGGCAGCTTAAATGTCTGTGTGGTTAGTTTTTAGTCAAACTGCAAGTTACTGTGCTTGCTGTCAATGTTTTCCTTTAGGTAATAGTCTGGAAAATGTGTCCATGAAATATCTGGCAAAAATGTTGCTGGAGATGAAGAGCTTTCTGGACACTGTTCCTGTCTGGTTTATTGGGCAGAAAAGGCAGTCCTGGAACTTCTGTTTAATGCATTTGTAAGATGTATTGCAACAGAAACTATACAGACCACAACAGAGAGACTGTTCTTTTGGAGACTGCTGTATGCACTGTAACATGCTAACTTCTGGGGAAGCTTTTCTCGTATAAAATTTCATTTTGAAGTTAGGGTTGTTTCTCCATATATCTCCCATTTATGCAAATATTTGCAGATGATTGGAAATAAAAATAACTCCAGTTGTACAATCTGCAACAAACTTCATTTTACTGAAGAAGAAATACGGCAACTTTGCAAATTAATTCTGGCTACCTCTTCCCATTAATTTAATCTTTTGGCACTATATTTTTATTTTCAAATTCTCAAAAACTGTGTTTTGTACTACTGCCATCTCAGTATATGAAGCATGGGGAAAAACTTCTTCTAAGACAGTGGGACCTTCTGGAGGTGTATTTTTGCTTTCAACAGCTGGAGTATAAAACATATGAAAAGTTTTACTTTCATAAGGACTACTTTATATTCAAGTGTTTCCTGAAAAGCAAAGGTGATCTAACCTGTGGATTGCTATCAGAATAGCTCATCTGTCATAGGTCTGATCCTAAAAGTCCACTTTTCTTAAAGAACATCCAGGGAGCAGGTTTCAGGTTAAGCAGTTGGTCATAGTTAATAGGATAAGATTCTTTTCAGGATTTGGTAATGTTTTCCCCCATCAGGCTACATCACGCCCCATCCGTGCGCCACAGCTTAAATCTGTTTCTTGCATCTTGTATCTGCTGCGGATCTTTCTTTCGTAGTGAAAAGGCAAAAATGTAGCACTTCTTGATGCTTGAAAAGTAATGTAGTTCTCCAGAACATCCAGGGTGGCCACTGCTAAAGTAAGGTATTAAATGGCTGGGGTTTTGTTTATTGTTTGTTTTTTGAGACATCGCATAAATTTCTCTCTATAGTAGAGATATATTTGTAGACTTTCACACATCAGTACCATGCTAGAAGGTGTACCAACACTGTGAAAATCTTTGCACTCAATATTAAAGCAAACCAACAATGAAATGTCGACTTTTGTATTAAAAATGTCCGCTACAAATGTAGTCACATCACAATGGGTTTTAATTTTGAACTCAAGCATTTTTAAAATAAGGCATTTATTTTAAGCGTACTGTTCCTTCTCACTTTAGTGCAGCTGCCACTTTAGTTCTTCTGAAGAAATAAAAATGCATTAGAATTCATAGGAAAAGCAAAATGCAAAGAAACGAGAAAAGATTTCTTGGGGTAAGAAACAGAGGACACTAACGAGGATGAAATATAAACAAAGACATGAACATGTCTTCTTTTGTGCTGCATTTTTCAGAGGTGTTATCCCATTAGTTTTCATTCCTAAGAGTGATTTTGATAATAGGTATTCCGTGTTTAGAAGGAATAAGTACATCATTACAATGTCCTGTCTTTTTTCTCCTATATCGTAGCCAAATGTACATCCTGTTGAGTGATGTTGTGACTGACAGTCTGCCACTACATATGCAGTTTGTTTTCATTCTGACCTTGACATTGCCATTCTCTGAATGGTTGCATGTTTGAAGAAATTTGTTTTTAATTCCAAGAATTTCCTTGCAGCCATCAAGCCTTGTCATTTTTTATTGTTTTTTGTAAAGAAAACAACAGCTAAAATTCTAAATTCTTGTCTCATAATGAGATTTTAATGCCTAAGTATTCAGTTAGCCCCGGTCAGAGCACACAAGGAGAACATGAAGAACATTTTAATGTTTGTATTATTCTATCTCATTCTTATGCATTACAGAATACAAGACAGCTCACACCCTATTCGTGCCTTATTGTATCATATGTAAATGGGACCAATCTTTTTTTGCAGTGACATTGAAAATAGTTTTCTAAACAGAAGCAAACACTGAGAGTCATTTTGTAATCAATTTTTTAGATTATGTGGTCTGGCTTGCTGTACCCATTGAAAGCGAAAATCAAACTAGCTATGATATGAATAGGCTGCTACTTTTTGATACTGCATTTTTTCTGCAGCTCAGCTGGATTTTCTGTTTGTTTGTTTTTCTGAAAAGTGTTTTAAAAGCTAGTCTGAAAAGTAACCTGATAATATTAATTGTGATTCTTTTCAATAGATATAAATTCAAACAAAGAAAAAGCCATTGCTCAAATACTAAATTTGTAGTGACTGAAAGGAACATTTAATGTTTGACTGAAGTTCTATTTCGTTAGTTTACAATCTCCCATGCAGTTTTTATGGTCTACAAGAAAGTTATGTTTTAGTGTAGATCAACTGTTTCCTTCCTATGCAGTAATATCAGCCTTCATGCTTTTAAGACCTTTAACAACGGTGCACTAATTTCCCACATAATTGTACCATTCCATTTATTGTCATAACCTATATCCAGTGGGGAATGGCAAGTATTTAAAACCTATACTGATCCAGTAAAACTATGCAGCACAGATACCTGATTCTGAAGAAGGTTCAAGGAACTCAATATTGGGAAAGCAGTGGGTAAAACTCAATGCATTTCTTGAAATGTTGGTATTCCCTTATGACTTTTCTTTCTTTGTGTACATTTTAGCTATTACTCTGAATCTTATTTTGTGGTAGATTTTCACAGACCAGATATGCATAGTTCTTTTTTTTTTTTTTTTTTTTTTTTTTTTTTTTTTTTTTTTTTAATAGTCTGTACTATTAAAATGTTACTGACAAATGCCATTTTATTTTTATGGGAATAAAGCTGAATGTCATTCATTAAATGTAAATATTGCTATATGAACCTTAATTTTTGAAAGTATCCTAAGATACTGACCTTGGCTAAACATGACATTGAGTTAGTTTTGATCTTATGTTTCTGATACATGATTGGCTCATAACCTCTCCATTTTCACAGTCCTTTTTGTTTTCAGGTAAAATTTGAGCTTCTGTCAATTTCCTGCTGAAATTCTCTCCTGTTTAAGTAATCACTCTGCCAAGAGCAAAGACTATTTTCTAAAACTTACTTCCAAACCTTGTTTGTTATATTCTTAAGAGTATTATGGTATAGATTCATGTCAAACCAACCTTTCTCATTTTTAGTTTCATCAATGCTCTAATTGTTATCCATATCCTGTTTATCCAGAATTTAGATTTTATTTTATTTTATTTTTTTTACATCTAGTGGGAAGCTGAAATGTGCTCATGATTTGCTCAGTTTTATTCCATAATATAATTGGAAGCAGTGCAATCGTTTTCTAGGTTCCAGTTGAGTTATTGCTGATAGAACAAGGGGAAACAGCCTCAAATTTCACCAGGGAAGGTTTAGGAGGTTTAGGTTAGATATCAGGAAAAACTTTACAGAAAGGTTTGTTAAACACTAGAGCAGGTTCCTAAGATTGTTGAGTCATCATCCCTGAATATGTTTAAAAACTGTCTGGATGTGATGCTCAGGGACATGATTTAGCAGTGGATTGTTAGTTAGGGTAGTAAGGGTAGTTTGCAGTTGGATTTGATGACCTTTAATGTCTTTTCCAACCTGAGCAATTCTATGATTCTGTAAGGCCACCATGATATGACTGGCTGAATGCAAATGCGGGTACCAAAACAATCTAAAATACAGCTTTTGTGGACTTAAGTTTTCTCAAAATTGCTTTTAAATAGGAGTGTTGAACAAAATGACCTTTTACATTTACCATATTTACTGGCTACATTTCCTAATGAAAAATTGTTTGAAGCACAGAAAATAACATCCTGCGATCCTTCAGCTGATTTTAAGACTCACTTTGTGTGCTTTGTAATTTTCAAGTTCAAAACAATGGCAAAAAAAAAAAAAAAAATAAACATACAGTAAAATATGACTAGTATAATGTGAACTGGTGTTCATATCAAAAAGGAAGGGTGGGGTTGTTGCTATCCACACCAGGAAAGGGATAGAATGTGAAGGGATAGAATGTCCCTAAAGAACAGTTATTGGCAAGTCAAAAGCATAAGAGTGACAGAGGGTGAGGCAGTAAAGGGGAAGCTTTGTGACTGATGTCTGCTACAGGCCACCATATGAGTCAGAGCCTGTCAGTGAGGCTTTCTACCTGCAGCTACAGGAGGACTCAGGATTGCAAGCACTCATCTTGCTGGAGTTTCTAACCACACAGGCACCTGCTGGAAAAGTAGCACAGTGATCTGCAGGCAGTTCAGGAGGCTCCTGGATGGCATTGAGGGTAGCTTCCAGGATTGAGTAATAGACTGACCAACAAGGGAGGGATGAAATATTAGACCTATTGCTTGCAAATGAACTGATGGGTGACATCAGGATTGGATGGGCTGCCTGGGCTGTAGTGACCATGCTATGGTTGAGTTCACACATCAGAGAGATGTGAGACAGGTGAAGAGTGAAACTAGGAATTTTAGGAAAGCAAACTTCCAGCTCTTCAGGGAGTTAATCAACAAAACACCCTGGGAAACTGTCCTTGTGGGCAAGGGTGTGGAGCAGAGCTGGCAGGTCTTTAAGGAGGCTTTCTTCAGGGCAAAAGAGCTCTCCATCTCCAGGTGTAACAAGTCAGGAAAAAAAAGGAAAGAGACTAGCGTGGCTGAACTGGGGCCTGCTGATCAAACTGAAGAGTAAGAAGAGAATGCACAGGCAGTGGAAACAAGGATAGGTATTGTGGGAAGAGTATAAGGAAGCTGTTAGGCTGTGTGGGGTTGGGGTCAGGAAAGCCAAGGTCCAGCTTGAACTGAGCTTGGCTAGGGATGCAAAAAAAGAACAAGAAAGGCTTCTACAAGGTACTTCAACCAGAACAGGAAAGTCCAGGAGGACATACTTCCACTAGTGAGTAACACAGGCAGGCTGGTAACAACAGGTGAAGAGAAGGCTGTGGTACTTAAAATTTTTGTCTCCATCTTCCCTGATAACTGCTTGCCACGCAGCCCTCAAACATTTGGTTTGGTAGGAGGGGATCAGGGAAACAGTGTCCCTCCCACTATAAGAGGGACTGCTTCTGGACATGCAGAGGTGCAGAAACCTTCATTCTTCCAGAATATTACCTCCCAAAATTAAAAATGACCAGAATTTCTAAAATTACAGGAATGTCATTTATTCAATTCTGAGACTTAAATACATTAATTTCACCAGAGTTGTTCTTAGAGTGTTAAATGATTTCAAATTCTTTCTTTTTACCCTCTCTCTCTCTCTTCTATTTAGATCAATGAATCTAACTACAAGCATTATACATTAATATTGACTTCTCTACTTTGCAGAAGTCTGTTCTTATGGCCTTGCAGAAATTTAGTCAATGTTAGAGCACTTTCCAGTTGAGATATTTGCAACAAATATAATACAGTTTTTGTTAGAAGTCTCAGTGGAAAACCAAAGAATTGCCCAAGAACGTATTTGCCTATTCACCTTTGCAGCTGCAAAATCACAAACACACACACATACACACAAAAACAAACAAACAAACAAAAAAAACCCCACATCTTCACTTGATACTTCTGATAGGAAGTGTAAGAAAATATGTTTATTTCTTTGTTTCTGTTCTGCAAAATCCTCAACTGAAATGATACAAAAATCCCAATCTGTCATCCTTTCTATATTCCAAGAGACAATATTAGCTACACGCTGCAAAATTTTGCCCTCAGACAAAAATTCCACTAACAGTTGTCTCACTCTGCACAAACAGTTGCTCTTACATTTCGGAAAGCTTTAGTCTGCAATCCTCTTCAAAAGCAGTAAAATTAACATTAGTTTAAATGAAAATAAAATTTTCAGTATTCTCGATGACCATGGAAAAATGTTATGTTTGTGCTCTGAAAGCAGTACTGTTCTGAGAAGGCAGGGAAGATCACCATTAGAATATTTCCATGTGAAAACTTCAGGATTGCTCTGAAAATGAGCACAGAGTCAAAACAGACCAGTACCTGGAATCAAAGTGATTTGTCTCTGCAGGGTAGAGAAGAGAATATACGTCTGAGCCAAATTTTGAGGAATGGTTAAAGGGTACAATAGTTAACTGTAAAAGCTTTATTTGACTGACTTTATTGCTCTAAGATATCCATATATAATCTCCATGAACATCTGGTACTTATTCCTTGGAACATCTGTTCTATAAGACAAGATGGAAATAAGTGTGTATTTGTTTGATATTGATATACATATTTACTTAAATACAGTGATATATAAGCAAAGACTTGTTTTAATATTTTGTGCATATATATAGACAATTTGTATATACAAATTGGAATGCACACATATATATTTATACATATCTACTTATAGTACAAAACCTGAAAAAAATCAGTTGAAGATCTATCCAATAAACCATGCTTATTTAAAATAATTCATTTTTCCATTACATGTTTTCAGTAGCTTCATTCCTGCCTCTTTGTTGCCAACATGAAAGAGAGGAAAAGCTAATATGCATTTAAATAGTCACTGGGGGAATAATATCACCTCCATATGTAATCTTCAGTGGCCACAACAATGAGATTTTGATGGAATTTGTAGTGCACCAACATGTTTATTCAGATGTGTTGTATGTTCATAAATTAAATTTACCTGCAAGAGCTAATCACAGAATCACAGAATCACCCGGGTTGGAAGGGGCCTCAAGGATCATGTAGTTCCTACCCCCCTGCTAAGAAAGTATGTAAGATTTTGTAGTAACTTACTTCTAATCCACTGTGGAAACCGTTGTACTCAGTAATAGCTGCTTTTTAAAATTTTATAGATGATTTCCAGATGTTGTGTCTTTTTGCTACAAAACCATAACTTGGACAGTCACTCACCTATAGCAATATTTTGAATTTAGAATATTTAGAACATTCTCAATATTTGAATGTTTAAAATATTTTGCAAACAGTTAAATGTTTAAATTGGAGACAGCAGTACTGAAACAGGAGATACTGTTTATTAGCACTAGTAATGGTCTTTTTAGAAATGAAATAGTGGAACAAGTCATTGTAGGAAGCTAGAGATTTGACCTGTGCTCCACTTCTGCAAAGCATCCTGGGTTATTAGCAGGTACTGTTTTTGCTACCACTGGGTTTTCTTGGGAATTAAACCGAGATACAAATAATATTCCATGGAAGACAATTGCTTTATCATGCAAGATATTTATCTTTCTTTATGCTGCAAAGTTAGTCTCAGTTTAAACCTTTCCAGGATTTTCTTTGCACAGCTAAAGTGCCCCATCTGATTCCCATGGGAAACAAGAGCTTTTAAATTTTGGCAGATGTGTATCAAGTTGAAGTTAAATGAAATGGACTGGGGCTGTGCATAGCAGTCAGTTTTACAACACCACTTTCACTTTACAGCAGGGGAAAAACATACAGACTTCATAGAGGTTTAGTGATTAGTGTGAAATTTAAATAGGAAGTGGAAACAAAGAATACTCTATACGCCTAATGCTGAAAAGACCTTATTAAAATTTCTGACACAAAAATAATCTGACTTTGATCTGCTGAAAATATACAGAATGTCCTACCTCAGGTGGAACTGGGTAAAGAACTAAACTGAACTATATTCCCTTGGACATTCGGAATATACGGAGAAGTGGAAGGTAAGCTTACGAGGAGGCTTATTTAGAGATAAATAAAATCTTGCCAAAAAACAAACAAACAAAAACCCAACCAGTTTTTGAGTCACTCAACTTTTGCAAACATTTTTGCCATAATTTCAAACATTTAATAGATTTTTAAAGATTTTCCTTAAAATCTCACTTTCTGGCCAAAAACATTATGAAGTTCAGACTGTCTCTCCTATTTCATGTTTAAGAATTTTTCTAGTGTAAGATATCCTGTCTACAAGAAAAATAGGAAAGATCCATCTTCTGTAAAGCTCTGGGTATTGTAAGAGTGTATTCATTTGTATGAAAAGCCAAACAAAATGAAGTAAGTCTTCTGAGTGAATTCAAGTAATATTTCAGTGTTACTAAGAATTTAGCTAATGTTTCTGTAGTACTTATATATATGAACATAATTTAAAAAAACAGAAACAGTAACATCCTGATGTGATAAAAAAGTAATTTGTTTTGCTATATAACTCTTCTGTGCTTTCCTAGCGTAATATATTCTGCACCTGTTTCAATCACACCAAAGGGAGCTTGATTCCTTCTATATGGCGTATTGTGAGAGCTAACCATTAAAAGCAATGTAAAGAATTATAACTGTGATTCATTTATAATCTTCTCATCCAAAAGTACTGTTTGTGGGCCATCAAGATTATGCCATACACAAATATATCATGCCATTGTGTCAACACTACAGTAAGTTATCTGTACAGCCAGGTACTGACACAGCTATGCAAATAATTGTTAAAAACACTGCTAGAATGTCTGGGAGACAGTTTTCAATAAAGGAAGTACATTCTAAATCATTGAGACTGACATTAATAATTTGTTATTAATCAGTTTGTGGAAACGTTACTAGCAGAAGGCAGTGTAAAGCAAGATGGATCTTTTGCCTCTGCTTTTCCCATTTATTTTCCTCTTAGCTGACTTCAATCTTCTTATTGCTAAAAGCCATACACTGGATTTAGTTCTTCACAAATTATGGATTAGCTTGTAAAATAAGTAAATTTAAGTGCCAGGTTGGGGAGTAAGAGATGAGAAGTCATCTGATTTTATACAGGAGAAATTGGAGTAGAACTGGCCCTTGATTTGCCACTTAGGTCCCAACAGTCAATGCCAAGCTAAGTTATTAAGCTTTAAGTGACAAGCATAAAACACTAGGAATCTCAGTATTTGCATATTTCAATACAATTTTCATCCCCTCAAACGAAACAACAAAATTATGCAACACTGACTCAAGAACGTTGCTAAAATCATTTATTTTTCTTGGAGCTTATGCAGAAAGTCATTAATAGAATGTTGAACTGAAAGCTGTGAATATGATCTGTAATTCAGAGAAAGGAAGATCAACCCCTGAGAATGCTTTGAATACTCCATTATTGTGATGAGCCTCTGAAATGTGTCTAAAGATTACTTATGATCCAAGTGCAAAACCAGTGACAAGACTGAACCAGAGCTTGATAGCAGGAATTTGTAAGGCTAGTAACAAGGATTGTTGTTCACTTGAGAAAGCTGCTCTTCCACCATAGCTTACTTTGAGAAACTTTAAGAAAGATCTCTGCAGATAGAGCTGATAAAAATACCAGATTAGGGCTGCTATTGCATTCTTCTGAAATTAATGCTGAAGTATTAGTTTCTACATGTTCCTGAGTTCTTATTCTGAGGAGGGAGAAAATGGAGGGGGATGGAAGCAAAAACATTAACCACACAGAGATGATCAGGCCATCTGGGATACTGGAATTTACTTAAGTGTGATTTTTCTTTACTCAAAGTGATGGCTAATGTTAATAAATGTTGAGTACCACAAAATGATTTTTCCCTAGTATATTTTTGAGTCTGCAAACTCCTTTGAAGGTTTGTTCTTACTACACATTTTTCTTGTGTTTGATACTCAAAAGTATACATTACTTTGGAGCATTAAAAGATTGAAAAGCATACCAAAATGTAAGAAGAACTGAAATACAAATATGTGAGAATCACAGAATCACAGAATGGCCAGGGTTGGAAGAGACCCCAAGAATCAGAAAACTCCAACCCCCTGCCACATACAAGGCCACCAACCTCCACGTTTAATACTAGACCAGGCTGCCCAGGGCCCCATCCAATCTGGCCTTGAACACCTCCAGGGACAGGCACAACCTCTCTGGGCAGCCTGTTCCTGCAGAATGTGTTCTGCTATACTTTTGTACTTTCCAGTTTTAACATTTGCAAGTCCTAATCTATAGTTTAAATTTTGTCCTGAATATAAATTATTATTAACCACCAGAGATTTTTCTGAGTGCCTTAAAAAGCCTGTAATAACATACTCTGATGTGATTACACTGAACTACATCACAATGCAGAATGTTTCTTGAACCATCAATGACAAAACTAATTGATAAATCAACCACAATTGACTTGAGATAATGAAGAATCTTTCAAGATGTAATGAGGTTGTCACCTAATGAGCTTTTAAATGAAGAAGTAAGATTGTGTTCACTACAAGAGTTTTGGTAGTTCATTGGTTTAAACAAAATCAAGTGGATACGTAATATGGTAAAACATTATATCATACAGATTACAATTCCTATTTTATGTACAAACAGACAGTAAATTTCAAGTCCTATTCTGATTCAGTCATCTCTGTCAACAGGTGATGTCTTGTATTATACTGTGTTTTTTCTCTACACAGAGGAAATGTTAAAAATGCAATTGTCTTAGGATTTCCTAAAGACCTATTTTTCTTTTTATATACAACATCATCTTTTCCTGGAGCTCCTTTTGCAGATAAAATGTTTCATGTGTTTTAAGGTGATTTAACTTCTAAAGGAATGCTTGATCATCATGGAGTAATCTTGCTTATTGCTAATTCCAGAAAAGCTAGAACTAACAAATACAATTATTCATACATTTGAGAAGAATAAGGTCTCAACTGACACGTTAGAAACCATTTGAAATTGAAGGGATTAGGCAGACCTGTAGTCTCCACTTTTATGACTGAGTCAAATATGCTATTATTTCTTATTGTTTTTCAAAATTGATTGTCCTATGCTCTTGAAGGACCAACTGAAAATATCTCAATTACAAATCAAAACATTGCTCCTGACAGTAAATAAAAATATTTATTCTTAGTCAATCCACGAAATAGGTTTATTTGAAAGTAAGCCTGAGTTTCAGTGAGAAGCTGCCTCCTGCCCATGAGAATGAGAGAGACTATGCTACAACATCAAAGAGAAAGCAGAGAACAAGTCTTCCTCTGATCTCTATAAAGAGCAATTTTCAGTGCCAGAGCATCTTCCTCAAACTATTAGTGACTCTTAAGCACCTCTCTCCTTGAGTGGAAGCTGTTCTAGGCTTTAAATCCTACTGTCATTGTCTGTTTCTTAATGATAAAAGCTCTTTTTTTTTTTTGGTGAAGAAAACATTAATTAGCTATTTACAAATTAGACTATAACAAAATAGACATTGACATCATTTATAAAACACAACATTTAGATTAGATGTGAGAAAAGCATTTCTGATATACATTGTTATGGTTATGCTGAAACCTATGAAAACACTCTAGCCCACACCTCACAGAAATTTTAAAGAACAAATTTGACAAATACATTTCAGTCACAACATGGTTTAATTGCATTAAGCCTGTCTCAAAACCCATAAAAAGATGACCTAGAAATTTGTTCAGGAGCCCCTTTCAGTCCCACAAAAAGGAATACATAGTTCCTCATGTATCATGTCCTGACACAAATTACTTTCTCACCAATATAACTGTCTGCAAAGTCCATAAAATTAGTCCACCTAAATGTAAACATTCCTTTTCTGTTAGTGCTAAAATCTTCAGATCAAATGTTGGAGCTACTGTATGAAGTCAGATAAGGATTGCATTTATAGCACAGAAATAAAACAAAATTTAAATATGAAAAGCTCTTTCATTAGCTACGTGACCCACAGCCTCAGACAAGTTTATTACCTTCTATTCATTTTATTACCAAGCTACAGATTTCTTGTCTTCTTTTTTTTATCCTGTCTATTACTATGTCCATGTTTCTTAAGCTAACCAGTGGTACTTGGCTCACATCAAAGGGCTGATTAATTTTATATATTTCCTTTCTCAGGATGTCATGATAAACTGTTCTTCCAAAGCTCTTGGATTAATTTATTTAATGAGTTCTCTGTACACCAGGAATAGATTCCTTTTACCAAAAACATTCTCTCCATGGTCATGCCAGACTTATCTTTTAGGAACATTACAAGTTTCCACAGTGGTTTGAAGTCTGGCAAAATGTTAGCTAGGAGCAATGACGTGGCATTAACTATACATATTTTTGTCACTTTTCTGCAGTAGGAAAAAGAAACCACAAGAGACTCAGTCTTGATCAAGGATTTCAGTTAGTACAGAACATTATGGGATGCTTCCTGACAGGCAAAAGAGAGCTGTGGACAGATGCAGATATTCTAATTTATTCCAATTTAACTTCAATCCTTAGTCTGCATAGGGGACTGTTACTGAAAGTCATCTGCTTATCTGTGTGCATTGCTTCATTCCATATTCTGTGATATAGGAACGTGAATGCTTTCTATCCTTGAAAATCTCCACCACAGGTGCAAATTCCAAAGCTATTGCATGTATGATATCAATACTTAAGGCCTTTAACTTACTACAGACAAGCTTGATTTTTTTTACGGCTTCCTTCTCGACTTAAATGATCAGTCATTGGTTCAGAGTAATGATTGCCTCAGCTGGTGGTCTTTTTTCTTTTTATATATGCAACAGTAAGGTTAATCTTAGGGACAACTAATAAGCTTTTTAGTAGCTTCTTGTTACATTATTACTACTAATATAATTTTAAGCAGCCAGTTGAGCCATTTATCTCAAATGGCTGAACGTGGTGAAAGTATAGATTACAAATGCTGACTAAGTATGTTTTGTCTCTCTCTTCTGGGATAGAATTCATAGATGGATGACAAATTTTAAATTTACCTATCCTATGTGCCTTATAACATTTATCTATTCCATATCAGAGGAGGTGTATTGTACGGCTGATTTTTGAAGAAAATATGATTTCCTATTTTGTCTGTAATAAGACTATAAATAAGCATGATTGTAGCATGTTCAGACACAGTTATCTCTTGTAAATACATATTTTAATAGATTAAAAAATCCTTTTTCAAAATTTGCAAAAAATCAGCAGATTTTAAATCTGCACAGTGTCCCAAAACCATGGGGAAAACAAACAAACAAACAAAAAATGCAGTTGCAAAAACGGAAGTCCCTAGTCTTTTTGGACTAGTTGTTTAAAAAAAATGCTTAAAGTTAGATAATATAATTAACAACAGACTTGAGAAACATAAATATGTGAAGAGTGTAAGGACTTATACTGTGAAACATTGCATTCAGTGATATAAGTAAGCCCAACTAAGTGCTTCTAGCATTTTTCCATGATTGGCTACTATAATACCTAAGATCATGTTATTTCCATTTTTACTGTCTTATGAATATCTGTCATGTCCCATAACACATTACATAATTTTAGAGATAAGCTTTATCTTAAATGCTTTGATAAATCAGAATCTTAGTCTGTGCATGGCAAACATATGTAGAAAATCTCAGTTCTGTCAATATAAAGAAGTCCACTTAAGAGAAAAACTTTGGAAGACAGCATTCTAGTGAGGAGATAATTGAACATATCCGGTTCATCTCATTCATACCTTTTCTCCACTATAGTTTGTGCATATCAATTAAGTGGAATGAAGAGAGTATTAGCAGAAGGAAATACCTGTCACCTATAGTAAATGCTAATAATTTCAAGTTTATTATATTTGTATTTAAAATACTGAGTAAGATGATCTTCACTCCTCTCCATACAATGTGTGTTCATCAGTTGGCTGATTTGTCTAGTGAGTGTAAAGGAATGATTATGAATCTGGAGCAGAATTTATTTCCTTGAGGATATGACGAACAGTATATAACAAATCCCTTTCTTGCTCTGTCTTGACTTCAAGAGATCTGTAGAGTCAACTGCTATATTGGTACTCTAAATTGCTCTCTTCCTGTCATCATTTCTTCTCTGGAATACTAATGACCAAAGACCTCTTGTCTGTTTGTCTAATTCATCTTCTATACAAACTGGAAAAGTTCTGCAAAGATACACTGGTGACTCTTCACAGAATCTTGAATCTGTGGAGAGGTCTCAGGGTTAACATTTTGGGGCAGGAAGATTGTTTTCATTTCTCACTTTGAAAGAGTATTTTCTGATTTGTTTAAACTGCTAATAGATGCTAGGGCAAACTAGAGTAGAATAATCTCAGTTGTAATTTACTATGCTTTCAAGACTAATTATAGGTAAGACAGTTCAAATTGACATAATAAAAGAATTCTTTATGATATATTGGTCTTAAATGTATTTATCATTCCTTCATTACAGAGCCTATTTTTCTCATTTCTCTAATTACATATTAAAGATTAAATACAAACAAAAGCTATAAGTTTGTAACATCATCTCATGCAGACCTGTGATGACTTCTCAGCTCTCAATGTTAGAATTTCCATCTTTATTTACCTCTGTAGCTCTAAATTACGTTTTATAGATAAATCCCAGAGCTACAAGTTATGCAGAAAAGTCTGCATTTATGATACTTTAAGTGAAATTCAGACAAATTTCCAGTCTTATGTTTCTCTCTATAACTCTGAACTTTCTGATTTTTCTGTTCTGTAGATTTCGATACTTCTGGAAGATTTGGGCAAAAAAAAACCCTAAAATCATGGACAAAACTGAAGGTAAAGGTATAATTTCGTGTTTATTTTAAGATAATGGCATGGTGGTGACTGAACTGTTTTCTTGACAACAAAAAATTGATCAGTATAAGTTATAAAATTTTCTTTGGAATATATTTATTAAATTCAGATTTCAAAATAATTGTTAGAAATAAATCACAGAAACAGTAAACAGGTATGAAAGTGCTCCAGAATGCTTTTTACACTAAATCATTATTCCTTTGAATATAAAGTCAATTATATATTGTAGACTTTTGTCAGATGACATCTTCCCGTATTTATTCACTATTCTTTATCTCCTAATTACCTGAGTGGCAGCAAAATACATTGATGTGTGTGAATCCTGCCATGCTCTGAATCAACAGTGGCTCTGTTATAGGACACTTCCAAAATAATTATTACAATAACATTCCCAAAATTTGCCCTTTATAAGAGCAGCTACAGAATTCTTCATAATTAGAGACAGAAATTAAAGATAGGAGCCTCTCAGTTAGGTAGTCCAGAGACATCTTCACAGAAGGCAAATAAAATCTATTGTCTGAAGTGTCAGAAGTCTCCTTTACCATCTATCCTTTTATAGTGAAAATATTTAATTTGAAGATATCACAACAGCCCACTGAGGAAGTAATTTGAACTTTTCAACAACAGTGAAATAATACCACCAAGTTTCTCTGAAGTGCTGTAGTAGAGAACTTTCCAAAAGTATGAGAAATTCTTTCAAAAGGACCTTAAGTCATCAGTAGGACATCCTTATGTAGAAAATGGAGTTTATGGTCTACTGTCAGAAAAATCTTAACATAAATCAGAAGATATCAATGTTTTGAATCCATGTACTTCCTTTTCATGTTGCTGAGTAATGCATGCAAATACGGAGAGAAAGGGCAGGAATCATTCTGGTGGGCTGGAAAGAAGGTCTTAAATTTCATGTTTTCCATATCATAGAAAACACATCATAGTGTTGAAAGAGACAAAGAAAAATACATAGATTTGCAGCCAAGCAATATATTAGTTTTCAGATGGAAAAGGCAATAAAGGATAAATAAAAGTGTTTGGCAAATATGTTACTTTTTTTAATGCTTCCACTTCAAATAGAGAATTCCTCTGTGATATTATTATAAGTCTCCTCACTATGGCTCTTAATTTGGGAATTTTACATTTTTTTTACAGCTCTGAAAAATCTGTAGGTCATTTTTATGCCAAATACATCTCTACAGATTTTTTCAGGAAGGTTAAGGGAATTTGATTCTTACATTTGAATTATATCAGAGAGGAAATGAGATAGAAGTCTAACTAGAAAGTGCTGCTGTGAGCTAAAAGCAAAAGGTGTAATCATTTTTCTGATACTTATAATTATTACATTTTTCGTTTTTACTACTCTTCTTGATTAGTTCCATGTACCTCTATGGTACTTTTCAGTACTGTCTGTGATGAAAATATTTAAAGAAAAAATCAGTTTGAATACTCATAGCTTAGCACAGTGTATTTTAAATTCTGCAGAACCCAGTTTTATAAAATCTTTAATAATAATAATAATGTTCTTGCAGGGAGTCTCTAGCAAATAATTTTTCACTTTTGTGTAGCACTTGTTATCTCAGAAATTCACAGCACATTAATTAAGCCTAACAATATTCCACTGCGTCAAATAAATATTTTCATATGCAGTAAAATATTTTTACATTAGGCAGATATTATCAGGTTCCTTTGGTGGGTCAATAATGAGATTGAATATAAGCACAGTGAAGTTTAGATTCTCAGTGTCTTTGCATAATTCCCTCTCATTTTAATACTGTGGAAGCATTTTTACATTATAGGAAAACAAATGAGGCTTTATCCCATCCTAGAAATGCAAAAAAAAATAAAAAATAAAAAAAAATTACTATGAATTTGTACTTGGCTGCAGCTGCAGAGGCTCCTGCCAGGAATGCTTAGGAATACATAAATTGTCTCCAGCCTGAGAACTTTAAAGAAGCATTAATACTCCAGTTACTGTGTAAAATTGTAGGTTAGTACAAAACATGCAAAAGAAAATTAGATTCCAAAAAAGAAAAATTGATTTGAGTAAGGAATATCCAGTGTTGAGCCAGAAAGGCTACCTAGATGCTATAGGATAAAAAAAATAGTGAAAATTTAGTGTATGGGAAGATATAAGTGCATTGAGAAATCAATTTCAGAACTTCAGAATATTCAATTGGAAAAAAGTCAAGTTGTTTAGTTTGTATTTCAACACTCAGTATTAGAACCAGATGCAGTGAAAACACTGCTGCTGTAGTAAGCGTGAACAAGGGCCTACGCATCTCTCAGGTAAAATTGTAAACTGTTGAGGTATGTTGTATTGGAAATGCTAAGTCGTGGCTTAAAATGGTGATTGAGCACCTGGTGGGAAGGTGGGCCAACCCAGGGAAGCTCAGCTGCATGCAATGCATCTGAGTGATCAGAAGAGGTGGAGCCAGGATCCAAAAAGTAAGTTGTTTTTTTTTGTTTGTTTTTCTTCATTGTTTCTGTGCTTATTGCTGTTGCATTTGAGTGGATCCTCTCTTGTTATAGTCTGGGATTTTGTTGTTCTGCTCTCTTGTTGCAAATGCAAGTACAAACAGAATAATATTTCTGAATTCTAACTGATATGGAATAGGCTGCTGTCTAGGCTGGAATAAACTGGAATAGTCAGGTTTTAGCTTCAAAGAAAACATTCAGTATGTTAATAGTATTCACTATTCATAACAATAATAGTTGTTAAATTAAATTTAGATGCCTGGTGTGAAATGATCACTTGCTTTTAATAATGCTAGTGTTGTTTACTAACTTCATTCAAGAAATGATGAATCTGGTTTGAAATTAATAATCAATTTTATTTATATTTTTTTGCTGGATTACAAGTCTCCCAGTATCTACTTCCTAACACAGAATCCCTTCTAAATAATAAAAAATTTCTGTGTAGACTGATCTTATCTTTTTTGAAGTTTATAAAATGAATGAAACTACGCTGAAAGTAATGTGATTTTGATGTTTCCATATGATTTGCTTGAATGTATTCTGGATGTGAAAACCATGGCTGGAAGGTGATGGGTGGTGGGCTATTTTTCTCCTGATGTCTATGGTTGATTATTAAATATGCTTAGTACAGTGAGTTTCTATACAAAGTGGAGAAGATTTCTATTCTAATTTTTGCCCTCTAAACAGTAATTTTTAATCAGTTCTTGCATTAACTCCAAAACAAATACATCCCTGTCTCTCAGACACCAGTAGTGTTACAATTCATTTCCTTGGCTTCCAGAAGATGTTACTGAGGGGAACTGTAAGGTTGAGCATGTGGTGAGGGGGTGTGGTTGGCCCAGGGAGTACAGGCAATTTGTTTATACCCATATGACCAGAAGCGTTGGACCCAGGATCCACTGAAGGGAGAGCATCTCTTGGACCTTGGCTTTTTCTTGAGAATTGCTGCATAGCCTAAGAACCCCTTCACCAATTGGATGAGTTCAACTCTTCTTTTGGTGTATGGCTATTGGCCTAACTTTGAATGCTTTATAGGCTCTTGGCAATACCAATTTTGTTTTTTGTATGAGCAGAACTGGTACTAAAACAGCAACAGTAGTATTAATATCATTCTTTGTCTTTTTTTAATTATTTGATAGAAAATTGTTGCAAGTAATCTGAATGCCACACAACAACCTGCATTAGAGATTTGCTTTAGCTAAATATTTGTAAGCTATGCAAGTAGAGAAAGCAATAGTTCTGAATGGTTTGCTTGCAGCATTATAAAATATTTTAATAGAAAGATACGAGGTTGGTTGACCTCTCCTCCTTCAGAAAATAAACATCATTATTCACTGATTCTGAACATGCACTGAAAAAATTGCAGCAGTTCAGAAATGCTTATCTACCAAGATTATCTTACTGCTTTGTCTGCCCTAATTGGAGTAGCCACTTTTCAGAAAATTCATCAACTCTTCTTTGTCTCACTAGTATAGGAGCTTTACATTGAAACAAATTCTGTTCTGAGACCGGACCTGTTGTTGGTACTCTCAATTCTTGTGTCTTGTGTACGTTTCAGGGAATAAAAAAATGGGAAAAATCATTTGGAATTCATTCTCCATTTCCAAAATTATTTTTTTATTGCTGGATTGAGACAAGGATGGATGCAGAGGAGAATAAGAAGGTAAATAATATGCCAGAGAAAATTGCAGACTAATCAAAAAAGAAAATAGAGGCTATGCAATGCAGAAAAACTGAGAACAGAAATATGGTTTCACATTCTGACCACACAAACAACATATTGTGCAGGTGCCAAAACTGATATTCAACCTCACCTTGTTTTTGTTAATAAATGGATACAGGAAGTTGAATCCTTGATTTTTATCTCAGAACTCTTTCTGATGCTTCTATCTCTTCTAGCTTCCCAGTTCTTAATTGAAAGTGGTTCCTCCCTACAAAATATCATAATAATATTATCATAATCAAACTTGTCAAAGTTAATAGGTGCATAAATATTTAGTAGATAATACAAGAGGCACTGTGTCTGAATCAGGAGGAAATCCTGATGGAGAACTTCTTCGCTATTTCCTTACTAGAGGGAGATGTGCTGATTTGGGAAACATAGTCTGATTTGACTGCAGTTCCTTTCAAAAATTTACTAGTATCCTGTGGGCTTCAGACAAAAGTTCTTCTCTTTTGTCCAGTAACAGAGATATGACCTCTGCATTATTCTGTTTTTTATATAGTGATGGCATATTCTCAGCATCTCCTCTAAGACCAGCTGAAGAGCTGTGTACTGTGGAGCAGTGAGCAGTATAATATATACCTTGAATGGCTCTATGAAGAGGATGTTGCTGTTGTCACACAGCCAACATTCTTGATAAGAAGATTGGCTCTAATAGTTTTTTTTCTTTTTTTTTTTTTTTTTTAAATGAACCAATAAAAAAAAAACAAACATAGTCATGAGCCTGTTGCCACCATTCAAAGCAATATTCAGAAAACAAAAAATATTATTGAAGACTAACTTAGTGGACTGTGCTGTTATCTTATTATGGGATTAATGCTTTGAACTTGTTCAAAATCCTGCCTGGAGAGGCCATATTCATGAATCTATAACTTTCATTTTATTCTAGTACTGCTGTCTCTAAAATGCATATCTCTCCATCTCTAAACTTAGATCCTTTCTTGCTTCAATGTCTCCATGTTTTTGTCCTTACATATTTTGCCATTTACCATTACATGACTTTGTTTACCAGGATCTAAATTTCATGACCTAAACATGGAAAAACTGATAAGAGTTCATTTTAGGGAAAGAAAAAAGAAAAAAAAAAAAGAAATAGATTGAGTAATTAATAAATTGGAAAATGTTAAAATATATTTCTATGGATCTCTTGTATACTGGAATCTGGAAATCTAATGGTGAGCTCTGGCAATTTTACCACATGCTCCCTCATAGAAATATGGAATGATTTGGGTTGGGAAGGACCTTCAAGATTACCTAGTTCCAACCCCACTGCTATAAACAGGGACACCTCCTTCTAGACCAGTTTGCTCAAAGCTCCATCCAGCCTGTTCTTGAATGCTTCTAGAGAGGGAACATTCACAGTCTCACTGGGCAACCTGTGCCAGTGTCTCACCACCCCCACAGTAAGGAATTTCTTCCTAATATCTAATCTAAATCAACCCTCTTTCTGTTTAAAATCATTTCCCCTTGTCCTGTTGCTACATGCTAAAATGCTCTCCCTAGCCTTCCTGTAGGCCCCCTTCAGGCACAGGAAGGCTGCTATAAGGTCTTCTTGGAGCTTTCTCTTTTTTAGGCTGAAGAGCCCCAGTTCTCTGCCTGTCCTGATAGGGGAGGTGCTCCAGCCCTCTGATCATTTTTGTTTTTCTCTGGACCTGCTCCAACAATGTTCTTCTTATGTTCGGGGGTCCAGAACTGGACAGAAAGATATAAAAACAACTAAATCAAATGGGATATTCAAAAATATTGTTCTTGTTATGCACCTCATATAAACAAACAACACAAGTTAGATCACAAATATTATGCTCATATCATTGTTCCTCACAGACCTTTATTTACATGCATAGATGTTAAGATTCCCTGAAAATGAATCAGCGACAAATCTAGTAGATTCACATCTTGTCATTCAATCCTTTACACTGTCCTCTGGACCATGCTGAATACTTGATATTTATTCAAGCAACGAAAGACCTTTTTAAGATGATGAAGGCATTGTTTGCCTTAAGCCTGTTCTGGTAAGCATGTAAGGTCCGTCCAAGTTGCAGACAAACCTACAAAATAATTTTGTATGATTAATAGCTCTAGTAGAAGCACTAGAAGAAGACTTTACATTGCTAAGGGGATAACAATCATTATACATCATGGGGGGGTGAGTGGGGCAGGGAACAATGCAAGAAAATAAGTTCTTTCTTTGATGATATTGTAAATCCTATCAGTTTAAAGACAGCCATGCGGGCATACAAACCAATTTCTGCAGATTTTATAGAATCAATTGAGTAGGAGAAAGTGTTCCTATCACACAATGGCATTTTGAAGCTGTGATAGACTCTAATTCTTCACATGCAGCAGAGTTCAGCAGCACCTTTGGAAGCACTGTATGACAATTTATAGCGAAGGTACTCTTTCAGCAGCTGGAAAGGTTTATTTTTTCCTTGAAATGGACCGTTTACAAAGAGGTAATAACAAAAAGGATTAATTGGAAATGCTTTTAAAATCTCATTGGCTTAGCTATCAGAAATATGCAACTTTAGAATATTTGAAAAGTAGCTGTGTTGCTGAAAGAGCAATTTAAATAGCCTACCAGAAGTTACCCCTGTGTCTATTTCTCATATGTCAGTGCATGGTGTACATGGAAGTTATTTATTTCATTAAGAATATGACGTTCATTGCATTGCTTGCAACAAAATGTTTTAAGTAGTTCATATGTTTGAGAACTTGGATTTCCCTGTGGATGTTTTTAATATTTTGACAAGGGACAAGAAGGTTTTTTAAAAAAGGTATAAGAAATCTCTTGCATTTCAATTGGTAGTCTCTTTACTTCCTGCTCACTCTTGTACTATATTTATTCAAAAATTTGAGTGGAATCAGCTGTTTAGCTGCTGTGCTCAAAATCTTTAAAGAAGATTAAACTACTTATTTCTCATTAGTAAGAAATCAGTATTCCTTGCTATGTTTCTTAAGCAATCTCAGGTAGAAGTATGGGTAGGCTCTCAACTAAATTATTATCTTGGATCTATTGAAAAGAATAAAACAAAAATAAAACACAAAAAATTCTGTAAGTGCATTATCTATCTTTAATCAAATACAGGGGTACAAATAATAAATCAAAAGGCTGTGGGGGTCTTTCCCTAAATTTTATTTCATGGGAAGTTTAAAAAAAATCTGAAAAAAACTTAAAAGGCAGCTAAAAATACTGGTGCAGGCATATAATGATCTGTAATATGTTATAGTGCAATTAAGGTTTTGAAAAATATCCTCCAAATGTTTCATCATAAATATTACAGAAAACAGAACTTCTGCTGAGGGTTTTGACGTATTTAAATAAAATTAAAATAAAAATAAATAATTAAAAAAAGGAGAAAACTGTTCTAAATAAGGGATTTAATAAGCAGGTAGAGACAAAGAGCTGCATCTGCCAGTGCAGTGGTTTTTTTTTTTTGACCCCATTTAGCAAAACCATTGGTCAGGTACTCATCTTTGTTGAGGTAAGGTGTGATCAGTTTCAACACAAGACTCTCTTAACAAAACCGAGCTCTACTGTCAAATCAAAGTCTCATTTCTGTAATTTCAGGGTAATCCAACATGTCTATATTTTTAAGACATTTTAAGAACTTAAGATTTTAAAAGAGGATTTAGTACTTAAACACCTTTTAATCCATAAAGCAACTAATACACAAACATCTTTAAGGAGATAAAAATGGTTTTGTTTCTTAACTGCCACATGTTTAGGTATTTTTGCTTTTAAACCTTGTACAATGGTTTATATGCTAAAACACTGATACCTGTATTCCTGCTGAAATAGACTGAAAAAGTCTATGGCCTTGGGCATGACCCTTGTACTACATACCTGTTTATTTACCTGCTAAGTGGAAATAAGAACATTATAAATATAGTTTTGAATAACCAGTTGCTAACTGCACAGGAATATAAATATTAGAAAAATAAGCCTTAAAATATGTGATGGTTTGGCAAAACAAGAGATTAGTGATCAACAGATCAGAATGAAATCAGCATAAATAGCATTGGAAGCCACTTCCCAGCAAATGACAAGAGTTCAGTAATGTTAAATCAGTATGTTTATACAGTTTCTTGCCTTGTACAAGGTAATGATGAACACTAATAATTCTGTGAAACAAAGTTTCCAGGATTAATTATACCTCTGAATATATTATGAGTACTCCCTCAAAAGATTTCTTCCAGTTTTAAGCCTGTCTTTCACTTGCTTTTATTGCAAGAAAGCACCTTGCTGTTTTCAATAGTTTTATTCTTTTCCTGTGAGATATGATCATGACATGAAAATGATGTCCTGAGCCCAATGACTTACTGCTGGGGAATTTAAGGTCAATATAATTATCTTGAAAACAGGCTAATACACATGTATTAACTAGTTTGTGTTGTTTCGTGTTTTGTTTTGTTTGTTTGCTTGCTTGCTTGTTTGTTTTCATAGAAAACCCTACTGGAACTTGGTTTGTAAAACAAAAGGAAAAAGAGGTGTGTTTTTCTAAGGTTCTGCTTACAGAGCTTAGAGATGACAGTTCTTAGAAAGATTGGCACTTTATCACTTTATTCAGTAACTTTTCGAGAAAGAGGGAGAAGCAGACAATGTAATGCTGAGAGACAGGTGAAGTGACTTTTGGTAATCAAAGTTAAAATAAATAAATAAATAAAAATTTCTGCTTGACAGAATCCCAGCAGAAAAACATTCGTTTTCTGAGATTCCTGATGAGTTTTTGCAGTGTTACAGTGATTGAGTTTTATTCTGTATGATATTCACCAAGTGACATGGTGACCCTCTTCTCACCCAAGATGTTAGCACTTCTCTGTGGCAAAGTAATTCTTTTGCTGTCATACTGGAGATGAACTCATGAATCAGTGATATGAGTAGGGGTGGCAGTCCAGATAGTGCTCTGAAATCTATACATTCTTTAAAAAGCACAGTTTTTCTGCTGCCAGCAGTTATCACGTTCCTATCGAGCATCTTCATCCTGAAACACTGGGTGGTTGGACTTGAGTATTAAAAGGACAAAAGCTTGCAGTATGAGCACACTAGATGATGAGAAAATTGGCAACAAGTCCCATCTGCTTTCATCTGCACTTTCTAGTTAGTAGTGATCACTGGTCCAGTAAATGCTGCATTTCCTTTAAGTCATAACATTCAATCCCATCTAGCAGAAGGTATCATAAAGTTTTAAGGGAACAAAATATTGTATTTTTTCCCCTATCTTGCCTTAACTGTAGATTCACATGCAATATATACCATGAAAGGTCACTTCAAACAAACAGCTTTCAAATCTTTGTATACATAAAACTCATTTAAATCAATAAATCCTCATGGACTTATTTGTGCAAGAGTGAGTAAGAGGGAATGCATGATGAACTATTCATGATGATCTGCTGTGGAAACTGTTTGCTTGCCTCTTTAAGTTGTAATCTTTGGAAATTTCATAGCTATCACAGTGGGTCAGTGGAGCTTGATGGGATCATAGAATTTTTTTAACAACTTTTATTTGATTGTTGATTAACTTTTTCAAGGCTGTTAACCAGTTTTATATTCCCTGTAAGATTTTTTAAAATACTTAGAAGAGAAACTACTGTGTAGTTTTCTATTGAATTTAGTCTGCAGAAATGAGAGTATAAGGGGAGGTTTTGCAGCAATGTACATTCCATTAAAATTACTTTAAAAATCAATTTCCTAGCCATTTAGCATAGGTAAGATTTCCAATATAGTATGGATGACTAATGTTTATTAAAAAAATAGGTTACTAGCAGGCTAGAAATGAATGGGAATGTTATGGTAAATGGAAAGAGAATGAGTTTTCACTACTTTCCTTAAGGACTAAGGAAATTAAATGGAAAAAATGCCTACTTGTGGTGCTGCATAAGTTTATTTTATAAGCTACTTAGAAGAAAATGGGAAAAATAAACTTCTCTAACAGGGATATAAGGAGCACAACAACATCCATCTTAAATGCATTATTTGTGGCAAAGACAATTAGAAGGAATAGCTTCAGGAAACTATTGCAGTTCTTGCAGTACAAAAAGTCTGTTCAGGATACCTCACCCTCAAAAGACTTCTCACTCCGTACCCTTGAGCTAAAGACAGGCTATACTTAGTCAAGGGGCAATATGGGCAGTGTTTTGCAAATATGTTTTTTTACAGGCTTTGATTTTTTAAAGGTTATGTCAAGTATGACAACAAGGATGCAAACTGCCTTTGTATTATTAGCTGCCAAGAAGGAAGAAAGGGTGGACTTTATCCCAAAAAATGGATGTCATGAATGGAAGCTGGTTAGCAAACGGTTTGTGACTAAAATTGAAAACAATCAGGAGATTGAAATTCAGCTACTGTCTCTGTCAGCAGCATGTTTCAGAAAGCCAAACTTATAGCAGGTTTCTCAATCTGGATACCTGAAATGTGTATCCCCCTGGGATGAATATCCTTTGCTAATGCAAAAATATGCCTTTGGGATTGGCTGTGACCCAAAGGCTTTATTCTGTTTTCATTCTAATGTACCATCAAACCCCATGAAATATTTATAAATGCAGAAACTTTCAAATTATGTTCTATTTATAACAGTAATAAAATGACATAGTTCTAAGTACATTTCCTTTAAATTTTTAAGTCATGTCATACACCAAGGCTAAGATGATAAATTAAAGACTGTTCCACAACTTATGAGAAACAATGAATAATATTCAGCTGAATAACAGTTCTGATTCCTTATCACATCTTAAAATATTTATTTCCCCTTTCAATTATTCTAGTGCACTCTTCTCTGCCAGTGATATGATGTTTGACTCATAATTTTGATGTTTTGCTGTTTCTCTGTTGTAGTTGAAACCTTTTACCATTCAGCTTAATGTCTCTGCTTTTGTTCTATGTGTGTATAATGACTCTATAAGCATGATTCAGTTATATCCTTAAAGAGTACAAAGAATAATGCATAGTTCCTCAGTTATGGAAGGCTTCAATCTTCCAAAAAAATTGGAGTAGTGAAACCATGAAAGGAAACCAGTTTCAGTAGAACCATCAGCTGGTGAAAACCAAAGCAAACCTCCAGTCCAAGTATCAGCACTTAAAATTTGCCAGTAGGAATGAAAGATGGCAGCACACTTTATTAGTTGCCTGATTTACTGGATACGAAAGTATGTATAGGGTTCCATGTCAACCTGAAGAAGGACAGAATCTTGGTATTACCAAGGGTGTGCTGCTACAGTTTATTTATACTAAACATCTTCTGCAGGACAGGGTGCTTGTGATGTGTACTTTTGGGTGAACTTCCCTCTCATGACCAGATCTTGTGGCTCTGGTACTCATTGCCCTTTTCTGAGGTTCCCTGACGGCGAGGTTAGACTGTGGAGGCAGAGATGTACTATTTATTAGTAGTAAATCTGTCCTTCTTGGATTGCTGAGATTTATCCCCATTTGAGAACTTGTCGTTTGAACTAATGAATTGGAAAAAAACTGAACAAAATTGTTCCAGTTAAACTTCTAACATTGAGCCAGGTAGGAGCAGTTGCAATTTACCAACAGAGATACCAGAGGGAAGGGTGAGAGAATATGCACTGCGAATGTGCTTTTCAAGTTACATGAGATGCAATCATATGTCTATTAGCTTTAATCTACTTTATTATTTGAGAGAAACAATATAATGACAAGCTCTCAACAGAGCCAGGACCATTAAGCTTTACAATATATTTACAAATACTACTAATGAGATGATTCTCAAGAACATCCTAACTGAGAATGAACAAACTCATGTTGAGCTTATTACGATTAATGATCTGCACTATAATGCTGGTGACTCCAGTTAGGTTTCTTGTCCTCATCCATGTCAAAGAGACCCATTATTGTAAGAGTAACATTTATGATTGAGTAAGGATTTTACCTTTTAAAGTGTATGGGGAATCTGCTTTGTAAATGTTGATGTTCAAGCATCTACATTAAATGACCAAAATAGGAAGCAATTGTTCATGAAATCATGAAGATTAAGAAAAAAAAAAAGCAGGATTTTGCCCAGTGCTACTCACCTCTAGCTCCCAGTGCTACACAGAAGTTAGCACTTCTTAGTTAGTTAGAAGTTACAGTGCTACAGTAACCAGTGAAAAGATTCAGTGAGGGAAGAGAAATGTGAATTTAACAGAGGATTGCTTTTCACTATACAGGACATGCCAACAGAAATAATTTGAGTTCATCAAGCTTCATAAGAGAGCTGAGGAAGCTTCTAACACTGTTTTTATAGGACAGAAGTAGTTTTGTTTGAGAACATTTATAAGGAGTTTGATATTGTGAAAAGAAAAAATCTTATGTGATATTCACCTCTGTAAATACTATTGAATTATCTCTAGTTGTCTCAATTTTTTCCTCATCGATATGTATAGTCATTATCACACATTTATCACAGTAATGTTATTCACAGGCAGAAGCAAGCAGTACTCAAAGTGCCAAACAATTCACTTACTTTGCTTCTGTTCTTTTCATGCTAAGGCAAACTCTTTTGAACTCAGTGATAGGAAATAAAATAAAAAACAGATGCAGAAATTGGTCCCTAACAAAGCACGACAAATCTCCAAACAAAATGTAGACCTATTTTCTAAGATGTACAAGAATTCTCCCTTGGCTTTTCAAGAGCTGACATTTTACACAAAACAATGCTATGAATGTCCATTAGTTTCATACCAGCCTTCATTCTAATTTGTTTTATGTGACATAGTAGCCACTAGATCTTACTTTGCTTTTCTTGATGTTTAGATTTTGCTGTTGTAAGTTGTCTTATTTTGAGAGGAATCTTTTAACCAGAACTAAATTCAGCTCAATTCCATGTATAATTCCAGAGCAATTATAACAGTTCTTCCAGGAAATCTACTATCCACTGATATTTGTCCAGTGCTACTTGGGAAAACTTCCAGGTCACACTTACCACTAAGATCCTACCAGCTTAGGTTTAATGTTTTCACTGCTGGTATTGACAGTTCCTACTGAAAACCAACAGGGAACTGCTTATGTTCAGCACTTCTGAAATCATGGATTTACTCAGAAAAAAGCAAAGTATTACACCTACACATTTTCTTTACTTAGTGACTGTTGCCTGTGCAACATGCACAGAATAGGCTTTCAGCAGCAGCTTTTTCTTCCAGTGAGTTTATTTTATTAATGGAAAATTTTGCTGAAAAAACTCACCCTCTCTGACCTCCTATGGAGTGTAATGTGCTAGTCTTGCATGGGTTATTGAAAACTCTTGAGCTTCATCCTGTATTTATTAATGCTAATTCAACATTCAACAAAGGGCTGTTTTTAGGGTAAGCAATGAAAGCGGGATAGAGGGCAACGGCAGTAAAGAGTCTGTAATTATTTGCAGAAATAAAAGACAGAGCTCTTGCACAAGAAAGAATTCTCATAGAAAGACAATATGAACAGTCATGACAAGACTCCATGTAAAGTTTTTTCAAAGTTTTATAAGGAAGAAAGGGGATAGGAATAGGAATTAGCGAGAGCTGAAACAGCTTCTATTCATTAGTTAAGAGCAATTAGAGACAGTAAGTTATCTGTACTAGCTAGTCTAGTCTGTGACGCAATGAAATAGACAGCCTCTTCCTTGATAGTTAATGATTTTCTATCTCTGATTTAGTCTTTATACTATAATAACACAGATATTTAAACAAGATATGTTAGACAAAGAAATGAGTAAAAATATGTTTTAAATGTGAATGTAAAATACTGGCTATGTTCAAAACAGGAATAAGTACAAGCCAGCTAAAATAGAGATGTACCCTTATGTTTTTCTTTACTAGAAATAAAAACGTGTGTATAGTAAAGTTGCAAGACCTGATGGAATAATGCATCTAGGGAAGGTTTGAATCAACTCTGGTCACTTCACCGTGCTGCTTTCTCCTCTGAAAAATTCTCAACATCTCTCTTGCTCTGCTGACTGTATAAACTTTGATACATGTGTAGTTTGACCAAGAGACTTTGAACAATATAAGTTGGTTAAAAAAAAAGTAGTACACCTTCACCTAAAGCCTGATATACTAAAATAGAACAAGTAATGATAACAAAGGAGTAATTATGCATATCATATGAATGCTTGCAGTGGTAGTGCATGTCTATGCACAGATATTTCACTACAAATTCCTGCAGGATAGACCTGTTTGTGCACACTGTTGGTTTTTTTTGTTTGTTTGTTTGTTTTTTAGTGATATTGCCCATTGCATCACTGTCCATCAAAGGAAATGTCTATTTTACTCCAATTCAGCATGATAAGAGGTGATTGTATATTTGTTCTTCATCAAATTACAACATTTTAGAAAAACAAATTATTTTATCATAGTGTTGTACTAATTTCATTTAGAGTTTCAAATTCAAATATATTTTTATATAAAATAATTGCATATTTCAAAATACAGTGTTTAAAATTGTCTTGAATATTTTTTATAGCATTGGTTACAAGCTTGTAACTATATAAATGTTGAGGGGTTTGTTAAAGACATTTAGTTATGCATACAGATCTTGAACTCAAAAGATCAGAAAACACATAGCTTAATGACCTTAAAAAAATATGATGAAAATACTTCTTAACAATATAGCTTTCATGAAGAAAAAAATAACTCAAATTTTACAAAATCTACTGCTGCATCAGTGTTTCTTTTGCCTAGACAGAAAATCTTAAAATGCTTCAATATACGATATTGCTTATTGCTGTGTTGTATTAAGGCAAGGTGTGATTATAATCACAGATGGATTCATGACAGTGTCTCTATACTACAGTATTAAGGTCTCAAGCTGCATCAGTTTCAACAAGAACTGGAGCTGGCATACAATTTGCTGTGTTGCTTTAATATTCAATCTGTATACATTCTGATCTGAATCTTCATAAGCATCGAATGTTTTTTTATTTAATATAGTTTCCATTTTTGTACCATTCATATGTGTCGTGTCACTCTGACTCTCTTCTTGCTGAGAGAACTAAAATGGGCTTCTACTAAAGTTAGGTTAGTGCCATTTCTGATCAGCCTGTGCTGTGAAATGATGCAAGGCTAACACCTTCTCTTGGAAGCTGAGGTCACTGCCAAGAGCAAAGACTTCTTTTGTACTAAAAAGCAAAACTGACACCTTTTCTCCTCTTTTCACTGTTTCCATCTAAGAGTGAAAAAGGTTTTCCACAAATGAAACAAACCATCTTCTTTCTCAGGTCATGCACAAATAACACTTTTACCCGATGGGGACACTAAAGGTATTTGTTCTGTGTGCTTTTACAACAGATCCAATAAACTTTATAATAGAAAAAATGGGAAAAGATTAGTGGAACTGCTACTAATACCTATTTTTTTTTCTTTTTCCCCATAGAATCTTGACTATCTTAAATTAATGAGTGTATTTTGTTTAATTCCACTTCTTTCTGTAAGAATGTCAAGAAGAGATCATAATTTAAAGTCAGCAATGAATTTTCTACTTTTAAGTAATTTCCCATGTACTAAGATGTTTCATGTCATCTTCTACCCAAGAATCTCAGAAGACATTTTAAAACTAGACTGGGATTCTGATCTAGAAGATAAACGTTTAAGCTAGTATTGCATGTAATGCAACAGAGGTAGGAAAGAGGCTATAGACCTATACTAAAGTTATCTGTGGCCTGCCAGACAACAAATTTTTTTACTGATAGTCATGCATTTTCCTTGACATGTCTTGGAAAAGGTCGTTTTCACTATGATCACTGCAATATCACTCAATATCTTCTCTATACTTCTTTTTTTAGAGTTTGGAAGCAAGCAGGGAAGAGTTTTTGCAAAAGATCTCTGGCAGGATTTATACTGTCTTACATATGATATGACTTTGGAAGATTAATCAGTTCTGAAATAATGTATCTCTTCCTCACTGCCAGAAAATCAGTTATTTGATTTTGATTCTTTTAATCTCCCAGATAAATTCTGTTCCAGGAGGCAATTTAATATCCAAATAACTTTTGAGTTCATGTTTGATGTAGCACTAAAGGAAGCAATCAACCAATATTTCCTTGGGAGGAAGGCTGAGGCAACAAATATATTCCTCAGGTTTGACTTTCTTTGGTAGTGTCTTTAGCATGTAGCCTTAAACCTTTGTGTTCACTAGAGGTGTGACAGTGTCTGTATTTACAAGTATTCTGGTACAACAGCAGAGTGAAAGGACTGGAGTTGAGAATGCAACTTGGGCACACACTTGGGCTGAGGGCAAGATTCTGGGAATTTATTTTCACTGCCATTGCATTCATCCCTAAGACTAGAAGACTAGAAGCAGTTGGTTCATTTGTTTCTGTTTGATTACACCAAAGGTAATAGAGCTCAGATTAGTCTGTGATGCAAATCATAGCATATGATGTGATGACAACTTTGAGATTGCTTAGAAAACACATTTTTTACCTGAAAACTGCAAAGTAGAGGCAACATAAAGAAATGAGAAGCAAGCTATTAAATTTCCCTGCATAGGATGAAAACAAAGATTGCAAATCAATTTTAAACAGTGCATTAACAATATACATTTTCAGAGATGTTTATTACTGGGATACAGCAGATGCAATATTTATGAAAAAATCTATTTCTTCAACTGCTATGAAATAATATCATATTTTCTTAAAGGTTTCTCTTCAGTCCCTCTGTTTCCAGTGCATTCCAAGTCTGAACATAAGTGCAGGTTTCAAACTTCAGCTTTTAAAACTTCAGATTTTTCCAGTCCTGTTGACCTTTGCTTCCTATCTCTGGATGGTTAAATGCTCCTATACAGTCTTACCAGCAACAAGTCATTTGTACAGCAATAAGAGAACATTGTAGTTTCACAGAACATACTTGCTCCTGAACTAGAGGGTAGTGGCTAATGATTACCTTCTCTGTTACGTTTCTTAAATTGCCATTTGGCTTTGCAGTTTTTAAGTGGAATCAGGTTAAATGTGGCTAACCTTGGGCAGATAGGCAAAAGGAAGAAAGACAAAGCAGATAATTGGAACAAGATTGCTCTTTTACCCTTCTTAATATGTCAATGAACTCATCCTACTTCCTAGAAGGCATTTTTGTGGTGCAGATACAGTATTTCAAAATTTCAAATTGTCACAAAGAAAAAAATAGGAGCAAAGCCTGAAGATTCAGGCTCTCATTAAGGACACAGATAGTCTACCTTGTTCTAGAAGTGTAATTGCAATGTGGGTTTCATCTGCTTCCTCTTTCATGTATTTTTAGTCTATAAGAGTACTATGAAATATTTTTCAGTAGTGCTTGATCTATGATCCAGTGCTTGATTTGTGGTTTGGCAACTAGGGATTAGAGCTAGGTGAACTTTAAGATCCTTTCTAACATTCAGTGATTCTTTGATAAATTCACCAAGACCTTATCTGCCTTTATTTTTAAAGAGTGTAAAATGTCATGAAGTGTTTAGAATTAAAAAATCAACTAGTCTTATATTAGTCAGGATGGAAGGTGAGACATAGTGGTCTATCAGTGTTGATAACTCCAAATTTGGATTTCTTTTCATGAGCTGATCTGCATCATCCAAGCCTGACTGTGATATTCTATGCAGTAAGTACCCCCTGGTTTATCAGTATACTAGTGGATGTGTTTAGTTTATGTAGATATCTTGCACATATACATATATTGATGTATGCAAATGTGTATGTGCTTAGATGTATAAACATGCCCTACTCTTGTCTAAGAAGTAACAACCGTTCTGCTGACATTAGTTCAAAGACTGATGAAGCACATCAGCACATCATCTATGTGTGACTAATATTATATCTGATCATTCGGGAAATAAAAGACATAGATTTCTATTGCAATTTAAATGGGGCAAGAGGTACTGCAACCCCCCAACCAACAATTTTGTTCTAAGAATTCTTTATTACACCTCACTGTATACTATTGCTCTGATGATAGATTGGCAGATTGTGAACTTAGTAAAGATGTATACGAAATGTAATTTGGATGCTGGTACAAAAGATTAGAGAATTGCCAATGGAAAGGACTGAAGTATAAAATCTCTTGGAGAAGATTTCTCTCTTCTTTGCCTTTCAAAATTATTTTATTCTTTTTATCATTGTATTTATTGAAGTGTTGATTTCCTAAAAGCATTCTAAAAATTTTGCAGCCAGATGTAGGAAAAATTCTGAAATAGTCTAACATGGATGAGATTGGCTTTTTCTGCTCCGTAATGGTCCACTGACCTGATTTCTAAAAATGATGCCACTTCACCTTGGAACATCTGAAAACAAATTGGTTGTGTTAGTGCTAGCAACTGCAGTTCAAACCTATGTAATTTATCAGGTATATGTTAACATTTAAATGGTATAGCTATGATCTAGAGTATATATGCTTCTAAATAAATAAATAAATAATCACAATTTGGAAGCTTGAGAAAGCAGTAAAAAAGGCAATCTGACTGCAGCAGGCTCTGCTTTTTGGAAGTGACCATGCTGCTTCTCTTGTGGCTGTGTAAAGGAGAACAGGAACTGTAAAGTCAGTCTAAAGATTGCAGCCAGGCTGAGCCTGCGCTGTCCTAGTATCCAATTAAAAGATTATTTGAACCGACTTCAGAGGCAATCAAGTGCCCTGTGCTCATGCTTCATTTGCATAAATGTGAGCAACTCCAATTTATTCTTATGTCTAAATTACACCTTTACTTTTGTAAACTCTGTAAATAGTATACAATGAATTAATGCATGGGAAAGTAGAAATTGACTGTGAACTTGAACTGCTGGGACAAGATTTGCTGTTGAAAGGATTTTCCTGATTGTAACCCAAAGCATCAGTGGCAAGTCCTCCAAATTTGTTGAATGGCATTTATGAGTAATGAGACAATAACAGAGATAGAGGAAGAAGCTCTAATTAATATCTGATCCTAAGCTGCATCAGTATGTTTCAGTTTTCATGTGAAAGAGACTTTGCTCGAATGAGGTAGAGAAATTATGGGATCGTGAAATTATTGGTGAGCTCTGCATGCTCATTACAGAATGTGAGAGAGAGGATATTTTATTTCCATTTAAGGAGATACTTGATAGCACAGGTGTATCTAGATGTAGCAGCTTCCTTTTTTTTTTTTTTTTTTTTTGTGTGTGTGTGTGTGTGTGAGAAATGTCAAGTTTAGTTTTTGTTTTCTTTCAATAACTTACTTTGAGTAGTTCATCAATTTTCTTTGAAAATATCTTAACTTAAAATTGTTATTAGTGCAGTATCATAGTGCTGAAATACACTGGGTGAAAATTTTTGCTGATGGCACTGGATGAGACATCAAAGTGATAATGGTATTTTTACACTTCTAGAGGGAAAGTTCAGACATTAGTCCTGAAATTAAAATTATCCTGCCAATTTTATTTCTAACTTCAGAGCTGAAAGAACGACAGACAAGTTTCATTAAAGACTAGCACTTTTACATTTAACTTTTCAGTAGAAAGGGGCTCATATGACTGTCCTGTCTTTATGTTACTTCTACCGGTAGAATTCCACAAGGAAGGTGTGATGCTGTGCAGAGGCTAGATTAGTTTCTTCTCCTGAAGGTAATTCTGTCACAACACTGTGAACAACTTTCACAATGAACATAGAAAACTCCCAAATTACCACTATTGTATTCCTACCTGAGTATAAAAAATAATCTATCTTCTACCAGATTGCTTTATTCTCAATCCCTTTTTACCATCACAGAATGACTTTTTAGCTTAAAAAATAAATTCATACTGCAACTGAAAGATGTATCATTGTACTGACAAAAATGCATAAAACCTCTCAATATGTACACAGTACAAAATATATTTTTTCAGTTGTTTAAAAAACTAGCTTTTTATTAAGACAGTTGCAATGGAAAACTTACTAAATGCATTTCTAAAAAAAAGGTAAAAACACCTTCTGCCTATCTGTAAACATATTACATAATGTTGTTGGCAGCTGCCAATTTAAAGGTAAAAGCTTGTTGGGAAAAAATATTATATACATGTAACAAGGTTGGGTTAGACAGATTCTTCTGTTAGATTGGTTCATTTGTAGAGGCTGCTGAGATTGTCAGAAAGACGGAAGTTTCTGAATAGGTTAAAATAGCACCTATAGAGCTACGGAAAAAATCAGAGTGCTTCTTCAAACTCCAATCTCTGTAATTTCAGTAGGGAATGTTTATATAGTGCTTTAAATGTATAAAGTGCTTTTCATGAAGAATTGTTGTTTACTTAGCATACATAGTATAATACTGGAGTTTTCAAAGAGAATACATTTAAAGACTGAGTAAGTAAAAATGTTTGAAGAGGCAAGAGGAGGAGACACGCTAAGTTTCTTTCTCAAAAGGAATAAACCACAGCCCTAATTGTCCAAAGAAATAATTATGAGCTATTAAGCTTACACTGACTCTAACCAAAGGAAAGATTTTTTTTTAATTAGCAATGTTATTTTTGAATAAAATCGGTATGGTCCTCATTCTTCTGCCTGAAAACTTTGAAAATAATGTATTTATTTTCTTCTTTCTATACAACATTCAGTTTTTATTTGTTATGGTGCTGAAATAAACTCCATCCATTTATATATCTTGCATTCTTCCTTCTGTCATGTGGATTGTAGGTGTTCTGCAACCTATAAGAAAAAAATACCTCCTGGTACAGGAAAGTTTCACTACGTACGATGTTAGTCTGTGAGTGAGAATGCTGATAAATATTTACATTTCGATAACCACCATGGAATTTGGTCAGTAGGTGGGATGCATTTCTAATAGATAGCCTATAGCATAGTTGGAAATGTGATCTTGTGCATGGAATAAAATTCTAGGGTTGTTTTTTGTTTATACAACAACATTGAAGAAGTTATTGCTAAAATTTCACTTTTCTGCCTGCTTTTATGATTTATTTTTTTCTTTTCTGGTGTTAGGAAAGGGACATGGTAATGGATAAAGGATTATATTTGTTTGCTCAACTAATAATATGATTGCATTATTCTTTGTCTCTATTTCTGAGCATCTTCTAATCAATCTTCTATCTCAAAACAAAAAATCACTTATGTAAAGCGATGGAAAATAAATGGGGGAAAATTGATTCTCTTCAGAAGAATAAAAGGTTATTAACTACTGTGTTGTCCTCTTGAACAAATTCTGATGAGGATGCTTTATACAAGATTCTCCTTGAAACTCCAACTGGGTGTAGTAATCGTCGCTTTTTCTCCAAATGTGCGTAGAGATGCAAGTTGTAGAAGGTATTAAACATCTGTTATCTTCCACCCAATTCCAAGTAAACTTTAGTGCTTCAGGAGTACTGATAACATTGAGTTATGGCTGTTAGTTTTGTGGTTTAGTTTTTTGCTGTGTTTTTTCCCTACAAATGCAACGGAAGTGCCAGGTCACAGTGAAGCATTCCAGTGGTCAGTTTGTTGCCTTTGGTTGAGCACAAAGACTCTCCAAGCAGAATATACAGAAATTAAAGGTATCAACCAATTATTTATTGGCTAATGTACAGCTGATGAGGACTTACAAATCATCTGAGTTAAACATTAGTGGACTCATTTCCTCTTCTAGAAAACCTGAAAAATCTTTATTGGCCAGACATTCCAGCCAAGTATGAAAGGACTAGACTCTGCAGTTCATGTGAATTAGCTCCTCCAAGTTCCTGAGATGTAACTTACTACCAGCTTGTTAGCATGTGTGATGCTGATGAACTCGACACAAAAACTCAATAATCTAAGTCCCTCTATGGGTTGTGGCTCCCTATATGTGAAAGTTAAGAGAAGGTCTTAGCCTTCCAGTGGTGATTTAAGTGAACACATGGAAGGAAATTTATTACTACTGACCTAGGGAGTACAGATATCCAATTTTTGCATTATTAAATGCTTTTTATGCTCAAATATACTTTGCCAGTAGTTCCAATTTAGATATTGAAGGGTTTATTAGGAAGATACAACTTATTCTAGTTTAAGCATCATGTGATCTTTGTCAAGCTCTGTGCAGGGATTCTCACTGGTGTCATTAGACGACAGTGATATGACTTTGCAGTAGCATCAACTTTGCAACCTAAATAGATGCAACATGTTAAAATTCAAGTCACACTTACAAGTGAGACAAACTCAGGAATTGGGCTCACTTGAAAGCAAAGGGCCCTTTTTCCTGGTGAACTGAAAATGACTTCTACGTTTTATACTTACTGAACAGAAGTTGTTGCTGAGAAACAACAGGAGGACATAAAGCAAGACTCAGCAACACTGCTTCTGTGCATAGAGATCTTCACTGGAAAGCAAGCCCTACAAATGCTGTGTGGAAATTTAACTTTGTATCATGTTACACTGTTTTGGCATTGCATTCGCTTAATTCTCCTTGAATCTCTGATTGTAATTGAATTTCTCCTGATGTTCTCTGAAGAGGGTAATAAATAGAGATGGCAAGCCTAAAGGGAACATCTATTCCAAAAGCCCCAAAATGCATAGCTGACACTGGTCACAATAAGTTACTCTCTAAAAAGTTACATGGGCAGCTCTTTGTCTGCCAGCTTAGTCCTAACACTCTGGCTTGGACTGGATCTGGGCAACTGGCAAAGAGGAAACCTACATGCAGAGTGTCAGAAATAGTGTTTTCAGTGCTCTTGATGAAGGAAAGCGGTCATTCTTCAGAGTCAATTGAACAACTTACACACACACACACACACACACACACACACAAAAGAATTTTAAATTTTTGTATTTAAAATGCAGTGTAACAAAGAATATAATGTTCCTTAACTCATATATTCTTTAATTCATATTTCTCTTCTGCTTTCTCCACTAAGTTCATTATGTTACTTGCTTGGTTTGTAGTCTTGAATATTATCTTTAAGAAAAAATAGAACCAATACTCATCACTCTCAAAAGTGTTTTTCTCCATCTGTGTGACAACTCTTACAATTTTGCTCCTTGAAAAAGAAATACTGATTCAGTCTTCTTGTCATTCTCCCAGTAGAATCTCAGGTCACTTTGCCAAGGCCTTAATTCAATAGATTTTTTTTATTTTTTTATTTTTTTTTAGTTTAGTATTACTTCTTTATCCTTTTGGTCTTGCTTTGCTTTTGCCATTAATACAAAAACACCTGTTTTCTTTTCTACATAGTAGTTGCTGCTTTTTTTTTTTTTTTTCCCCGCAGAAATTAATTTCCTTAAAAGTTAGAAACCATCCAATGTATACCTTAAATAAATATAAATAGACTATAAGTATATATATTTGCCAAAATTGTCCTTAAGATTTAATAGCCTTATTGCTTTTCTTGTTCTTTCATCCCCTGATGAACTGATAAAGAATGATAAACACTCCTTTCCTCTCTCTGGACTAAACAGGCCAAACATTTTTATTATCCTAAGTCAGAGTCCCAAACTACCTATTTATCTTTGAAGTGTTTTGTTGCATACATTCTTTTATAAACTCATCTTTCTTGAATGACATGTCAGGCTGAATATTAGCAAGCAAGAGTTCCAGAAACTCTCAACTGTAGCACACGTGGGTATTTGCTTAAATTAAAGGATGTAAGTTTCCACCTTCAGTGGAAATGTTGCAAGATTAAAATTAAACAGTCCTCAAACGTTTTGGGAAGTGGGAATCTGTATTAGAACAGTTTTCTGTTGATGTTTTCTCATCATTCATTTCAATCTCAATCCTGTTTACTTATTTTTAATAATACACAGTTGTTCAGATTTTTGAGGCATAATTGAGTCTGTTAATTAAGTGGTTTTGACTTCAAGCATGCCGATTTTTAGTACATATGACTTTCCAATTCAATAAAGTACTCATCTTTTTTTTGTTAAACAAGCAACCTCCTAAAAATGTGTGTACTGCTTTTGCATAGGCAACTGAAATGCAGTTTTAAGACAACAAACCAATCCATCTTTTGTAGTTGGACAATGAAGACTTCAAGTATTGTTGTGCAGGTGGAAAATAAAGACTTGAACAATTGTTATACAGGCCTTTCTGGGTCATCCCTGATTGCTTATGCTAAAGACACTACAGTTTTCAAAAAGCCCTGGTTACAATATTCATCCATTTTTTTTTGTTCAGATTTTTTTTTATATAAATGTCATCATCTCCTTTCCTGTCAACGCTAGTAGAAGGGATCATTGTGCTGAGATTTGAGAACAAACCATATAAACTGTTTCAGAGTGAAATCAGGCCGGTAATTATACTCAAGAGTAAGACAGACAATTCAAAGACCAAACAGCCTTGTTTAGACATATTGCATGGTTATATATATACACAGTAGAGAATCTCCTTTGCAAATCCAAAACATTACTCCAGTGCAGCAGAAGCAGAGGTGATTTGATAATTTTAGCAAGGTAGAAAAATGTAAAGCTCTCTACTCTGTTTTATTAAATGATCCTATTAAATATTGTACGGGGGCCTTTATTTGAGCAAGAACATTATGCTATGCTGTCAGCTCCTTTTCTTTTTTTTTTACTGATTTGTCTTGTAAACATGAAAACCTACAAAAAGTGTTCTGAGCACAAGACATACCAAAACTTTCCTTTTCCTTGTCTTACTGATACACAAAATCACATAACTGCTCAAGAATAATAGATCTGAGGCAACGTAAATTAAGAAAAAAAAAGCATTTTAATATCTTTTCTCTTTTGAACTTCATTTTCTTTTTTCTATTATTCCATTAAGTAATGAATGTGCATCACAAGAATGAAATCTGTTTTTCAGCAATATATGTACATAATTTAATCACTGGTACTTCCTATTCAGCTTTGAAAATCAGTGTTTTTTGAAGATATTTCTCTTGAGAAAAAGGCTCCTCTGATTTGGATGGGGGAAAATACATTCTTTTAATCCTTTCACATTAGAAAAATTAGTTAATGCATTTTTTTTAATTGGAATTAGTTTTCATCATATGAGTCTACCCTTTTCACAGGTATCACTGTTTTTTATCTAGTTCTCTTAAAAAATAAAAATAAAAACTCTACAATATAGAAATGTTAATACATGTGGTACAAATATTATTCTGAACCCTATTTGGATTTTACAAAAAAAAAAAAAAAAAATCAACCTTGAGTGTATGGGCTGTCATATGAATATACTCCAGTCTCCAGAAATAAATGTGTACAGCTTCATATTTACAAACTTATTTTTCTTTTTAAGAGGCAGAAGCCAGATGAGTTGTGAATACTCAGGGGAACTTCTCTTAGATCTCAAGCTGAAGATGTACCCATAAAGCACTTCGAAGAAGTGTTAATTACTTTATGGCTTTTTAGAAGCTGAACATGTCAGATACACCCACAAGCTATTTCACAGTGATGAAGTCAATACAGTTCATACTTTATTTTCATTTTATATGTTGAATGACTTAGGCCTTCAGGCATACAAATACCAAAACAGTAGTTCATTTGCCATAGTTGAAACTGTTGACCCTTAAAAGGTGGAGGAAAGGCAGGGGATTTTCAAGGTCTTGGTGTAACTTGCCAAAGTTTTAAAGCGAGAGTACTTTATGAACTGTCTTCATCAATAGCCAAGTGTGTTTCTAAGGTAATTTTGTTAAAATTCATTAAAAAAAAAAAAAAAAAAAATCAGCTACTTGCTACAGCCTAAAAGAAAAGGGTTATAATTCTTTTCCAGTGGTTGTAATGCTGTCCCATAACAGAGTATGGATAAAACATCTATATCAACAACTTGAAGCTAAGAGACATACAAATAATATAGTTTTGTGCAAGTCACAATGTGCACACACATTCTCTCCCCGGAGTTCAACAGGAAGGTTATCTTAGATTTAAACATTTGTTCAACTAGCAATAAAGAGGGAGTGTTACCAATATTTTTTTCTGTGAAAATTCATAGATACTAATTTTTTACTTTGTACTATATTCAGCATATGCAGGATTGGTTTTTGTGTCCCATCTCTGCATTGTATACAATTGATGGTAGTTTAAAGGATGGTTTAAAGGAAAATTTTGAGAGGTTTTGTAAAAAGACCCTTTACCAAACACATCTTTACTGTCAGCAAGGACTACCACAAAAATAATAAATTACAAACAGGTCTGTAAATTCTCATAATCTGGTAGTTTTAACCCACTGATTCATCTGCACTTTGTCCATCAGAATTCACAGTGTTTTCATTAGGCTTAGAATCAGGATTCATGAAAGATTTTGCTGAGGAGAAGGGAAGGTTCTATTCTGGACCAGTAGCAAGCTGTCTTTCAGAATCCTAACCCATGAAGATGCTTGGCAAGTTTCTGGCAAGAGATCAGCATTATTCAGATAAAGGTCTACATACAGCTAAAAAATGAAATCATCACTGTGACCTGAGCTGAAAATGATAGCTTAAATAACTAAAGAGGCAATAACAGGATACTTTGTTTAGATGCTCACTTCAGCACACCAGCCCATTTGCTAGCTTATATTTTTGGAACCTAAATGGCACACTGCTCTGGGCCTTTGCAATAATTCTTTCCTTTTCTTTCAAAGGAAAGAAAACCTGTCTGTGACTAATTGCCCAGTCACTTCCATATTGAGCTCACAGGGATAATCTGCAAATCTGACATGTCTTGTGGAATTGGAAGGTACAGCTAGACACTTACATCTGGATATTTGCACTCACTTCAACCAAATTCCATTAGCTTTTGAGTTTAATGGGTGTTTTTCTTAAGCTTACCCAATCTATTACTAGAGGGAAACTCCAATTCTATGGAGAAAAACAAAGTGGCATACACCCTTATGCATGATCAGGAATCTTATTGTCAGACATAAAGAATATGAAGTCAGAACAGGGAACTTTACAGGGGAAAACATTTGAGAGCTTACCTATTTTGAAAGCTTAAATTTCTTATATTTAGACAGTAGATAAGCCAGTCTAGTAAAAATACCATTTTTTCATTTATTTCCTATTTATTTTCTAAGGATCTTCATACTTATTAAAAATGAAATGGCTCTGCTGTAATGTACATATATAAAAGCCTTTAACCTGATATCTTCATATCTAGTTTATCATAGTCTAATTTATGGCTGAATGCTATAATTTGAGTGTCTTGCAAGATATCTGTATCACAATACATATGCTGTATTTCTGTGAAGCAAAGAAGGATTTGGCTTCCGCCTCTGGTGGCTGTATCACTTAGTAGATGGACATATCACGAAGCCTGCTCTGAGTGGACTAAAAACTTATTCATAGAAACACTGAGGGAGTAATATCACTAAAAATATGAAGTAGGGCTTGATTACTGTTAACAAACAGTCAAGAACAAACTTAGAGATTTCTAGTTCCCAGACTGAAGTTCATCTTGATCCAACAGTCAAATATTTTGACAAGCGTTTAATAGAAATCAACATACAGAAAATTCCCTGAAGGTCATCTACAACAACCTTTATCAGTTTGGGGAAGTGCTAAATGTTCCTTTAGGTTTTAACTGTGCTGATGCCTTGTGCGTGCATACTTTTTCCTGCATCATTAATCACAGATTCCAGTGACAAATGTCATTTCACAAAAACCACATCCAGAGAATTAAGAGAGTGTTATCATTTGAGCCTGAATACATAAATATTGATGTGAGGCTTGGTGACAGCTCTGTAAACATATACAAGTATCTGCATTAAACTTGTCAGGAAGATGCTTTCAACTTTCAGCAATATCTTTGTCCACTCAGTGGAGCAGACTGCATTATTACTGTTGAAATGCTCTTTTCCATTTATCAAAATGATAATATCAGGACACCTTTTGAACAAATACGCTCACTAAACTTAATTATATTTCCTAGGTTTTCTAAGATTTTTAATTTTCTGAATCAACTACATTCAGCCTCTCTTGTAAAGCATGTTTGATATAACCATAGAACCATTCTTGTATGGAGTGGGTTGAGCAGGTCACTTTCACAGGTTAGCTGTGACCCTGGTTCCAAAACCCCAGTGTGTGATCTTATTTCTACAGTGGTAACGAGTCAAATATTAACTTCCATTTCTAGTTTTAATTAATAAATCTCTTGATTAAGAGAGCAGTTGAAGTAAACAGTACATTTCCAATGATACCTAAATAACTCATAGCAGCAGCTGCCTCTCTTGTTTGGGCTGAACACTGGACTGACAGACATGTTTCCTGTGCTGATTTACTAACTCCTTGCAGAAACAGACATAGCTGGGGCTAACACTGAGGACTTCTGTTGATATTTCCCCTCCCCCCAGAAAATGAACAGAGTGGTTCAGAAAGATCAGTTTTAATCATTCACAGTCAGGATGTTGAGATTGTCCTTTGCCAATCTTGCGGTTCAGGTGACATTGTTCTGGCTGCCACAGCGCAGAGCCTAGACTCACAACTCTACAAATTTAATGTCTCTATTAAACCTTTACTTTGCTTGTGACTGATGGCATTTTCCAGTCAGTCCATTTATTTCCATTTATTTCCATTTATTGTGGAAAGGAAATGGTCACAATGAATGTAAACACCAAATTTTGTTATTTTTTTCCATTATTACTTAAAAAAAAAAAAATCTCTGTTAAAGAGGACAAAGCAAATCTGGATTTTTGCTCTTAGAAATTAAGATACCCACTAGATCACCAAAGAATCTTTTTTCTCTTCAGAATATCTCCCAAGACTATACTTAAGGAGCAAGCTATAAATTAGGCAGCAAAAGTGCTAATATCATATCTACTGAGGGTAGGGCTCCAGTAAAAAGAAATATGCATAGTCAAAACTGTTACATCAATCAATCATCTTGATATGTGCCACATGCCACATGTATCTGAAGGAATGGAGTTTGTTTAGTTTTGAGAGCATTAGCAATTTTGCTACTTAACATTTTAAATTTTAAAGGAGAGGGAGAGTTCCTGAGACCGATCAAACCTGAAAAGCTTGGTACAGCTAGGAAAGCACCCTCCAACACCCCCTGCAAGGCAGTAAGAGACCGCCCAACCAGGAAGGGCCGGATCCCATGACTTCTGTGAAGTACAGGGACAGGTACCTGGAACTGGAGCATCAACACTTAAATTCCCAGTCCAATACAAGATGTTATCGTGTGGAATATCAAAAACCAAAAATCACAAAACCACAACAGTCTTCTTAAGGAAAAACTTTGTTAAGAATTTCATGAATTGGAGTCATAAGAATTGTAACCTATTGACTAGTTCCACTGACTTACAATTTTTCAGTGTAATGTTTTTTCAGATTCAGACTTCTAAGTATTTTATGCATTGATATTCCATAAAATTGCAGGAAGGAAACTTATTAAGAACAAATGCAATGAATAACTCTTCTTATAAAAGCTTTGATGAGGCTTGTATTTTAGATTCCTCAAGATGCTCACTATAAATCAGAAATATTCATCATTGCATCCCAAATGTCCTGCTTATTACTACATTCTCAGATTATTGTTGGATTCATTCCTGGGTATCATTCTCAGGCAAAATTTTTTCAATCGAGATATCTAGAAAATTGAATTGATTAAGGCATATCAGGGGACTGGAGATTTTTGTATCTATTTTGCTGCTCTGGAACAAAACTCCCTGTATGGCCTTCAGTTCTTCTTTGCAAAATGATTTCTTTAACTCAATTTCTAGTAATCAATTTTTAGATACAAACTCCTTTTGTAAAAGGAGGATGATAGTATTACTGCTCTTAAATTAATTCATAGCAATAAATCAACACCAAAGTGGGGTAATTCTGAGTATCTGAGAGTAAGTTAGCCCCAAAGGCAAAATAGTATTGAAATACCAGAGGCGGCTTAAAAATTCTCAAAAGTGCAGCATCTTAAATATTCCCCTCAGAAAATATTGCTTTGGTTCTAAGATATAACAGTACTTTGTTTTTTTGCTGATGATGAATCTATTTTCCTGAATCAAGATTTTCCCTTTCCTTCAGAAATGTGCAGCAATTCACAAATAGAATACCATAACTCTAAAGAAGATAATTTTATCTGGAAGTGCCTAAGGTTTTTAGAAATTTGTTTCATTTTGAATCAAAGCAATTTTTGTACAATTTGAAGTATAACATACAGATTAAGGTAATTTATGACAACAGGATTTTTTATTACATTCACATTTTACAGTGTTCTCAAATTTATTGTGGAGCACACTTTTAAAATGTTAGGGAACCTTTTTCAGTAGAAAAAAGATGAGGTTTTAATTCTTTTTCTAAGATATTTGAATTAAGATGCCTCAGTACTGACAAACTTATTGTTTCCTCTTCAGTAAAAAAAGTTCTAGTAGAAGGTGTACTATATGCAAAGAAATCTGTCTTTCTCTTTTAACTTTTTATCAATGGTTCCATCCTCAGTGTCCTTATAACATGATAAGAATATGAGAAATCATATTAGTTTTGAAATTTTCACCGATAAAAGCTTATCTGTAGAAAGACAGTTCTTTCATTTGTGTGCAGAGCATATGTGGGCTTTTTACCCCATGTTCTGATACTATTTTTCTAGGATATGTATTGCACAGTGCAGTATCATAAATTATTCTCTATCACTCTGAAATATCCTGCATCCATAATAGAAAAGGAACCATTCTTATTAATGCAGTAGTGTACCTTGAACATCATGTACAACCTTTGATTTAAGAAGGTCTGCTTGTTTCCCATGGTATAGCTGCTTACATAGCTTGTGTTTCTATATGACAGCAATGATACCAAAGAACCCAGACGAGAAGTTGTGTGAGCTCTCTTATAGATAGAAGATTTGTGTTTGTGTTCTGATTTAAAGTAAACTAGAATTTCTGAGCTCCAATAACAAGTAGACAATAGGCAAAATAATGCAGAACAAATCAGATTTTACCCTTGTTTCACATCCATAAAAGTAATAAAATCTATTCTAAATATAATTTTCCCACATGGCTAATAATTTTTTCACAATTAAGGGAAAAGTATGTGGACAACTGATTTGTGTCAGTCTAAATTGGTAATTTTTTAGCTCCTCCTAACCCTCTTACTAGATCTTCTTTTAATTAATACCATCCCAAGGGGTTTTGTTTGCTTGATTGTTTTTCTAAAGTACTGATAAATACTGTAGAGGGTCTATATAAATAGTTGTATGGAATTTCTAGACACAAAACAGGCAGTGTTACAAGTCATTCATACACATTACAGATAATTTCACACAAGTCAGCAGGCCAGAATGCCTCTTACGCAGAGCTTTCAAATAACCTAAATATTCCATAGAAAGTATGCATGATATCTGTACAGGTGCACAGTACACATGACCCACAGTCATTCAACCTGGCTTCCTGCAGGCTGGGGTGGGAAAGCACTGGCCTGCTGTGCTGGGCAGAATCCCCAGAAGGTGCTGTGCAAAGATACCCAAACTGCAGCAAGCAAATTTCACATCTATTTGTTATCACAGGCTGTTCACAGATAGTAACCGTGTTTGTTGTACAAATTGCAGCCAAATTTCTCTATGGCTCATTTAATTAAGAAGAAATCAGAGGCACAGCAGCATCCGTGTGAAACAGTGCCCTCTCCTGTTCCTTCAGGTAGCGGCTCATCCTGAAAAATACCTTGTTTCCTTTGTAGGTAGGTGTTTCAAATGAGCACTCAGAAAGATACATAAACCTCAGTAGCTCATGCCTAAAGAATACACGAAAATGCTTTAAACAAAATTTTCCACAAAGTAGACATCATTTGTGGGTTTCAAATGGTTGCATCCAGTATGAATACCATAACATGCAGAGACAGTGACCTGATCATTGGGATAGGGACTTTGGGTCATCACTTTTACCTTGTAAAAGAAAACTCTCTTTAAATAAAAAGCAATATAAACCTGCAGATTAGAATTGTCTTTGTATAGCTTTCACTCTGTTTTGATTCTTTGATAATAATTTTGAAAGCCTTAGCTGCTGTGCTTTTTACACAAAGCAATAGTCGCACTTCTTGAATTCCTGGGCAATCACAGAACTAGCAGTTGATAGACTCTTACACCTTTTCACTGAGACTCTGACAGTACTTCTTGGAATTATTCCTTCAAAATGCTTTTGATTCAAGAATCAACAAGAGCAACCAAAAATCTATAGTAGAAATGGTTGAGGGACAAGGCTGGTAAGGGTGAGATTGCAGCCTACTCTTGTCTAATAGTTACCTGACTCCAGTTCTGAAGCAAATGAATGCATTTATCAAAAGGTCAGAACTTCATCTGGGTGATTTTTTCCCCAGAATAATTTGCATTTCTTCTTGTAGTTTTTAATTTCTCACTTATGTGGATTAATGTAGTAAAGACAGTATTGTGTGATGGGTGGTGGGGAGAAATTCTACAGAATTTGAAGAAGAGCTGTTGAAAAAATAAAAAAATAAAAAAAACACCTGCTGTTTAGAGCACATACACACCCAGAAGGAACCTGACGCTAGGAAATCCTAGTATTGCTAATCTTTAGCTGCATCCATTCTGTCAGTTAACTGGATAATGACTCTCATCTCCTAAGAATATCTCTAATATCAGGCAATGAGGACTTAGTTCTGGACAAAAATTAGAAAAAGGAGCACACCTTGTATTTAAGGCAGCCTGACAAGCTATTGCAAGTCCTAGTTTGATTTCAAGGGAGAGAATGTATTGCATCAATCGTGAGACAGCTCCTCATTTCCTAATATTTTGTCCTTTGTTTTGTCAGCTGAGATCTGCCTTCTTTGTCTTCTTGACTTTAGTTGCTTGTTTCTTAATGTATTTGTTTCAAAACAGATCTCATCGTCTTTAGCTGTAGACCAGAATATAGTATGGCAAAAGTTGAAGGTAATATTTTACTCAGTGCACCAAGCATAGCTACCAGAAGCTTATGTAGATTTTTTAACAGAGACAAAATCAAACAGTACTAAAAGTGTGATGTTCATACATTTTTCTTAAAAAGATCTTTTGCTCTCTAGCATTATTTCATTCTGTGTATATATAGTGAAAATCCTCCTATAGATGTCAGATATATAATCAGAACACCTTATCTGTGTTGTAAGTCCAACTCTGGCAATAATTCATTGCAAAATGTCTTATTTTATTGAGGGGATATTATTATCAATAATATTATTATATATTATTATGCTCAAGTGCATCTATACCAATGCACGCAGCATGAGCAATAAGCAGGAGGAACTGGAAACGATTGTGTGCCAGGCTAACTATGATCTAGCTGCTCTTACTGAAACATGGTGGGACTGCTCCCATGACTGGAGTGTTGAGATAGATGGCTATAAGCTCTTCAGAAGGGATAGACAAGGAAGGAAGGGCGGTGGTGTGGCCCTTTATATTAAGGACTGTTTTGATGTTGAAGAGCTTGAGATTGCAAATGATAAAGTGGAGTGTCTATGGGTGAGGATCAGGGGGAAGGCCTGTGGGGGAGACGTCGTAATTGGAGTCTGTTATAGACCACCAAATCAGGATGAGGAGATGGACGAAGCGTTTTACAAGCAGCTTGCGGAAGTCGTGCAATCGCCAGCACTTGTTCTTGTGGGGGATTTCAACTTCCCTGATATATGTTGGAAATATAACATGGCGCAAAGAAAACAGTCCAAGAGGTTTCTAGAGTGTGTGGAAGATAGCTTCCTTACACAGCTGGTACAAGAACCTACCAGGGGTGGTGCCCTGCCCGACCTGCTCTTTGCTAACAAAGAAGGTCTGGTAGGTGATGTGAAGGTTGGAGACTGTCTAGGGCAGAGCGACCATGAAATTGTAGAGTTCTCTATTCTTGGAGATGTCAGAAGGGTGACTACCAAAACTACTATCTTGAACTTCAAGAGGGCGGACTTTGACCTGCTCACGACGCTTGTAGCGCGGGTCCCTTGGGAGTTGCTCCTCAAGGGTAAAGGGGTCCAGGAAGCCTGGACGCTCCTCAAGGTGGAAATCTTAAAGGCACAAAAACAGGCTCTCCCTGAATACCGTAAGGCGAGCCGTAGGGGGAGAAGACCGGTGTGGATGAGCCGGGAATTACTGTCAAGACTCAGGAAGAAAAAGAGAGTCTATGTCCTGTGGAAGAAGGGACAGGCTACTAGGGGAGATTACAAGGAAGTTGCAAAGGTATGCAGGGAGGAAGTCCGGAAGGCGAAAGCCCATCTTGAACTTAGATTGGCCACTGCAGTAAAGCAGAACAAGAAATCCTTTTACAAATATATCAATGACAAGAGAAAACCCAAGGATAATCTCTGTCCTTTAATTGATGTGGCGGGGAATGTGACCACAGATGACAAGGAGAAGGCTGAGGTCCTCAACACCTTCTTTACATCTGCCTTTAATAGTCAGACCAGCTATCTTCAGGGCACTTTGTGCCCTGATCTGGATATCTGGGCTGACACGCAGAATGTCTCCCCGGAGATCGAGGTGGAGACAGTTAGAGAGCTCCTCCTCCATCTGGACAGTCACAAGTCCATGGGACCGGATGGGCTTCATCCTAGGGTGCTGAGGGAGTTGGCGGGGGTGATCGCTAAGCCGCTCTCGGCTATCTACCAGTGCTCCTGGTTGACTGGAGAGGTTCCAGAGGATTGGAGGCTTGCTGATGTGACTCCCATCTACAAGAAGGGCCATAAGGAGGATCCGGGGAACTACAGGCCTGTCAGCCTGACATCAGTGCCAGGGAAGGTCATGGAACAAATCCTCCTGAGAGAGATCACACAGCTTGTCCACGGGATCAGGCCCAGCCAGCATGGGTTCATGAAAGGCAAGTCGTGTTTGACCAACCTCATCTCCTTCTATGACTGGGTGACCAAACTGGTAGATGAGGGAAAGGCAGTTGATGTAGTCTACCTAGACTTCAGCAAAGCCTTTGACATGGTCTCACACAGTATCCTTCTGCGGAAACTGGCTGCCCATGGCTTGGACAGTTTTACCCTCCGCTGGATAAGGAACTGGCTGAAGGGCCGTGCTGAACGGGTGGTGGTCAATGGAGTGAAGTCTAGCTGGAGATCTGTTACAAGTGGTGTCCCCCAGGGGTCGGTACTGGGGCCCATCCTGTTTAATGTCTTCACTGACGACTTAGATGAAGGGATTGAGTGTACCCTGAGTAAGTTTGCAGATGACACCAAGTTGGGAGGTTGTGTCGATCTGCCTGAGGGCAAGGAGGCCCTGCAGAGGGATCTAGATAAGCTGGATCGCTGGGCTGAGATGAATGGGATGGGGTTTAACAAGGCCAAGTGTCGGGTTCTGCACTTTGGCCACAACAACCCCAGGCAGCGTTACAGGCTTGGGGATGAGTGGTTGGATGATTGTGAAGAGGAAAGGGACCTGGGGGTGTTGGTTGATGCTCGGCTGAACATGAGCCGACAGTGTGCCCAGGTGGCCAAGAGGGCCAACGACATCCTGGCCTGCATTAGAAATAGTGTGGCCAGCAGGAGCAGGGAGGTGATCATCCCCCTGTACTCAGCACTGGTGAGGCCGCACCTCGAGTATTGTGTTCAGTTTTGGGCCCCTCACTACAAGAAAGACATTGAGGCCCTGGAGCGTGTCCAGAGAAGGGCAACGAAACTGGTGAGGGGTCTGGAGCACAAGTGTTACGAGGAGCAGCTGAGGGAGCTGGGATTGTTCAGTCTGGAGAAGAGGAGGCTCAGGGGAGACCTCATTGCACTCTACAACTTCCTGAAGGGAGGTTGTGGTGCAAAAGGGTCTGGCCTCTTCTCCCAGGCAAATAGTAGGACCCGAGGAAATGGCAAGAAGTTATACCAGAGGAGGTTTAGGTTAGATATTAGGAGAAACTTTTTCTCTCAAAGGGTGGTCAGGCACTGGAATGGCTGCCCAGGGAGGTGGTGGAGTCGCCGTCCCTGGTAGTGTTCAAGAGGCGCCTGGATGAGGAGCTACGAGAGATGGTTTAGTAGCTTGTGGCACTGATAGGAATGGGAGGGTGGTTGGACTGGATGATCTTGCAGGTCGTTTCCAACCTTGTGATTCTGTGATTCTGTGATTCTGTGATTCTGTGATTATTATTATTTGTTGAGTTCTTTCTTTCCCCTTTCTTTGTCTTAAAAATAACTACTTGGGCAAGATAGTTAACAGAAATAACTGATTTATCTTGCTAATTGTGTGGCATTTAATTCTGAGCCCTTCTGACTAGATTTTGCTCCTGTTCTGCAAAATTCTCAGTGGACTCGAGGATAAGAGTTTTGGAAATCGCTCAGCAGTTGTTTTGTAAAAATTGATGGGTGACCTTGAAGATGGTTTTGCAGCTTCTTTATTCATCTATGTGGATAAATATGTATTTAGGCTTTCATTCTTTTTTTTTTTTTTTTTTTTTTTTTTTTTTTCCCTCCAGAATTCCTCTGTTGATTTTTCTGGACTTTTAGGGTAGGCTGGTTTTATGTTGTTGTCGTTGTTGTTCTTGCTGCTTGTTTCATTGTTTGATTTTGATCTGTTCTTCCTATCCTTATTTCAAGTTGAATGTTTTTCATGGTTGGTGCTCAGCATATTAGGTTTCATTATTATTTAGTATTGCTTCATTCTAAGTGAATGAAATAACCATGGGACTGCTTGGACTATGAATATTTGTGATATGCAAGTAAGTCATCACAGGTGCCCAAGTGTATAATACAATATTCATATATCCACATGTATTCCCATTTCTGAACATAAAAGCTTGTTTTTCACAATTTGTAACTAATGTGAAGCAGTTTCTTCAAGTACAGTACATTATATTCAGTGAGATCTCAGCCCCCTGTAGACAAAATGAAGTAGCTGTGCTTTTTTTTTTTTTTTTCCAGTTTCGTTTTGAATAATTCAAATCTTCATATAATGTTTTCGTCAGTAAGCATTAGAAGTGGATTCATTTACACCAAAGTCAACCTATTGATAAAAACAGGGTTACTTCTAAGGCTTTCTGTTTTTTTTTCTCTCTGGCTGCCTGCGGACAAGAAATATTGATAATTTTGTTCCAGTACAGGCTATAATGAATTCTGAATTTAGAATTCTTCTGTCTAAGAGGTAGCAGTTGTATTTTGAAGACTTTGGACATTTGGTAGAACTGTCCATAAATGTAACTCTCCAAAGACACATCTTTAAATCTGTGTAATTTCCACTCAAGCTCAGTCTGAAACTCGATCTTTAGAAGAAAAATGTCTTAAAATGCCTTGAAAAGGTAAAACAATAATACATAAACTGAACACCATACTCGATAATATCACTCTGTTTTCTTGATTATGCTTTCAAGTACCTATCTAATTATTGAATAGGAAGGGGAAAAATCCCATGTGGTGTAGACAATTGAGATGTGATACTGAGATAGATTTGAAGAGCTCTTCACTTATATCAGATTTATTGCTGCCATCTTGTTAACCTTTGTCCTCAGTCACTGACCATTTTGTTTCACACTCAGACACAGGCTTCACATTTATGGCTTTTTTAAAGTGCACTTGTCAGCTTCCACTATAAATCCTAACATTCCTATCATCTCAGTAGCTTGATACAAAATGCTATGAATACAGCTGTGAGTACCCCGCATGGTATCACAGGTATAAAAAAGCATTTCACAACTATAAGAAGCTATTGTCAGTGTCCTTTGCTAATTATCAATGGAGCAAATGGAATTAGATTAACATGGCACAAGGCAAACATTGCAGCTTTTCAGACTGGAAAAACAAATTGTGCTTTAAAATGCTTGTTATTTAGAGATAACCCTTGGAGGACTTCTGGCAGCGTCATTTTTAAGCAAAATTGAGAGAATGAAAATAAAAGGCTGTTCCTACCCATAGAGGACCACAAGAAGAAAGTGAATTTGTCATTCAACTGTTTATCATAACACAAAAAATGTGTTCCTCTGTAAAAATGGTCAGTCCAGAACCCAAAATTTTATATGTGAAATTGGAATGTTTTTATTCCCATGTGCATCACTTTAAAATTCCCCACAGTAGATTTCATATGCTATTTTCATTATTCAGTCAGTCTTCTACAGTCCTGTAGCAGTGCTTCACGGTCTGCCCTTATCTTTTCCATCTTGAGTAAATTCTCATCAAAACCAATCTTTGTCAGCTTCCTGCTCCCCCATTTTCCACATCCTTTCTTAAAGTGTTAAGCAGCACAGACTGTGAGACAACATCTTGCAGAACTTTACCAGTGACCTCCTTTTGTACCAACAGTTGACTAACTATTCTTGTTTCTGTCTTCTATTTTTGGAGCAGTTATTTGCCCCTTGCAGGTTTTTCTTTCTTAGCCCATCATTGCCTGTTTTCTCCAAAATAATCCAAAAGACAAACACTGAGGTATAAAAAGAACTAAGAGTGAAGGAAAAGAAGCTGGTGCCTGTTTCAGGTTTCAGGCAGTGAATTCCCTACCTTGGAGTCCTGGCCTTTCAAATTCATTCTTTTTTTTTTTTTTTTTTTCAGTAAACTTTGCCATTGAAAAGATGATTTACAGTCATATAGACAGGAAGAGATAAGAGAAGTTAGAATATAAGTACAGATGGAAAATTAGAGTAGCAAATAATATTTGCCTTCTATTACTACTTTCACAAGCTTTGAAGTTGTTTGAGAACTCTGCACTTTTCACTGTCTGAAGTGTTCATTAGCAGAGGAAGTAATTGATTATGTAATGTCAGGGTTTTTAAAGTCCTTTCACTGCTTTCACTCTGCAAAAGCTTCTGCCCTAATTTGTTCTTGCATCACCTCTGTCCATCCTACTCTCATTTCTGCCCACTCCATTCACTTGACTCTTCACCACACTATTTCCCATATTTATATTTTCTCCTACCAATGATTTTCCATTTTCTTCATCTTCTTTCTTATAGCTTCTTGGTTTCATGTCTGTGTTGTTTTTTTTTTCTACAAACCACTACCATTCAATTTAGTGTTCCGGGTGCAATGTTCTAAGTAATTCAGTATTCCACATAACACATTGAAATAAAGTTTCTACTTGAAACAAATGTAACCACAAGACTCTTCTGAGTACATTTCAGGATGTTCCTCTCTGTTCCTCAGAAGGCTGTGCTTGTAGCTACTTAGGATGACTTCACTGAAGATTGAATGCTGAGTTTGGTGTTATCTGTATAAGATACTACAGCCTAGGAAAAGCATATGGAGCTCAAAGCTAAGTTCACCTTCATTTACTTGAAAATTTAAACTGGTTCTTAATTTAGACTTTGTTCTTAACAAGCTTCTTTCTTGGAAGGAAATAAATTATCTAAGCTTCTGAAGAAAATCATATATAATTTATTTGTTCTTAAGATATGTGGAGGAATTTCTAAACAGCTTTGACCTTATATTAACCACTTGAGTGGACAAAAGTAGTGTAATAACTGTAAATCAAAACCACTCTGGAACAGAATGTTTTGTAAATATCAGATACAGTGGCATAAGATATGCAAGACATAACCCGTTTTATTTTGTTCTCTGAAAGGTACACATCATACTGTTACTCTTTCATCAAACTACACAACTGTGACTGTTTTCATTCTGATGAAAATTAGTAGTTTTATTTTTCAAAATTTCCCAATGCAACTGCATTTTCTTATAAAAGCAACATAATTGGAACGTGTAAAATGAAGATTGAGGTATTCATAACCAAACATTTAAATATCACAGTATTAAGATCTGCCCCATTAGATCAACTGAACAAATTCAGGAAAAGAGAAGTTATCCCTCCAAATTCTTGTATTTGGGTGCTGTAAAAATCTTAGTGATAATAAGCTTGCAGTTAGGGACATTGCACTGAGAATAAACTGCTGCTCACCCCCCACTGAATTAAAAATAAACAAACAAACAAATAAATAAAAGTAGGCAGACTGCTGAATCACCATTAAGCACAGATGCCTAACAGAAATGCAGAGGTCTTTGGAATCAAAAAGGCTTAACCTATTTAAGGTTTTATAGCTAAGAACTGTGACCTTCAAATGGATACAGATCTGAAATGAACATTAATTTAATGATGAAGTAATGAGTTCATATGGTAGAGAGGAGGTTGTTTTGTGGTTTTTTGTTCTTATTTTTCTTTCTCAGAGCAGCTTGCTGAATTTTGTTATTTTTATTTCTGGAAAGTATTATGTGAATTTAAGGATGGGATTATCTGAGTGTTATTTAATATATCAACCTCCCGCTATTTCACTCTTCAAAAATGTTTTTCAGATTTTCTGTTGAAAAAACTAAAACTTTAGTATTCGGTTTCACTCCCTTTAAATGATAGTGAAAACTGTTGAGAAAATCACTATTTTTACACAATTTATGTTGTAAAAATTGTGCTTAGGTAATAATACTGTTCTGGGAAAGAAAAAAGGGAAAAAAAAAAAAAAAAAAAAAAAGATTTTCCAGGTCTACACTTATTTTGCAACTTTATATCATCCTTTGCATTAGAAAGCATTAATATAGAGCCTTCTTTTAACAGTCTGTCTACTCTGTTGCCCATAAGTAATATCCTGTAATTAGCACTGAAACTGGAATTGTATTTTCAGTCCCAACTAGGCTGATTCTTAGTGAGTCCAGAATGCTACAAGTCCCAACACGGGATGGCAAAGAAGTATTTTCACCAGCACTGTCTTACAATTTCAAAACTTTGGGGATCTAGAGCTAGTTTCAGGCTCTACTATCCCAATCCAATGTAACTTAAAATAGTTTTTTATCAGTTTTCTTCTCCAATTTCCTATCTATCAGGAATGTCTTCAGAAGTTAGTGAAGAGTTAATGCTTAGCTGACATTTATAAAGTCTGAAATCAGAAACTAGGAAGTTCAATGAAATGTTAAAACTGAGAAAGAATCTTGAATTGTTCACAACTGTCTTGGCACACACCAGTGTTTCTGTGAGAACTGCTTTCTATCCCAAAGACCAGCTCTTCTATAAACAAAAGCATTAGGTTTGCTTTGAATTTAAGAGATGTTAACAGTATATACTTTCTTCCACAGAAGAATATATTTCTTGATATATATATTTACTGCCCTGATTATCCTCCTTCTTCTCTGTATCTCTGTATAGCATTTCACAGTGTTTAAATTGGCTTGTAATTGATTTTTGTATAGTCACAGGTGTCAACAGAAAATACTTGAGACAAAGAAAGTTTTCATTTCTTGTATGTAAAACTAAGAAGATAAGAAGAACTGAAGAACACAGCATTTCATGCTTAAAAACAATAATTCTGAGCCAAGAGATAGTCTTGCACATTAGAAAGGCCAAACAATTAGATTTCAGAATTAAGCTAATTGATGGTTGGAATCCTTCCTTAATTTTGATCATCACATTATACAGAGCGACTTGGGTTGCAAGGGACCTCAAAGGTCATTTAGTTCTATATGTATGTGTGCTAATAGCTACAGAGACTTAAGCTCTATAGATACTTCCTTAAAATCTTATCAATCAAATCAGGAAAAGCATCAACTTTCTCTTGTCTGCTTCTTAACTACTGCTTTCAGAACAAGGCAAGAACTGTGCTTAAGGCCCAAAGCTGTTAAAAAAAGACAACAAACAAACAAACAAAAAACCAAACCAAACCAAAACAAAACAAAAAAAACCCCAAAACTATTAAAAAGCAGTGTATTCACATCTGAGCAAGGCACGAGGGTAAAGCCCCTAGTAGGGTCTAGATGGAATTTACACCCTTATTCCTACTGATGGCATGAAACTATTAAATTTCAAGTTCAGTACACAGATTAAATAAGGTGTTTCTTTCAACAGTATCCCACTTTTGTTTTGAAAAATTTAACTGAGATACAGGTCACAACCTATTCTATGTGAAGAATCTGAGTGGGCTGTTGCTCCCAATGACTTTCTGAAATGAATATGCAGTTAACCAGTGGTGCAAAATGAGCAATACTCATGTGGCCAATATCCACTTTAAGGCACCTGATTAAATTTCCCTGGATCATAAAGCAAAGGATAAAAGTAATCCTAAGAGGTTATCACAGTTATAAACATTTTGCATTAATTTCTAGTCTCTTGTATTTATGAAAACTAAATTTTTAATAAAAAATCAACTGTGTGAGAAAATGAATTTCATACTAAAAATCCAATATCTTAAAAATAGTTTTTGAAATCTAAAGACTAGCAATTCTAAAACTTTGTGTATATGTGTTATTTTCATATTTTAGAAAATAAGATTGGGAATAGTTATTTCAGCTGAAGAAAGAAAAGTACTTTTAATTTTTATTTGGGCAAATACATTAACATTTACAGAATATCCCAGTGTGTGGTAGTATGCTTCTCCCTCTCCATGACCTCCTCCTTTGTCCTGGCTATTACACCTTCATGTAGAATAATCCCTTCCTCCAAAGAATTTGCCATAAGCCAAGAGATATCTAGAAATGTTTTAAATTCTGCTGAACAGTTCTTGTTTACAGTTAAAGTAATTACCACAAAATATTCTGTTAACGATTTCCATTGCATCTTCTGCTGTTCAATTCATTGCAAGACATTTGCACAGTTCCGCAAATTTGAATGGACATCAGAAACATACTGATAAATTTATATGTCCCTCTCAGTCCTAATAACAGTATGTGATTAGTAACCCAAAATATTACTGATTGCAGCAGGCTCACTTCTGTGTAATTCTAGGCAGCCTCCAAGTTGGTGTGCTGACTTTCAGGACTCCTGGATACCAGGAAAGGAACTGCCCATGTGAACTTAAGAGGTGACTCCCAGGGAAGTGTCTGCCCAAAATGATAATCACACACTCTTCAATACCATAATTGGTGCTGGAAAGAAAGTAGAATGATCCATTTAAGATCTGAGGCACAGAACTTTCTTCATTTTGAGGATACTGATTGAAGAAATTTTTTGATAATGAGTTCTGACATGCAACAAAACATTTGTTCAGTTATAAACTGCAAATGAAGTCAGAAATTTCAGAAGAAATGATTTTAAAAATGAAGAAGAATTAAGTTGATGTAAGATAGCAATTAAAAATGTTTTGAATATACTCTTCTTTGAAAACACAGAACTCTAATTGTCACTATTTCTTGTTCAGTAAAACAGCTTGAATACTTGGTACTATTCAAACAAAAACAATGTTTCAGCTAATGTGGAGTGAGCTTTGTAAACTTCAGCCTCTCCTATACTTTCACGTTCATTTCTAATATTTATTAATATCTACATTCAGTTTGCAGCCCAAAAGTCTTAAAAGCTAGAAATAACCAGCCAAATAACTGTCGGGCAGCTGTGAGAAAAGAAAATTTGATTACCTATTCAGCGAAGGCATACTGGCTGAAGCACTGTTAAGCTATTTTTCATTTAATGGGCAATAATTAGTAAGGCTAGAGTCCTGATCTAATGCCAAGTTTAATATATATATATATATATTTTCAGTATTGCAAACACCAAAAAGAAAGCATTGATTCTATAACAGTTGATGACCTCATATGAAGACAAATCTATTTCTGACAGAAAATATTTAACCATACAAGAGTTACATATTTGATAAAACCAGTTTCTTGAATGAGTGGAAGACCAATTGGCTATCAAATTTGAGGACTGGTCAAAAAGAAAGACTTTGATTAGGTGATCCTAACACAAACTTCTTGAACTGAAGAGGTAAAGATGTCTTTTTAGCTTTTCTTAGTTTGTCTTCAAGTTTTAGGTTCTTATATTACACCCATATCACTAGCCTTTTGCAATAAGCCAGTTGCCACTAGAAGAAATCTTGAATATAGATATAAGTTTCGTTCACAACTTTGAAGATAAAGCTGTTCACTTCAGCAGTCTTTTATGCTTTGCTCATTGTCCTCCATGATATATCTGTAACTAGAAAAGATAAGTGATCTTGCTACATTACTTGGTACAGCTATTTAAATGATTTATACTCATGTGTATTGACAGAATCTCCTTTTAGATTTCCTCACAGCATTTGTCAGATTTGCCTATCAGACCTGCTATCAAGGTCCCATTTATCTGTACACCACATTCACAGTTCTTAGTAAAATTGCCTGATTTTTCAATGCCATTTTATTGTCGCTGTAATTCTTCTAGTTTGAAATCCATTCCATTTCAAGACTTCTGTTTCAAGTCTTGAAAATAAGGCTTTCTGCTGATACATATGCATGCTGTCACCATAGCTAATTTTTTTTCTCTGTCTCCTTTTTCATTCTTAGTAAACAGCTTTTATCTCAACCCAAGTTCTAGGTTTTTTGTTTGTTTGTTTGTTTTTGTTGTTTTTTTTCCCCCCAGTACTGTCCTTGGACTAGTACTAGTACTAGTTCCCCATTACTACTCCTTCTAGGGAGTGGGAGTGAAGGATGAGTGAACGGCTGTGTTGTTCTTAGCTGACAAACAGCTTAAAGCACAACATGGATAAGTAGGATTCCAACCTCTGAAGCTATCTGACATTTGTTATTAACTAATTTATAACTCAATTTAAAAATCCTTGGAAAAAAATTCTATGTATTTTGTTTACTAAAAAAAGTCCCAACAATTATCTACTTGTTATTCAGAAATTAAATATTTATGTCAGGACCTGTGGATCTTGTAATAAACTGATGCTAATGAAAACACCTGGAAATCTAATTGCCTAAACAAAAAGCTGTATTGAGTTGGAAGAACCCAACCTCTACTAACCATGATATAGGCATTTTCAGTAGAAATTAAAAAGAGGTTCTCCATAAGGGACTAGATACTCCTGTTTCATAATACACCCTAGTTGTTGGTTTATTTTTTATTTTTTTTTTCTTAACATATGTTTATTTTGTTTGAAATTAAATTTATTTGACTAAAAAGGGTTAAATAAAAAAGTTTCACCATACAAGTAAAACATATCAATTCCATTTATAAGGACTACAATAGATATAGCTTTGAAAACTTATGTAATCATTCCTCCAAAACTGGGATTCATTTTCTCTTTGTCAGACTCTTACTCTGTCCTTCAGTTACAAAGTCAATTAGAAAGAAAACAGTAGCTTAGATTTTCCCTCATTTACTGTGTGATTCAGAGATTTAGTGTTCACTTATTCTAACATAAGATGGAAAACATTCTATTTTTTCATTGCATGAGATTTTCTATTAGCTGTCTCTCAGTTCTCCCAGATAAATCATTGGTGTTTATGCCCATGGATTTTGTCTCCCAATCAACAGATAATTGAAAAGACGAATCATAAAGAGCACACAAGCAAGAGATATCAAAATTGTAATTTGAACAGACTGTATTTCACTTAATTTATGCATACATGCTTATATTCCAGAATTGCTCACCTTCAACACACACACACCTGTTTCTTGAGACTGACTTCTAAGTTTAGGATTGAAAAGTTTAGTAGTATAGTCTTCCTATAGAAATGATTTTGTCCAGAGGACTAGCATTACTTTTAATTTACATCTATCAGATCTTGAGTTAAATATTGGACATATATATGTTATTTCTTATTTTAACTAAACTTGACCAATTTATCATGTATTTTCCAGAGTAGATTTTACACAGTAATTTACCTTGTTGCAAATACATCCTTACAGTTAATGTGTTGAACAGTGTAAAATTTGTTGAATAAATCAGAAAGTTCCACACAGTTCACTGTGCACTTAGTTATTACAATTAGTGGTTGATATGTTACTGAGAACTAATAAATATTTAGATGCTTTAAGTAATTATCATTAGCTACTTTGACAGTACTGTTGAGATGCTTAGAATATATTACAATAATAACTTTTATCATGCATCATTTTTCTTATTGTCTTATAATTGCTATGTAGTCGTCCTTCAAAAAGAAAAAAATTCACTAAAGAGAGGCAACAAAATAAATACCAGTGATAACTGATAAGCCTATTATTTCCCTCACTTTAGCAGTCACTAACTAACATACTTGGAATCCCTTGATAGTTGAACAAATGAAGGTACAAGAATGAGGGAAAACACAAAAAAGACATTAGATGCCAGAGTAGAGAAGAAGATTGTGAAAATACTATTTAATATAGGGACAAACCTATCAAGAAAGGTATGAGGTTTGGTTTTTTTTTTTGTTTTGTTTTGTTTTTTGTAACATTTAAATGGCATAAATTTTCTGAAATAGAATAAATTTTCTGAATTGAATCCAGTTTCCCTGTGTCACATATAAACCCTTCTTATTTTCAACAAAATGTTTTCTATTGTTTGTTTGTTTGTTTTCTGATTCCTGGTTGTGGTAAGGCATTATTAATTAAAGATATGAGATACCATATTAAATAATTGGCCTTGCCCATTTTCTGAGACTGAGAGTCAGCTCTAATCTCAAAATTATCTATCTCTCTGTCCTTTGCAAAGGCAAGTTAGAGTTATGGATGTACTCACTTTATTTTGCCCAAAAGCTGCAGTGAAGTTTCCAAACTTTCAAATCACGTCCAAACTCAGAATCTTTTAGTGCTGATCCCAATTCTACTATAAACAATTACTTTAATCACACAATATATACTTGAAATTTCCTGCAGTGTCAGTGTTTGATTCCCCAAAAATTTCAGAAATGAGAGTAAAGCTACTCTATCATTTATTTCTGTGTGTAAGTTTGCTGTGTCCTTTCCAAAGTTTTCAAGGGGTATTTTGCACATCTCTGAAGGGGCTAATCTTGAGGAAAATTGACCCCTTCATTAAATTTGTTGGTTTTTTTTTCAAGCTGTGTATTACATCTTGTTGTGTCATCAACCAGAGCATCAAGAGCATTACTGCACTTGACTTTCCTTATTTTCTCTTGACGGTATCCTCAGGGTTGATAAATGATCCTGCTTCTATGTAGAAGACAATGTATTTATTTCAATCCTATTTATAAGTTTACAAAATCACGACATTTTGAAACAGTAACTGAAACAGCAAGCAAAGGCTATGATCTCAGTTTACCTGTAGGGGACAATCGCTGGTATCTGATCTCATGTCATTAACTCCTTTGAAGTCTGAAATTGTGTATTTCTTATAATGACAAATTGCAATACAACGGTTTCTAGAGAAGGGCCAATATTACTTCTATGGAAACTTATATGTAATATACATATATGTATATTGCCTGTATTTTAAAGAGTGTAAAATGGCATATATGTTTCTGGAAGTAAATATGGAAGAAAAATGTTGCTTATTGTGTCAGGAGAGAGAATTGGAACCACAGAAGTTAGTATCAGTTTTAGATCTCACTTGCTTTTATCCTGCACATTAAGCTTACTTCAGCTAGAATCAGTATCTCAGTGATTATTCAGAGAATCAGAAGATGAGCTTCAGGGAGTGTAAAGACTGGATTGCCTGCAGTAGCCTTTGAAACAGTTTTCATTTAACTGCAATTCTCAGGTCTAACTCACAAAAACTGCTAAATTGATACTGCATGTCAAGTGAAGCTGAAGTTAATGGCAAAGAGGGCATCATTATTTTGAAGTCATAAGAGCATGAATTCCAATCATTTTGCCTCCCCATTCAGCCTTGTGCCAGGGCTGCTGATCATCCCTAGCCAGCCTTTCAGACCCTCTTTGCTACTTGAGATATAACAGTCATGCTGTCGCACATCTCCATACATCAGTTCTTTTGTTGCTCAAATGTCCATTTCCTGCCAGTGTCAGTCCATTCAATGATCACTTAAAAAACAGCCATAGAATACACTGTATTGTGAGCTCTTGGAACAGGAAGAAGCTCTTTCTAAATCAGTTCCTAGACTGTAGACAAGAAATCGCTAACCTATCTTGCATTACAATAGAAATGACAAGTGCTTCTAATAAATGGAAGCACATTTATTTTACAGATGCCAAATTTGCATCTGCGTGTCCCAAACAGATGGGTTCACAAATCAATTGGCTGCAGTTCTGGAGGAACACTGGAAGGTTATTCTATGGAGAGCTTGTGTAGAGTCCAGACCTCTCACAGGAGCACCCCAAGGTGCTGCCCTGTAGCTGTTCTCACTTCACCTCTTACAGAAGTGGGCCAGAAGCATGGAGCAATTGGGATGGAATCAGCATGAGCTCCTCACCCACTTCTGCTGCTACCAGGGATCGAATACTTTAGATTACTCCCTAACCAGGGAATTTGTGCTGATTACTGATGCCGTGCCAAATGTGTGCTTACTAACTCTTCATCTTTTACTATAACCAAATTAGGAAATATATTTTTATTTGTGGTGTCACTTTATTATGTGCAGTAATTGAGTTTCATGTGATATGTCACCCAGGGGGTTATTTGTACATAAAAGGAGAGATGTTGAACTCAATCTCTCCTATCGTGTGTGCTAATGAAATTAAACCACAGCAAATAAATTGATGTAATTTGCCAGCACACATAAATTTACATATTGGGATTGCTGAGGAGTAGAACGTGCTAACATGTACAGTTAAGAAATGATCAAATGTTACTTTTTTGGATGGCCTAGGAGGAAGTATAAGTGATTAAACAGAGTCTTAAATAACTTCTGAAATATTTTGGGAAAGCTACTATATTATGCATAGGAAGCAGTACAATTCATTTCAGTTATTATTTCTAAAGTTGTTGTCATTTCAGGGCATATACCAGTAGTTCAGGTTATTTGTAAGTAAGAAGTTCATATGGCGTATTCCTTTAGTAGTCATCTGTAAAAATAAGTTGATCCTCTCTTTTGCTTTTGTAACACAAGCAGCAGCCTCAGTAAATTTGCTGGGAAAAATTCCTTGTGCTCATGGATTTGTTCAATCAATTGAATAGCCCTGCTTGACGCTGCCAGCAGATGCTGTCATACGTATAGTATAACAATTGTTCTACTGAAGTCCCCTCTGATTTTGACTCTGAACATTTTGAATATAGAGTGAATAGATACATTATAGTTACAGAATTCATCCACTTACATGCCAGCTACTATTAGTCCTTTTCTTCTGCTCTTCCCTTTTACTCCTGTTCTATGTTTTTATTCACTATTGACAAATAGTGGGATCTGTCTGCAGGTTATTTTCTCCTTTTTTTTTTTTTTTTAATTTGCAGAAAAAAAAATGGAATTCTTAGATTTGTTTGGTTTCTGTAATTTTTTATCAGCCTGGATGACAGTTGCTTTGTAATAGAAATGAAATTCTATTTCACCTCTTGGTGATATAAATCTTTTGGCAATACAACACAAATTCACTTTTGCCTATCCACAAAGGAAATGTGCTGCCCACACCCGATGCCTCAATGTCCTTGATTCATTGCATGTCATGGTGCATTCGCTGCCTGGATGGCCTGGCTGCTTGCTCATTCCTCTGTGTCAAATGTAAGCCTGTGGGAAACTGCCTTAGCTGTTCCAAACTGGAAACTTATTTGTCAGCCAACACTTCTGTACAGCCTGTTCTCCATATATATGTCACTCATTGGAGTCAAGTACTGAGAAGGATTTTTTTCAGTACAAACAAAATGTTGATAGCTGTTAGTGGTATCATGCAATGGAATTTATACTTCAGTTTTACACTGAAAAACACAAGGGGTCTAATTAAGGCATAATCTAGATGTCAATGGATCTAATTGTAACTATCGCAATAAATATTGATAAGGAGCTAGAAAAAATCATAGATTACGCTAATTAAACACATGGTCCATGGACCAAGGAGTGGAAGAAAGACTTTGTTAAGATGGCTTTGGTTCAGTCTCTAAGAATATCTTGGATCAGAGAGACAATGTAAGAATTTGTGTATGCAGCTTTATTTTCATGCAGAAATCAAAGGAAATACCTCATGGTGTTGGACTGCTTCAGGCATAGGACAGTGTTAGAAAGAAAGCAAAGCTTTATGCTGCCAAGGCTGCAGACAAACACATTTAACCTGAGAAGCAGTGGTGTGAAAATGCCAGCAACTTGTTTAATTGCTAGCAATGTCTGCCAAACTCCCTTTCGCATCCCCAGAAGTCAGAAAATGAATAACAGAGATTAAGCACTCATATTAAGTGCTAAAATCAAATGTCAGACATCTACTGAAAACTGTAGTATGCTTATTCCCTTGAATGTGACTTCCTGAAATTTCTGCAAATGCTAAACAAACCTGCGTTTTCTTAGGAATGTGGATGTGAGAAGTATTGCTGTACTGGAAGAGTATATCTGTTTTCAAGTTGACTAAGCAATTAAAAAAATGTTCATTAGTGCTTCCAGCTATAAACAGCATCTGACAGGGTCTGTAGTGTTTGTCTTATACGAACTAGTGTTGTATTAAGTAGGTTGTTCTGAAAGTAATGCCTTCTACTTATTTCCATCGAAACTACAACACATAATAAGAACACGGTACATGGGTATGATAAAGGTACAAAACACTATTTTTCAACACAGTCATCACAATTAGCTGATTCATGTGAATGAGCTGATCAAGAATGCTCTTCATTTTGTGGAACGACAAATATGCATGTCCATCCAGAATGTGGCTTGTCCTTCACAATGCTGTTGCCGCTGCTGAGACACTACCCACTGCCTCACTGTGTTCACATCCTCTGTTTGATCTCCAAAAATTAGGAAGCATCAATGAATGTCAATGGATGCAATTTTTTTTTCTGCATGGAGGAACTGTGAGGATGCTGGAACAGGTTGCTCATGAATGTTGTGGATATCCTCTCCCTCGAGGTGTTCAAGGCCAGCTGGTTAGGGCCTTGAGCAACCTGGTCTAGTGGGAAGCATCCCTGCCAGGGGACACTGCAGTTGGATTGGAAATGGATGATCTTAAAGGTGTCTCCCAATCAAAAACATTCTATGATTCTGTGAGTCTATGGTGATTCTATAAATTCAATTCTACTCCTTTGCTTCATCTGCACTTCCATGTCAGATGTCATTTTGTCATACCGCCCCTCTGCTGCCAGCTGCTGCACAGCAAGCAAATGTAACAGAATACTGGTGGGAAGGTTCAGCCTCTGCTGCCATACCACCAGCATCTGCCTCTGACATGGGCCAATATAATAAAATAAAAGCCATTACTTTCAGATCAGCTCTTATATCTACACATTAAAAATCATCATCAATTAATGGTCTTCTATAGTAAAATTAAAAATATTTCATATGCAGACAGATTTATATAATAAAACCCTTGGCCAACAGGCCTTATGTTCAAACACACAAAGCTTAAGTATGGTTTTAAAACATTCAAAGTTATTTGATATGGTAAGCTCCAGGAACTGAGTCATGGCAGCCTTGGGTGCAGACATTTAAAAAGGAGGGAATAGTTTATACTTCTTTCATCTTGGCTTCTGTCATTCAAAACCACGTCATCTTAGTGTATATGTTTCAACAGATATCACATTTCTTTTCTTGTGAGATACAGATAGGATTTTCAATTTAAAATATAGAATATAAAATGTTAACAATACTCAATTTCATTAGTTTGACTTGGAAAATGAGGCAAAAATATGTATACTGCGACAATCCCAATCCCGTAAGGAAATTTTTTTTCCCAGTGGCCTTCTGATTGTTGCAGTAACAGCTGGCTAAGGAAAAAAATTTACACAGGCTGTAAATAACAGCTTTGAGAGGATATACTTCCAAAAAATCATGCAACTGCATCACCAAATGTCAAAAATATATATTAATTTAATATTGCTTATGTATACAGGATGACAGTATTGACATTCAATTGCTTTTTAAAGCATGAGATAATCATTAGGGGAATTACTTTAAATGCTTTTTAAGAGTCAAAGAAATACAACTAATTCTCAAGAGATGCAATTACTAATATTACAATCACTGAATTACAAAATACTGTATTTTCTTCTTCCTTATTACTGTATTCATAGGATGTACTCTTTATAAATGTAGAGTAGACAACATCCTGAGACTGTTTGCTGCTTGCAACCCTGTTTATTCTATGGACTAATTTAGGACCTCATGAGGTTTGAGCTAAGTATATAGCCACTTCCAAATGCATCATGTATTTTATTGTGCTTTAAGACTTACCTGTTGACAAGATGCTAACTGTCAGGTTTCATCAGGTTACTATCCCAGTATCCCACAATAATTTGTATGCTTTTTATGTTTTACTGCTTTGCATGAAGTAGACTTATGTGTTGTACTAAGACATCTTTCAAAACATGAACAAAAGTGTAATCAGTGAAATGTGACTCAGATTCTTACTCATCAATAAGTTTAAATAAAATTTAGAGATACTTTACATGCTATGACAAGTCTATCTAGGGAGCAAATTGCAAGCAGTGCACTGCAATACAAAGAAAATTAGAAATTCCTAGCTGTGGCCACCTCAGTTCCATGTATCATGCATTATCACCAGACTTCCTAAATTCTAGCCACTGGAAAATTGCTCATTTGTCAAGTAGCCAATCAGTGGATGCTGCTTGCTCAGACCTCTCCCTCCCTAACAAGTGTAGAAATTTTAGGCAGCAACTTTCCCACTAAATTGTCTCTAACCATAGCTCTTGCTTCGAGTCTGTCTTGCCCTTAGATCTTGAATATGACTCTTGATCCTGCCTTTGTCATCACAGACCAACTTGCTCAGCCTTGATCTGCCTGCCTGTTCCTTGCGTCAGATTATGTCTCTTTTGTATAAGCTCTTCATTCAGGACTTCAGTCTGACCACGATGATGCTTTTATCTACATCTTTAGGCTTGGTGTACATAGGTGGTCTGCTTTTAGATCCTCAACCAAAAACTCCAGTGATATTCTTGCTATTTCCCTTGAATAAAATGTTAGTCAGTTTTTCTAGCCCCTAACCTCCTGATCCAGGTGATCATCATTATAGCACCTGGGTTAGGCCTACGCATCTGCAGGTGTCAAATGATATCTATGGTCCTAAATGGCCATATGAGCCATCAAGATTTATTTAGTGCATTTACAAAATTAATGTCCTTATGATTTTTCAATTGTCATTCAATTGCTTTTTATATTAATACATTAGAGAACCTACTTGCATTCCCTGGGTGTTCATCTCATATACTACTTCTACAAATATATCAAACTGTTTTTCTCGAGAGTCAAGCTTGCAGCTACAACATAGGCTCCATTGCTTAAACTTGGAGCTCTCTGCTTATACTAGCAGTATAGTAGCTAAACTGCACTGCAATCAAGTGAAGGCTTTAGTTTTTGCAGACACGGATGTCTGAACAATCTTGAGCTGAGCTGAAAAGTCTCTGTTTTCAGAAACCCCACAATGAGTGTAGGGTTTTAAAAATGATCTTTTCTGGACTTATTCCCTTTTGTGAAGAAGGAAGCAAAAGACTCTGTGATAGACTATTGCAGAATAAGAACCAAAAGTAATAAAAACAAATTTTATATTATATGTATGTTGGGAAAGGCAATGTTTTAAAAAATAATTTCCTTGTGCAGCTTTCTTCAGTAAACATATGTTTAGAAATCCTGTTAGCCACTGCAACCACAAACAACAGGCAAAAGCCAGAATAACTGTGGAAAGATTTGCCCTTTAGTATAACAGTTCATCAATTCATTTTGTCTAGCCAGTTGGTGAATAATAGAGGGTGAAGTTCAAAGATTTAAGAGCTTGTTGTGCATTAAATTGGAGATTTCACATCACTGGAATGTTGCTGAAGTTATAGTAAGCAGGCAAACACTGCCAAATGTAAGTGTAAACAAATTTGTAGGGGATTAAATATTTTGAACTGTTTACATACAAACATGAACATGTATGTATTTATAATCAATCTTGCTTAGATTTAACAAATCATAATATATTTATTCTCAATCTCTTTTTCTTTGATAGCAAAGAGATGCAAATGAGTAAAAGCAATACGTAAAAACTATGACGCAATGTAAATTAAAGGTACAAATTGTATTACAATGAACAGGATAGATAGTATCTGACTAAACTATTTAAGTATAGTCAATTAAATATTGTTTATAATTTAACTTTGAAGCAAAAACCCAATAAAAAGAGAATCTGAGCACAACACAGGTGGTACCTGTAGGCTGAAAAACATTTCACCATTCTATATGAATTTCCTGTGTCTTGTAGCCTAGACAGTAACCAGAAAGGCCAATAGCAAGAGGTTACGTAGCATGCGTTGCTTCATTACCTTATATTATTTAATCAGTCAGTAATCGAATACCCGTATATTGCCATTAATACTAAACTGATCAGGGGTCTTAATTATTTCTTGTCCACCAATAACCATTGTTTATCACAGCTATGACAAAAAGAAAACAAAAAAAGAAATAACCCTCATAATTGAAGAAAAACTTTATTTTTGAAAAATACATGCTTATCAATTAATCTCAGGATAATGCATGCTGATTATTTTTGCAAGAGGAAGACTGGGATTTTAAACCCAGTGATTGCATATGCCGACTGAAGCGTAATAAATACTATACTTACACAAAATCTGCATTACCCACCTTATCACACTGTTCTGTTCCCAGTCATGCTTCAGTACCATTAAAAAAGCAAGAGGAAGAATCATCTTGAACACTGGTGGAGATCTGAGGAGGTTGATACTCAACATAAAACACTTTCTCCTTTTTTAACTGAAAAGTCAGTTCTGAGAAGTATGACTGTAGGAAACATTCATTTTCCCACAGACTTAGAGTACTTGTTTTATTAAATACAGCCCTAATATGTACATGCTTTTAGTACTTTTAATTTTCAAAATCCAGATGACTCATCTCAGGATTAATATTCCCTCTCATCTGAAAATAGTTCATCACTAAGTAAGCATCATATTTTATCATCTGGAAGACAGTTTTACCAAGAATGAATATATGCTTGTAAATGACAGCAATAAACTTTTCAGACAAAAACAGACGCAGCATGTCTTAGAATTTCATTTTAAGTAAATAGAACTTATATGCCCTTAGTGAAATGAATGAGCTTTTTGCTTTATTGCCTTTTGAGAAAGCTGTAGAGACAAACACATTTGCTGAAGCAGCAAAAAAATGTTAAAAGTTAGTTCCAACATGAATTATATTGCATTTGGTAAATCACTCAAAATGTAATATTGTTTTCTCATATTAAATACGCACTGTAATTTTAACTAAAATGTTCAAATGAGTCCTATCATACCTGAGCAAACTTTAAAATTCTCAGTGACTTGATAAATTAATGTTATATTGTCACCTATTTGCACAATGCTTCTCTCACATCAATACTTATTATAATGCCTTGAACTCTAAGCACACTCCATCCCTTAATTTACTCTCCTAATCTTTCCAGACCTAATGGTAATATCTATGTCCACTGTTCAAGACCTCACACTTTGTGTATCACAACTAGTTGACAAATTATAATCTTACAAGTTCAGTAAGGTATAAATCAGAAAATAAGAGTAATTAATTTGCAGGCTGGATGAAAAGGAAAAAGAGGAAGTTTAAAACATGTCAGAAGTTACACCTAAATGTTCAGAAACTCAAAAGAAACAGAAATTATCTAATGTTGTTTCAGCTGATGGTTGTAAGCTAATTTCATAATTTATTCGTAAAGACATGAAATGGCAAGTTTTCATAATGCTGCATCTTATTTGCAGTCAACATTTTAAAACTCTTGGACAATAAAAATGGCTGTCAATCAGCTTTTATTTCCTTTCTAGTAAGCTTTATTTCTATTATATATTTTATATATAGTAAATTATAATAAGCCTTAGTAAAAATGGTGCTGTTTTTGAATGTGCATAATTAAATACATGGTATCTCTCTCACACACACTCCATACACACATACACGCACACACACATAAGGATGCACACTCTTTTAACAAGTAGTTATAAATTTATTAATTATTATGAATTAGAATACATTCTACAGCATTGTATTTCTATGTTCAAATGGAATTTTCTTGGTTATATGTTTATTGTTGTCCCAAATATCTTTTTACAAGGCTTTGTTTACTTAGGATTTTTTGAAGTGTTTGTAGGCTTTTTCATTACAAAAAACAAAAAACAAAAAACAAACAAAAAAATCTGGGTTTTTTCATTTCCTTGATAGCCTGAAGGAATAAAGGATTATGTTAGCCAATAAATAATTATATTGTCAGATACAAGGGAGCAGACAACAGAAAAACATTTGGCGCATCCTGAATCTGGTCCATGTGGCAGAGTTAAGGAGCTTCTGCGTTTCACACAGAATCATAGAATATCTTGAATTTGAAAAGGCTCACAAGTGTGGTTGAGTCCAACTCCTAGCTGTGATACTTCTTCCTGGCACCTGAGTGTTTCAGATAAACACAGAATCTGTGTATGCTGACATGTCAGTGTGATAAAGAGATTCCAAAAGACTAAAGATATTTGAATTCCATTGGCCTAAAATGGAATTTGAAAGCTGTATCTCAGAGCATGCATCTGCCTGCTTGCTTTTCTTATCCCCAGCCTGAACATTTATAAATATTCCACTTGTGGATTCACTGCTGGAAGATTTAATTTTCTTTTCTATGAACTGTAAATGTTTTTAAGGAAACTGTTAGCCTTTTGATGCAACAAAAAATGCATCAAAAAAAGTGTTTTCTGGAGAAATGGTAATTCCAAACTTGCCTACAAAGAGTTTAATTCTCCTTCATTTGGTAATTCTGTAACACGTCTGCTGAATGACACATTTGGATATTGTATTCTGTGATCAGAAAACCAAAACAAGCTTGAGGACAAACCTTTCCAATGACTTATCAGATTGCAAATAATGGGAAATCAAAGCAGTTTGCAGAATTGTAACAGATGTCTTGCTTCCCTGATAGAAATGTAGGAGTGGGATGAATTGCAAAAATAATAGACAAATGAATAAAAATACTGTTTGTATTGCATTAGCAGCCCAAAATATTCCCAAAATTTTTATCCATGTGCTGCTCACCTCAAGTTTGAATTCTGTTTTGTTTCTTTATTCTTCAGACTAATAATAATAATAATAATAATAATAAAATTTGATTTTAAGGGCTAAGAGGGCTGGAGTTTTTCAGCATTGAAAAGAGAAGGCTCTGGGGGGACCTCACTGAGGCTTTCCAGTAGTTACAGTGGACTTTTTACATGGGAAATTAATGATGTGACAAGGGGGAATGGTTTTAAACTGAGACAGGGAAGGTTTAAGTTAGATATTAGGAGGAAGTTTTTCACACAGAGGATGGTGATGCACTGGAACAGGTTGCCCAAGGAGGTTGTGGATGTCCCATCCCTGAAGGCATTCAAGGCCAGGCTGGATGTGGCTCTGGGCAGCCTGGTCTGGTGGTTGGCGACCCTGCACATAGCAGGGGGGTTGAAACTCGATGAGCTCTGTGGTCCTTTTCAACCCAGGCCTTTCTATGATTCTATGATTCTAGCTATAACTACAATTTCCTAACATGTTAAATCTCTTTAGAACAGCTAGTTATCACAAATTAAAAAATATGAGGACTCAGTAACTCTCAGAAAACTTTTATGTGAGGTGCACTTAAATTTAATTTTTAATAGAATAAGTGGAAATTTTTCCAGTGATTCCGGATGGTACTATAAAACCATATACCACAATGATTCCTCTTACCTTTGCAATAATCTGTTTCATACATACATACTCTAGAAATTGCTCTGCATTTGTGACTTTTTTAGAAATTCAGGAAGCTGTGTTACTTAGATGCAGAGTAATTAAACTATACGGTCTTTGTAATTAAATTATATTGTCTTTAGAAGAACAGAAAATTTCTGTTCTCAATGTGCGTGTAGTTTCAAAATCCACATTTTGCAATTTCTGGTCACTCAGCCTCATAAAGAAATGTCAGCATATTTTATTACATACAGCATTTCCAGTGAAGGAAGTACAACACAACCAAATAGTCAGTGGTGCTCATGTGAAAAACTAATTTTATCAACTAATTACAGCCAAAGACTTATTTTATCTTCTTCCCTGCAACCAACCCCTTTCCAGCAGTGTCATCAACATGCATGGCCCTACCACAGCACATAATTATAACAGGCTGTAAGGGTAAGCTGTGAGAGGTATTCTGCTACAGGTAACATATGGCTCTGCAGAGCATCCCACCTGTGGTGGCTTCAGCAATTGCAGGCTGTCACATGAAAGGCTTCCAAGCTGCTCAGCAGCTTTGAGACTACATCCTGTTTTCTTACATCCCCTCATCCTGATGTCTAGTTTCATGCAGTTTTGATTCAAAGCAATCTGCGTTCTGTTTCACAAGCCATTCAACAACAGTAAAACAGGCGCTTAGAAAATGGTACCTGTATTTGTTCTGAATGTAGATTGAAATGCTCAGAGCTCAACTTCAACTTTCTCCTACACTATTACTCATACTTTTCATTATATTTACTATTATATTTGACTTTTTGTCTCTTTACAAAGGAAAGAGACTACACTATTATATTTCATGCTCTATTTTTTTTAGGCAAAAAATTATTTCAACTGCCTCTTCACAAGATGTGATGACCTCTTCACTTTTTAGATAACAATGTGAACAATCTCATGAATGAAAGATTGCTTTAAACTTTCACCCGTATTACTGCATGGAGACAAAGACTAGAAGAGGTGTTCAACTTTCCCTAGACCTACTATTGTATATGAAAAACTAGACATTTCTAGCCATGTACGTGCACTATTCAGTGCAAATAGTTTTCTCTTGCTCAGTTCTTGCCCGCACTGAAAAGCCAGCCCATGACACTGGCACATAAGGAACACTAGCAAGGGACAGCTTGTTCTTCCTTTCTGTCTTGGTTTTATCAGTATTCCCTGTCATGGCATCATGCAGCAGACTGATACTTAAGCACAGTGCTGGGTGCACTTCCTGCATTCTGTGCTGTGCTTCTAGCAGTCAGCTATTTCATGTATGTTCCAGCCCTGGAAGACATGATCTTCAAATTCTGGGTGAGGGGGAACTGTTCTCATCCTTTCCAGGAGGCCTTGGGTGAGGGCCTGCCAATAAAGACTCAGACTGACTCTCTTCCTGTTTATTTTTTGTTTGTTTGATTTATTATTCTTAATTATTCTGTATTATCTTGCATTCCTTTTAATAAATTAGTTTCTCTTACCCCAGTTGGGTCTCTTCCCCTTCCTCCTCCTCCTGAGAGGAGGGAGGACGGTTGCGTGATTAACTCTTCAAACTGCGGCTCTACATTGGCACGCAACATGGGGCAATGACCTTACTGAGATTAGGAGATTTGCTGCTCTGATTAGCATAACAGATTTCCTGAACTTGCATTAAAACCTCCGTTAAAGTTTTTTGGTCCTGTGCCAAGTTATGTTTGTTTGTTTTTTTCCTTTGTAAAGAGACAAAAATGAAAACTTTTACTTTTAAAACAGTTCTTTAAGGGATTGTATTCCATCATGTTCCAGATTTTAGTACCTATAACATAGTGAATCTTCATTAAGTCTGCCACTCTGCTCCTTGGATTTATATGTATACATAAAAAATTAGAAGCACTGGTGGAAACACCTATCTAGTGCCTGCATACAATGTGGTTTGTCTTGAACATTGAAAGTTAGGCCTCAGAGGGAGTTACCAATTTTACAAAACTTTCAAACAGGCTTCCATTTTCTCCCTTGGATCTCTCATAAGTTTTTGGAATATTCAGTTGATAATTATGTTGTTAATACAAATACTCAGTATTTATATTTACAATATTGGAAGGAACCCTTCGCCAAAGCCAGAAAATACTGAGTGGCAGGGAGCATGCAGGGACATTGGTGAGACCTTAGAGAAATGAGTCCCCCCAGTGTTGTGGAATTACTCTACTGAACACCTGCAGAACCCTGAAAACTTAGGCAAGTATTGAAGGGGGGATGTTTGCAACCCTGGCAGATCTAAGGAGGCATGAATTACTTTGGGCCTGAGTTGTGCTTACCAAGCCTTATTCAACATTATTCCAGAAAAGGAGAGAGTCTCCAAACTGAGCAAGAGAGTATCTAAGTCAAAAGTGAGTCTCCAAACTGGGGTGGAGAGTCTGAACTGAGAAGGAGACTCTTAAAGTCAAGAGATTCTTTTAATCAGGAAAGAGAATCTCCGAACCAAGGGTGAGAGTCTCTGAGCTGACAAAGAAAATCTCCAAGGCAAAAGGGAAAGTCTCTGAGCCAAGGGATAGAAAGTCCAAACTAAGAAAGAGAATCTCCAAACTGAGAGAGAGAATCTGTGAACTGAGGGAGAGGATCTCTGAGCCAAGAAAAAAAGCCTCCAAGCCAAAAGGGAAAATCTCCAAGTTGAGGGAGAGTCCCTCCTGAGAGAGAATCTCTGTTTCTCTTCCAAAATATCAGTCATAATTTCTTGCAAGGTAGATTTTCATACATATTAGATATTTATTCCACTTTAATTTCAGTAGCAAGTCACATAAATGAAACTATAAGTAATTGTAAATGGTGACATTCATCTCTCTTTTAAGAAGCTAAGAGACATGTTTTACTATCTCCTGCTTCTATTATCAAAGACTGCCTGAAACACAAACTGAACAGCTATGAAAACATTATATTCCTTATAACTGCCATAGATCTGGAAGTCAGATTTGGATCAGATGACCACAAAGAATCCGCGGAGCTCACATTCACCTCTTTCACTTGTTTTCTCTTCTTTTTGTTGATTTTATCCTTTGTTTATTCTTGTTCAGTACTTTGACAAAAGTTTCTCTTCTTGTTTCCTACCACAATGATTGAGGTACAACCTGATTTCCTGTGGAAATATTATCTCAGAAGATTGAACAATTAGTCCACTATGAAACACTTTTATCCTTTTTTATCAGTAATATTTTACTAGAGTTTATACTTACACTGAGACAGAAAATAGCCTTTCAAGGCCATTCAATGTCTTCCAGGTTACCTAACTAGACATAGTATATTTTAAAATTCTATGTATAATTCCAAGATGTCAGAAGTGAGCAATTGAAACAGAATATACTTTATGAATGCTGGTATATTTTGAAAATTGAACAATTTTAAAGATTTTATTGAAGAGATAAATAACAGGACACTAAAATTACAGGGCATCATATTATGTAGCTTTTTGGTGATTAAATATTTATTTATAACCACTGCAGGTTGAATTGTAAACATCATCAAATTACAGGTATAATAACATTATTTCTTCGTCTCCACTGGATAGATATAGTTTTTCAAAGTCTGACATCAGGACTAGGATGAAAGTTGTCAAGAACTTTAATGCTTGCCAATGTCTCTGGCAATAAAATATTATGCTGCACAATTGTAGATCAAAGTGGGAAGTAAAACCTTGTGTGTCTTTAGTGCAAACTACTGTACTGAATGTTTTCAATAAACCCAAGTTTGATTTTCCCCTTTTATAGAAATATGTGGCTTTATTAACTGTATAAATTTTGTTGTATCAGATGTAGACTCCATGTCCTGATACTGCGAACGCATCCTGGCTTTTTTTCACCTTTTACTTTAGGATTGACTAATCCCCTTGGAAAGCTTAGACTGCTAGTTTAAAAGGAAGACGTAAAAGACTTCTGAAACATCCTTCTTTTCTTCCCACTTCAGCTGGTGACTTAGACCAACACAGTACCTCTCCAAATATATTTTCAGTTAGCATTTTCTCATTTTTTAAAAAAAAAATTAAAACACACAAAATTACCTTCTACTTCCCTGTGCAAATCTCAGAATAATAGACTGCAGCTGAGATCTTTTTTGGAGATCAAGTTTCTCTCTGAGATGAGGACACAATCACAGCTGTAATTGCCATCATACAGAAGGCAAAAGAGAGTGTGCGTGCCATAACAGGGGCCTCTCACTAGCAGTTCTGTGTACAAAGCAGAGGCGGGATCAAACAAGCTTAAAGGTGAGATCAGCAAGTCTGGTACTCTTTAGATCCAACAGCTTGCAAACATCTTTGTCGTTCCTCACTGGGGTAAAGGAGTCAGAAAAATGAACCAGAAACTCCCTGAAAGGCACTTCCCTTGTAACTCTCAGTATTACGCGTGCCAGGGAGGAATCTGAAATTTTTAGAGAAATGTGCTTATTCACATAGCACAGATGTGGTCACTAAATCTCTGCCCTACATGTCTCAGTAAGGAATTCTGATTTCAGCCCTAGGATATAGGGATATATTTGCAAGTTAAACCATCAATATGCAAGCAGTGCAACTCTACTCCATAAGCTTTACTGTAGCCAATGGCTACACCAGCAGCTGCTGCCAAAGTAATCTGTCCTACACAGCTACTTTTCCCCTTGGTTATGGATGTTATTGGACCATTGTTCATATCAGTATCTACTCCAGGCATTTTTTCAGCTCACATTGCCTGTGAAAGAAGAGCCCTGCATATCATAACACCTAACACAGTCAGAGAGACTTAGACATCCTTTTAATAATCATCTATGTGGTATCTCAATTAAGGCTCGAAAAAGTTAAAAGCTCACCTACATGTATAATTGAAACGGACACGGACTACAAGTTCCCACAGTGCCACAACAAATAGATGTGCAGAATGGCTTGAACGGAATCTTTTATTCCTTTTCCTGCTTAGTTCCTAAAGGTTCACTTGCCCTTGCAGAAGGAGTATAATAGCATTAAGTCTTATTCTTGGTTGGCCAGCGGCCCACTGTAATGAGTATCCTACCTCTTTCCTTACTGTCACTTTCCAACTGGATTGCTCTTTCCCATTTGCCTTTTACCATCTTTAGCTTTTTCAGTATCAGCCTTTAAAGTAGTGTTTCTTCGAAACAAAAGTGTTGAATAGCAAATATAAAATCCCAACTCAAGTCACAACACTGTGTATGAAATGAAGCACTTTCAAACCATGCACAGCATCAAAATTATGCTTTGTGTTAGATTCATCAAGTTCATCAGAGAGAAAGCCAAGATAGGAAAAAAGGGTTTGAAGACAGTCAACTAATTAAGCAGCTTTTTTCTGGAATGATTGTAAAACAGACTGCCTTCAGGCACTGCAAGTTGAAAATAATTTGTAAAAAGTTCTGATACAACACAGTCTGCAAATAAAGCAAAATGTACTGGAAATTAGCATGTTAATAAATACAAATGACATACTAAAACTCTACAAAAATATGAATGGGTTTTAATGAGTGTTCTAGAATAACCAGAAATAAACCTTTGTGCTTTTAAAATGAGAAATATTTGGCCATGGTACAGACTACTGTCTTGCTGTATATTTGTTTTCTCTCAGTCCTATCTCCCTACCTCTCTTTCCAATGACTTTCACATCCGTTAATAAATGTTGAAGAAATCTGGTATAACAGTAAGGCTCTCCAAAGATAACTCAGTCACTTGTGTTTCCTGAAATAGATCTATCAATACAAATTCGATGCTTTGATTTCCTCATGTGAATGACTGAAATACAAAAAAAAAATGTTGTCCTGCAGATTCATACTGTATTAGGCACCAAGCAGTTCATGGGAGAGAGAGGGAAAGAACTTGTAAACACTCAAACTATGGAAAATGCTTCAGAGGGACCTACAAAGCAACCACAGAACACATGTGAATGAAATCAGGGCTCATTAGAAAATTCCATATTCAAACAAGGATATCAGAAAGAAGAGGGGGAGACAAAGGGAACTGTAGAGATTGAATCAGTGGAAACAAGGAAACCAAGTCTTAACAACCAACTGTGAGAAACAACAACTCAGAATGGAAGGCATAAAAAAAAGAAAGTTAAAAATATATTTTGGGAATGTTATAGTGACAACAGTAGAAAGTAATTGTAGCGATTAATAATGGAGTTCAAGACAGCGCAAAACAATAGGGAAACAAGATTAAAGATTTCAGTTATCAGCTTTATTTTTAAGATGTTATGCAAAGGGAGAAATTTAAGGAGACTAGAAAAGTGCTATAAGGATGCAGGGAAAAGATCAGGAGAGCAGCACCACACAGTATGATCCTCAATTATGGGCATGGTTGTTAACCCAACTAAGCATGGTCTACCTTTTGTGATCTAACTGGTGTCTTTCATATTATCTTTATAGAGCTTAAGAATAAAATTTTAAATTACATCAAAGCCCAGAAAACTATTAAGGTTTTTACATTTTGCTCACTATTAATACAGGAAAATTGAAAGTTTGTAAGTAGTGTAACATTCCATCACTAACTGGCAGGCTTTGGAAACAGATACCTACTATTTAATGAACAAAATGACATGCCCTTCAGTTAGTACAGTTGAAGAGAAACTTCAAATGCATGAGAACAGAGCATAGTCTGCCTAAAATGACATGCTGTGAGATAGAGACAGCAAGGAAACAAGACAGCTCTTTGATTTACAAATGCTTCTCAGCAATGAATTCATTTCAGGAGCAGAAGGCAATCTCTTCTGGAGAAACAAATAAGCAAAAAGCAAAACAGAATAAAGAGTCAGAATGTAAACTAAACACTTGGCTGGCTCAGAGCCTCCAATTTGATGTCTCAGGTTATAAATAATCGAGGGCACTTGTATTATCCATGTTGTAGAGCACTGGTATTCATGAATACTTAAAAATCCTTTGACAACTGGTAATGTTTCATCAACCAGAAAGTACAAAAGGCAAATTAGTGTTGTTTTTTCATCACTCTTTTTAGGCAGAAAGATCAAAGAGTTTTTCATACTGGCATAGACCTTGTCAGTCATTTTCCCTGCTTATACATAAAGATGTATTTCTGCAATATGACAATGAAAGCTGGCAGATGTTAAAAGGAAAGTCACCCCCTACAGAAACTGCAACTTCAGGAAATGAAGTCTCTTATGAGTATTTTATAAAAAGATTTAGTCTTATTTCATGTTTATTTTATTATTTCGTACCAGGACTGGACAAGATTTATTTATTTATTTATTTATCTATTTATTTATTTATTTTGTGAATTTTGCTTCTGGCATCTTTCATTATTTTGTTTTTTAACATAAGAATGGAAAATTACTAGCTCTAGCATAAAACAGTTCTCCAAAATGTAACATTTTATATGCAATATTTAATAGAATTACAATACTAATTTAATTACAATATCAAGTATAGCAAAATGCAGCAGAATTGAAGTAGTATATTGTGCTTTATATTTAAATGAGATAATACAATTTTATGCATTATGATTTAAAGTAGACACTTTTGAACACTAGATTCCCCTGATGGCACAAAGTTGTCTACGAAGAATTTCAGAGAAACCCTTTGTCACTGAAACTACAGAATGATGTCTGCAGTCTAAGAATTATCCTTTTTCCCTTCAGTGTCCACCTCTGGATGAAACCTTGTCTTCAAACTGCAAATCTTCGTATGCCCATGCCTCCCATGGAAAGCACTTCAAATTACAATTTCCCTCCTAAGAAAATTTATGTGCATTTTTTTTCTTTTAACTCAGATCTTCAGAACTATGTGTTAGTGATCATTATGATCACTAAAGAGATAAGGAGGAAATGTAAAACCATACTAGCAGCACAATGTCTGTTGTACTACAGTCATTTTCTCTCTTTGAGTCTATCCACTTTCTTCAGCTGCTGTCTCAAAATATGCACATGCCAATGCATACATACCTTAAAGACTCAGATGGAAAAAGTGACCTTCACTTTCTGCTTACAACCATCCAAAGGTGAAAGTAGCCCTGAATCAATACCTATCTCCTTCACTTGTTTGGGGCTGCAGTTGTATGTGAAAGTAGGGGTTTTCTACGGCCATTTCTATGGGATATTTATCTTCTGTGTGCTGGGTGTGTGTAGCCTGGGGTGGCATGAATGTGCTCCCATATCTACAGCTTGCTTGAGCCTGCTGCCTCAGGACCTCGGTACACAGTCCTGACAGGGACAGTTGGTGTTTTCAGGCCTCATCTCACCGTCTGAAACCAAAGCTGCACCCTGCCTGAAACAGTGCTGTGGCAGGATCTATGAGCTGTACTTTGAACAGTTCCTTACTCAAACAGGAACAGACTACACTATAAAATAGGATTAGATGATGCATTAGATGGTTTTGTGGAAGCCATCAGACAAGTATCCACTCTACCTTGTATTTAACATTCATCTGATGTGTTTAATCGAGAGTATAAGCTCTCTTTGTGTGACAAATTGGCTCTGGTTAGCATTTCCTCTCATCTTTCTTAAGAAAGGGCATTACAATGAAAATACAGTTTTGCAAGAACTGGAATTCTAAAGAACTGCAGTACTCAAAGCCCAGCAAAAGGTGCAGAGCTAAAAATAAAAATGGCTACAGAGAGAAACTGCTTTTCAGATTTCAGCCATATAAAGATTATTCTATGCCAGTGAGATGTGGCCACTTCTAAATAATTCACAAGATATTCTGTGCCACATAATGTATGCAGAAATGTTTTTTTATGTCTGATGTAGGAAAGGGCAAATGAAGAACATCTCCTGTCTTCCACCCAGCTAAACCTACAGACCAAATTTGAGGAAGATGGAAAGCTGGGAACATGTTAGCAAAACAGCTAGCATCTTCTTCCAAAACAAAATGCTTTGGAGAAATTTAATCTAAAAAAAAAAAAAAGAGACATAGAATACCTTTCTCTCTCATTAAAGATACCTTCGTTTAGAAATATGCGCTCGAGCCCAAGGAAAAAAATCTTGGCTACTTATTTATAATAAGGACAAATAAGTAAACAAGTGTTGTTTGGCTTCATGTTTTGCTTTGGCCTTCACTTGCAGACTTCTTTATTTCCCGGCTGTAAGTGGCGAGCTGGTGACAAACAGTGTTGCATAATATCTCTGCTGTTTGTTAATGACACCGATTTTACAGTTTTATTTCCTTGTATTAGTTTATTATTTCAGTATTGGCTGAGGCTTTCCTCCTCACACTTTCTCTGTAGTTCTCTACTGTGCAAGATTTCTTTTTGGGTGTTTTTAGTTTGATTATTATTATGCTTCTCAGATTTTCTTCTCATAACTTAAATCCCAGCTCTACAAATACTATTTTAATTTTTCTGCCCAGGTAAAAAAGAGAAAAATATTTATAATATAATGACTAGAAAACTGATGAGAAATGAAGCGGTCACTGTCATCTGCAGCTAATGGCCTTAGTGACTGGGTCATTATTCAATCTGCTTGTACATAGCTAGAACCAAGAGGTAGCTTTCCAATGGCATGGTGAAAAAACTCCATCTGCAAGCTCTTGCCTTGCTCCTTACCTGGAGCTGATGGAGGCAATTTGCATTTCAATTTCCTGGGGTCACTTGTCCTGTGGCATTGAAATCTTGACCTGTGGGGTAAGATGCCAAGCTTCAGTGTGATCTCACTTGTTTGAATGGAGCGCACTGACACAAAACATGTGTCCACAGAGCACTGGAGGAAATAGTAGGGTACAACCGGTTTCAGAAATTCTCTCAGGTGGATAATTACTGCATGTACTAGTTGTGTACAGAAAGTCTTTTCCAAGATACACTAGCAGAAGAATAGAGCTTACATATATACAAATGTATCAGAAGTATTCATCTACCATGTTATATTTAATAGTTAGTAGCAGAAAATATACATACACATTACAGGTAAAATTATACACAGAAAAAACACAAACACTGTGAGACTCCTGATCAGGACAGAAGTTGTATTACTCAGCTCCGTGTAAAGATGAGTTTGGTTTACGTAGAGGAAATTTTTTAGAAATTTTCATTTTTCATGATTGACAAGAGCATATTTGTATGGCATCATTTTTAAAACTGTTGGCCTGAACCTGTGTCTACTAAAAATGAGCATACATAAAATAAACATTTGAGCTTCCAGTATAGGTAATCATTATTATGTTGCAAGGAAGAATTTTTACATGTGATTTGATTATTACTTTTTCCCTTTTTTGGTAGATGACAAATATCTCACTATCTAAATGTACTTATTATCTATATCTAAACATTTTACAGTCATCACTTTGCTGGTCAGTTTTCACCACCTATTTCTACTCCTGTAATAGAAATCATTGACGTGTGGAAAATCAAACCCTATAGCCTGTAAGGATATAGAGAAGGTATGTTTTATTGGCAATTGCATAAAAGCCCTGGTGCAAGGGGGATAATTCCTCCAAGCTTGCACAATGTCTGGAAAAATCGTGCTACAGATATAGGACAAACTAATACATAATCAGTAGTTTCCTGGAATTCGGATACATATTCATTATACCCCCAAAAGCATGCAGACCCTCCCCTGTTGCGCATGCGTAGTGGGTCATGGGTTGAAGAATTTGTTTTCTTTTTGTGAAGGCTTCTGATCTTCCTCGCCGTAAACTCCTCACAGTGAAGGGGGGCATCCCCAAACTAGTTTTGTCTTGTTCTGTGGACATCTAATCACCTCCCTGCCAGATGTCTCTGGGTTCTCAAACCTTATCAGCATGGCCTTCATCCCCCTCACTATCCGAGACCCAGTGTCTGCTATCCCCCTTCTCTAACAAACTCTACATTCCTGCTTCTATAAACTATCTCTAACTATCCCCCTCTATCCCCTCCCTGTTCTCAGTTACTGTGAAACCTTCTTTCTGCCTTTTACTTTTTCTTATGGGGCTCCTTTTCCACCTTTCATCATAGATTCAAGCCACGCGCAGAATTACATCAGTACAAATCTAATTTTCAATTTGTGAGAATTGACACAATGTAACAGAAGGAAAAAATCACAGAAGAGCATCACCATTTCTGCAACTATTAGGGCTTTAAATTCTGGGATTTTGAAATACCATATGATCCCAGAGGAGTTAAATTCAAGGGCATTCACAAAACACCTGAAATTAGAGCAGGTACCACAAATAAAATGGTTACTTTCAAAGGCTGGGGACAGGAGGGAGCAGCTAATATCAGAATTGCTAAGGAGGGATAAATCTGGGGAAGGCAGAGCTGTAGAAGAACTTGCTTTAGCCATTTATTGATTTTCTGATGTAGTGAATAGAACAAAGAAGAAGAGATTTAGAATTGAACCAAGAGAATGGTGGTGTTCATGCAGCAGTAATTAGAGGTGAATTATCAGGATGTAGAGAGGGGAATATCTGTGGATAAAGGTCCCAGGCTTTTAGAAATTATTATTTGTAGGACTGGAGAAGAGCGCTCTCGCTCCTGAATGGTCCATTAAGTTTTGAGCTGCAAGGTGAATTGGCAGAGAGGCTTACAGATAGGGATGGAGCCTCATCAGGTTAAGGTGAACACTGAGTATGAAATCCATTTACACCAATACTAATGTAGAAGTCTAATTTCAAACAAGTTTGTCCTCATCTTTTTGAAGCAGAAAGGGCAATAGTATTTTAAGACGTCATTGGCTGTCCTATTTCCTTTCCCTCATTTTAAGAAAGGAAAAAACTACTTTATTGTCTGTGGAACTGTATTCCACTGTGGTAGTCACCTTGAGCTTCTCAAGCTACTCACTGGATTGTGGCATTACTGCTGGGAGCATATCAGTCCTACTTTGCATGTGTGGGGAGGAAATGCAGCACAAGGGAGATGAGCTGAGATCACCTAATTTGAAGATAAGGAAAAATGCTGGTGTTGCTGTGGGCTAGTGCACTTTAATATTCTAAACTTAACATGTTTATTTGGGATTTTGTGAATTCTTTAGAACAATAACGACTACAAAAGTACCACACATTCACCATGCATTTCATAGACTCACTACGTCTGATCAATATTATGCTTACTCCTGTGCCAAAGTTGAATGAGTTCCAAATTGTTACCGGGAAAAAAAAAACCTATCTGAGATTTTACTTGAATTGAATTTCTTAGGAAAGATGCATTACTTAGAAAAAAACTTTGCACTGACTTCCAAAATTTCTGTATCTTGTGTAAAGATAATAAATGAATAAAACCAAGACCTTTTAGTAATAATATCACTTGGTGATAGTTCCATGGTTCTTGTTGTTTTTTGTTTCTTTGTTTATGAGTTGTCAGTAAACTGTCATTTAATATGTCCATAGTTTAAGTGAGTAAATCTGAATTATGAAAGATTTTCTTGCTGTTAATGCCATGTGAGAGCTGTTTTCTCTCCATGGGGTTTTTATCACTCCCTGCAAGACATCAAGTTTTTCAAGCTGTGTCAGTGCCATTAGGAATCAAAGAACAGATTTTGATAGCATTTGAGACTGAAGATGGCTAGATGTAGATATAAGGACTGCATATCTTCACCACTAGAAATAGTAACATGCTTATTCTAAAGCATGTGTGTACATGTGATGCCATGAAAGAGTAGGATTTTGAATTATATTCCTATGAGAAAACATTAGGGAATAAGATGAATAAATCAAATTAAGGAATATAAATCAAAATCCAAAAACAGTAGTGCCTCATTTTTCCCTCCTGATGAAAAAATTTAAATGTAATTAAAAACAAAACAAAAACTTTTTTTTCTGTTTCTCTCAAAACAATAACGGTATTTTTCCATCTTTCCTTTAACCAACCTGCTTGGTCCATGAAACTATGAAACTAAGAGAAGGTGTCGTCATTCTGTTTTACGAGAAGCACATTTTAATCATATAGAACTTTTCTATTTGCCTGAAAAAAATCACTGGGAGACAGATGGATTTTTTCTGCTCCAGTACAGAATGCTATCAAGCAAGCTACTATGCTCCCTTTTGTGAAAATAAGTTGTTTTTATAAGCTTAAAATAAAACTTAGTTGTTTGAAGCTACTCTCTCATTCTTAAGTATATTATGATACCAAATCAAAAATACGTATTCTTTCTCTTGAACATATCTATATCATTTAAAGTCAGCATGGAGATTTCCACTGATTCTTGTCCACTCACAACCAACATCAAAGAACAAATACCTCTCCTTTTCCCACTCTCCAAGAAAACTCAGATCTTGCTGAACTGGAGACATAAACTGTATAGATCAGCTTTCTACAGCTATGGGTGCAGTTAAGTAATGGAAGAATATTTTACATATGAACTAGGAATCAGACTGGTTTTGAAATGTACTTTAACACCCCTAGAAAAATGATTGTCTTGACAGCACATTGTATTGCCTAGAGGATATCTATCTTATAGCTAGTTTCAGATTTTGCTAATATGATACTGCAGAGTTTGAGTTTTTTTTCATTCCTGTGCTTCTTTCACAGTCAGTGTTGCAGTGGAATCCAAGAGCGGTCTTTTTTTTTTTGACATTTATTGCCTATTTTGTATATAGGTTTAAGACATGAGCAGTAAAATTTTGCTGCTAAAATTAAAGAGAATCCTGATCACAAGACAGAGCTACTTTGAACCAAAATTCTTCTCATCTGTCTTTCCATGCAAAAGTTGCTTGAATAAAAAGTATCTCCAGAAATATGGTGTGAAAGATATATTCCTGTAGCACAAAGAGATTAGAAAAGAGTTTATTAAACTTCACACTTCTTGGGAGAGAGAATTGAAATGCAATTCATATTTTTTAGATGAGCAATCAGGAAGAAAGGGTTTACAAAAAGAAAACATGCAGCATATCTCCCTGCTGATATATGTGGAAACAAAATCTATCCCTGAGACAAGACAGTGAAATGCAGATGAAATGTGAATGGTCTATATGTGAACTGCTAAAAGGCTTGATTCTAGACTCACAACTGTTAATATCATCTAAATCATGGAAAATGAAATGTATGTGTGTGGAGTAGGGGCGTAAAAGTCAACCCTCTATTCCAAGTAATAGTCTAGAATTAGAACTTTGAATAGATTTAAGCTGCAATTTGAAAAGGAAGAAACATGAGTTTCCTTGTTGCATTGCTATTTCTGCAAGAAAAGCATCCACTTAGCATCAGCACTACAGATCTAAGTGCAGTAATGAACCTTTTAAAGTGTCACTTTTTTTCAACACTAGTCTAATGATAAGAGGGAGAGAGAATTGCAGAATTCATTCTTTATTGTACCACTTAGCTCCCAGAAACTTCATCAAAATCAGGAGGGACCCCTTTTTGCTCTGATTACCTGACCTAGAATCTCTAATCCCCTTTCATTAAAACCATGCCATTTTGTTTCCTCATGAATTGCCTTCTGTGCTTTTGGAAATCACCAGGCACAGACACAGCGCAGATCTGAAGACTAGGCCAGAGCTCAGCTCTGGCACCTGAATAGCACCACTCTGCACTGAGGCAGCTGTTGTTCGGATGTGAGACATAAAACTGACATCCTATTAATGAATGACAGCATTAAAAATTTTACCATACTTGATTAAAACATCTGCTTAGACTTCAAATGAGGTATACAGCTTTCTTCAATATTTCAGTAGCCCTTAATAGCATGTCAGTGTTATTCAAAACTGATAGGAGAGGTACTTGCATGAATGCATTTGTTTTTATGTTCTGTCTTTCCCTTTACAGTGTTTCAGTTGAGCTTCTTTTTTTCCTTTATTTATTTATTTATTTATTTATTTAGCGATACTAAACTTTCATGTTAGTGTTAGGGAAATAAGAGTGATAGCGAAGGAATTTTAACATTTTAAATGTGTCATTTGTTGCTCTGTAGGGACTCATGCATCCCTTACAAGAGGTGAGGTAGCAGTCAAACCAAAAGCAAAAGCAGCGCAGACTTGAAAGACCTCTTCTCCACTTCCTGATATCAAGCAGGTCAGCTCAAACACCCTGTCCCAAAGGACAGCTGAATATGTGCATTTTACAAGCACTGCTGGTCTTTGTACTGGTAAAATGTTGGCTAAAACTTGTCTGCATTATGACTTGACCACTGGGTGATAAACTAGATGTACTCTGTAGTTTTACATTCATGCAATCCAGAATTCCCACAACAGTACACTGATCCAGTTTATCTTAGAAATCAGGAGCTTCTGAAGATTTGCCATCTGGAAGTGTCTGCAGCACAAAATGTCTGAAGCTCTCTCTGCCCACATGGGAAAGGGCATGTTATGTCCATTGCCAGGAGGCTATCGAAATTTGCATTCTGCTTTAGAGCCAGAAGTGCTCAGGGCCATAATATTTCTCTCAAAAGACCGTTGGAAGCTGAGTCACACTGCTGGACTCAGTGATGAAATGACAGAAAGCAGTGACTGTGCCAGTCTGTGCGGTGTAGAAGATCCAAGGCCTTTACGATTTTATCCCAAGCAAAACCTTTTATGATGGGGTTATCTCTGTGAATGTGTTCCATGGGTTTTCAGCATGCCTGTTGTTTCTTCTCACTCCAGTAGCTGCTCGGGATAATTTCAAATCTCTGGAACAGGCAAAAGCACCATAGCACCCAACCCAGTTCAGCTTTCCAAACTCAGAAGCTTTTTTGCCTTGCCAGGAAAAACCAAAAATTGTAACTGCTTGTGATCACTCTCTGTTAAAGATGCTGTGAAAGAAAATCCCTGAATTTTCCGCTAACACCATATTCAGCAGAACAAGTAATCTGATTTTTCACCACTCTTCCCTTTATGAGAACTGTACATAAAACCAATAAGTGAAAATATTGGATTGTTTTAGAGTCAGTTTTTGGAAGTGCGCAATCCTGGTGGAAGCGTGTGGTCCATCCAGAGCGATGTCCTGTTCATAACAAGGAATGCTGTTCTGGCTTCAGAGCTTGCTTAAGTTTATCATGCAAAATACTAACAATGGTGATTTCTTACCCTGTAAAATTCAGGATATGTTATGGTGCAGAAATTTCATTTGTCCAGACTTACTATAAAGATACATCTGCATAGAAACATACATAAAAATAGTCTGAACGATTTGATTTTAGCATATCCACATTCTTGCTTCTTTTTTTTCTTTCTTTTTTCATTTCCTATCCCCTTGGCGCAGATGGGTCAATGAATGCTTCAGCTGTCTAAATATACCCTGAGCAGAATTGCCTCATATCTCCTACCTGTAAGAGTTCAGAGTAAGAATATTTTTGCAAGTGTGCAGCTAAACCAGGATTTTTGACTCCAAAGAGTCTAGTCAGAACTCCACAGGATGTGTTATGATCAAAGAATTGGAAATTATCATACAATCATATACTGATAGAATCATAGGATGGCTTGGGTTGGAAGGGATATAAAAGCCCTAAAGATCATCTGGTTCCAATCTCTCCCAAGAATTGCTTTTTGTCAGTCTGAACCTTTGAATATTGTTAGTTGTTCTTTGAGCGGAGTCAAGCATAAGGTTCCTAGCAAATATATGTCATTGCATGTTTCTCTACAGGAGATAAAGGTTTTAAAAGCCAAATTCTAGTACAAAGCTTACTCACAAAAGTGCAATGTCTTTTCACAATTCAATATATTACATACAAGGTTATTCTGTGAAGTGTTATCCTAATAAAAACATACTGCTATTCTGATAGATTATTACATATTCTGATGCGAGGGAATGTAGTGATGCTATATATGACATCTTGGTATTTCATGGGTTAGTACTGCAAATCTCTCTTGCAAAAACATTACCTGTATGGAATAGCCAGCAATACTGGAATTAAAAATCACAGTTTAAGTAAATTTACCAGGTAGAACCCATGGAGATACATTTCACTTGCTTTGAACATGAAAAACCAGAAAAGTCACAGCTTTTAGCTTAAACTGAGCACAAAGAACACTCAGGAAAAGACTGTCCCTCATAAAGACTTCAACCAACTCTGTAAAATTACCTAGGTTTCTAGACCTGTAATAGATACATATGCATATTTCATGAAGTCCAAAAGAAGCCGATCTAGAAACACTTCTTTTTTTTCCCCACAATTGTTATCATGAACCTTTCTAGATAAAATAAGAAAAATTTAAAAGTTCACATGGGATTTTATTCATTCATTGAGAGCTAATAAATTTAGGAGAAAACCTGTAAAATACATTCAATCTGAGCATTATTACTCTACTAAAAAAAAAAAAAAAAAAAAAAACAAAACAAAACATAGTAACAATGTGCTCAACATAGTATTTTCTATTATTTTATTTGTGATTATAAGTGCAATATACAATTTTTGTAATACTGAGCATAAGGAAGATACTGTCTCCTTTGATTGAGATGGGAAAAATGAAAACATTTCTTGAAGTGAAGCTATTAGAAGTGGCAAGATACTAGCTATAATAAAGAAATAAATGGCATACAAAAATTGATGAAACTGTTAGAATGAGTATTCTTCTATCTGTCATATAAACTAAAGGATTGCTTCAGTGTGTGATTATCTTTGTATGTGGTTTAAAAGTACACTGTCAAGCCATGTCCTACTGAATCTTTGAGAAGAAAAACAAATCTTTGGATGCAATCTAAATGAAAAATGAAGGATAACTTTCAATATTATCTTCATACATCTTTGAAATTCTCTCACTTCTATGTTGCCATTAACCAAATTCAGTCTATAAAAAGTTTTTTACCTGTTACATTTCAGGGATCTATGAAATTGGCTAGTTCTTCAGGAAAGCACAAACACAACTAGTTTAGGAGCCTGGTCAGCAAGTTCTTCTACTAAAAAATCTTGGCTTTATCAGCCCTGTTAGTTTAGATAGCTTTCTTGACAGTATAAAGTTAAAGCTATAAACAGATGGACTTCAGAAAGTTGAAAATACTCCATGCGCTCTATATTGAAGTTATAAATTAATAATTTTAATTTATTCTCGGGTGAATGTCATATGATATTTTCAAGAAGCAGAGTTTTAACACCTTTGAAATTATTTGGGATGACTGTCAATAGCACAAATAGTGTATGATGTTTTTGCACACATCAGCTATGATTCATTATTTTTTTACCTTTATATTTTCTAGCATTTTACCTTGGTTTCATGAATATAATGTAGTTTTTCTCTCTATTTCTTTCTCTGCATCAGTAGTCCACTACTGATTTCTGCTCAGTTTTGACTGTTTGATAAGCAGAATTTAAAGGCTGTGTGATTTCCACTCTGTCAAAAGACACACTGAGTTAGTTACTGCTGTATTGACACCAGTTAATTTTTATTGTCTATACATACCTTCTAGAAAGACACCCCAGCCTGTTTTTCAAATTTGGTGCAAGGTTCATAAAAACTTTATTTGCTCTTTCTGTCACTAGTGTATACTAGTAGGTAATTCAGAAGCTAATTATTGTGAAACTGAGTAAGTAGGACAGCTCTCAGAAGATTCACTGCAGTCAATTAACAGAGGAAATGAAGTCACCAGTGCCTTTTGACACTTGACTACATCAGTACAGCCATTCTCCTTCCAGAACATGGAGGACTTATTTTCATGGAAAGAATATCTGACTACTGGGCACTGACTGCCAACAGGAGAACCAGTTAATTTTGGAAGCTATGAAGGATTTTGTCATTTAAACATCTGTCTCCAAGGGAGAACAGTGAAATAATTGAAGGATTTCATATTTTAAAATTAAAGCGTTCTAATATTGATAGGTTCGTTGCTTTCGATATTTTTTTTTCACTAGAGATCTTGTTTATTCATGATTTTGAGAAAGGTTTATAGTGATGGGCATTTGATGGCAGTATGTTACTTTCAGTGTAATCAGAGAGCAAAGTAATGATAAAGGCAGTATGTTATGTGATGTTTGCTGAGCTAGTAGCGGTGAAAACCCGTATTTAGTTAGTGCTCTGTAGTCAAAGAAATGACTACTCAAATGTTTATGGGAAACAGGTAAACAAATTCATTTCCATGCTTTCATTTTCTTCTCCCCTTTTTCATACACTTTCTTTTAGTTACTATTCTTTATCTTAAAAACAAAGTGAAAATCTACCAAAATATCAGCTTACTTTATACATATTATAAAGCTCTCATATATATATATATATATATATATATATATGAGAGAGAGTTTATACTTTAGTTATTTCATATGTTCTAATCAGTTTTCACTCTGTTGTTTCCACTGTAGTTTTAAGATCACACATAATTTTTCAGAGCACGGGGAGGACCTAGACATGAGAAGGCCATTCTCCTTATTTTCAGTGTACTATCAGCCTACACAGTTTATGTGTGCAGCATGTCCACGTGGTAACTTAAATAGCAGTCTTTGGTCAGATACTACACATACTCTGATGCAGAGTAATCTGATTTTCTCATTTATTTTTAATACTTTTTCATGCACTTCTGAGAGAAGAACTTCACCTTGCTATCTCTTGGTTTATATAAGCTGTGACACATAATGTAAGATTTAATCAAAGATTAATCTTAAGATTTAAAAAAAAATATTTTTTTTCATTGTCAAATATATGTTTCTTTGAGACGTAATTTATGTATTACGCTAATTCGGATATAATATGGGCATTAAATATTTAAGGATAGATTTTCATTCAACTTTCTTTTACTAAGACAAATTGGAGAAATGTGTCAATATTAGTATGGAAATATTTCTCTGAGATTTGAGTAACCCCACTGCAGCAAAGGTAAAACTACCTGGCAGTTTTTCCCCACATTTTCTACAACACTGCATTCTTTTTGTGCATGTTAATTTAGCTATCATGTTGACTTCATAGATATTTGGATGCAGGAGACATGAACTGCTTCTCAGATTACTTCCAAGAATTAAAAATAGCAGTGGTCAGCTGAGCAGAAAACAGCCACGTCTCTAAGGCTTTGAATTTGTACGCTGAATTTCCTAGATATACCTTCTCTAAATTGCCCTCAAGTCATTTTCAGTGTCTCAGAATGCACAGGAAGTTCATCTGTAACTAGAAACCTTGGTCCAGCTGTCTGATCACTGTATCTGTGTGGCAGCCCATAAATAAATACAAGTTTCAATCTAAAATACAGATGAAGAAACACGTGAAAACAAGTTTGGGAGTTCTCATAACAAGAATGGCAGTTCTCATAATGACTTTAAAAATATATATAAAAAAATTTCTGACTCACTTTCCCATGCACAGAATTGATGCAGTGGTGTTATAATAACTGTAACACTGTCTGTGATGTTGGTGTTGTTAAATCTGTGGGATCGGCACAGTAGCAGTGTTTACAGTTTAATGGAAATTCCTATTACTCAGTGTTATCATAAATCCTAAGGCTTTGCAGACAACTGAAAGGGGGTAGATTTTAAGCTGTTATAAGATCAACGTCCAGTTTGGTGAACTCAAGAATGAGGTTATAGACATATAATATTATATACAGTATCATATTCACATATTCTATCTTTTATCACATAAAAGTTCAACATTCTTTAAGAAGGAGCTCTCTTTTAATTTCTGCAAGCTTATTTTTCTACACTAAGACTTGTTTATATTTCTTCTTGGCTTTATTGTATTCACATTGAAAAACAACATCAAATTATGATTATAGCTACTAATCCAACACACACAGCATGAATATTCAGAGTTCTGAATATTCTTAAATTGCTGTGATGTTCCAATGTTAGTATAGCAAATTTTAAGAGCTGAAATTCACACCAAGAAGGAACTTGTGAAGGCATGTGTTTATGAATGCAGTCTTATTTAAACACATTTAGCACAGATTGCTACTTGTAAATAATTATGTTGCATTAATTCTCATAACTTTCTTCTAATCTTCCAGACCAACAGAGAAAAGTAATAATACCACTACCTCTGTACAACAAGAAAGGGAAGTTTTAGCTTAAACTCAGTACTTAATTTATTGTTATAGAAAATTTAAGAAACAAAATTAAGAATAAATATCTCTGAGATGCCAGTTTGGTTTTCCTTTTTGTCTTCTGCATTTTTTTCTGATTTTATCCTATCAGGACAATTCCTTTCTCTCTTTCTCTCTCTGTCATGCACTAATCCTTTTCCAATTTCAGCTGTTACTGCAAGATGGAAATCAAAGCTGATTGCCATGTTTCGAATGCATAATTAATGCATATAGGTGAGGAAAAAAGTCTAGATGATGTCATCATTTTGATGTCTAATTTGCTGTCCTCTGTCAAATCAAAAATACCTCAACCATCTTGGGAAGTTAATCACGTCACAACAGGATCCTGTTACCATTTTTGAAACTCTTATTGTGATGGGACTAGGTGAAAACAGAAATTTATTTGAAGAATTTGGAGAGATACACTATAATTCTACACACCCTGGATTTATGTTTTCAAACCAAAAATATTAAAAATGCTGACATCCATACGTCAAGGTCAAACATAAAGTAAAGGACATACTTTTAATATAACATGGTAGAATGAAAATTACCAAGCTCTTCAGTGGTTCTATAGAAAGAAGTATATCCCAGATTCAGTGATAGAACAGGAGTAAAATGGGAATATATTGGAGCAGTCTGGCCTTTGTATCTGGTTTTCAAAACTAAATGCTGCATTTATCCTTACTCATAAAATCTGATATTTTGAATTTTTGAACTCCCTTTTCCTCAGACTCTTCACGAGCATTCAAGCCTTACTGATTCAAACAATAAAAGAAAACAGATGATTGATATTTATTATATAATTGAGTCTTATAAAAAATATAGCTGTCACTCATAGATCCAGGCTGATTTCACAGTTTTAACTTAACAAAATGCATTGTTCTAACAGAATATTGAGATGTTGCAGTGTAGCTTAGATGCTTTTACATTTCCTCCAGAATTATGATCTTATGGTTTAAATCAACTTATATTTTTATGCTTAGTTCCATAATGAGCACTTTTCAATAAATAGTTATATTAATTCCTTCTGCTGTTCAGCTACTTTATCTTCATGCAAAAGAGTGGTGAATATAAACAGAAATAATGCAGTGCCTAAAATGCAGGAGCAGAAAATGTGAACTTTTCATCCTGCTGTAACATCTCAAACAAACACTGTGCAGCAAGTAGAACAGGGCAAAACACTTTTTGCTATTCTGAAACATAGGTATGCACCCACTTACTCTCAATTATCTTCAGAATGTCTTTGGAGGTAGTGGAACTTTTTGTACAACAGAAACACGGTCTCCCCTTGACTCCATCTGTGGTTTCTTTGTTTGAAAGCCATTACCTCCATTGTTCATGTTGGACCTCCCATGTCTCTCAGTGAGAGCTCTGCCTGCAATATGAGCACGCTTTCAAATTTAATACAGAACTCATCATCTCTATAGTTCTCAGTAGTGTAAAATTGAAAAGTGAAAATATAAAGGCTTAAATTTATCTGTTGTGAGAGTAAATGTATTGTAAAGGTAAAATCATATTTAGAACCCAGTTTACACAATTGTTGAAGGCACCTGTTTCTTTTGATTCCACTCTTTTTACAGAATATTGTTTTATCAGTATTCAAGATACATAATAATAGTCACACAGCAAATAAATATTTCTGCCAGATGTTTACAGCATACTGTAACAGATGAGAATGAGTTACAAGAAAGGTAGGATAGAGTAACACCTTCTATATGAGAATGCAGATAAGGATTTTTCCTGACCAAAACAACAACAATGATTCATTTCTGTACATCACATCAGCTATTCAACTATTTTATGATGAAGTGATTAATTACATATCAAAAAGCAGCATTTTCGGTTGAAGATATAGATGTCAGGAAATACCCTTTGTTTTGAAAGTAATACCAGCAACTAAATTTAGTCTTGTGATTTATTTTATATTTTGCATGATTTTAAAAGGTGGGATACATGTCATGAGAAAATTGCTTCTGAATATCACTTTCCTCTTATTTCCAGAAGTAAAAATGTGAATAAATGTTTTAGGACAATTAATAACTTGAAAAACCATTTGAGCAGATTGGTCACTTTCTGACAAAGAAGAGCAAATCTGCAAAGTTAACTTTTTCACCAAATTGTCACCAGCTTGTAGCAAAAATTATATTTGCTTCTCTTTGCTGAATATTACTTAAAAGTCCATAAATCAACTTATGAGACACAGAACTAAAGTCATCAGTGGTTCTTCCCAAATAATAAAAAAGAGAAACCTACAAACGCTTTAAGAAATGCCTCCAATTTTCTATGACAAAATCATTTTAAGTTTTTCAGGTTATGTGCTGTGCAGAAATATTTTCTTGAGGAACTAAAATTTACCTCCAGTGGAGTGAGTCATTTCTCATCTTTCGATGATCAATTCACATTCAACTTCTGAGGTTATAAGGGGATAAACTTATGATTTAAATTCTTTTTTAATAAAGCCTTTTCATATGCACATAATTCCTGATCACCGTCCAATATGCTAAAGACTGGTCAATAGTATGCATGCTCAAAAACAGCTTTGTGGAGTTTTCTCTTGTCCTTTTTGACATTCAGTCCAATGAGTATTACTATGGGTATTACTATGAGTATTACTACTAGCTCCATCATCACCTTCTTGCAGGACCAAAATGAAACGATTTTAAAGGACCCTTTTCTACAAGATGCAGTGGCAGAAGTATTAGTAGTTAGTATCAAACAGGAAGGTAACAAATACTTCCATGGCTTGAGATACGGTATGATGGGGCAGATAGGAATTTCTGAATTGTAACTTTTTGGCCTGCAGTTTGTTCCATGGTTGATCAGTATGTGGTGAATCTGCCACAACTTTCCAAATTCCAATTGGTACAAAGCTGTAGAAATTACACGTGAGGGAATCTTATCAACACTTAATATCTAATGGGGTAGGCTCTTTAGGGTAGAGGCCAAACTCTTTTCTGCAGTGCCCCATGACAGGACAAAGGACAGCATGCACAACCTGGAACACAGGAAGTTCCAGTGAAGTTGAGGAAAAAAAATACTTACTTGGAGGGTGACACAGCAGCTCTCTAGATAGATGCTGCTTGGAAAGGCTGTGGAATCTCTTTCTCTGGAGATGTTTAAAACTGGACTGGACACTTTCCCATGTAACCTGCTGTAGGGAACCTATTTTAGCAGTGAGTTGAACTCGGCGGTCTCTAGAAGTCCCTTCCAACCCCTACAACTCTGATTCAGTGTGACTCTCTTAGCATATTTTTCTGATCTGTTTCTTTTTCATTTTACAGATCTGTGAAGTAGTTAAGAAAAATAATTAAAATAAAAGTCATTAGATTTCTGAAGGGAGAAGGAAAATTATTTGTACTTGTGTCTACTATAGACTCATTAAATACATTTAGTTAATAATTTTTTTACTCTTTATGTGAAAGTTTCTGTTTCTTTGAGTCCTAGGCTGGTGCACAAATTTTAGCTTTCAAGTTTGACTGTTCTAAGGTAATTAAATGAATTCATGGAGGATAAATCCAGCTGTGTGTTGTTAAACACAATTACCCATGCATGCTATTATGCTCAGGGAGTCCAACTAGAAACAGATATAATAATTACTAGCTGGGAACTAAGTACACAGATTTCTCTACATACACCCCTTTCTTTTTCCTACACTTCTCCTAAGCATCCATTGCCAGACTCAAAATATTTATCTAAATTAATCTTTGGTCTGAGCCAAGCAGCCTGTGCTTCAAATCAGATACATCAATACCACAGTCTCCTCTTACTCCATACTTGAAATGTATCCAAACACACTGTCACACATTTCAAAACATTAGAAAGAAAAGCAGGAGAGAAACAACACTAAGTTGGTCCTTTCCTCAAAACAACTTCACACGCCTCTGGGTCCTTCCTGAAAAATATTCATTTATTCTGCTCCCTAGAAATTATTACTGGTTTAAGCTTCTAAGTCATAGAAAATTCAATGTGTTACTTCTGTGTGCTTTAGATTCATTTTTACTCCACAAGTTTTAAAGTAGAATCTTCCTTTCTGCAATTTAAAGCTTTTGTTTCCTTTTTGTAGACTTAATAACTCTGGTATGTTCTTTCTTCCTCCAAAAGTCATAACTCTTAGATGGTTGATCAATCTTTTTGCTGTCCAAACAGTCCACTTCATTTTTGAATTGTGGTGCCCAAAATGAACACAGTACATCACCTAAGGCATCACCCATGCTGAAAGCAGTAATTACTGTATGTCTTGCAGTCTGTATGCCTGTTTATACTTCCCAGTGTGATGCTTTTTCACAACAGCATGACTTTGTTCACTGTAATGTGTTTTCCTCTGCAGAGATATATTATTTGATAAATAACATGGTACCATGTGTAGTCAAATACACGTTTATATTTGGGAAAGGAATTTCCAGAGAGTCTTTTAATTTTTCAGGAGAAAACATACACTCTATATTTTATTGATTTTGGTAACAAATTAAAGTTTTATCGACTCCACCATGGGGACATTTCTATTCTAACTGTTCAGGAGATTTGGTCTTTGAATGTTGTGCATTTTCCTCTAAGTAATTACACACATTTTATTTTATAAACATGCTTTGAATCTTCGCATAAGAATAGAACTACCTAGGCAACCTAAACATGGTACATATTTATATACATCATAAAAAGCAAAATTAAAGTCTTATCTAAATTCAAGTCACTTCTCACAGAAGTATAAGCTTCCTGTCCTTTTATGGCTTTTCCAAATATGACCCTCCTCCCTTCCAGTTCATCCAGAACAGAAAAGCATCCTAACCACCTTCTTCTTGGCTCCTTTCCAGGAGGTAAATGAAAGAAAACATGTTTTCAGGATCCTGTGAAAGAGGTAGCCTCCACCTGAGTTTTCACTCTTGCATCTCTGTATATACCTCTCTGTAGTGGAGTTCAGTAAGAAGCTCCTGTCCTCATTAACAGGAACTAAAGGTTTCACAGTAGGACTGCTGAAATCTGTTTCCTCAAGTAGCAAGTTGCAAGTGAAGTGTTCACCTTCATGTTTCACTGGGATTGCTAAGTCTCAGTCCACTGTTTCTCTGATGCAACAGCCTGTCCTAATCAGTAGTTGTTTCCTAAGTGTTCAAGAACATACTTGTTCTTTCAGAAAAAAAGTGAAGAACTGCTAGAAATCATCTGAGTCTCTTCACCAGACATATTACTTCTCTTTCAAACTGTGCACATAACCACCTTGCAATAAAGTACAATTTCACTGATAACCTTTGGTTTTGTCAAGGATGGACAGCATTTCATTGGGCTGTAAGTTTTCAAGAATGATACCTAGAATTCAAACTATGGAGAAAAATCATCATTTATATTATATTTTATCTCTTCCACCCTTTTTCACACTTAGTTTGGTCTCCCTACCTAGAAGCAGAGAACAAGTTGATTCCTCATTTAAAACCCTCCTACTAATCTACATCCTTCTTTAGACCCTACACATATTAATTCATCTAAGTATTAGGTCCAACACTATCCCAGCTGAAAAGGTAGCTCTGCAGTTGTGTATCTGATCATATAGAGCAAGGAAATGGTTGTGGATTCTGCTTTTCTGAAAAGCTCTGGTCTACAGAAGTCACTGAAAAGATATGGTGCCTCAGCCCTGACTGATAATGGTTAAAGGACGTGATTCAATCACTTGCTTGTTTCCTTCTGCTCATACTGTGTGTTATGTCTTATGACATAATGTTATGTTTAATATTACATTATGATATAATGTTATGTGTTATCACTCTCAGTTATTTACTTTAGTGTCTTCAGTTATTTCAACTTTGCATAGAGATTTGCCATCATATTCTAGTCTCGTATGATTTCAATAGGCATGTACAGATGCTGGGCATTTACATAGTGTTTCACTATTATTCAGGGAAAAAATGAAATGCCTAAACATATTTCAGAAGAATGCAATTATTAAACAAAAACTTGTGTTTTCTAGTTCAGTAATCGTGGGTTGATCACACTTGTATATGCACATCGTGCCACTCACACATATTCTTAATTGACCAGTTACTGCTACCTGGCCAGGTCTGCTCCTATCTCCCATTCAGCTTTTTGTATACTTCTGAGTAAAAATACAGTCAGATATAAAAGCAGCATAGTATTTTGAAAAACTTTATTTTAAAAATTGCTCTATGTTAAGTTACTACAGGATGGTCACAGCTCATACCTGAGATTTTGGAGGTGAAGATGAATTCCTAGCTCACTTTGAAACAGGTTAGGCAGTCTCACTTGAAAGGGAGTTAGAGGACTGCAGTGCTCGATGAAAAACAGTCCATCTGAGACGATAGCACAAAGCCTTTTTTCAAGGGCTGCCTGGCAAAGTGACTCAGTGATGCCAGTCTTTATATCAGTCATACCTCCCATTTATTTTTATTGATTCTGATGTGGTACTTAGCAGAATGTATCAAGAGCTCTAATCTATATTCAGTGCTGCACAATTGCTAGCCCCAAGATGTGATCTATTTCTCATTTTTTGTTTTCCTCTTTTTCATTTTAACAGTTAAGGCTTAGAATAATGAAAGAGGTTAAGCAGATGTTCAAATAAGTCTGAAACATTTGTTTGTTGACTGATACATGCTCATGGTGCATTATAAATAACAAATAATGTTGCCAAGAATCACAACAGCTTGTCCCCAGGGAACAAATAATGATATTTAAACCCTATTTCAGCAAAATACTTGAAAACACACGTACTTTCTAGAATTCACATCTGATGTACTACATCAAGATAGTCTTCAGTGTAGCTAGGGCACCACAAGCAGGGACTTGCTATGTGCAGAGCTCAGAAAGAAGGGAAGTGGGTATAGTTTATGAAACCACGCATAAATCTGGCATCTGCAAGGAGGTTTGTGGAAGCTCCACAGAAAGAGGCCTGGGATGAGCTGAGAGGAAGATGAAGGTGTGGATAGGTACACCGAGGAGCATGCAAGCAAGCATAATTCTTCAGTTTCCACTGCGCTCCAACATGACTGTGGAAAGAGAGGGTGGAAAAAGAGACATGCTGCTGTCCTCCTGCTGGTGCAGTGGCATGAGATTCAGTTACAATGTCAGCAGAAGCATCAGTATAGTTTTTTTCTTTAGGCAATTAATGTGTCTACCAAATCGATCTTACTAAAATTATTAAGTAATTTTCTGTGAGCCACTGGACACTGAGCTTATCCCTGTTAGCATAAATAAAAATTAATAAGCCAAGAAAACACACTTTGAAATCTCATGGCTTGTAAACTCAATAAATTTTTAGTGTGAAGATGAAAAAACGGTACATAGTGCTGAAAATTCACTATCTGGATCTTCTTTATTCCCTGCTTTAATAATGATCTAAACCTTACTTTAAATCTGTGCACGGAAGTATAGGCAGCTGATGTTTTTTAAGACCCTTATTACTCTCCTTCTGTTAGGACAGCAGACTTTTCCACCTGGAGTTTGGCTGAAAGTTACTGAGTTACTCCTCAGAACATAAAACTAGCATAGTAATCTACTTGATTCTTCATTGAAAACCAAATTACATCTGCTCTACAGAGCTATGCTATTTTCTTACTACTGATTGGTAAATTAAATGAAAAATTCTTCATTTCGTAGCACAGTATGTAAGATGCTAACAAGGATGATAACACAACATTTTATCACTCTCAGTTATTTACTTTAGTGTCTTCTGTTATTTCAACTTTGCATAGAGATTTGCCATCATATTCTAGTCTCGTATGATTTCAAGAATGATCTGTAAACTGGAGTAATAAACCGAGGCTCCTGTGAGATTAATATTCTCTCTGATGGTAAACAGCTCTGGATACCCTTTAAAATTTAGTTGGAAAATATATTGGTCTTTATTGGTCTGAATAATGTTCTTTCTTTACACATTGGTGAGATGTAGGTGATTAATACAGTGGTAATGATAGAAGAGAATTTGTCTTCTGCATCTACAATACTCAGCTAACTCTTATATGAAATCTCTCTTCAAAACTCAGAAAATTCCAGATCAGGATTTTGAATGCCATCCTTTTTTCCCAAGTAGAGGCATATTCTATGTTATTCTTATGCAGAGTGATATCAAATGCTTTTTGTGTTTTGTTGTTGTTGTTGTGGTTGTGGTTGTTGTTGTTTCTTTGTTTTTTGGTTTACATAGGTACATTTTATTCATTTAAAAAAAAAAAAACGCGTTTGAAAGTTTTATTTACTAATTAATATGTCTAAATGCTTATTGTTTTTGTTTGTTTGTTTGTTTTTTATCAAGAAGTAAAGAGAAACGTGTTACAATGACATGGAACAATCACTGATCACAATTACAGGGTACAATCTTTACAATGGATTTGATCTAAATGCTGAATAGTTCTGAGATTTAATGTTGTTAGCATTCATTGAGGAACTGCAAGTATCATATTCCTTTTCCAACTCCAGCTGTGTAAATCCAGTATATGATTTAGATGTCTCGTAATTTTATTCTTACTTAACAGACAAAGACAGATATCGATCGTTAGATATTTCCTTTTTAAGAGTTTGTCTAAAGTAAATAGAGTAAGGCCTATGAAGGAACATCTTCCCATTGATTAAGCATAGTTGAAAATAGATTAGATGAATCCTACTTTGTGTGTTTTTGTCCTATACATTTTGTCCATTGTACAAGATGTTGCATTAAACAATTTTCAGTTATTCCCTTCAAGACAGGTAACAATCTGGTTATTAGATTAAAAAATAAAAAAATTAAAAAAAAAAGACAACTTGCTCATAATTAACAGATCCAGGCCATGAAATCATAGCCTCTTTAAACTTAATACAAAACTGAAATCATAGAGGCAATGTCTGAGACATTACTAATAGAATACAAATCTACTGCTAGTCCTTCTGTTCTTCCCACACTTTTTATCTGGCATGCAAACTTTTCTAGCTGGGCAAATTTATCTTAGAAATACACTGAATGCTTCTTTCCTGATCATGAATTATCTGCAATTACTTTTAATTTCCATAAATGAACACCTCAGATAGAATGAAAATTTTATGAAAGCTCAAGCCTATAGCCTTTCAAATACTATTTGGATCTTACAGGGCTTCTGGGTAACTTAGGGTATCTATTTCTCCCTTAATTCTGTGATTTTATTTTTGATAATTTATTTTTACTTCTTTACTGGAGACAAATCGCTTACTTCTATTTTTGTGTCTTATTTAAAGGATTAAGAGTACATAAATAGGCAAAAGATAGCCAAGAAGAATTCATAGGTCTATATAAAAAATCTGGCAAAATGTTTCCAAAGTAAGTGTTCTCAAGAGTCTTGTTTTGTCTTTAAAAAAAAAAAAATAGCATTTCAGGACAATAAGAGTGTTTTACTTTCATGGCTGTTCTGTTACCAGTGTGATGTGAATGGATTGTATCAGCTTATTTTCCAGGAGAAAGTTATTTTTCAACATAAAACGCACCACCAAGACTGTCTCTTTGATGTCTCCATGGTCTGTCTTTAGAATATACTGTCTTGGGCAGCACATAATGCCATCAAAACTGATCTCAACTTTGATCATAAATCATTCTGATATCAGAATAGACAGAAGGAACTTAAAATACCACTACCTATATTGTACTGAAATTAAGGAAATAGAGAAAGCTTATTTTTCTATCTATTCTTATTTTTCTATCTATTCTTATCTATTATTTTTCTGTTTTTCAATATTACTAGATTCTCTAGAAGAAAATTAATTTCTCAATAACATTTTTAAAGAGTTAAGTAAACTAAATGCAAACTCATGCTGCAGGCCTCTGAACCATTCAGTTTGAACAGATTGAAAAGTAAGTCTTAACCCTTCTTGTTTTTACATGATCTAATCAAACCGTTGGCATATATGAGACTGAAAAAAATAAATTCACAGTTAAAAGTTATGCTGAGTATATGAGAGAAAGATCACTCTTACACTGAAAGTTGTGAACAGCTGGAATAAAGAAAATGAGTTTGTTATAGCCCGACGTTTTCACTTCCCTTTATCAGTAGGCACTGTGTTTGTAGCTGCAAGGGAGAATTATCTATACAAGATGAATACACAGTGTTCGGGCATGGCCTGCCAAACATCCTCTGCAACATAAAAAGAAGGAAATGGTTCGGTGGTTTTTGCCCAAAGACAGTGAAATACATTACCCAAATATTGTCTATCATCTCTCATCCAAAACCAAGTCTGGAAATCGATCCCTGGTTGCAACAGATTGTTATGTGTGACCCTCCGTGAAGGTTACCTCTCAGAGTTACCATTTAGAACAACCAACAAATTTGCCGTTTCTCATTTTACCAAGGTTTCTGGAAGATTAGCTGCTTTGCTTGCTGTTTCTTGTGTCACAGAGTTTGGATTTCCTACTTCCTACTGTAATACTATTTCTGCATTATTCTGATTTTTGTTATAACGTACTGAATGTTTTAATATCATGGTGATATATATTTGGCAAGAAGATGGGGGGGAGGTTGAACGAGTAGCATGACTTCCTTTTTCTCAGTCATTATTTGTGCTTCATCCAGAACAATTTTAATGAGGCTTCAGATGAAATATGTGAGTCTCATCCCCTTAAGCAATATTTTCAAGTACAGAAATATAAAAGACGAGATTACACAGTACCGGTTGTTAAAGCATGTATAATTGCTTGTGTTTTTTAAAAAACAAATAGAAGTAAGAATAAATTGTGTTTCTTAAAATATAATATCCTGATCGTTCAAGCATGACAAGAGAAACTATTCGTGCACATGTTATTACAATGCGGAAAAACAATTTGTATGCATCTGCTGTATTTACTGTACTATCTTTTCCAAAGATAAATTGCATGTATTAATGCTCGTAGAAGACGTATGTACTGTAATATATTTTTTAATGTTATATTTTAAGGAAAACCAGAGGTCAGAATGCAAATTGGTGATTTTACAGTGCCTTTAAATAAGAATTGTTGGAGTATGGCTAGATTTAAAGCTTGAGTGGGGCACTACCACAAGTCATTTTTTATAGTTTCCCACTATTTCCAGGCTTTGCAAAGTCATCATCTACAGACAAGGTTACCTTCTGCCTTTGCAAATATTTTACTGGGTTTTCATGAAATGGGGTTTTAATGAAACATTCCGAGTATGAGGAGTAGAATTTGTAACATATCCCCTGCCCACTGTGGGATACTCTATCAAGATGTCAGGAAGCAAGGATGTGATCCTAAGAGGTTCAGAGCACCTTTAACTCATATTACAGCTTTTCCTAAGATTTGAGTGATGATTGGCATTCTCCAGGGGTTGGTGCTGGGACTGGTGTTACTTACATCTTTATAGGCAACATGGATAGTGGGATCGAGAGCATCCTCAGCAAGTTTGCAGACAGTACTAAGATGAGTGGTGCTGTCGATGCTCTAAAGGGAATGGATGCTATCCATAGGGACCTGGACAGGCTTGAAAGGTGGGCCTATGCCATCCTCATGAAGTTCAGCAAGACCAAGTGCATGGTTCAGCCCCTGCGTCAGGGCATTCCGAAATCATTCACAAGTTCTGTGGAGAATAGATTCAGAGCAGCCCCAAGGAGAAGGATTTGGGAGTGCTGGTTGATGAAAGATTCAACATTAGCTGGCAATGTGTGCTTGCAGCCCAGAAGGCCAATGGTATACTAGGTTGCATCAAGAGAAGTGTGACCAGCAGGTCAGAGGAGGTGATTCTGCCCCTCTACTCTGCTCTCATGAGAACCCACCTGGAGTACTGCATCCAGTCTGGGGTACAAGAAGGACATGGAGTTGTTGGAGCAGGTCCAGAGGAAGGACATGAAGATGATCAGAGGTCTGGAACACCTCTTCTACAAGGACAAGCTGAGAAACTTACAGCGGCCTTCCAGCACCTGAAGGTGGTCTACAGGAAAGCTGGGGAGAGACTTTTTGGAAGGGCAGGTAGCAACAGCATGATGGAAAATGGCTTTAAACTGGAAGAGGGTAGGTTTAGACTAGATATTAAGAAGAAATTCTTTACTGTGAGGGTGGTGAGACATCAGAATAGGTTGCTCAGCGAAGTTGTGGATGCTCCTCCCTGGAAGCATTCAAGGCCAGTCTGGATGGGGCTTTGAGCAACTGGGTCTAGAGGGAGGTGCCCCTGCCTATAGCAGAGGGGTTGGAACTAGGTGATCGTAAGGGTCCCTTCCAACCCAAACAATTCTATGATTCTATGATTTTATGATTCTACAATTCCAGTCCTATTTCTCATCATACTGAGGTCCCTGGTTAACTTGTTTTCAGAAAGTGGAGGTGCTGATCAAGGGAGAGCAGGCTCTGCCTGTCCAGTCATGCTGGGAATTCATAGCTGCAGGCTTCCCACAGAGAGGTCTGAATTCTCTTTACTCCTTACCAAGAGGTCTGTCAGTCTGTGGGATAATTTCCCCCTGGGAGATAAGTAGAGTTCCTGTCTGTGGATGCTTGTAAAACCTGACTGCACAAAAACATGAAAAAAATTTCATAGAAACCATGCTGGAAAGATAGAAATGGTGAGCTAAGCTGGCTTTTCTCTCTGTGAACTCTGAAAATATTTGTAGATTCAATAGTCTGTATATTTTCAGAAAGAAAAGAGATATTTTAAACCTTAACCCTGAAGGCTTAAATCATTGTGACTGCATGTCTTGCATATGGACACAATCTTCCCACTTGAGAGTTTTTCTTAGAGTCAGTCACAAACAACAACAAAGAAACCACAATTGAACGAATTTTGGTCGATCATCCTATTTATAATGAAAGTTTTCTCTAGGAGGCTTTGGCCAGTAGGTTATTTCTTAAAATCTTACCTGATTTTCAAAGACTACAGCTTTAGTCTTAATGTGGCCAAAAAGTCCGTAGAGAATAATAGACTCTTGTGTATTAGACAAAGGATCACAACGTATTGAAAATGTAAATTGCAAGTATTTAATGTTTATAATGAAAGAGTTCAGGATAAATGGCATATGCATTGAAGCAACAACACTAATTCTGCTCTTGATTTTCTGAAAGATTGATCTGAATACACAAAGTAACAGCTGCCTGGTCAAATACCTTTAAAAATTCACCCTAGTACTATTAATAAGAGCTCTCAGTGAAGTGCATCATAACACCATGGAGACGTTACCACACCTCAGCAAGTAACACTGAGCACTGTTCAACATGTCTTGCTTCAGTGGAATTCTTCAGTTTCCCACAGAAAAGAAAATGAAACTTGTGTGTAGTTTGAACCAGCTGGCAGCTCTTTCAATTAGATAGGCATGAGATACTGATAAGATTGGACGCTCCTCCAGATGCTGCCACAATTAAAAAGAAAACAGTTTTCCTTATAATGAGATGCCCACATAATTTCTAGATGTCAAGAGACTGGCATATTTTGACAATTTTATAAAAGATATAAAATGGTATCTTTTCTTATCTAGGATCTTGGTTTTTTCCCCTAAGCAGCGCTGCTCAAAAAAAAAAAAAAAAAAAAAAAAAACAGAAATCCAAGCCCAAAAACCTGGATTTGCTTGAGAACTTTAATGGGAATTATAAGACTTGTTCAGAATGTAACAGCAATGAACTACTCTTCTCTAGATGTGCAAATATATGAAGGCATTAAAATACCCACCAGGGGCTTTTGCTTGTGCTTTGTTAAGTATGCAGAATAGTGGTAAGGAAAACTCAGAAGATTCACAGGCTTTATTTCCTTTTCACTATGGCTACAATTTGAACAAGTGAAAGAAGTTATCGAAAATTAGGTGAGACGCCTTGTCCAGACTAGACACTTGGTTTTAGACTGCTTGGTATATTTCTCCCCTTCTTACACAGAAGGAAGCACTTAAAGTATCTGGTATTTCAGATGGAGAAACTGCATTTCTTCAGACCTTTGCAAGCCGTTGCACCAGTGCAAAATAAAAGTGTTTCTAGACCGGATGTGAATCCCTCTTTGTGTAGCTCTGCAAAATGTGGACGCACTCCCACATTCTAATTCTTGCTACATACTACTAATGTTACAAATTAGAGGTGTCTCACCTACACTAAGGTGGCCTCCACCAGCGCTGATTGAACTATAAGCCGAAGGAAGATGCCAGAGTTCATAGAACACTGGTAGATTACTTCAGGTTGTTATATATATATATAGAAATAATCTGCATTATGGTTAGTCAGTAACTATGAATTTCAGTATCCTGCACCTCTATGAACTACTGCTGTATACTAATTAATTTATTTATAGCATTAGTAAAGAATATGAATATAGCTTATCTAGCATACTGTCTGTCTGTAATATTCCACATCTTTCACACAGAATTTATCCTGCAACAAACTTATATCCAAGTTATTGTGTTTGCTCCAGTGTGAGAAAATGTCATCAGTCTGTAACTGTGACCAGCCTGACAAAAACGCTGTGCCTTCAGCACAGTGTAGTGACACATCACCTAACACTTCCCTGGCACTGTGAAAGAGCAGTTCTTCCCACTCTTTGGAAAGGAACATATCCTATGGAAACTCCTGTCTCATGTCATCTCTCTTGAAATTTTTCCAATTCCTGAAGCTGAATGAAAATTATATTTGCTTTTTAGAAACAAAGATTAAGGTATCAGCTTGAATTTCACATGTATATGATAGCAGGGTATGGTAGCAAAGGCAAGACTAAATATTCATCAGATGGCTGAAGTCATTCACTAGTGTAGATCATCAGCTGGAGAAAGGCTGCAAGATTTTATTATTATCTACCATAAATAAATAAGATTTAATGCTGACACGTTGACATTTGAGAATATTACATAAAATGGTCTTAAAAAACACAAAATTAGTCTTGGTAAAGCTATCCCAATAAGTTCCCATAGGTGAAGCAGACAACTAGGACCTCCATTATTGCCTTTTAGCATATGGTCAATTTCAGATAAATAACATTTTATCCAAACAAGCAAACACATCGCATGCTGGTTTAAATTCTGTAGTTGGTTTCTTATCAGCATTCTAAGCTTTTAAAAAAGACTTTAAAAAAAAGAATCTTTCCTTCTTAAAGTGTATTCTTAATTGCTGAATAATTTAGCTCCTAGGTATAGGTAAAACTATTAATCAAACTATGAGTCGGCATCTCCTTTTCATAAACTCCACAAAGATAACTCCGTGATAGCCTCAAAGTCAGTAAACTTGGTCATCAGTCAGTTCCTTGCAACTCCAAACTGCCGGTCATCCTAGAGACTCATTTAATACAACTCTCCATATATTTGCTGTCTGATTTTAATGTTCAGAATATCTGCTGTCAACAAAGAAAAATAAAGGGAAATGAGTTTTGATTTGCATCCTTTTATGATAAGGTATTCCAGGAACATATTGTCTCTATTCCTCTTACTGATGGCATTTAGAAGTATGCCTTTATGAGTCATTTCTTTTTGTTCACTTTATTTTGTTGTTTTATCTTTTTTTTTTTTTAATGGTAAGGTTCTCTCTGTTCCTTGAAGGTAGAAAGTTACAGAATTTAAGTGAAGATAAAAACCAGAGCATTGCTGGGATTGTAAAAAGAGAATGCTTTGGGCCAGAGAAAGGAGAAAATTACATGTGGGGTAGGGGGCAATTATTGTCCAAGCCAAAGAATCAGATGATTTTCAGCTTAGATAGTGACTGGTGGCTAAATGAAAGCAACAGTACTAAACTTTCCCTTTCCATCCACACCCACGGGAAAGCAAGCCCAGTGTCAGGAAGAAGTTGGTCCTTGTGAGGTTCAACAAATCCAAGTGCATCTGGATTGAGGCAACCTCCACTACCAATACAAGCTGGGGCATAAAAGGATTGAGCACAGCCCTGCCAAAAGAGATCTAGGGGTGCTGGTGGATGGTAAGTTGGATAGAAGTCAGTAATGTGCCCTTGCAGTATTGAAAGTCAACTATCTCCTGGGCTGTGTGAAAAGAACCCTGGCCAGCAGGTCAAGAGAAATAACCTTTCCCCTCTTCTCTGTGTTGGTGAGGCCTCATCAAGAATAGTGCATCCAAATGTGGAGTCCTCAGTACAGAAGAGACATGGATGTCTTCGAGTGCATCCAGAGGAGAGCCACAAAAATGATCCAAAGGATGGAACATTCTCTCCCACGAGGACAGGCTGAGAGAGCTGGGGTTGTTCAGCCTGGAGAAGAAAAGGCTGTGAGGTAACCTGATAGTGACCTTTTTGTGTCTAAAGAGGAACTACAGGAGAAAAGAGAACAGATTCTTTAGTAGGTTCTGTGGTGATAGAACAAAGGGCATTGATTTCAAGTTTAAAGAGGGTAAATTTAGGTTAGGTATAAGGAAGAAGTATTTAACAATGAGAGTGGTGAGGCAGTGGAACAGATTTCTCGGAGAGGTGATTGATGCCCTGTCCCTGAAGACTTTCAAGGCAAGTCTGAGTCAGGCCCTGGACAACCTGGTCTAGCTGTGAATATTTCTGTTCATTGCAAGGGAGTTGGACTAGATGACCTTTAAAGTTCCCTTCTAACTCTAAGGATTCTATGATTCTATAAAATGATTTAATTGTTTGGAGAAAAAAAGTTAGAATAATTGTTTTCCATGATCTTTTGGAAGATTTAGAATTAAAGTTATATGTCATATGTCACGTAGCTTTGATTTCCCATAATGCACACAAGGTTATTTTTCTATTGTCACTTGGTTATCATGATTTGTCCATTCAGTTATGAAGTATTCATTGTCATTTATGTCTTTTCAAGTTCATTCTGCATGTCTGTAAATTATAAACCTTTATTGGAGTTGGCAATGAGCTAGAATTTCACTAATGACTTCAAAAATTGTCAGCCTATGCTTCCAACTTCTTCATATCAGTGCCAGATTTGGAAAATAAATTCTTCTCCAGCTTTCTGTGCCAGAAAACAGTTGAACAAATGATAGTGAGGGGAGAAGAGTACAGAGAAGAGAAAAATGGAGAAAGGGGATTGAAATTAATTTGGTTTTTAGTCTGAGAAAGGAGTACTTTTATGACAGTAGACTACTATATGCCGAGTCATTAAATAAAGATAATTCCAATGAAAAGGTCTTAAACCCAGACAGAAACCAGAAATATCCACCATTGATTATTGCCTAGGATTAAATCTAACAGTAAATGGAAATTTAGGACCATATTCCCTCAAAGAATATTTTCTGCTAGATTAAGCTGAAAGTGTAGGACATCATCTGGAGCATAGGAAAAAATTATACTTCTAATAAAAATATAGGGAGAGCTTCCCAGGAGTGGGAAAGATGAGCTTAAGCGCTTAGCCCTAGCACTACACTGGCATGTTTTGTAACAGCAGGTCAGGAAGCAGTCTATACTGCAGCTCTCAGAGAAGTCAGGGCTCCTTCCTTCTGACTGACAATAAAATTTGCTCTGAAATATTTATCTTTCTTTTTCATTCCTCAGTTTTGCATACACTGAAGCAAATTAATATACTTTAAAGAATCATATTTCAGTGTGCAACTTTCAAGCTGAAACACAAGTGATCTGAGGAGTTTTTCTAAGAATAATAGACTTATGCAAACTTACAGTTGGTGTTCTAGCAATGCACAAAAACAGCATGATGAAAGAATTTCTCATTTGAAACCAAACTTGATATCAAATCCTTACTGATTTGAAGTTATGCTTTCTTTTCTCTAAAGCCAACTAGACTCTTAGCTGTATATCATTGATTGCTATTACCCTGTTTGTCTTCCACTAGCAGTTTATCTTTAGCATAACTCTGGTTGAAGTGCTTTATTTTGTTGATTAGAGACTCTGATTTGCAGACAAAACCAAAAGAAAGAAATAAAAGGAGGGTATGCCAAGATTGTGTTTTTCAGTCTCTTTCCTTCTATTTTTTTAATTGTTATTTTATACTTTTGTTTGTTTGTTTGTTTCTTCTTCTGATTGGTCACTGTGGAAAGACTCTAAACAAGCTATAATAATTCATGATGACACATTGCATAATGCTACTCTTTTTTATTCTAAATGCATGGCCAGTGAAGAATTAATCAGGCCAATAGAAAAATTTACTGTTATTCCTGGTTATAGTAATCAAAGAATCCCAGTTCCCATCACTTCAGAACTGCCTGATCCTTTCAATGTGAAGTCTGAACAAATCTGTGACCTTTCCACTTAGATTTATGCCAAGGAAGGTTTAGAGAATAAAGCTATGAACATCACAGACTAATCCTTTTAGATTGTCTATCTTTAGTCTTTTCCGCATTAAATGAATTTTTAAAAATGTCTTGAATATCTTAATGTTGGTTTGGCTGACTCATACTTTCTTTGTGTATATTTTTATCAGTTTTAATGAGAGGATTACTACTTTCTTGCTCAAATATTCAAACCTAACCTGATAAATGGATCTGAAAATTTCACTTACTAAATTCAAAACTCAAAAGTGAGCAACTTGGAAGAAAATCATAGACAAGTACCTCTTCTTCAGTACGTGCTTTGTGGTTTGATTTTTTATTTTTATTTTTATTTATTTATTTTTTTTTAAGTCCTCCTGTTTTATGAACTTTCCTTCTGAATGTTTTACATAGCTTTATGGCTGTGGATTTCACATTTACAAGTACACATTGCTACATCTGGTTTATAAGAACTAGCAAATACAACTATTTGAATATTGGACAGCAATAAAAGACCAAGCCCTATGATGCAAGTAGATGGCAGAAGGACAAAAAGAAAAACAAAGGTAATTAAAATAAAAAAAATAAATACTTCATTCTTTCATGAATGACAGCCCTGGAGACAGTACACTTCAAATACATAAATGTGGTCTTGGGCTGTTTATAAAATTTAGAATCAATTTTTTAGTCATTATTTCACCTTCCTTCAGAGATGAAGTCCTATAAGTGTGGGTAAACAACAATAATTATGCAAATATAATTCAATTCAAATTTCAGAAAAACAATGGAACTAATTTTCAATGCATTTTTTAATGTATAGTAGACCTCTATGGACTTTAAAAATCAGCAGCCATTTAGATATGGGTTTTGTGTAACGAAGTCAAAAGAATGGGTTAATGTGTGACATGACAGAACCACACTTGGAACATTATTTCATAATCCACACTGCTATTTTTTAGAGCACTTATGTGGATTTAATAACCCAAGTAACACTTAAAATCTTCACAGGACATGATGCATGTTCTAACAGAGTTGAAGCCTTATAATCGTGCTATCACAGTGTTCCCCTTCTACTCAAATCATTGTAGAATTTGACCAAAGCACTTTATATGTACACATGTGATTTCTTGGGTGCTAGCAGACTGCTTTGCAGCCATTTCATGGTCTGTGCTGTAACAGAAGACCATCTGACAACTTAAGCTCCCCTTATAAGGAAGAAAATAAGTGCTAGCTCTATTGTCTTCTTGTAACTATTCTAGTTTTATTGTACTTCCTCTTGCAAGCATTTGCATTGTAAACCACTCTAAAGAAACTAAGCAAAACATGATCTATTATTCAGAAGATAAAAGAAGCCTCTAGCCCAGAGACATTTCTCTCTGGTCTTTGCAATCCTTGGCAAGAGCAAAATTGGATGCAGCAGATGAGTTAACAAGATGGAAGCAACACTGTTAATGACCACAAATGAATGAAACGATATTCTGATTGTGATTACATGTTCCTACAGCTGCTGTATAAGTTAGGTTGTGCTACCTTTTCTTCTTAGCAGGAGGAAAAGCGGTGTTCTGTTGACAGCTGTTCCTTCAGTGGGAGTGTTAGAAATTTTATATACGTTTCTGCAGCCCACTTGCTTTACAGATGTTCCTGACACCACTTTAAAACTTAATTCTGTTTCTACTGCTATGTTTTCTGTGCTGTCTCTTTTTACTATTTTCTTCTCTGTAATTGAAGTACTTCACTTTCTACATGTGTAGTGTTTGTTGTCTCTAGATCATTTCCCTTGGTATTGGTAATAGTTCTCTGTCCCTTGCTTTTTCTAGTGTTTCCATCAAGCTATGATTTCAATAGACTTCACTTCCGCTTCCTCTCTTGAACAGAAAGGGATAACAAATCTTGGGATGTGGGAATGTTTTTTCATATACTTAGGAAAGGAATAAAAGCTTCCTTACGGCTTTCATTTTCCCAAGATGTCTATAATAGTCTCTGGCTAAGGATAAGCGACTCTGTCAGCTGATATCTATAAGTTTACCTTTTACTTTCACTTCTATTTCTCTTAGATACTTGTTAGAACAACACTTTAATTGTTGGTTTGAAACCAAGATCTTATCCACTTTGTATTTACTAAACTTGTCCTAATTCCTTATAATGTTGATTATAGCCCTGTGCCATAAGTGTTGATTTCTTTTCACCATATATTCATTGTTGAAATGTTCCTTATGTTCAAGCTTCATAAAAACTGCCCTCTTGACAGAAGTCACTTTGGAAGCCACAGAATACAGAAGCCTAAGAAAGAAGCAGGAAAGTGCCCTTATTGATGATAGTCCCTGAAGAGTAAGATAAAGAGGGTTATATGATGAACATATACCTTTTTACCACGTAAAAAAAACCAACCAACCAACCAAAAAAACAAAAACAAAAACAAAACATATACCACATGAGATTTCATACAATTCCTCTATTTGCAAATTTTTTTCTCCATATGATCCAATAATTCTGTTTTCCCTTATCAGAACCTAATTAATTGGCTTTGTGGGCTGTAGGGTATTTTATCCTCCAATCTGATTCTGTCTGGTAGGCTTCATATCCTTACAACTATTGAAGATCTGTCTTATGAGATCTGATGTACACATCTCAGAGTGTCTTAGATATTACTGATTTCAGGTACTGGTGAATGAGTATATTCACAGAAATGATGGGTGCTTTGACTGGTGTTAATTTGCTTCAGACTGATACTTGTCATCATTATAAATATGTCTGATATATTGAAGTGACTAGTATGCATTTGTTATATTAATCTTCGTTTCAGAAGAGAATGAATTTCGAACACTGTGAATTTCTTGTATGCTGGCAATGGGCAAACATTGTTTATAACTAGTCATCTGAAGAAAATCTTAGCTGCTTTCAGTTATTGCTTGCTATTTCATAAAATAGCTACTCAGCAGTTGAAGTTCTTAAAGTTTAATTACCTCCATGAAGCTATGTTATCAATTCTACATCTTTTATGCAGGGTTGTAAATATTCATCTTCTTCACCAGAGGCAAGTAATCGCTGTTACTCAGTTCAATCCTTTTTCTATCAGAGATTCAAACTGTTCCAGAAGTTTATTTGGAAGCCAAATAAAACTGAGTAAAATGGAAACCATATATACTATCTGATCTATGCTTTAGCTACTTGTTCCTTTAACTTACCTTGCTACAGTTTCTTCTTCCATTGTGTTTTAGAGATAGTGGAAAATAAAACACCCTTAAGCAATACATTTTTCTCTTTTTCCTGACTCTTTCTCCTAATGCAGTTAACAACTGCAGGAGTTTTTACTGTTTAAAAAGTAAAGAGATGTATTTCTATGTTCACCAGAATAAATTAGTAGGGCTCATTAGTTAATTCCTTTTGGCAGTTAAATGATTGTGAATGCCAATTAACTTGACTGAGATAACTTTACAATATTATGGAAGATTAGAATTAGTTTCTGAAGCTGTAGATATCTTAAGCACAAAGAAGTAATAGAAGTAATTTCCAAATTATTGTAGGAGATATTGACCTGTTGATTTTTCTTCTTCTTAAAGCTGACATAGAGAAGTATTTCTTAGTTAGCTAACAATTCTTTGTGAAAGATATTAAGAGAACTATGACCAGCCTATGATGAACATCATAAAAGAAGGTATGTGGCAAGGGAGCAAGGAAATTGTCCTAGCAAGAGTTAAATGTATATTTCTCTGGAGAAGTATACAGTTTTATGACTTGTGATATCCAAATGGACAATTTACTTAGATTGCTTTTTCTCCTTGTAGATTAACAAATTCCTTGTTGATGAGTGGGGTTGCAACATTCTCCCTAGCATAATTAGTATCTACATACTGCATTCTGCGTATTACTTTGTTCACTGTTTTTTTATTCTGCTGATTCATATGCCTCTGTGAATTGAGAAGGAGGAATGCATTTAGATTTCTTTCAGTGTAGTCTTCTACTGTCTTTGTGAATACTTTCTTTCTCAAACAGAACTGTGTCTCTTTACAGAATTTATCTATAACTGTCTCTTTATCCTCTATGTATCTTTAAATTGAATATTCTAAGAGTTTCATGCATCCCATGACAATGCAAAACAGTCTAAATAAATTGAAATTATTGTGCTTCTAGGAGTAGTAAAGAACAAACATTTTTGAAGAAAGGTTAAAAAAACTCCATGTTACAGTGCAACCTGGCTTTCAGCAGAAAAAATAATTAAAACTCTAGAAGATTTTCTTCTTTATTGAATCTTAATATGACAAAGATTAATATTTTTTCTTTTCTAAAAAAGTAGAGAAATTAACAGAGCTTTTCACTGTGAGAACTTAGTATGATCCAAGAGCTTATTTGCTCTCATTCTTTAATTTCTTTACAAATAAGTAATTATGCATTAGTCCTTGTATTTTATTAATCCTTTGCATTTCTAAGAATAACTTCTGTTTGTCAGAAACAGCTAAAGTCAAGCATTCACTAATTCCAGATCTGAAAGAAAGAGGCCTGTGACCAATTAGTGGATCCCTCTTGGACATGTGGAGGATAGTAGAGTCACAAAATGAGATTCCAAGTCTTAATACTCTTATCACTGTCTTTGATCAGTAGTTGTATTCTTCAGGTTCAGTTCATGCTATATCATCAACAATAATGCAAAAATTGTAATATATTTTTCTGAACAGCACATCACCTCTTAATTTTACCCAGTTTCTAAAAGGAACTATAGTCACTATTAGCTGACTTCTTCCTGACAGCAAATGCAGTAGGGAAGCAGGGGATAAAAAGACCTGATTTATTATGTTTTCTTTCTGTTTACAATATCATGCATCATTTAGTCCAAAACTGAATAAACCAAAGCCATAAAGTAAAATCATTCTAGATTAATAGTTACAAGATGTGCCATACACTTCTTTTTAGACAATGAGTGCTTTTGGGACCTGAGAATGCCATTCCTCATTAGGTAATTAATATGTGGAACATATCACTAAGAATATTTATGTTAGTAACAACTTACTAAATGTAATTTCGGTTTGTCTTATTTGCATATCTGAGTTGAAAAATATTGGAATCTGCATCTCATTTTGTTGTTTCAAATAGTTACTAAATAGTACTCATTAGTTAGGATAATGCAGCTAGAAACAACAGTACAATTTTGTTCTTATCAAAGCTATTTTATCTGTTAATAAGCATCTTTAGAGAAGCAAGCACTTTCTTCCTTGGAGGAGATTGCTGTTATTAAAATAAATTCAATTTTAAGCTGTTTGCTTATGCATTTGTGTAAGATATTTTTGTTAATTCCCTTTGATGCGAAGAGAATATAGTGTTAATTTGCAGGCTGTAAGATAGAATATTCAAATTTAAAACATATTTTTAAACATCACAGCATCATGCATGTGATAGATTGTTAGTGTAGCAATAAGTGATTGTATTAATGCTGTCTTTCACTTACTGTTCAAGATTATTATAAAAGCTCAATAAAACAGCTTTTCTTTTAGAGAGAGGAAAACATCTATACTGGTGTTAGTGTACATATTTAAGATGGTATTATTAAAGTCCAAGTTACTTTGATGGAGGAACAGCTTCTGGAGAGAAAATAAAAGGTTTTAATTTATTACCTTTAATCTGCTTTTTAAATAGAAGTAGTCAGATTGTTGCAAGATCAGTAAGATCTATTTAATTACAAAAGCAGAGGAGCATCAGAGTTTACTTCCTATAATATCTCCTATTTAGAGACTGTAAGCTATACTGTAGATTAGCTTGATGTCTTCTAGAAGTGCTTTCATCATCACTTTGGGGATCTTTGCCTTTGACTATGAGGGTAACTAATGACCTCTGAACACTCCTTTCAGCCCTCCAGAATCCAATTTTCTAGTAATACATCTGAAAGAATCTCAAGAATGAAACTATGAAGAATTGCTTGCTTAAAAAACACTTGTTACTTTATTTATTAAATGATTGGCTTAGACCTGGAGATATATGTATGCAAACACACGCAATTATGTTTTTTCTTTCCTGTGGATTCTGCCAGTTTTCATTTCAGAGTATTATGTGAGACTAACAAATTTTGTTTCACAAACATTTCCTATTGCATGCTGCTTCTATTGCTTCTGTGTGGGAAGTAGAGGAGAACCAAAACGTGGAAATTTTTTTATTATTTTTTCTATTCCATTTATGACACTAATTAGACAAAAATATTGTAGAAGTTAATTTAGATAGCAATAGAAACATAACTTCCTTAGAAAGGAAACATAATTAAAAAACGTTCTTTTACAGTCAAAACTAATCTACATTCTCTCCTGTCACCAATGATGCATTTATTAGTTAGTTTCATTACACTGATGCTTAAATTGTTCTTTAGTTAGTTCTTGTTATAGGCTTTCTTTCTGCTAGTGTCCTTAAACTTTACTTGATGGCAATGCCAACACAGAAAACTGCGACCAAAGAGACCATGCATTACATCTCTTCGATTTGAATACCTTCAAAATGTATGATCTTCCCAATCATGAAGTACAGCTTTAAGAACTTGGAAATGCCTTCTGATGGAATTGCTGTGATTTATTAGGCACTCTGAAGAACCTGTTTCAATCTCCTATTATTTGGTACCCAATCGTTTTTGATAATTCTATTGTCATTTCCAATTCACCTACACAGGCTCATGTATGTGCACAAACACAACTAATTACAGCCTTTGCTTTCATGCTGGCGTGCAGAGCACTTCACTTGGCACCTGCTGTTTTGTGCTGCCAGTCACCTGCTCAGTGCTAGGGTGCCTCCTTCTCTGTGTCCTTGGACTTTACTTTTACATACAGATAGACAAATATTATACCAGTTTATTTAAATATTTCCTGCTTCATTTGTGTACATTTTTCTTGTCAGAAAATGGTTAACTATCCAATCTAACTACTTGCTGACTTTATTGAATTCTTCTCTTATAACCAAATTACAATGAAGCCTCAAGGGCAGGTGTCAGACATGAAGAAGCAGTAGAATGCAAGATAAAAATGCAAACAATGAAACCATTTTACTTTAACAGTAGTAAAATAATGCTCCAGGCAGATGTAATATGGATGCACTCTTAAAAAGAATGGGTGCTACAGTGACCAGTTCTTCAAATCAGAATTTTAACATGTCATAGCATAAGTAATGTTTCCTGCTGATGACTGCTTACCCTACTGGCTGCAGGCAACATTCAGCTTGTAGGCAACTGGATATGTGGATTGCTTATGTCATTCTAAATAGGAGGTTTCCTTTCCATCTTGTGAGATATAGTTTACTCCAACTATGATATCCTTGTTTCTTTCTCAACTCTCTTCAGTATATCGCATTTTGATAGCATAACTGAAGATTTCATTAGCACAAGTCAGACTTTATATTCTGCTTTTTTAAACTGCTCCTACTCCATTTTGGATTGAAACTTAATCCTAATTGCCATGTATGTATGTACATTCATCTGCTTCCTTTACGTATATATAGGATTAAAACCAAATAGTTTTGCAACTTTTTGCTATAAAGATTTTAACACTTATCTAATTAAAGCACTGTTGATGTTTACTTTATTGAATTGATTTATATTTTATTTATATTTACTTGATTGCCTTTACCCACTTCCATTTGATTACAGAGAAACAGAGCATTTTGTTCTTTATAATTATGAATTCTAAGAAGAAAAAAAAAAAACAAAAACATTTACCTACTTTCCCATATGGTGTCTATGAAATATGAGCAGTTATTGTTATGAATTCAAAACTGTAGAAGTATCTAGTAAGATGGGTATGGATTTTTTTCGGAGCAGTTATTTTTCAAAGGTGTATGAAAAAATTGATTTAGTTTTAATTGTCACTACAGAAGTATTGTCACTAGGCATATTTCATATAACTCTGCAAAAAGGATAGGATACATATTATTCATTGATGTTTTTTAAATGGGGAAAAAAAAGTGTTGAATACACAACTGAAAAACTGGAAGTTTAGGAAGAGAAACATTCTGAAATCAGGAGTTTTAAAGTCAAATGACAGACCACACTTTTATCAAAACAACCTTCCTTTCTATCTGTCCAGGACATGTAATCGGAAATCCCCATTTACCTTGTCATGCTTTACAATAGTACTGTGGTTTGCTCACAGCAAAATTTCAGCCAGAAACCTACTGTAGTACTCACTCACCTGACTACTTTTGTGGAGAGAATCATAATGTTGTTTTCTAATCTTGGTACATTTCTATAAATTAACAATATTGGAAGTCTAAAGAAAAGAAATGCCAGCCTACATCAGGACTTTACAGTAGGCTTATTTCAACTGCAGAAGAACAAGCATTATCCCAGCACTACAAGCTTTAAAAAAAAAAAAAAAAAAAACACATTTAAATACACTTAAATACTATATTTCAGCATCAAAGAGAAAAAAATAAGAGGTTTTCAGTTGCAGTACAAAATTTTTGATGTATCAGCTGCATAATTTTGTCAGTAAGAAGATATAACTTTTAGCAAGCAAATTGTGTTTTCTAGCTAATGGTCTAAGTGTAATGCATAAGATTTGATTGTGAGCAACCAAGATACTTTCTTTTTAATCTAAATTGTATTTCAATTCACTGAAATAATTTATTTCCTCTAAATGGATAGCAAAAACAACAGCAGTTACTATGTATCATTAGCAGCAATTCTAGGGAAAAATAGATGGTGTACGTAATGTGATCTTCACTTAATGTTAATACCTTGAAAATTTATGCTCAGTAAGATGATATGCCTGTAGGGTAACTGAGATCTATATTTCCCATAGCCTGAGCTAGCCTGTACCAGGAATGGCTCTGCCAAGAACTCATGTATTGAGTGAGCCTCATGGTATGTCTGAAGCTGAGAGACAGAGCTGATCATGCCTGAATAAAGTGATTAACCTCTCTAATGAAATCCAAGCATAAACAGATAAACCATTAGTAGCTCATGTCCCAGCCAAGCAGTGAATTCCTACATGCTGAATTGATACTTCCACTGATATTTAACATGCATGTGCTGCTGTTGGGTAATGGGGATTTTGGATTCAAAGAACCCACAGTTTCTACTTCTGAAAAGGTAGTGAATTTACTAACTGTGAAAACCACTTACTCTTAATATCTGCTGATTGCTCTTGTGTTTTGTGGGAAAACAATAACTCTTCTTCCTCTCTCTTTCTGAAGGAAATAGTACTCTGGTACCTCCGGATTCCTCTATTTAAGAGATGAAGCAAAAATACAGCTGTTGCAAGTGAACAAATGTGCCTAATTGCAAAAAAAAATGAATTGTTAGTGACAGTGGGTAATTCTTACAAGTGTTTTTACCGTGTGTAGTTATCACTAATTTAGAGTGTAGTACCACAGAGATGATGCTGGGTAGTGAGGACTGACAGCTGAGGTCCTTGGTGTTCCAGAGGTCAAGGTGAGCAAGCTTTGCAGTTCTTCCATGAAGACAGTCGGAAGAGGAGCAAGTTGTTTGTTTTGTTTTCCCCATCTCTCCTCACTGAAGTGTGGTGTTTTTATATTGCTTGTGCCCCATCCAAATGGAAGACTATCTACTCCTAGTTCAGCTTATCTTGTGTATGATTTTGCTAGTTGTCCTTGAGCAAGATGTCCTGCTCATTTGCGGTCTCTTTTGCTCTTTGTGCTCTTTATTCTTGATCTTGCAAATTGCTGTTTTGTTGTCTGCGTTTTCCTGTGCTGGCTGAGTGCAGCTATACGAGTTCTTGTTTGCCTTCTTTGGAGGTCACAGTGCTCACATATTTATGCAAAAATGCTTATGTAGTGTGACTGGACATGAAATCACATTTCAAAACACATTCATTACAATATCTTAGTATGCTTATATTTGTGCTCAAGGCAAGCTAATATTCTTTCTATCTTGATTCATGCAGTTCTCAAGTATAGGCATTGTAGATATCTTTTGCACAGCTGTAAAAATAGGCTGCTATTGGACAGACATTTATTGCTGATAAGGAAAAGTTACTGTGTGGGCATCTGCATTCATGTTATCTGTGAACAGCTGCAGAGCTTCTTTACCAGCTTAGCAGCCACATGTTTTACCCTTAATAAATGATCTGAATAGCAATACAACACAGGAATCAATACTGCAATACTGATCCCTTGTCCTTAATGCTGTTGTGTTTACAGAATAGTAGTTCATGATGGCTGATGAGTAAAGTAATGGAGATATGCAAGCAATTGGTGAACAAAATACTTTCTAAGTAGTAGTAACAGCATAGGTAGGGGAAAAAAAAGAAAAACAAAGCAAAAACAAACAAACAAACAAACAAAAACATGATAAGCTCTGTCTTGCAGATAGGACTTTCATCAGGAATAGAACATCTAACCTGTTACATCTATAATGTATTTTCTCCCATTTTGGGACTATATTGACACAAAGCATCTGTGTATCCAGAATATCTAACTTTCTGTTGCCTTTGGTGATGCACTCAGAGATCTGTTTAAAAATAGTCTTTTAAATATGATTCTATTGGACTGATCTCAGATTGACTGGAAATAAGATGGCATTTTTGGCAAGGAGGATTTCTTTAAACAGTATCATCTACAGACTGTTAACTTTTCTGAAATACTCTCCTGATGATGTAGGAATAGAACACAGTTAAATTGAGTTTCATAGTTGCCAGTGAAACACTTGCAGCTCTTCTGGGAGTGTTTTCCTTGGCTCATTTGGCTACATTTTTTCAAGGAAGCTTTACAAATTTCGTGGTTCACATCACAGACAGTGAAATCCGTCTGGATGACAAAAGAGAGTCAAATTTCCTATCACTAAGACCTATGAGTACCTTATTCTCTGTTTCTGCAGAGTTCCATTGCAAGGTTCAAATACAAAATTAGGTTTATTTGTTCAGTATGAGACCTAACATGCTTGAAAAGTCCCTCTCAGTGGTTTTCAAGTAGATGATAACTTCCATATTCCAGCAATCTTGAGAGTGCAGTAGATGCTATTTATGTTCCCACAATAACATCACAGATCTCATGGAAATAGTTGAGTTCTGCTAGCTCATCTCAGATGATTTCAGATGCATTTAGAGTATGCAATGCCTCCTCTGTACAGGAGTGCCCACTAGTGGATAAAAAATAAAGTAAATAAAACTGCCTCAGCTGCCATGACTGGTTACCTAAAAGCCAACTCCGCAGTCACATCTACAGCCCTTGCTCCAGAACTGTTTTAGAAAATAATTTAGAACTAGCAGACAGAGTTGCATTATGAAAAATCATTTACTGATGGCCTAGAGACAAAAATGTTTATTGACTAAGATGTTTTTCAACCCTTGTTTCTTAGCACACACAGGTGCATGTTTCTGGGGAATGCAAAATAAAAAAGTGAAGAGCTGATGAAGCAATTATAGGTTTATTAGCCATTTCTGATATTACACATTACTTTAGCTACTCAGAGAAATGATCATTTAGGAAACATGGTGATTAACAGCTGAAGAGTCAAGCTACTGCTTAATATTCATCTGTATTAAATCATTTCCACTCTACTGCATTCAGGATCATTAAAATATAACACCTTCAAAATATGTTTCAGATGTATTAGGTAAACCTGTTTTAGAGGGAAGAGAGAACCTTGTTTCCTTTTGCATAGTGTGAACCTAGGGCTGATCAGAAACTTTCAGCTCTTACAGGAATTGCATAGGGTTAGTCCCTTGGTCAGGATTGTTCTTAGTTTGAGTAGTCCAAGTAATGTAATGTAAACTGTGAGAGCTGAGGGGCTTTAGATGTGTGCAGCTATAATTTTTGTACTTGTAAAGCTATTTTTTTAATAACAAATCCTTTAGAAGGCATAAATATGTATATATAAAAAAAAGTCTTTCATGAGTTTCTATTCTCTTCAATTATTAGAGTATTATTAGAGTATTTAGAGTATTAGTCTACAATTTCCTGGTTGAATTTTTTTTTTTTTTTTTTTTTTTTTTTTTTCATGACATGATCCATCTGTTAAGCAGGTTTGTTTTAAGCAAGCTTTTGGTTTGTTCTAAAGCTTGAAAAGAAAAGTAAATTTCTAGCCCATGAGAAAAACAAACCATGAGGACTCTGCCCTGGTGTGTTGTCTCGCTCCAATTTATAGGAGGGAGAGGAGGTTCTTTTATTATCTATATACCCGGTGTGAGATTAAGAAACAACGGTTCAAATGTTGGTCCGACCAGTTTATTACAGATCTTAATTAGGGAAATGGGGAAGGGGAGGACGGACACTATTATGAATTAGGGTAATGGGGAAGGGAAGGAGGGCAATAGAAAATATAGAAAACAAGAAGCAAGGAGTCTTTATGGGAAGCAAGAGGGAGATAGTCATCACCATGGATCCAGCGTGGTTAGTAGTTCAGTCTTTGATCTTCAGTAGTGGTGGGTCGTCGGGCATAGTTGTTCTTTTGACGATGATGACAATAACGACCATGGTCATGATGGCCCCTTTTCAATGCTTTCAAAGTGGTCGAGTCAGCTGTCTTTGGAGTGACAGCTCAAATCCAAAGTGGTCCAGTCAGCTCTCCTTTGAGTGAAAGATCAAACCCAAGGTGGTTGAGTCAGTTCTCCTTGTGGTGGCAGCTTCTGGCTCCGGGACCTCAGCAGGAAATTCCTTTGTTCTTATCTTCCTGGCCTTGCCAGCAGATAAGAGGAAGCAGGGAGGCACCAACTTGTATCTTGCCTTCACAGGATACAATGACATCATCCCCCAGCCTCCCATACCAATCTGGAGCGGTTTGGTCACAGGCCAGATCTTCCGCCAGTGAACACTCCTGAGCACTCTCTTCTGCTCTTCTACAGAGCAAGCAGTTCTGGGGGAAGGGGCTTTCAAATGTTCCCAAAGCGATTTCGATTGTCACACAGTTAGCACCCATCACTTGCCTCCTTGACAAGTCACTCAGAGTCTTATCACAGGAAAAACCTCAGGAAGCAAGCTTTGAGCCAAAAAACAAAGAAGGATTCTCACATGTGTGCACTCTTGTTAGAATGTAGGATGTAGTCTGTAGTTGAACATCCAGCAAAGATATTCCATGAGATTTTCCTATGTGCAGCATCTGTAGTTCCATACGTCCAGGTAAATAATTTTCAACATGCACGAAAATTATCTAACTGCACATTGATTATCATGGGCAAAGTTAGAGAATGTTTGTATTTAATATACTATCAGCAATTTGATTTCTACCATTCTGTTTCAAGTTTATTAGAATCCTTAGCTAAACTGGAGCTTTTTATTAAATTTAGAGAATGTCACTCAAACAAAAGATGTTTTACCAGTTTCCTGTGTGAAAGGTACATAAATGGGAGCATTAGATTTAAATGAGAAAACATGACAAGAAACTGCTCATCTCCAACCTCTTTTATTGCTTTTTCCTCAAGCCACGAAATTTTACATACAACTATACAGAAAATGTTGAATTCTCAGTGAAAATATCTTAACCTCTCACCAGCACAGATTGGGTATTGTCTAAGCTTTGGTATGTAAGGTGATAGGAATATAGCTAACCTTGAATTTGAGTTCTTTCTGAAGGGTAAAATATTCCTGATAACACTGTTGGCTGAAAGGCTCACAGTGCTGAATTATCTCACCATCCTTTAGATTCTAATAAAGGTCATTTTCTGATAACATATTTCATACAGGTACTGATATTCCAACACAATTAAATATTTCTAGAGCAAATACAGGGGAATAAAGTTTGTAGTGAGCAAGAGGTCATCTATGTCATCCTTTTCTATGGCTATATTAGTATGGCATAAAAGATCTGTAGAGTGCTTTTAAGGAGGATTGGATGTCTGTAATAGGCCTTACGAGGGAAACTGCTTTGGACTAGCTTTACTCTAGTATCAGGGATTGCGTGGATTAATTACTGAAGTGCATCAGATGAGCACTGTATGCACATATTTCAGTATAGTTTCACCCAAAAGAAATAAAACTTGAACGCTCTGGGACAGTTCTCTGAGGCAAGCTGACGCTCTGTGACTGGACACAATCAGTTTTATTTCAAGACTACACCCTTGATCCTCACTAAAACGCTAATGTACACATTGCATTGTTTTACTTTATTGAAGAAGGTTCAGTTTCGGTTGTCCCTGAATGCAGCATCCAGACAATTTATCTCAACAAAGACTCTGTTTGTTTAGTTTACTAATTGCCACAAACTGAATCAGAGAAATCAGCTCTGTGGAAAGTATAATCTGGGGGACATATTTGTAGTTATGACCACAGGATAGAAAGTTCTTGCATTTTAATTTGCTGCTGCAAATTCAACTTAAGCTGGAAGAAGTGTCCTGTAGTAGCAACTAATCTCTCTTTGGGACAGTAGTTAAAAAATAAAAGCAAGCCTTTTCTCATCCATTAGTTCTCCACTAGATAAGGACTATTAATGGGAAATAATGCTTTCAGACCTTGACAACAAGAAAAGGTTAAACAAAAAGTGTAAAAGTGATTGAATATGAATGTTCTGTACCATTATCTCCCTACCAGGCTCATGAAAATGATAGGACTAGGAGAAACTAATAGAATAAATTTCTTATTTTCTAATAGATTGCTTTCCAATGTGTGTTAGTCCTGAAACAAAAACAAACAAAAACAAAAAAAGAAAAGAAAACTTGTAAATTTTGTATTCAAGGATCATTACTTATCTTTTTCTTTCTTTCTTTCTTTCTTTCTTTCTTTCTTTCTTTCTTTCTTTCTCTCTTTCTTTCTCTCTTTCTTTCTTTCTCTCTTTCTTTCTTTCTTTCTTTCTTTCTCTCTTTCTTTCTCTCTTTCTTTCTTTCTCTCTTTCTTTCTCTCTTTCTTTCTCTTTCTTTCTTTCTTTCTTTCTTTCTTTCTTTCTTTCTTTCTTTCTTTCTTTCTTTCTTTCTTTCTTTCTTTCTTTCTTTCTTTCTTTCTTTCTTTCTTTCTTTCTTTCTTTCTTTCTTTCTTTCTTTCTTTCTTTCTTTCTTTCTTTCTTTCTTTCTTTCTTTCTTTCTTTCTTTCTTTCTTTCTTTCTTTCTTTCAGATAATTTGTGTGAAAATAAAATCATTCTGCCTCTATCTGACACAAAGGTAAGACTTTAACTCTTGATTTTTCATCTTTCATGCTTTTTTCTTCTGTGAGTATATGACATAAAAGCATAAAAGTGGGAACAGATTTGTTCTCTGTAAAGCTACTATAAACGTTTTTGAATGGTAATAGGTGCTGAGAAATTAGGAAAAAAAGTGCTTTGCACTGACAAGGAGATAGAATGTGAAACAACAGATAGGGATGCATTCAGGCAAACCAGTCTTTTTGCCTAGTCTTTAGCTGGTTAATATAGCACCAGATATTGCTGGTTTACTAATAATGTTTCAGTTGTGGAAAAATCATATAGAACTAAAAAGAAGGGTTCACTCTGATTTGCATTGTTAGTTTCACAGTCTTTATGTCTATCCCAGAAATCTAAGTGATGAACTTTCAAAGTGTTCTACATTTCTGTGACAACTCATCTAACATCTTTACAGGTGTAATGAGCAACCAAGCAATAGTTGCTAACCTAACATTTCTGGGGGTCATACTTGTCTTCAGATAGCAAATATCAAGCCCTAATTTGGCTTAGTCAGTTACGACTTCTAGCAGATTACACACACAGTTCCGTTGTTGACATTATTCTACATTTTTGTGTTTTCTTTTGATTGATTTTTCAAATTTCGCTCTCAGAGAAGCCGTTTCCCATTTGAAATATTTATTTAAAGGTGGAAAATTTATTTTGGAATTGGAATGGTTTCAGAATTTGTATTTGTAGTATGATTAGCTGTGGTTAATTACGTAGAGCATCTTTATTTTTCTCAGTTTATCCCATCTTTAAAAGAACTAGTTTTTCCTTGCTCAACTGAAACTTTCAAAGAGTCCTTGTTAATATGGGTTGACCTTATAGCATACTGTTGTGGTTGTGGTGACAAACAAGCATCTTTTCTTAAGTATCCATGTTATGTTTTACACTAAAAATTAAGACTCTGAAGCACGTTCTTTCTGATACCTATGAGAGTTAGAAAACTTGACAGTTATACATACACTGTATGTAAATATCGCTCAAACGAGTACATTAGAAGATATTTGGAGTTTAGCAGTCATTAAGATATTCAAACATAACTTTAAAATATCTTTTGAAATGCTGTTCCTCATTTTGGATTCAAAACATGAAAACATTGTCACCTTCAACTTGTAAGCACAAGTAATTCTGCTGTTCGGATGTCTGCTTTACCCTAAGAGTTTTAAATAGGTAATTGAGGTCATATGTCCTTCTATGTTATAGAGAACACAGTAATTTACTAACTGATCTCTTAGAGTTGAAGGAATAATGTGGGTGATTGGATGAAGCTCATTCCTAAAACCTAAAGGTTAATGATCTGCTCATCTATTATTTTGTTGTTAATGTCCGTTTCTGGGTATGTGCTAAATAGGACTTCTCAATAAACGCGACAGTAAAGTGTGAGAAGTTTGGTTTAATAAATACATAAATTTGTAAGCTATAATGTACAAATATAAACTATATTTACAAATCTTGCTTATTTGCTCAGAGAAATAAGGTGCTTTTGAAAAGGTCAGATTTTATTTTTGTACTGTTAATGATAGAATGCCTGCATTTTGCTGACCTAGAGCTCTGTGTACCTGTGAAATTATTCAAAGAAATTATAAATTTGTCATCAGTTTACCTAATATGAAGTAATAGTTTGTCTCCTGTCGCTCCTAAAAATTGAGTAATATTTGAGCAATAGCACTGTAAAGTGTTTCAAAGGTGAATCCACTTGGTTTTCAGCAGTGATGAAGGGAGAAGACTCAAGAGTGCAATGCTAGTAGCCATTAATAACAAAACTGTGGATTAGGTGAGATTAGTTCTGTTCAAACTGTTCATCTCATTTGTTTTTCCTTATAGTTTGTAAGCAACCACAGTAATTTTATTAAATAATATAGATTTTTTAATATGTTTTCTAAGGAAAAAAAAACAGGGCAAATATTCCTGTAACTTGTAGTCAGATGCTATCTATCTTGGAAGACCCTACAATAGCTGTGTTTTTAATGGAACAATATCATCAGTGAAGGGAGCTGATAGCAGAGATGGAAGGATCTTTAGCTGGAGCTCTACACTGTGATTTATCACTATCCATTAACTTGCAATAACTCACTGGAAAAAAAAGAAACAGAATAAAGACAGGGGCATGTGTAACTGGTTGGCTTTTAATTCTAGGCTTAATTACAAGTAAACCTATCATCAAATACTCTCCTTAGTGCATAAGAGAAATTACAGTGAAGCCTTGTAATGACCTGTTTGGCTGTGTGGAACAGAAACTGTCTAAGGAGTTGCTGCTATATGCTTTAAACTTGCATATTACATGGAGGTTGCATGTAGAAACAACTTTTCAGTTACAAGCTAAAGAGCAGGAGACATAAAGCCATGGTGGAGGGAGAGAGAAGTAGTGTAAATTGGCAGTAGGTCCTGTATTCTGTGTGCAATACACTGCACAATTTAGTTCCTCTTCTCTGTCATCCTGACATTCTAATGAGGGGTAAAACCACAGTTTGAGATTTTGAAACAGAGATAACTACTTCCTCAGCACAGGAACAGGAATTTAAGTAAGAAGCCAATTTTTACAGGAAATTTTGAAGACTGTTTTCTAAAACAAGAATAGTACTCCAGAAGGATCTGAATGTTGCCTTGTTCTTGTTCCAAACACTCCTATAACAAAGACTTCAAATGAGTCAGAGGAAAAAAAAAAATTCTACCTGTCAGATTTTTCTCAGAATCTTTAGGATCAGTACAATCTTCAATTTTTTCTTAAACATATTTAACACTGCATGATGAGAATTCTGTGTTTTGTTTTTAATATTCTTGTGAGTATGGCTGTAGAAACTTTTCCTAATAGAAACCATCAAAACCGCAAACAAGTTAGATATGCCGTTACTCAAGACTTAGATCTGTGGTACTGATAAGCAGGCAAAAACTCTACCTCGGCACTGTCATTTATCACTAAATATCACTGAAGTAGAAGACAGCCATGTGGTTTGGCTGTAAACAAGAAAAACAATTATTCTGCTCTCGCTGATACGTTCTGGTCATGGACAACAGGATATTCCTTGCCGTATTTCTTGGGGTTGTGTGTGTGGCTGATTCTTTGTGTGGTGCTGACTCGTGAAGTAGTTTGCTGTGTTTTGTCAGAAGTTATAGAACTTTTTTGAAACTTTAATAACATTGTGTCCTTTTTTCAAAAAAATCTGTAGAGAGTGATGAGCCCGAGTGGGATCTGGCCCCTTCTGCTTTCTTGATGTCTTAGAGAATACTAAACATATATTTTATGTATTTTGCATATGCATGAAATTTTGCTTTTATTTCTAAATATATTTGCATGAAGACAGGATTTATGTTGCCTACTTCATTCACTTTTGCTTCTTTTTCTTCTCTGAAAGTCATAATCTCTGAATGTGAATTCCAGACTTCTCTACTGCTAATTGTGATGAGTAAAACAGGATTATGATCCTAGATGAAGAATAAGCAGCTTGAACAGATGAACAAAATGAAAGTCATATTTGTGTGAAATATAAAGTGTATTTTTCTTTCCAATTGATTTTTTAAAGATATCAGAGAGAATATGATTGTAATCTGAGGGCTCTTCCTGATTTTAATACACAAGGAATTAAAATATTGATTCTCCTGTCATAACATTGATAAGGGACAGAAAATATCCAGCACTTGAAGGACGTCTTTTATTGGTTCAGGTCACCAGTTTCTGTAGCCATCTAAAGCTTCAGATATGGAGTGAGGGCTGCTCTGAAAGTAATGTCTGTAAGTAATGTTCTATTACATTGGCCCACAACATGAGGGGTAGATGTTGGTGGTAGAGTTGGTAGAGGTTGAACTTACTTGTCAGTGTTCTGTTACATTTTGTTGCTGTGTGAATGCAACACAGCAATCACAGATGGCAGCCATTACAGATGGCTGTGGAGGGGAGTCTGACAAAATGGCATCTGACAAGGAAGTGCATATGAGGCAAAGGTGCAGTACTGAATCCCTCTGTGTGGAAAAAATTGTACCCATTGATATTCATCAACACTTGCTGTTTTTTTATGGAGACCAAACAGTGGATGTGATCACAGTTAGGTGGTGAGTGTATGTTTCAGCAGTGATGACAGTGGGTCACCTTTGCTGGTGCAGATTTTTTTTAATTGTGGCACACAAGCATTTGTTCATAGCTGGCAAAAATGCATAGCTAATGGTGGTGACTATGTTGAGGGATAGTTTTTTTGTAGTTAATAATTTGTGCTCTTTTTACCTATTGCAATTTCCATAGAAATAAATAGGAGGCATTACTTTCAGATCAACCTACATGCATAAGCCAGAGTTGAAGGAAAGGCATTTATTATGTCATGTTTCAAACTGTATTCAATATCTTCAGCCATTTAATCATCCTCCTTCTATTTGTATAGAGCACAATCATAGGTCAGAGAAACTTGAACAGAAATGTAAGTTTTTAAAATATCCACCTTCATATCTGCCAATCCATTATGAAGTCTGGATTGTTTCCTCATTCTGTGAGGAAATGTTTCAGGCTATGACATGCCAGAGTTCTGTTTTATTTAGTAAAGCCAGGAAAATTTTTCTTTTCATCACATACATTAAATAACTGCTGTTGTACAGAGAAAATGAAGCAAAATTGAGATGAATATTTTCAGAAACATATTGGAGTACAGAGTTAATATGCAAATTACTCGAGTATAAGAATACCAGAACTGCCTCTTTCTGTCAAAATTGTCAAAACATAACTATGAGATACTTGTCCAAGCAGTTACTTCAGCCTTATATAAAAGCAGGGTATATACTGGTTAAAAACTGGAGGCAACACATGTATTCTAACACTCCTCCAGGGAACTGCAGTTGGTATCCCTAGAAATATCTGCTTTATTACACATTTTAGTGAAGTATAGGATAATTTTTGCATTTCATTTCCTAGTATTGCTCAAGTCAAGAGCTTGGACACTTGGTTATAGTCGACTTCATCCAAAAAGCAGAGGATTTTCAAGTTAGCAGCCAAGTATTGCTAAATACTGCTAAAAGGAGGTAAGAGGAAAGAGAAAGTATTTGCTGCAAGCAGTAACTGTCAGTAGCTTAGACTTCCTCCCTTTCTGCTCCTTCTCCCTTTCCTGTAAATGTACAATATTGTCTTTTTCAAATACATGAAGCTCAAGGGCTCTCTCTCTGTCTGAGCAGAAGGTCAGAAATGCTTGTCTGGAATGTCTCTTTTCAGTGGCAATTAACTGTCTTCCACGTACAGAGTACAATATAAAAAAAAAAGAAAAGAAGGCAGAACAGGATGAAATATAAAATATACAATGCAGAACTTGGAGTGATCTGACAAGCATGACAGCAAATTGGTGTAAGTTATAGTGTTTTGCATTAGCTTGTAGGCTCTGAGTTGGATTCACCCCTTGCCAGTGATGAGTCTGGCAAAGGGACTAAAGAATTAGGCACAGTGGCTGCTTCTGGCTTTCAACAGACTATTTCAGCAGTAAGAAATGCATGAAGCATGAAAAATGACCAAACAGGACAAGAACTAAGAATCTGCCTGGCATGCCCTCTATGCAGAAACATTCTGAGTGGCAGTGAGCCAGTTCTGTTGTCCATTCTCAGTAAAGACTGTGAGATTTTTTAGTAGATTCAATTTGGATCATCCTTGGAAAACCCAGGTTTACTCTCGGTTTTGAATTATAATTTTTGTTATTTCTATCGCCATTTTATGTAGAAAAAAAAATAATTAATTGAAACTGGTTAATGAAGCAATTGCAGCAGGAGATGTAGCTTTTTATTTTTGTATTGTCCACCTAATCTGTCCTCATCATACACTCTAATCTTTTGTTCCTGAGCACTTCAGGGTGCTCTTTAAGTGCATTCTGGGCACTTGATTATGTCTGTTAGTAAGGCTAGCAGCTCCTGATACACCACAGTTACCCAGCAGTACATATCTTGCCTATGAAAATGGATTGTACAACACGAGTTGTCAGCTTTTAAGTATCATTGGAAAGAACTTGACATAATTTGCAAATGTTTACAAGCCACTGTATATTAACTCCTTGGAACAAGACCCAGAATTCTGTTTTGCATATTTAAAATCCCTAAAGAATGCAGCTTTTGTCCAACAATATGGTTTTCAGGGCTGCTGGAAAACAAATAGCAAATACTAGAAAAACATGAGAAATGCAGATAAAGTTCTCACAAATTCTTCATTTTCACCAGTTTCACTGCTGGGAAAGAGCTAGGCACCTAGCCTTTCCCAAACCTAGGCAAGATGTTCTTTTTGCTCAAATTCCAGCATGTGTTTATTTTTCCCCATCATTTTGCACCAGTGCTTTAAGCAGATGGAAAAGACTCCAACAAAAAGCCAGGTGCGTGCACTGGCAGCTTCCCTGCTAAAAGGGATTTGTCAGATGTTTCTTCCACCTGTGAATTGACTGCCCCATCTCAGCCAGCTCCTGTGAATGCAATTATTATGCTCTATTTCAAAAAGCTGAAACAAATTCAAGTTAATTCTGTCAAAAAAAAATTGGCTACCATTAGTATTTCTCCCATTTATTAACAATGAAATAAGTTATTTGACTACTAGATTGATTTTGAATTTGAGCACATATCCTGATCTAATTTCCTTAATGTTATTTCAGAGGTAGACCAGAGTAATTTCCATCAGTGTCCATTCTACACTCTTTAAGTGATAAACAGATATTTATGTTTGCATCTTTAATTCTGTTTCTAAACTGAAAAATCTCATCATTCTCCAAGAACAGATGAGTCATATTGAGGCAGTAATAGGAGACTATGCATGCATGGCTTCACATGGAGCTCTGCTACCTGGAGGGAAGGCTGTTGATACTGAGCAATTGTGGCCTCCATGGATTTCAAGATCCTTAGGCTTGAAGGTACCCCGTTCCCTTACAAAGAACAAACTCATTTTCTCAATAAGAAAAATTGAAGGAAGATGTATTCTTTTTCCTGACTTTTCTAGCCAGACGTGAACAAGCTCATTAAGCAGCATAAAAAGTTTCAAAATGAAATAAATTTCTATCCTAAAATAATAATTAAAAATCAGGGTGAAATGTGGATCAGATTCCACATTAATGAAGTGAAGCACAAAACTTCACATGTAGGTTACTACAATGCAAAGATCATTATATTAGCTGTTTGATCAGCTCTTTGTGCTTATCAAAAGCACCTGGTTTGGAGCAGCAATCTTCACACTTATGTACTGCCAGATAGATTTGTGGAAGTTACAAACTGAGAGCAGAAAAAAAAAAAAACAGCAGCCCAGCATGAGCAAGGAAAACTCACAGCCAGAGCACTAGGCAAACTGCTTAGGACTAGGTTTCTCTGATGGCTGGTCGCCCAGTCCTCTGCAAAGAAAATGGAGTCATGATGTTGCACAGACTCCCGGGATGAAAATCCAAAGTGGATCAGAATATTCACCAAGCTTTCTGATATGGACTGTATGTTCTAGAGTCAAATCCTGTTCCATTTATGGCATAACAGAGGCAAATGTCCAGTCTTGCTTTTGAACCCTCCAATCATAATATAACAACTATGATCTAGGTAATATGCAGTTTAGGTTGTTGTAGTTTCATTTTGTGTGGCGTCATATTTCAGCTATAAATGTGTTGTTGTCTGCTAGACAGTGAATCAACTTCTATATTTTTCCAAATGTTATCCATGTTAGCTTTTTTAAATTGCCCAAACCAGGTTGTTGTTTTTGTTGTTGTTGTTTGTTTGTTTGTTTTGGAGAAGGAGGAATAATAGTAAATGCAGCCATGGTTTTGTTTCATCTCAGAAGTAATATGATGCAACACGCAGAATTTGTTTTAAAGCTCACTAAAGTCCTTTTTAAAGATAACTTTCAGTATTTGTGGAAGCCTTATGTCCAGCCAGTCAGCTGAGCATGTTCACAGTTAAAGTTTTCCTTCCAGCTTGAAAACTTCAACATTAAAACCCATCAGCAGCTTAGTCACAAGAGACTCGCTTTTGCAGCAGAGAGAAGCAATATCAGAACTAACAAACTGGTGACTGAGTTTTGTGATATTTACTGGTCAAGATAGATATATAATTGGGCTCAGGTTTCTGCTAATAAGTTCATTGCTCATTTAATATTTGTTCTGTGACTTACGTGAGCAAATGTCAGCTGGTGGGGTATTTGTGAAACATTTGCTTTGATTGTTTGCTATGCCACTGGTCAATTTGCCTAACTGGCTGGATGATGGAAACACTTTAAACAGGTGAAGAACAAAAAACAGCAAGCACTGCACGCTATTGTCATCCTCTCATGCCTTGAGTAATACAACACAGTAAGATGGAGACTAGTTAGTTTATTGTACTTGATAGAAGTAACAATTACACTGATTCCTATCAAATCGCCAAGAAATGGTAGCCTAGAATTCCATGCGAAAAATAAAGGGAAACCTCCAAGTCACTGCAATGAGGAGTAGGGTTTATTCAGCCAAAATAGGCAGAATGTGACAAAACGTGCTGAACTATATTGTGGTTCTGTTTGGAGCTACTTCCACAGGGACAGTCTTAATACGTTATGTCTAGACTGGTGATGTTTACACTGAACGTATTTTCTCATAAGAGGATTTATAAGAAGAAAAGACAATAGTGTTTGGAAAATAAAAATAACCAGCATTTTCTTTCACTTTTGTTATACTTCCTAATATGGTTACTGACACAAATTGATATTCTTGTTTCTTTTCTTGATTTAAAAAAAAAAAGGGCAGTATTATTCTTAATGGCTATTGAGGCAGATCTTGAACTTAACAGAGTTACAGTCAGGTTGTCACACTGTAGTTACACAGATTTAGGCCAACTGAGGATCTGATGTGTGCTGGCATAATCCAGTAGAAAAAAATGTGAGGATTCAATTCCTTAAGCATATTCTGAAGAAGTCTACAAGATGTTAAGAATCTTCTGTACGGCATAAATATTTATACATTGTATCAAAAGGAATTTTTTATCAGTCCAGTAGTAGTTTTCTGAGAGTTGTCAAGAATGTGAACACTGACCAGTTTATGGAATACTACTTTTTTATTTGAATAGCTAAAATTAACATCAGTATCTCTTTTTTGAATGTATGTGAAATATAAGATGATATTTTCAGATTTGTTTTGAAAGGCATTTAACTAGTATAAGATGCAGTATTTTTTCTTAGGCTACCAAACAGCTTCCTACAAGCCCTAGACCTTTGTGGTTACAACATCACTGTTGTGAAAAGAAGAGATTAAGTTGAACAGTAGGGCTCCTGCAAGGCTCATCTCAAGTTCCTGGCCTCTGTTAAAAAAGTGGAAGTATTGACAGTGATACTTTGCATCTCTCTATGTGTAGCCACATGTACTGTGCTTGATATCTTTGTATGGTTAATTCAGTTTTTAAGAAAGCTTCTCAGAGTGGATGGGTTCTGTTAACTAAGTGCTATAAATAAGAAGTTCAAAGAAAACTAACTGAGCTCAATAGCATGCAATAGCACCATTTTTTTATGTTGTCAGGATTTGAGGTGTAAGTAAAGGTGCTTTAGCACTTGATTGTTGAAGTAAATACATAATTATGTCCCTGCCCTTTTTAGAGGTGTTAGACAAGGAAAAACTTTCCCAATCAAGAAGAAAGGCACAGTGGAGCTGTTTCAAACACAATCTCACTTGAGGAAAATATAGATTGATTTGTTCACTCAGTCTAGCCCAGAAAGAGTTACATTTGTTCAAAATCAAGAGAATCTGTGTCAGAAACAAAAGTTCTCTTCTATGTTTCATTTAGTATCTCCTACTACAGTGCTTATCAAGGTGTAGCTGAGTAATTTGACCACTAATCTCTCACAAAATCACAAGGTAGTTCTTTTTTAGACTGTTTGCATGACAGCATATGTTTTGACCTCCCCATATCCCAGGGAGACATTCAGTAGCATGCAGCAGGGGATGTAATTCTGTCCTAGATATCTAGTCATGCCTTTTGTGAAATTCATTACTTGACTGTAGTGTAGTAGCCATTGTATTCACTTGTTTTGTTAGGACACTAAAAAAAAAAAAAAAAAAAAAAAAAAGCACAAATGATTAGGACTAAGGTCAGATGGAAACTAATGATCAGGAACTCTACAAAACATAGTAGCTAAAATACTATAGCATACTGCCCAAATCTTCGTCAGATTTGCCAGTATTTTAGACCATACACTGTTTTCATATATCTAATCTATCTTAAATGCAGCTTCTTGTGTTATACAGATCTAAGAAAAATCTACACTGAGCCTAATTTAAGGCAGTGAATAATACAGCTATATCAACCAAAGAATGTCAACATAAGTATGTCAGGAATGTAATGTTTGATTCCTGCCATTTGTAGACAGCTAAGAACCTCATCCCACCCTACGACACCCTCCAAAAAACACCTGCAAGAGATTTATCAGTGGAAGATAATGATCTCAGAAAACAATCATTAGCATATATAATGGGCTGGAAGTATAAAAAATAAACTTATCTACCTAGTATTTCTAGCTAACAAGCAGAGCAAGACTTTTTTCCATTTATAATTTCTTGAAAAAATAATTTTGTTTGTACAGAGATCAGAGATCAGTCAAACATTATGGCATCTGTAATTTAAAGAGTGTTCACTGGATCTGTACCAGAAGGTCACAGCATGTGTCCATTTGCCGTTTGGATGTGTATAATTACTGGAACTAGATTTCTGGAGCAAACACTCATAACTGTATTTATTACATTTCCCTTAATGTTTCTAAATACTTCATAGATTTTTGTAAAATTTTTTCAATTTCTATAGTAAACAGGGTACATTTTACTATTTTCATACATAAACTATATAAAATTTGGAGATACAATATAGGCATCATGCCTCCTTATTAAAATTAATGACTAAGTTACTTATGGTATTCAGTTCTAGTAAGGAAGGGTTTTATCTATATACTAGCTGAATAATAGCTGAATTAGTTGGATGCAAATCAATCACACTGATGTTGGTTGCCCAAACAACAGATGGTCAATTATTTCTACTTCGAACAGAAATCACCTTGATTACCTTTATATTTCCTAAAAGATCAATGAAATATCATCATTCTTGTCCTACAGGTGTTTCCCTATGTTTTCTGTATTGTTGGGAGCACACAGTGACTACTTTGACCTTCCCCTGTTATGATTACTGCAGATTTTCTGTCAATAAATAAGACTCGTCAGTTTCAGAGTGGATAGTGATTTATAAATGATAAAAAAGAGAGAGGTATTGATATTTGTGCATGGACTATTTGATGGTGTATGATGATGAGCCATACCTTCCAGGGAAACTAAAATTGAATCTTGTCTTTGATTGTATTTATTTGACATGCAGTATGAAAAAGTGTCCTGAAAGAATAAAGGGTAATCGAATGAAATGACCATACTTGATCTGATGATCACAATAGTAATAAGAATCCCAGCTGCCTCAGAAAATAATATAAATATTTTGGGGGTTTTTACTTCTTCTTTTTCATTTTTTAAATCATCCATGCAGATGTGTCTTACATTAGTGAAAAATAAACATTATTTTGGCAGCTAGTGCTTTGGATGTTAGCTTTTGAAACAGTACGCATCAACTGGAGCCTGCCATTTAATGGGCAACAGTCTGAGAAGGAGTGAATTTAGAGCAGTTCTGTCCAAATCTCTTTCTGGTATTGAGCCACCCTCAGGGCCAGTGCTACATGAAATGTAATAAATGTTGGTAAAGTACCATTACTGCTGTTCTTCATGCTTGCTACATCAATTACAAGAACTATATATTCGCAAATAATAAATATTTTATCCTTGCTATTTACAGTTGATCAATAAGCCCACAAATGCTAAGTTATCCATCATAAACCACAATTCAGCAGTGTAATATTCACAGTTCTCAAGAATATATTTCATAGAAAACCCAAAGCTTTGAATTTCATTGTATTTATGATAAAGGCAGATCTAAACTTTGCAGAGAAACAGAGTTCTGGATCATAAATCACAGTGGACTACTCAAAGCCCGTATTTTCTTTCTTCAGACTTGGCTTGGAGATTGTGATCTGTTAATTTTGTTACTTTAGTTTGTGGATAAGACTAAGGTAATAGCCTATTGACTATATTACACACACGACATTTAGAATGGGTTATCACATGAAATTTGGGCTCGTATATGCTACTGCATTTCTGGGATTTACTTATGATCAACAGTGTCCATGAAGTTGGCATTCATCCTAAATCTTTGTAGGCTTATTTTTCCCAGTTGAAAGGTGTAAAAATGAAATAGAGTGGAAATGAAACATTCTTATCTGTGTACTTTTTTTCTCCTAGTCATTTAACTTTCCAGATTTTAATTTGTCTACTGAGGCTGTAGCCATTGGTAATGACATACACACCACTCTCATGCTTAGAGTTAGTGTTGTCCAGAGAGGCTGAGCCAAGTACTGCTTCCAGTAATAGCAATATAAATCAACTTATTTTGTCTGTGAACATTCTTTCCAAAATATGACACAAATTTCTGAGGACTTATTCTAGATATATTGCAATAAAGTTTTGAGCAGAATTTGTCCTTTATAGCTTAAATACTGCAATGGTACAAACAGTAACATAGCTTATATATTAGGTGTGATTAAGTCATAAATCAGAATTATAAAACATTTGTCCAGTTAAAAGCACCCAGTAGTGTACTTAAAAGCTCAAATGGTTGTGGAGGAGCATAAATGTTTGTGGGAGATTATTCAGTCAAAAATAAGTTAGATTGGTGGTTCACCAGTGGAATGGTATATTGATGCAAACTCTGATAAATAGAGCAAAACTATGCCTTCCTTTATGTAGGTGTAATTCATACTCATTCTATTCAACTCTATTTCATCTAGCTCTTAATCCATACTTTCTTTGGAAAAAAAGCAAAAAACAAAGCAAAACAAAAACAAAAAGCAAACCAAACCAAAACACAAGTCTAACAATATAGCAACAATTTCAATAAAAAAATTGGAGGAAACTGGATCTCAGGTAGTATCATTTGAATCACTGCAGTGTGCCAGCACTTCAGCGATGTGCTTGGAGTACCCCAAGCAACTGTGTTGATTGGAAGTGACCAGCTTTGTTTTCCATGTGAATGAAAACCTTAAGCAGATTTTGGCATGCTATTTTTACAGAGCTGTTTCTCCTTTTCTCTTCACGTTGCAGAATTCAAATCTTCTGCTATGAGCACTGTGTTCCACACATATTTCCCCCTCCAATTAGATTATATTTCAGCTATGTCTTTGCCACAAGTTCAACATTTATCTCCTCCGTCTCATTTTTCATGGATTTCCGCTAGTTAGACATGAACAGCAATAACACTTGTCTGGAGAGCGCATCCTTTTCTCTCACTATGTATAGATTCTTGCAAAATCGTTGATTTTTTTTTTTTTTTTTTTTTTTTTTTTAGCTTTTCATCCTCAATTTTACTTCCATTCCAGAACTAAACCATACTTCCTATTTGAATTATTTTTTGAAAAATTGGAACTGTTAGTTGACATGCAAGAGTAAAATAAGTTTAGCAGAACTGGTTTGTATTTATGTGATTCACTTCAGTAGAAAAGAAGTTGAAGTGACAAAGATTGAGTTGATTGTGCTTGGGAGCCTGTTTGCAGCAATGTTTATGATGATCATGATTGAGAACAAAAATAAAGGGTCAGTCTTTATCTACATTAAATTTTTAACATCTGCCATATTGTGTATCTCTGAATTGTAATTTGGATTCACAATCTAGAAAAAAAAAATTGATAGTTTCTGTGCATTACCAAAGTGAAAAAATCATTCTTATCTCTTCCCACATGATAAATCCCTCACTAAATGTCTCTGTGTATGTCAGGTAGCCACTTGTTATTGTTCCATTCTCTCTCTTTTTTCCCCAACATGTGCTGACCTTAACCCATAAGTTAGCATAACTATAACTCTGTTATCCATCATTTTCTTAAATATAGCCAGAGTTCTCTATGAACAGTTTAAAATATGTATCAAGTGTTCGAGAAAGTTAAAAGGAACTTGCAATTGCTTTTCTCCTACACTCTTAAATCTGAGTGGTAATTTGCAGTAGTCAGTAACAGAATTTGACGATGATATTCTTTTTACCTTGTGCTAGACTAGCTGTTCTAACACAGCTATATGATGAATGCTCCAAAACAAAACAAAAACATACAAACAAAAAAAAGGCTACACATATTGGGTGTTTTTCAATCTCATGCTTTGGTGAAGAAATGGGTAAGCATGCAAAATCCATTTGCCCCTTGAAAATGATAATTTGTGCAGGGCACACATTGTTTCACAGGCTGTAAGGATGAGAAAAAGATGCTTAAGATATTTCACTACGTTTTCCTGGGACAATAATGATAACATTAATTTACTGAGTATACTATTTCACTAAGTATAATATAAGAAATCATGTTTTTGTGAGATTGTTTTAAATTGCTTTAGAAATAATAATGAGGAGGTGGGTGTAAAACTTTTCATTGCAATGTTGGAGGAACGAACACAACTTTGTGCTTGACAAGAGAATTGAAAATTTAAATGTGAAAATTACAGTGATAAAGCAAGTCAAATTTTATGTTTAAGTTAAACAACTGAAGCTAACTTTTGGTTAGTGATGTTGTTTTTTTTTACCTGCTGTACATCAACCTACAGAAGAAGAAGCGAAGCAAAGGGAGTCTATGCTTCTCTCAGAGTAAGGCAATAGCCGGTCTTGAAACCCATGTTACAGCCTGTGCAACCCTTGTTCTACCAGTTGGCTCTGATTAACAAAAGTTACATGGTTTAACTGGCTGAATCTGTCACAATATAGGAAATTCAGTTTAGAGCTGTTTGTTAGCAATTTCATTTGGTTTTACAGCCAGGTATTAATATGCAAGAAGAGCTGGGATTTGAGTAAAGGTTGTTGTTTTGGTTTGGTTTTTCTGTTTGTTAGTTTTTTTGAGGGGGATAATTAATATGTTTTGCACAATTTTTCAGATGAAGTTTTCTTTTTAAACTATTTATGAGATCTTGTTTAAGCATATACTAATAGAATTGCTGTACATTAATTATGTCCCCAATGAAATGAAAGATTTTTAAGACCTTTTTTTTTTTTCCTTGCACAAATGAACCTCAATGAATGTTTCTAGTATTAGTATCTGGTCTTTTTCCTTCATAAGAATAAAAAAAGTAAAATACTAAATAGAAAGAATTTTCAATAGCAGAGATCAATGGTTTCAAAAGTGACTATTTGTTGTGAGATTTCTCAGAGACCTGATTTTCAGGCAGCATTTAGGAATGGTCTTCTGATAAATGAAAGCATTAGAGTCTAATACAAAATATGAGACATACTTGCAATCTTACTTATCTATTTTGAAAGTGTCAGTCATGATCTATGTATCTCCAGGAAAACAGCTGAAATTATGCTGTTATAAGAGTCCTGTGCAAGAAAAATACCGTGTGAGTACGAGTGTATGCAGTTGGTATAGATTGGTTCTCCACTTCTAACAGCTATCATTTGAAATCTTTAAAGTAGACTGAACATTCTGCTAAAAAGTTAATCCAAATAGCAGGCCTCTTACTGGAAGCAGAAGTAATTCATTAATAATTTTTTTCTTATCTCTTACTTCAGTAACTCATACCACTACTAGAGAAATGAGTAGTGTCTTGCCATCCAGAATCATATCTCTGCATCCTGCTCATACCAGCTTCATGCTTGTAGATATTGCTATCATATTCCCATCTCACAGAGCTGTTATGTATCTCTGTCTTTTTCTTTATTTCAAAATATTTTTAGAGCTTCTTACTGCAGGAAAAAAAAAAAAAAGAAAAGAAAAGAAAAAAAGCTTGGAAACACAATTTAAATGGAACCGAAGTCTCAAAAGATCAATAGAATGTTGTTATGGTAAAGCAAGCCATATATTGAAATCAGCCTCTTTTCTATGGGGTTGTCTTTTAGTCTTTGAATGATGAGTTTTAGGAAGACCTAAGTGCTCCTTTACATTCTGCCAGTAATTTTAAGATACAAATTTTCAATGACAATTTCTTCTGAGAAATGCTTTGCAAATTCTTTGTATAGCATGGCACTGTCTCTCTTCTGTTCTTCCTCTTTCTCTAGTGGAATCAGTGTGTAATTTTGTAGTCCATGTGAATGGCAGCTCCAGAGAAAAACCTAAGCCTGCTTTTTCATGCCTTATCAGGAACAGGTTAGCATAAAGGTTAGTATAATATAGAAGTACTGAACTTCCAGAATTATTTCTCCCCTGAAAATAAATATTTCAGCCAGGCAGAAGAAAGTAATTATTTTAGAATTTTGAATGGAAGCTAACTTCTAATCATGTAATCATCAGTCACATAAGGGCACGGAAGGACACTTCAGACCTCTGTTAAAGGTGGCCTTATATGAGAATGTATTTTTCATTAGGCAGTGCTTTCTTGTCCCAGAGGAGAAAGTGAAAGGTGCCAATCACGTAGAAGTAAAGGACATTTATGATATGTAAATATTAATTTCAGTAGTGATGAAAAAGACAGCTTGTTAGATTTATAATCAAGATCATGCTGGAAAAACACAGTGAGGAAAACTAACTTCTACATGAATATCAGTTTGAGGAGCTTTAGTGTACTTATTCATGAACCAAATGTGCAGCATTTCGTTCATAGTCTAGTACTATGTCTGACTTCATCAGCTTCATATGGGTGTTATCTGCCTTCTAGCAGTTCTTCAGTATTAGTAAGTATCTTTAAAACAACTGTAAACATGCCCAGAGGCTTATACAATAGGCACAAGATTTGTAAATGTAAATAACAAATTATAATAATAATTCCTAGTAATGTATTTCAGGGCAGATCTAAACAGAATGCATGTTTAGCCCTGTCAAACAGCAAAGAATTCCATAACAGTCAATAATCACCTTTTTCCATAGCACCTACCTGTTTTTGGCCTTCACAATTCAGAGATCACCATTGTTCTGCTGTTTAGGTTATTGACAGATCCATTAGGCACATTTGATCATTTAATAGTAGAGAACTTCCTAAAATCATATTTCATACAATCTTAAACAAATACACTACTGTGAGTATTTCTTCCATAGTAGTCGAGAAATAGCCTTGAGGAAAACAATATTTGATTTTCTAGTTCTGTTGCTGGAGGCATTTCATCTCAACAGGACTACACAGGGAGGTCCAGTTCTACCATGAGCAGTGACTGAACACAAGATGGCATCAGTTCTAGCAGGATTTGGGGCACAACTGATGCACAAAATATAACTATTAATGAGTGATACACTTGACAAATTTACATTTTAAATAGAAGTTTATTTCCTTTCAGTGACATGTATGCATGAACTCTAAATTTATGGACAGTTTTGAAATACTGCATTAGATAATGGAGTCAGGTCCTGCCAGCAGGAATTAGACCTTGCAGAGTCTAGATATCTCTTTTGTGCTCATAGTAGTGCTTTACCATATGCTAGGTGTATTTATTTACTTACCCATCTGGAAACTTTTTCCCATCCTTATTTGTTTGTCATTAGACTGCTTATGCTAAACACACCTGTGCGCTTACTTCCTACATTCTGTAACAACAAATAGCTCTTCTAGATCAATTCATACTCAGGTAAACTTCCAGGGTTTCCAGACAGTTTTCTGTAGCTGTACAAGTACATTACTGTCTTGTGCAAGGACTTGTGGAAGAAACTAATTTCTTTAGTTGTCGGGTTTTATTATATTTTCCTTTGTATTCAGGAAGATAACAGTGAGGCCAAGGCAAACCTGCTAGCAAATAGCCCATGTCCAGGCAGCCTTGGTCAGCCCAGGCTGTCAGACTAATTCCTAGGCTGGAGCTGGACCTGGAAAAAGTTCTAAGGGGAGAGGAAAATGGTATCTTTTTCTATCAGAGAAAAGACCAAGAAATTTTCTTTTTCCTGTCTGCACAATTCTTTAAAAGCAGTGTTTCTAACCAAGCAGAACTGTTCTTCCCATGCCTGTGGCCCAGCTATAGGCTGAGTCCCTTCTATGGGATGTGGCTTTGGGCTGAGTGTCCACAGTATTGACGCAGGATCACACCATCTCACCAGCACTCAGGCTGACCTAGAAATGCAGGTGGCACTTGCAGTGAATGGGAGGTTGCATGTTCAGTCTAGCTCTCCTGCCTTTGCACCGATTTCAGAAATGCAAATTCAATTTCAGGGTCTAACTGGAAATTTCCAGTTACTGCTCTGTTGACAAACACTTTGCAAAAAAAGACACTCTTCTTTATACTTCTGTTTTACTTTCCATTGTACCAGTTAAATTCTTTTAACAACAGCTGATAAATAAATCCCTGCCTTAAAACAATTTAATTTCATTCAGTACAAGGAAATGTAGGGGCTGGACTTCCATATTTTCAGGCAAGATCTTCCACTGAATCTCCTTGAGCCAGACAGATGTAGTGTATCTGTCCTAAATCAAACTCATCACCCTTATTATCTCCCTTTATGCACAGGAATTAATCCATCTAGTGACAGCAGCAGTTTCACAGATAAACAAGTCATGTGGGCTTTTATTAAGGTCTGCAAAATGTAATGGGAATCTTCACATTGATTCTAAGGATCAGCTTCTTTATCACTACCTGCTTCTGGTGCTGGAAATAATCTAGCAGGAAATGTATTTAAATCATCTGAGACTGTATAAGTACTGCTAGGAAAAAAGGAGACCGTGGGATTTTTCCTGGAACCAAATGGCCCAAACTTGTTCTCAGCCATCCTTCATTGAGCTGTTTTTCTAAAGGAGACTATACAAATATAGAAATTACAACAAATACAAAGAGCATAGAAAAAAATTCTCAGCTACAGAATGATGTTTTACAGCAGTCATCACCATTAGCTATGCATTTTCAGCAGTGATGAACAAGAGCATTCACAAAAATCTGTAACAGTGAAGGTGACCCACTGTCACCATCAGTACAGCTGAAACAAACCTTCCACTGCCTCACTGTGCTCACAGTCACTTTTTGATCTCCAGAAATGTTCAGCAAACGTCAGTGAATGTCAGTGGACGCATTTTTTTCTACATGAAGGAATTCAGTGACACACCTTTTCTTCATACAGACTTCAACATCTGATGGCAAATTTGTCAGACTGCTCCTCTGTTGCCATTTGTCACATGGAAACAGAATGTAATGGACTATTAGCAGGATGGCTGAACCTCCACTGCCGTACTACCAAGACCCACCTCTAATGTTGTGGGCCAACCTCATAAAACAGGAGGTTGGTTTTTTTTTGAGAAGCTTGTTTTATGCTAAGTGGTATACATAAACTGCATAGGTGGCACACATTTATACACGAGGTGCCAAGCTGATCTTAAGATAATATTTCCTATGCTTTTTTTTAACAATTAAGTATCTGAAACACTGGAGAGTTTTGTTGCAGACAATCCAAGTGGTATTTCTATAGCAAAAAAACCGAAACATTGTATGAAGAAGCCATACAGATTCACCTAGGTTGGCACAGTTATCCTAACTTTTCTGTGGTTATCTAAATGATTCGGAAAGAACATGATGAATCATACATCATTGAGAATAGAACTTACACAGTGTTTTACTGATATAAGAATAGCATAGCAGAGCAATGCAAAGAGTGAAGGATTACTTTTATGTCCTAGGAAAGAAATGACCTTCTCAGTTTTCATTTTAGATTGGAGAGCTTTTCCATACCTTCAGCAAAGTTGGGTCCAGTTTGAGTTAGATCAGAAGTGCAGAGGTGCAGGGTCAAGTGGATGGTTGACAATCTCAGCAAATGCAAAAACATCCAAGGAAGATCTGTAACACTAGTTGGCTACCAAGACATCTTTTTCACTCTTGGTTATTTCTGTCCCTAAAAATTAAATTCATATGTAGCTGGTAATGTATAAATCACACACATGCATATAGAGAAGACTGAAATCTATTCAGATTGACATGAACATAGAAGAAAAGCGGTAGCTGAAAACCATCATTAGGGGAATTAGTCTTGAGAGTCTTTTGCTCCATTATTTTGCCAACACATTTGTTTCAGTGATGGTAGTGCAAAAGTGGTCAAAGAAACAGATACTGATTTTTTCAATTTTTGTACTGGATTTTGTTGCTGTTGTTGGCCTTTACCTTATTTCTTAATGCTTTTGTATTATTACCACGCGCAAAGTTTTTGTTCTATTAATATAACACTTCTTTTCTCTCTAAGTAATAGAGAGCTGTTATCCAAAGAGAATGCATTTTATACATGTGAATTACAGTTTCATTGCTGCTGTTCCTTGGCAACTATCACAGCAAGACTGAAAAATGATGCATTAAGCATATGTAACCTATTCTTCTACTAAACTAAAGAATATCTCCTTAGAGTCCTTCTTGGATGCAGCACTACAGAGACATTTCAGCAATCCTGTCCTTGATGACAGAATCATAGAACCATAGAATCATAGAACCACTAGATTTGGAAAAGACCTCTTAGATCACTTAGTCCATCAACCCATCACCACTATGCCTAGTAAACCACATTCCTAATGCCACATTTTCATATTTCTTGAATACCTCCAAGGACAGTGACTCCACCACTTCCCTAGACAGCCTGTTCCAATGATTCACCACTCTTGGAGAAGACTTTTGTCTTAAAATCCAACCTGATCCTCCCCTGGCACATTTTGAGGCCCTTACCTCTCGTCCTTTTACCGGGAAAAGAGGTCAACCCCCACCTCACTGCGACCTCCTTTCAGGTATTCACTAAAGCCTATGTAGACTACATGCACAGTCTATCCCTCATTGACTAGGAAGGTCAGCTGGTCATAGAATGTGATCAGGTTGGTTAAGCAGAATCTGCCTTTCATGAACCCATGCTGGCTTGGCCTAGTCTCCTAGTTGTCTTGCATGTGCTCTGTGATCCTAGTCAAGATGATCTGGTCCATGACCTTCCCTGAGGTCAGGCTAACAGACCTGTAGTTTCCTGGATCCTTCTCTGACCTGTCTTGTAGATGTCGCATTGGCAAATCTCCAGTCATTTGAGACCTCCTGGTTGACCAGGACTGCTGATAAATGATGGAAAGTGACTTGATGAACACATCCACCAGTTCATTTTGCTTCCTTAGGTGGATCCCATCCAGCCCCATAGACTTGCAGTAGTCTAGGTGAAGTAGTAATATTGCTGGAGAAAGAAAAAATATCAAAGGCTTTACCTATTTAGCGTTCAAAAAAATACTGGTTATTCTATCACTGTATTCATTCCAAAAGATTTGAGTGGTTTGAGGACAATAAAGTATTGTTTGTCTATGTGTCTTTGAAATCTCTCTAATTACGTACTCTGTAGACTATCAAAATAATATTTTGAGTTGTTTTTTTTTTCTCAAATTGAAAAACGTGCTTGTTGGCAGACTTAGCTGTGATTACTTTTCCCTTCATTCTGGCCATTATGTGCTAGAGCAGAGAAATTGTAGAGGGTGAAATAAAATGGATATACCTCTATACATTTAAACATAACTAGCACTAGTTAGCTATTTCAACATTGCAGGTAGTTGAATTAATATGTTAACATCATATGTTCAGTGAATCACTGAACATAAAAAAAACAAATCCAGACAATTTAAATGAATCAGTTTGTAAACACTTATGTTTAGCAAAGAACTTCCCTGAAATTAAAGACTGATTCTAGAATGTTTTATTAACCTTCATAATATCTTGACTGCATATGTCAACAATGTTCCACTGGATTCAGTGGATTTCATTTTTCAAGTTAATACAAGTAAATTCTGTAGAAAAATTGTAATAGTGATAATCCATTTTCAAACTGGCATGAACAACAAATTCTGTCTCAAATTGAATGATAAAAAAGTTAACTAGTCTAGCCTTAATTGTATGCATTTTACTTTTTTTTCCTTAATTTAAACCAAATTGAATTAGAGTACTAAAGATAGTGAAATAAGGCTTGTGTTTGGGTTACTGTATTTGAAGTTCAGGATAATATTATTTTAATAGTATCTTTGTTGTTTATGTGAACAAGAACTTCTAAATTGCTAATTCCATAGCAGCATTCTTATTTGACAGAATCCAGAATTAAACCTGAGTGAACATGAAAAACTGTACCTTCATTAGCAGCTATCCAATTAAACTGTCCAATTTCTCAGGATGCTGACTGATGACAGCACATTAAGGCAGAAATTATTCACTGCAAGTGATTCTGATTAATGCCATCCGTGGGCACATGCTCTCCACTACTTCTGCATATGCATACTATCCCATGTTTCTTGTCTTTTTATCACTCTTCCAAGCTCCCAGCTCACCATAGGAAGCACATCAGGGCAAATGCCCAGGCTTGGTTTCCTGCTTTTATCCATAATGATGGTAATTCTCCTTATTGAAGGAAATTAAAGATAGATTTCCATTCACATTGTCTGGGAACTTGAAGTGAATATACAGTACAGAAGACTCCAGATGTTTCTGTATACTGAGTGGAAATACTTGAGATCAGTTGCTGAGATTTGAGGGAAATAGATTTTTGTGCAGGTAACTGAAAAAAAAAAAAAGAGATCCAAACCTCTTGAGTCTGCAAACCCACAAGAACCTGTGGAACTGTGGATACTGTTTTACTTAGCTTATAAGTCAGAAGGGAGTGGAGGTTGGCAATCAGAGAAATGCGGCAGCTTGCCTAATATTTCAGCTCCACTGGAGCAAAACTAAAACTGACTTGTAATATGCAGATCATAAATTCCTTAAATTCCAGTTTAAGTGCATTGCTGGTGTTGAGCAAAACAAGTTAAGCGTTTTAAACGTACAAGCTCCTTTGCAATTCAGATATGAGCTTTTTCCTGTGCATGTATGTACATCAGAAGTACTTTTGTTCTAAACAAAATGAAGTTACAGTGCTGTAAAAATTGTAAGAAGTAAGAATAAGCTTCTGACATTTTGATTTGAATTCAGACATAATTTCTTGCATATTTATTACCTGTACATTACCTTAACTTTCTATTCATTATGTACATCTTTCCACATGCCAATCACATTCTTTTCAATTTTAACTTCACATTTTCCTTCAGAAACACTAACAGGGAAAAAAGTCAGAGCTAAAATGAGATCTGTATTTATATGAGAGTCATTGCAGGAAATGCTGTGGCTGATATAGGAGTAAGAGATCAAACAGAATGGTTGCAGTGGTCATCTCTGGCCTCAGGCACTCAGCTGCACTCCCAGTGTAAGTCTGGTGTTAATTCCTGCACTGTATACGTTTATGAAGAATAGAACAAAGCTCCAGTGTTTAGTGGACACCAGGATCCCTAAGGCTTTTGGCTGTTATTTACAGTTTTTGAAAGTAGAACCTCTGCAAACTGCTCTACACTTATGTCTGATTGGGGAGACACTTTTTAAGTTATTTTAGGATGAAACACTGACACCAGAAAAGCAACCTTCTGTTTGATGAGGTCATTTTGGAGTCTGCCTACAAGGTTATTTCTTGAGGCAAAAGGAAGCAGCTGGCAGGAGTTAGTGTACAGTATCTTTTTATTTTTCTGAGACTGCTGGGAAAACTGAGAGAGTTCTTAGGGTATAGAAAGCATTCCCAGAGCATTATCATGGGATATCATCAGCACATCCCAGCTCACACAAAGGAAGATGGCTTAGCATCTGTTTTGGAGATGCACAGTGTGCAAGCCAGGAGTCATAGATATTGGCAATCAGACATGAGGTTGGATAGGAGTGTGCATGCCAAGCTTTTTGGATACTGCTGATCAAGCATGGCAATGGATATTTTGATTGGAGGGCACATATGAATAGCAGTAAAACTGTTCCCTCCCAGTGTTTTGAATGTGAACAAATGAAAGAATATGCTTATCTACTTGTAAGCTCAAAAATGTAACATATTAGGAAAGAGGTAGAAATAGAGTCAAAATGTTAAATAAAGGAATCTTTTTGAGATATATGTTGCACTCAACTCTTTTAATCTTTCTCTGCCTTGATTCTCCATTACTTTTTTAAAAGAACAAATAAATAGTAGTGATTGGGACTTTATATATGAAGACAGAAATATATGCTCACATAAGCAACCTTATTGAAGCCAACAAACTTAAAATGGCACAAAATAATAAATTAATCACAATCCCCTGATCATAATAACACTTCAGACTCCATAGAAAGGCTTTCCAGCAGGACATAAATTGTTACTGCAATTGTGTATACGCACACATTTATATATATTTATTTTTAAAGGAGAAGCAGGTACGAGTTTTAGTATCTCAACTTTACCTTTGCTGTACTACGTCTCCTTTTGTATCCCACCTATGTCTCTGCCCTGATATCCAAGGGATGGCACCAGTGCCTGCTGAAATAGCTCTAAGGAATATTTGACCTACAGTATTTCTGTAGCAAGCTTCTGCAGAGGAAGGAGAGGATGCTACTGGTGCCAGAAGGAAAACAGATTTGGGCCATCCAGGGTCCTTAGCTGTTGGAGGCTCACAGCACTGTTCAGGCACATGGCAGGGTTTCAGGAATGTTTTTACAAGGGCAGCTTCCCTGGATTTTGAAAACTGAACAAGGAAGATTCCATTTTCCTGGGCAGATTGATTAATAGACATTAAGTGGTGATAACACTTAAGAAATAAATTTGTTTCCAGGGAGTTAAAAGCTGGAATAAAAGAGATAAGTTAGAGAAAGTGAAGATGTTTTCTAATATCCACTGTGCTATGAACGTTTTTAACAGTACGTATATATATGTTCCAACACTTTTAAGAGAACATAATCCATACTAATCTTGGAATCATAGACAGAGTATACCAGGAACTGAGTCTTGCCTGGAAGGAGCTGCTGTCAACAGAGAGACACGAGTGTATTTCACACAGCAGAATTTCTCAGCACACAATTTTACTTATTATGTGGCTGATTAATTGTTTCTCTTATTATGTTATCACCTGAAATTCCTGCTGCTATATAAAGTGTCAGCCTTGTGCAGCAGAAGTGTACTGGTGGCAGCTAATGGATGTCTGGGGTAAAGCTGTCATTTTGCAGCAGATGTAATTTACCCACACATGGTTATCCCCTGCTGCCCTAGCTCAGCAGAAGCAGGCTAGCAGCCCTGCCTGCATCACTCCCAGCTCTGCTGGTGCTCAGCAGCATCTGTCAGCTGCCATCAGGTGTCCTGGAGGATTCAGAGACACACCAACATGCCTGCATCAACCTTGGGACAACAGACAGATTGGGAAACCGAATGGCAGCCTGAACAAGTAGAGCAAATGGAAAAAACAAAGTGATTGGCACAGTAGGTAAAGATCAAGGAATTTCAAAATGGAATTAGAGATGTTATCTGATTTGAATGTTGTGAGAAAATCAACTGAGATCAGACAAGTCAGCATAATAATCCTGTTTCTTTGTTGCATCAGATGTGAAATTCCAAGCAAAACAAAACATGCTGTTCCAAAAACCTCCAAACAAAGAAGATTTCGATATTTAGTGATGTTGATCAGGATCTTTTAATATCATTGATAATGAATTTGTTGCATTTGAAACCATAGATTTCAGGAAATATCTGCAGTTCTTGTGTTTTAATTTATCATTACCTGCTATATGTACATTGTTCAGAGCTTCCTCACAGTCTCTGCATACCCTTGTTTTACACCTTTTAAATAGAGCTGGAGCAGATTTCTTGAATTGTCCCTATAACTCCGCCACTGAATTGTTTGGAGACTTTGATCCAGTTATCCATTCTCTCTCCCCTGTTTTCCTGCCTACAAAATGTATGTAATACTCATTATTTTCTAAATGCTTTGAAGTCTTTACATGGCAGCAACTAATTGTAAAATACTACTTTATAATGCCAGGAATCAGAGCTAGGAGTCATCTGTAAGCACAAAATAGGTGAAAAACCACTAATGATCATGTCAGAGTTAAAAAGTTACCTGAAGTACCAGGATAATACCTGAAACAGTCAATATTTAAGTCAGGAAATAATTGTCCCTCCCATAGTATCAGCCAACAGCAATACCTTTATTTTCATGATTAAAACGATGTTTCATAAGGTCAGACCAAACAAACAAAATGTCAAGCCAAGATCTTGAAAGTAGAGAAAAAAGATAGAAGAGATTTTTGTCAAAATTTCTACTTATAGAGGAGGTCCTGAATATTTCAATAATGGAAACAGAAAAGAAAAGAAAGCCCATTTTCAAGAAAGTGAAATTTATCATCCTCCTGAAAGAATGTTGAAGATCAGGTAATGTAGCAACAATTTTCCAGCCACAAAGGCACAGTAGCTGTCGAATTAGATATAGACTACCATGATTCAAAATCATTTGGTCGCATCAACAGTGGAACATAGAAATACTCTTAAACTCCTTACAAGCCACAGACAATAGCAACTGCTATAAATGATCAAGGCAGGATAATCAGTCAGAAAGTAGTCTGCTGTCCTGATGTTCCTCTGAAAGAACAACATCTTTTCACCAGTGAATAAAAATTCCAGTAGTATATCTTTGTGGGCTTCAGAGATGCAGTGGGTCCTGTATTCACAACTGTGAGAAGTTTCTTTCTTAATCCACCTATATTTAATTAAAATTTCTTAATAAGACATTATAATTTATTTCCATACATGAGGCTGTATTTCACATTATTCTATGACTTCTGCTGATTTTCTGGCATGAAAAATAGTAAATAGCAATGAAATATGGGGAAAGATCATGAAAATAGCAATGAAATCATTTTCATCTCCAAACTAATTTTTTTTTTTTTTTTGGACCAAACTGCCAAAAATAAAACCCAAACCACATCATGAGATTTCAAACATGAATTTCATGCAATGACTGTGTGAATACAAGATATACAGTTGAGTTATACTTCAGAATTTTAAACCAAATACAAGCATCTTCTCAGTCATTTCTATTTTGGTCTGTTTCACTGATCAGAATCACAGTAGTAGGAAATTTCAATTTTTATTTTTTTTTTTAATTAAGAAATAAAGAAATATCAAATATGGGGCCTAAAATGTATACATTCACGTTAGAATGTATCTGCTGTGCTTAGCCATCTAAAATTAAGCATCTCTTTCAGCTTCTTTTCTTGAGCAGCTCATTGAAAAACATCCAGATCAAGTATTTAAATATACTCCAATTTTATTTAAAATCATTAAACTGCTATACTTACTTTAGCTTTCTTTAGCTTTCTTTAGTTTACTTTAATTTTTGAGAACTTCCCTATGTCAGAAACATGCACATAAAATAGGAAGATCTTTCTGCTAAGTAAAGATATAGTACATAGATATTCACTATTCTTAAAAAGAAAGCCTTCCATCTAACTTGATCTGTCTTGGTTCCTCCTAGCTGCTTACATTCATATAAAAAAAGGAAAGGGCCTCTATTAAATTTAATAATAAATCTTATTTGATTACAAGAAGATCAAGCACGATATTCAGGTGCTAAGTGTTACTGTTACAGCTGCCTGGAGGTCTGGCCCAGTTTGTATCTTGACTGCTTTTGTTCAGTCAATCATGATACTTTTGACCAAAATTATGCATGACCAAACAGACATTTTTAATGCCAACCACCAATATGTATTATGGTTGCCAAGGAAGGCAAATAGCACAAATTATAAACTTCATCATTCTCTTTTTTGTTTCTTCGCTATGGAATATTAAACAATTCTCAATGTTTTATTTTGTTTTATTTTGTTTTGTTTTTACTACACATTCAACTGCAAAAGCAAGTGGGTGGCTTTCTAATACAATAGTTTCTGGATTTGGTTCTTTTTGGTTCTAATATCACTGCTTTTTCTTCTGTAAGAAATTAGACTAAAATACATAAAAATGCATTAAAACATATGATTCATCTGTGTAAAAAATGCTTCAGGAGAGAAAATGACCTGTCAGTAAAGGGATTTGGAAAAAAACATTTCCAACTGACCAGCAATTCATCTCTAAAATACTGTTTTGATTCTGGATATCAAAGTAAGATAGTTACTGGATTTGATTTGGAAAACATTGGTATTCTTTCTTAAAACTAAAGAACCCTCTGTCAAATTTGACACTTTTGAGATTAGATGTTGCTAATCCCTCTATTTCAACATGATCTTTTATTTTTTCCATGCAGAGTAACGTACTGTGACTGGTTGCTTGCTCTGAAAGTAAAGTCTCCTATTTATTTTCGTGGAAAATACAACAGATGCAAAGAGCCCAATAATACTATCTGATAGAGCAAATTCTCAGCTAGAAAACACTATTTTTCAACATAGTCACCACCATTAGCTTTGCATTTTCATTAGCACAGGACAAGAGAAACCAGATGATCTTTGAGGTTCCCTCCAACCTAAGCCAAACTAAGATTCTATGATTCCATGCCACAGACATAACCAGTGTGACACACTGTCACTGTTGCCACTCTGAAATGCACCGCCCACTGCCTCACTGTGCTCACATCCACTGTTTGGTCTTCACAAACATTCAGCAAGTGTCAGTGAATGTCAATGTATTCATTTTTTTGCTTGTGGAGAAAGTCCATGACGCATCTTTGCTTCCATGTCAGACACCATTCTGTCAGACTGCCCCTCTGCTGCCATCTGTCACACAGAAACAACATGTAGTGGAATATTGGCAAGAAGATTCAACCTCTGCTGCCGTACCACCAATATCCATTTGATGTCGTGGGCAAATGTAATAAAACTAGAGAGTCTCTAGCAGTGCTCAAGAACAGACAGATATTGGCAGAATGAGGGAGATATTACATCCGCATTAAAATTCTGAGTGGCCTCACTCAGGGTAAGATAATGAAATGGTTTTTTTTACCATATAAATGCTCATGTGATATGCTTCAGTTAATTACAAGTTATCTAAAAGAGTAAAAATATAGTAGTTAGGAAACTTCTGAATCTCTTGTAACTGTGCTGAACAGCGCTAACTCCCTTGCCAGATTACTGGAAGGCAAATATTAAATTCCAGCAAAGAAGCAATTACTAAATCCTTGTAGTTCATTCAGTACTGATTACTTCTGACATGTGAATGATCTGACTGGGTCTAAAAAAGCAGCTGAAATAAAATAAAGGATAAATGTCTGTGACTATTGTAAAATTGCATCTGTTTCTTCTATGTGCAGAAACAAGGTGACAAAATGAATGCTATTATTTTTGAGATGGCAAGATTTGTTCTTCTCCCATACTGAACATTTTGAATGCAAATATTTCATTACTTTCAATGATTAAATTACATGCACCATACAGTATACCAAACCCTGGCCTGGTGAAAAGCATTACTGAAGACACTGGGTTCCCTCATATTATATCAGTTAGAGATGTTCTTCGTGTTTGTGGGCAAATTTATTATGATCAATTATTCAAAAACATTTTCTGTTCACCATTTTTTTCTCAGTCGCAGTACTAATTAAAAAATGTAAGTAATCCAGTTGCAAAGCTTGTGTTTTTAAGTGTCTGACAAAAAGCCTGTAACTACTTGTGTGGGAGCTGTTGAGTCATGACCCAAACCACTGGTTGATCACCTGTGAAAGCAATTCAGCTGTGTGACCAAAAGGAGACTGGCTCCACCACTCCTAGACCCCATTTAAGGGCTGAATGCCACTGGGGAAGGATCTCCAGAAAGAGATCCTTTTTCTGTGGTTTTTTTTCTGTGAACCTAGATCTTCAGGTACAAGTGAGCATTCCGTCCCTGTTTGCTTCTTTTCCCATTTTCACCATGATAATCTTTCCAGCTGTAACATTACTAGCACTGGAAGTAACCAGTTGGAAAGGCTGTCTGTGATAGCTTACGTTACCTGGTGAATGTCAATGAGAATCTGCAGAAATAAAATTGCTGTAAAGGTATTTTTAGTATCTTTCAGCTCTCATGAATCAATTTAAAAAAATACTGTAAAGAGATTCTATTCTGGAAATCATAGCACCTCCATGAGAAACAAGCTACGAGTTTTTCATTTGGAGGAAGTGAGAAGATAAATTTCAAACTTCTCTTAACATTGTCACTCTTCTTGCTTCCTCTCCTGAAGGCTTCATCCTCATTAAAATAACTTTGTGATCTTCACATAGCAATAAATTGCTCCTGCAGGAAGGCAAGGAGTCGGTATATGTGTGTAGGTTTATATATCCACTTGTTTTCAAACTGGCAGCTCCAAAGGCATCCAGGTCAGCAGTGTTTTCTTCCTTTTCTCGCAGCCCTCACAGCCCAACCCCATTTTGACTCTGGAACTACAGAATTCAGAAGCAGAGAAACAGAGCAGCAACATAGTAGAATTAAAAACAAAATCACTGATTAAACTATTGATTAGCCACTCTATTAAAGCTAAGATACTCCTCCATATGAAATTAGACTTCTTAATGTGGACTGGAGTCAGGTGAAAGATCTGAAACTGACACAGAAAAAGCTCAGAGATCTGGGATTTGAGATGTGCATGAGGGAAGGATACTGCTCAGGGATAGTCTGGGACTGTGAAAGAGAGACATGGCATACACCCTCTGCAGAACTGTTCCTGGTCATTCCTTTTTACAACTGTTGTGCCTGGGATTCTTAATCTTTACTGCAAGAAATGGAGCTCTAGAGGCCTGACTGATCCTAAAGTGTGGTGCTGTTGTGCTGGAGCTGCATGGGGAGGATGCTGACAAGCCATATGCATGGCAATGGAGACAGGGAAATTAAAAAGGAAAGTATAGTAAGAGGCAAGGCATCATTGAAGGGATTGAACATAAGGATGATGCTTATAGCATCAATGCTCTGAATGTAGGATATGATTATATCTGTCAGATAAAATACAAAGACGTTATCAGAAGGCAGTGGAGGCAATAAGATTTGGAATGATTTCCAGATATTAGTACATAACGCAGACTAAGGCAGGCTTGAGAGTTGGACTGTAAGAAGATGCACTGCTTTTCCAAGTATCTTGCCACACCAAAACCCTATGCGTGTGTGAGCCCATGATTTTGCTGAGTGTGGTACTCCTACCAGCTCTGGAAATCATTGTTCCTGTGCAGACTGCTTGCTCAATACATCTCTTCTGAAACCATTATGAAACGCACTAACTTCAGTTTTTAAAAATGTCAGTGACTGCAGTTTACAGGAATACTGTTATGTCTTGCCTTCTCAGTATATGCCTTTTAGCTTCTAAACTTTTATAATTAATAATTCTCTTAGTTTGAACAATTTTTAGGACAAATATCATCATATAGTTAGAAAAATAAGATTTTTTTTTCATCTTTTCTTTCTTCCATGAACTTAACGTTTTTGCAGTATATATCTCACCTTAATACTGTTCTTGTACATAGGATTTTTCCCTAGTCAGCTCTGGAAGTCATAATTTCTTCCATCAGTGGTCAAATAAAATTGTTTTAAAAAGTAGAATTAGGAATGTGTAGCATACAATTTAGTCATCTATAAAAAGCAAGAAAAGATGTAACATCTCGCTTCTCAGTTCATCACACCTAAAAAAGACTATTATATTGTATGATTTATATTTTGTCTGAGAGAGTAATGAGATACCTTTAGTATATTTTTCTTCCTACTATTTATTTATAAAAACAGGAAAAATAAGTATAGTAAATAGTGCTGTTGGAATCAGTGTGCTCATGCATGAGTCTTCACTGCAAGTAATGCTAAGCACTTATATTTGAATTGAAAGCCATTGGAATTAAAAGTCAGGAAGAAATACTTCCTGTGAATATGATCCTAATTTCATTGAATGCTTTCTTAATTAATATTCCTTCAGTTGGTTGGTGGTAACTTACAAGCTAAGTTAGCTGATCTGGGTGTGATTAAACTCTTGTAAATGAAATGTGTCTATGCACTGTTATAACTGTCTCCTGCAGGTAGTGACTACGATAATGCATAAGAAAGCATGTTCTCGCTGCTATGCTTTCTCATTTGGTTACTACTTCTGAATAGCTAAAATCGTATAACTTTATTATATTCTGGTGTGGACAGAGCTTGTTCATTAGGATCCCATTTAGATAGTTCTACTCAGCATAGAAAAATGCCCAAAATTACAAAGAGTGGTACTAAAACAAAATCTGCACATTCTTGAGACTGCTGAGTCTATTTCTCATTGACTGATAAGTAAAATAGATGGCTTTCTCAGTCCAAGACTGGCTTGTATACTATCATCATAAACAGAGGAAAAGTATTTTTTCGTTTAAGCACAGCATCGCTGGGAACACAGAATCGTCTTCTATTTAAAATTACAGTTGCTTTGTTTTTTGTTGCTTTTGTGAATCAGTGGGATCAGATGGGAGAAAACAGCTTCTTGGCTGTACATATAACCATCAGCTATTCACCCACAATATATGGATAGATCGGCTGCCAGGCTATAAAACTGCTTCAAACCACAACAAATAAGTTACTGCAAATTACACACTGAGGAAAATGGAGGTGTGTGCTGCATTACTGGAATCAGCTGGCAGGGAGTGTGTAAGGGGTCTGATGGCCTCTGCAAACAGTGAAGTTATCCCTGCAGTGGCTATGGTGACCTCTGAGACGTATTTCTTGATAACTAGGTTGATAAGTACCATGGTTAATCTGAGATCCACATATGTCAATCATAGCTTTTATTTCTTTATTGTTTGATGTTCAAAAAAAAAAAAAAAACCCAACATTTCACAAAAGCAGTAAGATTCACAACAGAAGATGCAAATTGAGCCCGTGATTTCATATGAATGAAAAAGAGCCTCAAGATCTGTCCTGAATTCTCCACACTGACCAGAAATTAAACAGTATGTTAGCAAAAGAAAAATAAGCAGCAGAAATCCAATAAATTCATGAGGAATGCAGGTTGACCTTGGAAGGCTTCTAGTCATTGCTGAAAATCAATGATAGATAATGCTACAAATATATTTGTCATCATTTTTGCTTTTTTTTTTTTTTTCTTCTTGTATTGCTGTTTTGTTGTTGTTTGGTTTTTTTTTTTTTGTTTCTTTTTTTTTTTTTTTGTGAATTTAGTAGTTTCCACAAGCAATAGGAAAGAAAAAGCTAAAGGATCTTTCCAGAAACGTCATTTTAAAATCATTATTAATGTGACCATTTGCATATGAACCTGACTCACAGACTGCACCACTGAGTTATGTGAATCCTGTGCCAGCGACACTGCTCACATTTTGCATATCAGACATTTGCACTCAGTTGATTGGAAATGACCTGTAAACAGGCATGTTTTGCAGAATGCATCTGGAAAATAATAAATTTCTTAATATAGTTTGCAAAGAGGGGAAAATATTTTTGAGCGAACTTGTTTTGCTTGCAGATGATCTTTTCCTATGAAGTGCTGTAAGGAGGTGACTGAGTGCCCTCCAGCTGTGACAATTCAGGGCTTGTAGGTATCTGTCTGTCAAAGAAATTTTAAGAGCATCACTACCCAGGCCATCTAGCAATCATTTTCCAGGTATGATCCCTGTTTTACAGCTTATTGCACATGCTGTATATACAGTTACAGGGAAGATTATTTTCTGTCTTTTTGGTGGGTAAGGAATCATAATGGGAAAAACAGGCCTAATTTCAGCAAGTGATAGATACAGCCCTAGGTGGTCAGGAGCAAAGCAACTGTTACTTCATGGACTGCTAATCTCAAAGAAAGGAAAAAAAAAAAAAAAAAAAAAAAAGGATTTAGAGTAAAAACCTGTTCTTGTTACCATAAACAGTTACAAAAATGTCAAACTGCAAGAAAGGAAACATGTAGAAAGAGATAGCAGTGCCGAATTGTCCCCTGCCTGTTCCCACGGAGCATGAGGCCAATGGACCAGCTACTACTGACCCTGTGGCTTTGAATCAGATTTGTAACTGAGAGCCATGATGAAAGACAGTGTATAGCATCATGTTTTTTGAACTGAATTTCTCTTTTTGATTCTTTCAACAATATTGAATTATTTTCAGCATAGAAGATAGAAATCTATATTAGCTTGTAGAACAAATAAGAACTGCTCTTCAGGATACTAGCAGATAAGTTGAGTGCCTGCAATAGTGGTGTCTGTTGTGGAGTTTTTTTCATGTGGCATCATAGCAATCACTTAAATAACACGACTGCAATTTTATTCCCAGAGTGTTAAGATTAGATTTATGTGTTGATTACAAGTATTTTACTAGAGAAGTGTCCATTCAAATTATATAGCCCAAATTTACGGACACTAGATATGAGAGCTGCCCTGAAAGTAATGCCTCTTATTTTATGATGTTGGTCCATGGCACCAGAGGCAAATATTGGTGGTATGGCAGTAGAGGTAGAACCTTCCCATCAATATTCCATTCCATTTTGCTGCAGTGTGACAGATGGCAGCAGAGGGGCAGTCTGACAAATTGGTGTCTAACATGGAAGTGTGCACAAAGCAAAGGTGTGTAACTGAATTGCTCTGTAAGGAAAAAATCCACCCACTAATTTTCATTCAACACTTGCTGAATGTTTATGGAGAACAAACATTGTATGTGAGCACAGTAAAGTGGTGAGTAATACACTTCAGCATTGGTGACAGTGACAAGTCACACCCTGGACAGACATGAAAGCTCGTTCATTGCTGGTGGTGGTGGAGACTGTGTTCACTTGTAGTGCTTTGTGGCTGAGAATTTGCTCTGCTGAATAGTGTTATTGTGCTCTTTGTATCTGTTGCAGCTTCCATGGAAGTAAATAGGAATCATTACTTTCAGAGTGACTCATATATTTACCCTTCTAAATGAATCTGTCTAGAGGCACTTTGGTACAGGTCTGAGTAAGCAACAAAGACTTGAAGTAAATTACTTTCTTCAATGGAAGTGGGTAAAAATGTTGCGTGTCATATTTCTTATAAGAATAATCACAGTTATGAGTTAATACAGCATCTCTTTTGCTTTATTTCTTTAAACTTCATTGTATGTTCTTGAATTCTTTTAATTCTGATAGGATTACTGGTCTTTTAAGTATATCAGTATGTTTTCACTTACTTGGCATTCTTCCCACCTCTCATTTTTTCTATATCAGATCTTTTTTCTGTATGTTGAAATCTACAAAATGACCCATTTCAGTTCTGTAGTGAAGATCAGCTTTGGTTTCTGTGATTCTTTCTTAAAAACCAGGAGGATTTTACAGGTGGTAAAAGATTCTGGGTAAGTAATTTTCACTTTGCCAAGCTCTTGAAGTTCATCTATCACAGTCTAAATTAGGGAACTGACCATTAACTCACAATATGCCAATTCTGATCTGCATTCAGATACAAACTTCTGAAAGGTTTGGCTAATGAACTAATAATAAGAAATACAAACGGTTAATAACAAATCACTAATATGTTTTTCACATCTTTACAATTTTCAGAAAATTTATGTGAAAAACCTTTGTCTCACTTGCCCGTCAGAAGTGCTTTTTCTCTTCTCTTGGAAGTTCTTGCTAACAGATGAAAGTAACATCTAGCCACTCCACTATAGTTCAGTCTTCTGAAGTGGCTCTGGGCAGCCTGGTGGTTGGCAGACCTGACCACAGCAGGAGGGTTGAAACTAGATGATCTTTGAGGTCTTCTTCAACCCAGACCATTCTACAGTTCTACGATTCTATGAAATAGTGTCAAGCAACAAATTATTGGATCGTTAAGCATTTCATAAAGCAAGAAAAACACCTCTCTATTTCGGTTCAAGATGCAGCCTTCTAGTTCCTTAGGGCTTACCACCTCAAACTAGTCCCTTATAGATGGTTTAGTTCTTTAATATTAAAAAATAATTGCCAGTTTGACTAAATTCTTCTGTATGCGAAAAGGCAGCTTAAATACTGTCATTATTAGCTTATGATTGTTACGTCCTCCTGGAAAAGTTAAGAACAGTTTTGTATCTAATTGTCTCTATGTTACTTAAAGCTGATATGGTCTTTAATTCACAGTAACAGAGGCCAGCTTTTCCCTTGCAGGAAGATCAGAACCCCATCCATGCAACCTGACTCACAATGCTCACATCACAAGAAGCAATTATCCTGCCGTGGGGGTTACAGCACCAGATAAGAGTTCACGCAGCAGAACTCGCACACATCTTTTAAAAAATGAGATAAGATACAGTTGCAATGAGTGGATTATAAAACCAATTTGTTAGGTTTCATGACTTTTAACAAGGGAAAAAGAGAAAAGAGCCTTCCTGTCTGTCCGCCTTTTATATCTGGCAGTACACCAGCATTATGGCCAAGGCTTAGCAACTTCTCTAAAAGCTGTGGTGGCTGGGGATAGAGGAAGGACTCTTCCAAGGAGCCAGGATTTAAGATTTCATATGAGAGACCCACTGGCTGGAAAATAAAAAATGTCCATGTGGAATTTCTTTTTTCTTTTTCTATTTGAACAAGTTGTCTTTCCAGCCATGATTGATGGGCTTTGCAGCTGACATCTGCTCAGGAAGTCAACAGAGACTTACTACCTGTAAATGACAGGTAACTATAGTAAGAGCACTACTTAGGCCAAGATGAGCTGTCAAAACTAAAGTTCTCATGGTGAACTGTAAAACTAAATCTGATGCACTTCCTAAGAATCTGTCATTAAAAAGGAAAAAGAAAAAAAGAAAAAGGAAATCACATTGCTTTTATTTTTTCCTGATAAAAAGATTCTGTTTTTACACTGGAAGCCACAACAAATAGATTTCGATAGCATTTTCATGCTCTACTGGATTCATAGCTCTGTTTCTAGGATATACATGATATAAGCAGAACTGGACTGTGTCTACGTTTTTGCACTCTGTTACTCTAAAAGCTGACACACTACCTTCCCTCCTTGCTCCAGGTTTAGCTGATGAATTCTAATAACTATTAATAACTATGAAGTGTCACAAGAAATGAAAATACACTGTACAATCAGAATAGTGCAAAAGCATTTTTGCCAGGGAGCATTTTAAAAAACTGCCCTAGAAACTCTGGGAGTGGCATAAAAGCCTGATCATTATACAGCACTGAAGAAATACCCTTTAATCTGAGATGAAAAGAATCACCAAAAACAAGCATTCAAATGTCACAGGTTAAGCCTTCTTAATCATTAGGTTTTGGGGATTTTTTTATTGTTATTTGAGGGGGAATAGAAGAGAGGTTAAATTTTAAAAAGAGATTTAAAATAATGTTTTTATGATTCTCTTTAGATTATGGTTTCTGAGTCTGAGTTCATTTTGATAACTTTTTTTGCTAACATTTTTTTCACTTTTGTCTGCAAACACAAGGAAATAAAAATTAAAAAAAAGATAGTCTCAAGTAATTGCTAGAGTTGTATATTTTGGTGAAACTACATTTTATGGGATTTGCTGTGGAATAGCAAAAGCTGATAATGTTTTTCTTCCTGTCCCACCTAAACTATCCTTCATCTCATTTGGCTGCTGGAAAGTGAATGTTCTCTTCTTGAGATCAATCAGTCATCCTACTGACACCTTTGCATTGTCTCAGTGACCTGCAGATCTTTAAAGACTTTCCTCAACGTAACAGTAATATGACAGTCTTGGAGAGAGGTGAACTACACACCCATGCACTAATATATCAGCTGCTTCCATCTTCAGGAGATAGAGATCCAAATCCATGGGAGTAAATCTATTGGGGTCATCATTTTTAAGAGTAAATAGCTTTATTACTCCCCCTTTCAATTTCAGATACACAAAGATTTTTGGATGCACAGTTCTCTGAGGAAGTTGTCTAGGATGTGTGGAGTTCATTATGTTAGCAAGCAAGCTGTGACCACTTGACAAATGAGAATTCTCCCTAGTGCTCACTGTGTTCACATGTCCAACCTGTTTCATGCGCTGTTTAACAAAGAATCAGCCAAGCCCAACAAGACAGGAGTTACCTGGGAAACACTACCAGTCTCTAACACAATTCAGATGTCCTGCTAGATGTGACATCTTTATTTGGGAAGTAAATCTGAAAATAAAGAGGCAATTTTTAGTTCGTAGTTCCTGATTCAGCAAACTGTGTCAGATATTCAGATAACACAGGACATGTATATGATGGTTTGGCTCCATTACAGTAATGACATAATGTCGATTTACACCACCGGAGCATTTAGTCCAGAAGACTGAAATCATTAATAGTTAATCTAGATGCAAAACTGCACACTTCTGAGAATAAAATTGCTTAGTCATTCATATGTAAATCTGTATTTAGATGTCCCCTGTGAGAGAGGTGTGTTTTGTGATAAAACTCTAGCTGCCAATAAGGGAAGGAAGTGAGATCCTTCTTTTCTATTTCTTCAAACAAAACCTCTGTGACTAAAATTCCTTTTTTATACCACGTTTCCTGAGAGGCAAAATAAAAATGTACGATAGAAAAGAGAGGTGGGAGTTTGAAAATCTCCCAGTCTTCAGATGTGACTGTGATTTTGAAGAAAGCACCTCTAGGTGCTTGATTCTTTCCTCAATCTAGGAAAACCCAATTTTAAACTTATTTATCACTGGGAAAATAGTTTGGCTTTGTAATAAGGTGATACAGACTACTACTCAAAAGACCCTGACATATCTTGCATCTGTAGGAAGAAATGGGAAGTGATAATTTAAAGGAAAAGACAAATAGTGAAGTAACATAGAGATTCAATTACCAACTACAGATTACAATAATTGGCAGAGGAGGAAAAATCAAATTAATTTATTATGATAACCCTCTGTTACTTATGCATCGTCAGTAGGACAGTGTGGAATTTAAGTGGCCAGTGCCACCATAACTGGAGCTCAGTTGGATGGTGAGCAGGAATAAACAACTTTTATGGGATTCTTGATTGGGTTGCCCTATTAATTTAATAGCAGGTTCTGGTGTTATTACAGTAAATATTATGCTCATTAACATGTTTGAACTCTCTAGAAGGGATGAAGAAGACATTAACAAGCACTTTGTCAGTATAATTGGCAGAGCATTTGAAAAATCACAGCATGGTAGGAGTGGATGCTGATCTGATAACTTGGATGCATATTTGCACTGTACACATAGTATAAAGATGCCTACTCAAAGCAACTATTAAAGGAGCATTAAGAAGAGTCAAGTATAGGGTGTGACTGAGGTCCATGTAGAAAGCCAGGCAGAAACTCTGATTCTGGTATAACTGGGAAAGAAGTACAAAATATATGCTTATGTCAAAGGATAGAGCTACGCTTCAGATATTTTTCACTGCTGTAACTATATCCAGTTAGATTCTATTGCTGTATTTCCACAGAATCACAGAGTCATAGGGGTTAGAAGGGACCTCTAGATCACCTAGTCCAAACTCTCCTCCAAAAGAAAATTCTGTAGGGTAGGTTACCTAGGAAAGCCTCCAGGTGGGTTTTGGCTATATCTCTAGAGAAGGAGACTCCACAATCTCTCTGAGCAGCTCATTCCAGTGCACTATTAATCTGAATATAAAGAATTTTTTCTGTATGTTCATATGAAATTTTCTGTGTTACAGTTTGTGCCTTTTGCTCTTTGTCCTCTTGGTGGGCAACACCAAAAAAAGCCTGGCCTTACCAACTTGGCAGCCACCCTTTAGATGTTATCCCCCTTCAGACTTCTCCAGGCTGAATAGTCTCAGGTCTCTGAACTTTTCCTCATAAGGGAGATGCTCCAGGTCCCAATCTTTGTCTCCTCTGCAGAACACTCTCTAGAATTTTCTTGTTTTCTTGAATTTGGGAGCCCAGAACTAGACACAGTACTCCAGATGTGGCTTTACCAGAGACTAGTAGAGAGGGAAGATCGCCTCCATCAGGCTGCTGGCCATGCTCTTTTTTATGTTCTTCAGGATACCATTGGCCTTCTTGGCCACAAGGTCATACTGCTGGTTCATAGCCAAACTGTTGTCCACTGGGACACCCAGATCCTTCTCTGCAGAGATCCTTTCCAGCAGGTTGGACCCTAACATGTAATGATGCATGCAGTCATTCCTCCCCACATGTAGGACACTGCATTTGCCCTTGTTGAACCTCATAAGTTTGCTTTCTATATTCTTTCTGTATAATTTCTATATTTCTTTTCTCCATTTGCTAATACTATTCTAATCCTGAGCACGCAATACAGGTATCTCATGAGAGGACATCCTGTGTCCAAAAGATTTCATGCAGATAGGAATCTTCCAGTTCAGCTACATTCTGGTCCTTAAAAATTGATATTTTGGGTTTTATAACAGGTTTTTTGGGTGGTTTGTTTCCCTCCCCCTCCCCCCCCCCAAAAATTAGATCAAATGTCATGTTTATTGCTAATACTTTCCTCTGAAAAGAATGTCGGCAGTTCATTTTGGGAATTCATGGCCAGATATGTACATCAAAGTCTATAATCAAACATCTTCAATATTTTACCACATGTGGTAAAATACAATTCTTTTGTTTTGTAGCTTCTGCTGCCATCACTTTCTGACCACTGCCAGCATGAAGTTGTTACAAGGAGATAACAGGTTGTTACGAGGTTGTTAACAGTTATCAGGAGAGTAAAACAGGTGTATGAAATCATTCTCTGTCATGCTCAAAGGAGATTGTTTTATTCTTGAAATTTTCTTTATAGTGCTTTATCAATTATGGGTATTAAAATATTCTGAATCGTCACTGATTTCACTCTGTGGCTAAAATTGATGATGTAATAAATTATATCGACTACATAATTATATGTTTTATCTTTTTAATAACAATTATGCTAACAAAGTCCTCAGAACAGCAAACCTTTTCTCATATTGACTTCCTTCCTTCTTGTGCTTCTCACTTGCACCTACAAGCATTCATATTGCACATTCAGTGAGATAGCACCAATAATTTTCTTAGATATTTGCGCAATACTAGTCTTTATTTGTTGTTCTGTGTTTTCACAAAATAGTGTAACAACATAATGTTCCTGCTTTAATAATAATTCTCTAGTTTTTGTGATTCTGATTTTCTGATTTTTTTTTTTTTTCAGAAATCAAATTAAAGAAGTTTTCTTTATATCCTATTAGTCACTCATACATACATGCAACCTTTGTGTGCCAGTGCATATTTGAACCAGGGTTTCCACTGAGTAATTTACAAGTGTTGATTATCTATCTATTATATCCATATACATGAATTTTATTATCATTTGTATGAATATGCTGTCCATCTTAGTTAAAAATCGTTTCTATTTTTATTTTGTATAAATTTACTGTGCCTCACACAATGCGGTAAAGTTTAATTAAGTAAGGGTCTGCATCTTGGTTACCCTAATTACTATGCATTATGATAGTGGCTCAGTCACAGTGGAGGTGTTAAGTGGGTGGTAGGCTTTCTCTTCTCAGTTACTTTACTTTGGGGGTTCACAGACACAACCAAGTCAGAATCTGTTCCAAGTAGATATTTAACAACCAAAGGCTCAATCCTGTTTCTGTAGCTCATTCTCTTTCTTTCAAATGGGTATCGATTTCAAGAAATGCAGGATGAAAGCTATATATATCAACGTGAGACTGATTTTTTTCTATTTGATTTGAAGGAGCTTTTTATTTTGCCTTTCTTTATTCTATTTTATGAGGAGTAGGGTTCTTTCTTTTTTTCAAGCTCAAGTAAAATAGATGTTAAGATGTTTTTCTGCATCACTCTAGAAGGGAAAGCAAGTGATTAATTCAAAGCATAATAGCAATAGCTTACATTTCTGAACTACCTTTCATCTTGAAGGATACCTATCCCAAAGCACTTTACAACCTAAATAAAGCAGGAATCATTAAAATTCAACATTTGCCGTTCCACTGGGATTGTAATACTGTACCTTTAGTGTTATGTATACAACAGCACCATGGTTACTGCAGCTACCTAGAGCAGAGAATAGTGAGCTTCTAATGATACCTTCTTTTTTTTTTTCCTGTGGGTGTTTAGCGGGTCAGTTTTACATCCTGATATACAGCCTTGTTTGAGGTAGAACACATTACTTGTTCCATAGAATGCTACCAGTCAACAGCTAAGCAGAGATTTAAAAAGACAGCACAACAGTTGGAAACAATATATTAAGCTTTTAGCAAATGGAAAATGAAGGCTTGTTGGAACACGACCACAACATCTAGAGTTAACAATTGTTTGCACATGAAAAGAGATAATTCCTCTTCCATATTGACAAGTGGCCAAAACTTCTGTAAATATAATTTGGCAAATCTCATCCTCAACAACACAAATACTAAAACTTTGATTCTAATCTGAATAACAATAATAGAATAATCTTAAGAAGTTAATGCTACTGAACCAAATTTACACACAATACTACAAACACACACATATCCCACCCCAAACTTTCTCTTCCAATCATGACAGGCAGAGTCTTTCACAGGTCATGATATCATTGTCCATTAAAGCCTAACTGCTGAACTGACTGGAGCCATCTGCTGTTTGTCAGAAAAGAGAAAATATTTTGCTAAGAAAAAATAAATTTCTTGGAAATTAGTTTTAATCTCTTGTCAGGAAAGAAGTATTGAATCTTATAATAATGTTAAATGAGTATTTAGAAAAGGAACTGTATACAGTAATCACACAGACAATAATTTTCTGGAAAAGAGCTTCTAAAATTGTCAAAGAATGCATAATGATATCTTGAGAGACCGAAGAACATTTTAGAGATCCACTGGAGGAAAAGAACAATTGGCCTGTCTCGAGATTACCTTTCATTTTTTCATATTATTTTAAAGGACATTGATAACACTTGTGGATCAGCTGTTGTTAGTGGTGAATGACAAAAGACAACTGTATTTTGAGCAGAGCTGAGCAGAGATCCAGCCATTTCATAATTGTACGCAAAAACTGCATCACATTAAGCTGCTTTGAAATAATCAAAATAATCTGTAATAATACATCATAATATCACAGAATCACAGAATCACAGTTATTGGAAGGGACCTCAAGAGATCATCAGTCCAGCTAAAGCCTGTTCCCTATAGCAGGTCACACAGGAAGGTGTCCAGGTGGGTCATGAAAACCTCCATAGAAGGAGACTTCATAGTCTCTGAGCAACATGTTCCAGTGCTCTGTCACCCTTACCAAAATGTTCTTCTGCATGTTTGTATGAAACTTCTTATGTTAAAGTTTTAGGCCATTATTCCTTGTCCTAACACTACACACCACTGAGAAGAGTCTGCTCCCATTCATTTGCATCCCACCTCCCTCTAAATATTTATAAACATTCATCGGATTCCTTCTCAGTCTTCTTTTCCGTAGACTGAATAAACCCAGGTTACTCAGCCTTTTCTCATATGGGAGATGTTCCTGGACATTTATCATCTTTGTGGCTTTCCAATTGACTCCTTTTAGGAGATCCCTGTCTTTTTTGAACTGGGGAGCACAGATCTGGGCACAGTATTCTAAATGTGGACTCACCAGCACAAAGTAGAGGGGGAGGATCATCTCCCTCAACCTGCTGGCCACACTCTTTTTAATGTAGACCAGGATACCATTGGCCTTCTTGGCCACCAGGGCACACTGCTGGCTCATGGCCAACATGTTGTACACAAGAAAACTCAGGTCCTTCTCCGCAGAGATCCTCATTGCCAGCTGATTTTCCAATACTTTTCTGATTCAGTAAGCCAAAAAAACCAGTGGTCTCAAAAAGTTTGAAAGGAATAGTTTCACCTTCTGCTTGAAAAATAAATATGTACTAATAAATTTTGCTTTATTTGGATGTTTTTAATGGAAAAAAAAAAAAAAAAAAAGCTTTGTATCAATATATTTACATTCAATATCTTTACATTAAGAGGTACTGAAAAATAAAATTTCAAACTAGCTTTACTAAATCAACACTTTTAAGGCACAGAAATTCCCCTACCTGCTCCCTGAAAAAGGTTAGTGCTGATGAATGTGCAGTCCTTTTGACTGAAGCTAAAGCTTTTTTCTTTGATTCAGTGGAAGAATTAATATAAGATGTGTAGGATCTGGCTTTCTGGTTAGTCTACTGTTCTATTAAATTTGTGATGCTCATATGTGTTGGCTTAAGACAATCAAAATTAATTCTTGACCTCTGTGAGATAATCTAGTTGCTATCCATGGCCTGGTTTAAGACCCTTCTATGATATTTATCACTTTCATTATTTTTTGTCCTTTATATTCACATTATCTTTGCCTCTTCCTGCTATTTCTCATTGGGTATAAAGTTGACAAATGCAGTAAGATATTTAAATAATACTTTAGAACATGTGACATGCTTTACTTACCTCTGACAACAATTATCACTTCATCACACCTTTGTAATGAGCTACTCGGTAAGAATAGATCTATGCTTCAGGAACATGCAATACAAGTTACACAAAATACTGTCTTTAAGTAAAAAAAAAAAAAAGGAACAGGCACTTACAGAGAATAGAGGAAAAATAGTAATTAGCCATCCTGTTACTAATCATAACTACATTAATTATCATTCCAACTAGAGCAAGCAAGAAATTAATAAGATTAATTAAGATTTGTAACGTATCAACTGTGTCGCTAATATCTGGTTTGATTCAGTTTGAAGCTTAAGCCCTAATTCCACCAACATTGCCAAATTCTGACATTCATCAGCATGATGAATTACTCTGCTGATTGGCTCTTTTAATCTGTGTTTGGTGTTTAGTATTCTGGTAGGAGGCGTTTTAATAAAGGGCGGCAACTTGCCAAAAATTTTTGTGGAGATGGATTTAAAAAAGAGCTTGAATCAATAAAGACTTCGTTCAGAAATGTACTTGAACTGAAAAACTGCAGCTTGCTGGGAGGAAAATGCTTTTGCTTGTACCTTAGCGCAGTGAAAACAGCCCCAGAATCTGGAAAGAAATGTGTTTATTTGACTTTTTGAAAGCACTTGCAAGCTTCTTTCCTCCTTTGTTCTGCCTCCAGTTTTCAGAAACAAAGTTGCAGAGGACAGAGATTAATGTTCTTGGATGATCTTTGGTAGCTCTGGTTTTAGACAGCTCAAACTGAATAAATCATCATTATTAATATAGAAAACAAAAGATTAAAGGTAAGCTGATTATGTTGGCCACAAATGAGATACACTTCTGCTTTCACCAGATCCTTAAAGGAGCACAGATAAACCTCTGCATCTTCTAGAGAGTGAATATACCTTGTTTACTTCACAGAGTTGCTGAAGCCAGTGCTTGTCTATTGTCATTTGTCTTGAGAAAGCTGGTATGTGCTAACATAACTCAGAATTTTAATAATGCAGCAAGTGCTGACTCCTCTCTCATCTATAAACAATCCAGTTGCACTTGAAATTTATGAGAAGGAAAAAGTGCCACCCTTTAATTATGCCCGTGTTCATCTAATTACTCTTTGGTCCCCCTGTCTGCAAAATTAATACTGATATGGGTCATGCCTTTAGGCAAACAAAGTCCACTCCATCAACTATTCTTCACAAGATCGTAGACGTATGAGTGGATGCATCATGCTGGGCACCCTGCTGAGTCCTGTGAAATTGTAGAGTTTTCTAATTTGGCTTCTCTGGATTTCATTATTAAACAGGCTCCGAGTTTCATTTTGTGTTGTTTCCTTCTGTATGAAGTGAAAATAGGCTTATTTTCAATAATGTCAGCTCAGGAAGTTGTCTACATTTTATTTATCATTTCAGTGAATTTTAAGACAGTTTATCACATATGTCAGAAATTATCCTTTGAAGTTGGTCTGATGCATCATCTGGGCTAAATCCTGTTCTGTTTAACATTTCAAAATTGTGTCATATGAAATGAAGGGTAGAACTCGGCTACAGGTAGTTTGTATGATTTTTCATACGTCATATTGTAAAGATCATTTTTTGCCATTGTTTTAAATTTAGTGGTGACTGGTGGCCCTGTATCTTTTCACTTTTGATCACTGGCCATCAGGGATGGGAGCTGGAAGGAGGAGGTTTACCGTTCTGGGTAGATCTTGGCTCTTTTCCACCAACAGGAGGGGATGCTTCTTAAAGTGCTTTACAGTCAGAACAGCATGAGTTATATTACACTTACACTTTATACACAGCTTCATTACATGTCAACATATGAAACGTCTTTGCAGGTTGCATTCGCAGATGTTGACTTTCTGAATTCAGGTAGCTTTAGAGTGCTGCCTTCAATTTTTTAAAAGGAGAAACAAAAACATCACTTCTGTTATACTCTCACTTCAACAACTTCTGTCAGTTTCTTTCCATTGCTAGCCTTCGGGAATTATTACAGTATTGACTAGGAAGAAAACATCTGCCTGTCTGATTCTGGTATTTTATGTTTCTCTCTCTAATGTTTCTGCCACATTCATCACCATTACAGTACTTATGCATCTTCATCACCTAGAAAAAGTGGGATAGTGTGTCAGCTTTGACAGTTAAACAAAGGAACATCATATGTCATCTTGTTGTAAACTTCATAAAATACATTAACAGCTGAACATATAAGATCAACTGTTACTTACTTAAAGACATGCAAAATGCTAGCAGATAACTGCTGCAGCAGATGACTGATAACTGCTCTTGGAAAGTCTGTAATCTCTGAACCAGATGGTTAGTCCTGTTTTGACACGACAGCAAACTTAGCTTCCCTGCTGGCAGGATTCATACCACTTCTGAGCTGTCCTCTACCATTATGGCTTGAGACAAATGTGTGCATGCCAGCCTGGTGTACACACCCTGACAAGTGATGTTCACACTGGGTGTATGAGTGAGGGACTGTAGTTGTAGACATTAAAAATAGTGCCTGTGGGAATGAATGACACTCACATTTAAATGCAGAAAGCTTACATCTGTGTAAATACCACTATCTCAGGTCAGATAAATTCATGGCATTCAAAAACTGTTCATTAAGATCCGTGATTCACATCTGTTTATTCTATATAGCTTCAGATAATTTTCTACTTTTTCAGACGTTATAAAAAAAATTATATCCGCAGCTCTTAAAAAACTTATACAAATCTTTAACTATTTTCTGTGAAAATATGCACACACATACATATTTATTTATTTATGTTTATATGTATTTATATTCTGCAGTGGTGGTGGGGAATTTCAGAAATAACAAGACCAATTTTGTGGAGGATTTGGACATAATCACCCATCATTTCTGTCTGCAAAGCAACTGTTCTGACCAATGGAAAATACTTTATAGTATTTAAGTAAGCATCTGAAAAATGTATTTGTTTACCTTTAAGGTTACTTTGGTCATAGCAAATTAATGTTACTTGTTTTTGTTCTTATAATGTAACTAAAAGGAATCTGCTTTCTGCTAACTAAAAGGCATTTACTAGGGATGATCAGACAAGGAAATTGACTATCACAGGAGATTTTGGACCCAATTGACATTACGTAATTTCATTTTTTTTCAAAGAACTGTTTCTTGCCTTATCAAATAAATCTTTATTTATCTCTTTAATATAGCGATAAAATAGATCTCAAGCTTTTGAGTAGCTACCTACTCTGACTTCCCAAATTTTTTTGAGGTGAATACTTTAAAAATGCAACTTATTAAAACACATATGCATTAATGGAGTCTGCTGTGTAAACTGAAAAGCAGCTATTATCACACAATACAATTAAGCTCCTATTTAATTTATTTAAATCATCCTCATTTTGCACACCAAGCGTTTCTGGAAGTTAATTGGCATGAAAGGCAGGGTAAACTAAGCACAACAAATTGAGTGTGAAACAGTGTTAATTTAGATAAAAGCCATTGTGCAAAATTGCTGGTTCAACAATATTCGCAAAATGCAAAGGAGAGGAGTGACCAGCTCAGTTTTAATGTCATTGACTCTTTGCACTGTGACATGGCTCAGATTACATGCAGGAGCACATTTGAAATCTGCATTTATTTAAGCCCCAGTTCAAGTGTAAGATTCCCTTTTGTGCTCATTGTATGAGAAGGTACAGAAACCGCTTCAAAGAAATACTGCTGACATTAACAAAAAAATTAAAAAAATAAAATAAAATAAAAGGCATAGAAATAGTTCTAGTTTAATTGATAGTTTGTAGGAGTGATCTAGCCGTGTCAAATCCTGACAGTGTTCTGAGATCAATATTAACTGTGCCATTTTCAGTCTACATATTTTTGTAATCATTATCATAAAAGTAATTCATTAACATGTTTTAATATATCTAAGTAATGTCATAATTCCTATAGAAAAGTCACTCCAGAGAACTGAGGATGTCAGGGAACTGGGAAAGGAAAAATGTATGGACTGCGATTCTTACTAGACTGAATGCATTCAGCACTAGAGATCAAAGTATGACTCAATAAACACCACAAGTAGCTTTGAAAGTGGAAGTAAATCTAGTACAGAGTATGAAAACTCACTCCATAACTGCTAATGCATTTAAGCAAGTTTTCTAATATAAGTATATAATAGCTATATAATGGCTGGACATTGAATATAAGAGCAAACAATGAAGAATTGTATGCAACTGGATACTTGTATGAGTACCCTACTTTTACATCTTTTCTTTTTCTCCTTTTTTTTTTTTTTTTTTAAAGTAGAAACCAGTTAGTGAAAGCACAATGTTGTGGTTTGAATCCTTAGATGAAATCTATGTACACACTTTTGCTCTCTAAATTGTGTTGTTCTGTTTGCTCGGGTAATATTCTCCCCACAGCTTTTGTCCACATTTCTCATTCACTCTGCTATCCTTAGTAGCACAGTACAAAACTGTTTTTATTTCTGAGTAGAGAATTATCTGCAAACTACTTGATTTTTAATAAAATGTGTAGTATAATAGAAAAACATTTGATATTGTCCTTCTGAAGGATATGAAGATATGCCTATTAGGAATGACAGTGCATAAGAAGATTAGTTAGGTTAGCCTGAAATGCCTTCTGTGTGTATACTAACCATGAAGAAAAATGTATTTTAAACTACTGGACTGCAAAAGCAAAATGTGCATATATTGTCTAGCCCGACATTATGAAATATTTCCTACAGATGAACAAATTACTACGTATATGGTGGAGTTCATAAGGTACAGAAATACTTGAAGATAAATCAGGGGAAATAATAGGACTGTATGTGTTACAGAGAAATGAAACACATATTATAGTCTACTTTACAGCCATTATTATACTGAGATTTATGGGACCAGATTAGCTGGTATGTTTTTGGCAATTCTTTCTCCAGCTGGATAATTGATCATAACTCGAGTGCAATATTTTTGTGAAATCATATTAAAATAGTTTATGCTGACTGAGATGGCCTTGCTCAGGTTTGTCTATCTGTTAGGGAAAATTATATTTCTTTCTGTATGAAACTTATTCTGGATCATTTTTCCTAGTTAGCTGGAGTTCAGCACAAATCTTGGAGTAATAAAGATGAAGAAAGATGTGAACTTTGAATATAGAACTTTGAGAAAGGGACTGGAAAATGGTGCCCATAAAAATTCATGAAAAAGAAATATCAAGATTCCTCTGAAGTGTCCTAATAAATCTGCTATTTTTTATACACATAATGCTATCTATTAACAAATTACTGCTCACTGATTTACAATCAGAAGTCAGGCAGATGTTATTTTGATTGGTTCAGTCAGTAGGGTCAGTTTACTGTCTGTATTCAAGTCCTCTTTCTGGAGTAAATCAGAAGGAAGTCAGGCCATAGTTGGTGGAAATTATATTCCTCTCATCCATCACTGAAAAAGTGTTTATCAAGATGCTGCAGATGAATTAGTGTAATCCTTATCACTTAATGTAGCTTGGCTTGATACCTTTACTGGAATTACTTCTTAGAATTAATCAGCTTAAGAAATGTTAGGGAAATGTCAGCTATTAATTTGCAATTTAATATATATATATATATTGCCTAATTAAAAAGATAAAGAGAAGAGCTGCTCTCTACAAGCACTATTCTGTGATTTCTATCCATGCAGCATAAGTCAAACATCACTAATTTAAATACCTTGCTAGAGATGTGTGCTCTCTGATTTCTTGTCAGGCTGCCTTTATTTTTGTGCAGCATCCTTCTTAGATGGTGGTGTGTACAGAGTTCAAACTATACCAGGTAAAATCTTCTTTTGAAACACTGATATTTTCTTTGTAGAAAAGCAATCTATCCAGAAGGGTATTAACTTTAAATGTTAGGCTTTCACTGAACTTTAAGACAAACTACAAAGCAGCAGAGTCTGATTTCCAGTCAGGTTTTAAACTGTGCCTTATATCATCTGCGAGGATACAGGTTTGTGTGTCATAGTGCTTATGTATCTTCAAAAGATTTTGCTAATGTGCTTTAAGAAAGATTACTTCCTCATTCAGCAGTGTGCTAGGTAGGACAGAAAGAACAGCTAGGAGAGTTTCATCACTGAAGTAAGAAAAGATTTTGGAAATTGAGATGCATAAAGGTTTCCTTTTTTAGCTCACAGCTAGAGCTGGGCAGCCAGTTTGCATCCACACTGTCAGAATGAAATAACAGGAAATGTGCTAGCACTGATTTTCATTAGTTTGCCACAGATGCAAAAAAAGAATTTGGGAAGATCTACTTTCTGAGTTGTTTACTGGGAAAATTTATCTATCAGGAGATATTTCTTAAATATACTTCTTCAGCTGTACACTTTGAGTTCCAGCTTGGAGTCATGCAGGAGACAACAGATCTTTTTCTTGTGTGAAACTCTCAAATACAAGAAGACCTTTCTTCATTGTTTTCTTCTTGTTATTTCCTGAGTCAATATAATTATCTTATTTTGAGACAAAATATATTGTGAGACTACTTGGGATTCAGGTGGAGAACACTGATCCTATTTTGCAGTTATTCTTTCCACTGCAGTATCTAAAATTTCTGTGAACTTTGGTTTTCCCTAGAGCTCATGCACATGCTGTAAGCTAAGAAAGAGCTATGACAAGATATTTTGTTACACTCTTGAAGGGATGAATATAATAAGATTATTAATACTATCATTTTAGTGTGGGGGTTGTTGGTTTTTTGTGGACTTTTGCACTTGGATTCCCTTTGGCCAGATGCTGTGTTAGTCTTCCTGGCCCTGACAATAGGGACCAATGTAATTGTAGTTGTAGTATTCATATCATACAGAGAATTAGATAATCAATCTAACTCTAATAACTCAGAGTCCGCTCTGGAGATGAGAGAAGCAATACTTGGAAAAAATATATTCAGGAAGGAGAAAATGATTCTGGATACTGAAAAGAAAAAAAAACAAAAAACCTACAAGCAAACAGTGATGTGTAAGAAATAAGGATGCGCAAAGGACTTCACAGAATCACAGAATTGCAGGGGTTGGAAGGGACCTCTGGAGATCATCTAGTCCAAAACACTCAGTAAAGCAGATTCCCTATAGTAGGTTACACAGGAAAAGCAACCAGATAGGATTTGAATATCTTCATAGAAAGAGGTCCCACCACCTCTCTGGGCAGCCTGTTACAATGCTATGTAACCCTCAAAGTAAAGAAGTTTTTCCTCCGTGGAACTTCCCATGTTCCAGTTTGTGCCTATTACCCCTTTTTCTTTGCCTGGCCAAAAGGTGTTAAAATGAATATGAATGAAGCCCTTGGGAAAGACTTTCCAAACTATTTCTTCCTCTTGGTATCTCAGAGTACGTGGCTATCCAGCTGTCCAGACTTGCTCAGTCCACTCCAGTTGGGACAGTTTAGAGGGGACATCAGAGAAGACTGCTGTTAGAATGCTTTCATGGAGACATTAAAGTAGTTATGAAGCACAGAGGATGTTACAATAATTAGAGGAAATTTAAGGCAATGAAGTCCAGGAAATTATACAAAATTCTCTATTTGAGGTTAATTATCTGAATGCAGGCTCCACAGCTGCCTTACAGGAAATGAATTCTTGCTTGAAGAGTTTTACTCAGTTTTTTCCAAGACAAATGACCAACAGCAGCAAAGAGTTTAGAGCAATGTCCATGATGTAAGCCTTTCTCTCATTGCCAGGGTTTTTGCAGTATCTGAAATGGAGCAAATTAAAAGCAGGGATATCTATTTTGTTTTGAAATAACAAGAACTTTCATGAATTTAGTATAGGTTGTGTATTCACAGAAAAGGAGATTGTGGTGAATTTTCACAGGCCCTATATTATAAATAATATATTTTACTTTTTATAGTTACACTTCTCAGGAATGAGCAGTAGATTAAATGTGTAAACTCATGTTTTTGAGGCACATTGATCCATGTTTAACAGTAACTTTCACAATTGACAAAAGAGTATAGATTTAATAACCATTGAGACTGAGATCACAATTTTATAATGATAGTCTTAATGGTGAATTTTGCTAACCAAATATGAATTTACACTTACAAAGGGCCACAATATCCAGAAGGTAGTGAATTCTCTTGGCATTGGATGGAGGTTCTCAAGATTGCGTGAGGTCTTATTGAGATGACTCCAAGATGGAGCATTGAAGGGGAGTCATTTTCATACAAATGTTTTGTGCCTGAAAGAGTAATTCCAGTCAAAACAGGCTGGAGAAGCTACTACCGCCTTCTCAGACGTCAATGACATAGGAACCTTCACTCCCTCCTGCACCTGTCCTCTTCTAAAAATCTAAACTAGAAAAAAATGCACTATCCCTCAGGGATTTCTTAGCAGGGGAGCACCACGTGTGCAGTGGTGCAGCTGTGCAAGAAAATCCCAGGCTGGACACACCATAGAGAGCAAGCAGGAGAGCAGGTTTCAGGAGCCCGTTAGTCAGAAATTCCTATGAGGTCATTCTGAATGTAACTATAGCAAAGTGGAATGGAAAGTTGTGGGAAAATTAGGGCTCTCAGTGTAAATGCACATCAACCCAGTGGAACTGAGCATAAGCATTGCTTGGAAGGACAGCACAGCTGGCTACAGCTCCAAAAACAAGCCTTCCTGTAGATATGCCAACATCAGCTCTTTACAACTCCTATTGCTGTATTAGTCTAATCAAACTTCAAGTTAGACCTGCTCAGCCTGATTGTATTAGTAGTTAATGTGTTTTTAGTAAAGTGATTTTTAATTATCCCGCTGTATATTTACTCAAAGATACAGAAATAGATGAGCAGAAAAAAAAATTAAATATTTCAGCTCAACTATTTCTGTTGTTGTTGTTTGTTTTTAGAGACACATCTGCAGGGACTTCAGCTCGTAGAATTTAGAAGGGGAAGTAATTGATAGAAGGACATCCAGAATCTTGTCACCTGTCTCCTGTTATTTTGGCCAGCACCAGGTATGGGTTTTCTTGTGTTCCTTAAGAGAGAGAATTCTGCAGGTTTGTAGAATTGTTGCCAGAAGATTTTTAGCAAAGACTCCTTTCTTAATTTTTTAATTTCCATCTATTATTTCCATTCACCTATTTTTCACTATGCTATATATGCTCCCATTAAACGTTGTTCGGCTTTTAACATTGCCCATCATGTTTTCTTTGTGTATAGCTAAAGACCATTAACTTCTGCACTATGCTGGGTTCTTTACTCTCCCTTAACTCCTTTAGTTTACCAACCTCCATAGAACAAAATGTACATTAACAGAACACAGTATCAGAGCCTCAGTAGCTGCCTTTTACTGCAGGTACAGAGCAGAATCTAATGCCGAGCTGTGGCATGGTCCACTACAAAGTCAGTTTGTTTCCCCTGTTCCTCTAATTATGTACGTCATATTTGCAGTCCATAGTGAGATACAAGTATATTATAAAAACTAGATCAGTCTAAAATAATTTCCCTGTGTAATCACAGGTTTGAGATCACACTGGCTATCAGAAACATTTTAATGCAGTAATATTTTTTTGATTTTGTGCCGTTCTCCAGAAATGCTTTGCAATAACCATTTTCCATTCCAAATTATCCTGCTATGCACAAATGTTAATTGACTGGTTCATTTTTTCTTTCACAAGAGAGGTTTTATTTTGGTTTGGGGGACCGATTGCTCTATTTGCTATAAAATACTTGCAATTTTTTTTTTAATTTCGTATCTAAGATATAAGATTCAGATGCATAATATGAGTTGGTTATTATGATCAAATGAAAATGGAAATCACGGAGACAAGGTTATGTCTAGTTTATGATGCATCTCTGTTTTAAATACTATTTCAAAGGATGTAAAGCTAGTAATGACTCCTGAAATACTTTTAGCATTTTTGCTACTTGTTTGTAGTTGTGATGGGGAGTTTTGTACAGCAGAGCAATGCAAAAGCTTTTCTTATTCTGAATTTCTGGCACCAGAGCAACTAGAATGTCTGAGAGAAGGAAAGAAAAATAAATGGGACTTGAAAGTTAGGCTGCTCAGATGCTGGGAATTTTCTAGGATACATTAAATATATTTAATAAAAATGCCTATGATGTGAATATTTTTGATAGCATGATAAGTGACATCAAATTAACAAATGAAAACAAAATTCAAAATTAATGAATCAAAATAAGTGAAAGCAGTAAATTTTAATATCACAATATTATTGAGAGTGATTCTCGGCTTGTACTGTGTTTGATACATATTAAAATCTGTTCACTTAAATCTAGTAGAGCTGTATCAGCGAAATGCAGTTGAAGGTGCTTTTTGCTAATAGTAAAATAATAATAAAAGTTTTAAACAAATATGTTTTACCATTTTTGAGGTGAAATTCTCTTGCAAAGTGATGGTGCATAGAAGAACTAGAGTGACAAATTCTTTAATTACTAAATAGACAGAATTTGAATGTAGATCTAATGAGACAAATGAGATTTAGTTAGTATGCTCAGAGTAACAATTTCATTCTTCATTAACATGATTTTGTATTTTTTGGATGCTGGCTGTAATGTCTCAACTGAAAACAGCTTCAGTGCCTGTTGAAGGCTAGTATTTTATCTCAGTGTTCATTCTGCAGGAAGAATGACCCTCACAGTGCTTAATTGACCACAACATTTCTCCAAAATGACCTGGGGTAGTCTCAGAGGTCTCCCATGCAAGTAGGAGCAATAATCATTGCTCACAGATGAAATTGAGTGTATCATTACAGAGTGCAGTGATCCTACTCCTAAATGGGCTAAGTAAAAAGGAAGGAGGATTGTTAATTTGAAGTTTCATTGTATTTGTCAAAAACAAGGCAAGACAAAAATGTAAACTGTTCTGATGTTATTTTCAAGATGGATTTGTATTCTGGAAATCTTTTTACTCTCACCACTTATTTGGGTTCATAGCCATGCTCTTGCTGCCACAGATAACATCAGGGTCACACAAAACTACACCACGTAAATCCTAAATGCAGCCTCCATTTGATCTCCTGGCCTGTTAAGACCCCTCTGGTAGTGTGTACTCTTCTAATCCCGCAATTACTGCACCACACGCATCTATTTACTGTTTTCACCTCACTGTGTATGTTGTCAGCTAGTAGGTCTGAGAAACATACAGTGACCTTCATAGACAAGTCATGCCCCTTATTAATACAATATTATGCCTATTTTCAGTTCAATTTCTCTTCCCTATCTCCCTCAATGGAGCCTAACTTTAGCTGGATGCTTGATCTCTGCAGCAGGCCGCCACCAGATAACCAGGGATCCCACTACAGTTACAAGAAATCTTACCAAGAAATGAATAAAGATTCAATTATGAAACATTTTACATGCAGGCTGCACCTTGGCTCTGAAAATGCATCACCCCCTATGAGCACAGTGCAATGAGATTGGAGATTGACTCTTTAATATGAGTTAGATTTCAGTAAGATAATTCATGGGGCCATTTTTCCCCTTCAAACCAGCCCCCCTGATGGTTATCTGCTCCCATTGCCGTCCTCTCTGATTTAGTTTGATTCCTTTTGAATACCTAAGTGTCTTGGATGCTTTCCGTGGATTACTATTTAGCAAACTGAAGAGATAATTTTGGCTTAGTAGCATATTGTTTTTGACAGAAATAGAGCCTTGCCCATTTTTTTGAACTTCACTCTCCACTACTGGCACTGAACATAATAGGCAAAAATAGTTTGGTTTGAACCATCTTGTATCTTTTTGAAGTAAACTGAGAAAGGGGCTCAAATGCCTTTTTTCTTCCATTTCCTTTCTCTTCCCTGAGCAGGAAGGACATGCATTTCAGAACTAAAATATTGAATCAGAGTTCAAGATAGAAGTTACTAGATGCATTTTGCATGACTCTCTCACACCATTTTCTTGTTATGGATATATAAGCCTTAAAATGAGAATGAATATTTGTTTTGTTTTTCCTCTCTGTTTTTTACTTTTTTTTTTTCTTTCAAGTAGTTTGGTACTCTTAGCAATATCAAAGTACATAGAAAAGAGGAAAAGAACAATCCTAAATACTTTTATATTTTGCTATTTTTAAATGAAAAATTTATGTACATTATGTAAATTTCTCATCATGACAGGTATCATCTTATTTGTGCAACAGATAATTTTTTTTTTTTTTTCTGTTCACAAATTGTCCCCCTTTTTCATACACCTGCTGTAACAACAGTTCATTTTGATTTTTTTTTCTGAGGTAACTTCTGCTAATTTTCCTTGGTCACTGAGCAGCAGTTTGATATCTTATTTTCAAAATTTTGCACTCTTTTTAATAGGCATAGCTGAGTAGCCATCATATTCTTTTGCTCTTTTCAGTTCCATTTTCTTTCTCATCTTACCTCCTTAATCTTAATTTTTAGAGCAAATAAAATTATCAGCAGAAAATCATTTTACAATAGATTTCTAAGTTGCTATTCCATTTCTGCCCAGAAATTTTCCTATCAAATATTCTTTTTGTGTTAATACAAACAAAATTATGATGGACTTTAAAATCTTGGGAAAAAAAAGTTTATTTTTTTGCTGAATATCTGTGTATTTAACTTATTTGTATGTGTTTTGTTTAACTGGATTCACAAATTAATATACTCGTATTTTCCTTGAATGTTCCTTAACTGTGCAAATACACTAAAATCTACTTATGTCATGATTAAATATCAGATTCACAGCATCACTTCTTAGTCTTTAACAGCCCTATTGAAGTTTGAGTTTAGGCTTTCCTTGGATTTGTACTAAACTCTGTGTAAAATTGAGTTACAGCTGACTTTCGAGTAGTACTCTTGATTCAAAATCTTTTTATTTCCTTTTTTTTTTTTTCCTTTCAAACATTGTTGCTTCACATACAAAAGTAAGATTAAGAATGTAACAGCAATTTCTATTAGAGAGGAGTAAAAATCCTGATTACTGCATCTTATCTTATTACCAAGTTAAAACTTGGAATCATAATGGTCTGGCAAGAATTATTTAATTATTTTGTCTTAAGTGTCCCCCAAGTCTATTCTTGCTACTGGCTACCTCAATGGATAAGTCTAATGCCAAGAAAAGAAATAAACCAAATCAGTCATTTAAAGCTGAAAGGTCAGCTGCTAATAAAAGATGCCATTAATTTACCAGAATCCAAAACACACAGAACTGCTATATGCTTTCTCAAGTTTACTGTCCAGGCCTATTCAATGATCCATTCCATATTTTAACTTTAGTCTGCATGACCTCGGTAGTTCCTGAGTGAGCACTATGTCCTTGCTTTTTGTTTGTTTTAATGCTGTTCTACTTCACGATGAATCAAGCGTGGAAATTTCTCTTATATTTTTAAAAATACAATACTGTGGTGTAATTATCAGCATTTATATTTCCTTCAAGACTTCATATTTGTAATTTTACTGAAATTTAGGGCCTGAGGAAACAGCATGTGATCCTTCATCAGGGAAGTGTCACATTGGGAGTTAGGGAAAGGTTCTTCACCAGAGGATGGAACACATGGAACAGGCTCTTCAGAGCAGTGGTCATGGTTCCAAGCTGCAAGAGTTTAAAGAGAATCTGGACATTTCTTTCAGACATAGGATTTGAATTTTGGGTGGTCCTGTGTGGCATCAGGGATTGGACTCAATGAACCATGAGAGTCTCTTCCAACTTGGGATATTCTATGATAGAAATGTTCCAAGTAAAAAGTGACTGAAGTGGAAGATTTTTTTTTCTTGCTCTGTGTAAAATAGATTGCTAGTTTAAATATATATATATTTTTTTTTTTTTTAACCAAGATAAAAATATTGACTCTAGCTCATAGTCATTGAAGAACTTTGCATATAAGATTTTAGAAGCTGATTAAAGAAAATTGAGTGCTACACGCCCAGTAAGAAAAAGTACAGCTATATTGCATGGGAAAGGCTATGTTATCAGAAAAAATATACAAACTCCTATGAATTATGCCATGAGCTAATCTTTACCTAAAAGCAGTTAGAAATGTTCTCCAAGAACAGATTATGTTATAACTGTTTAAAACTAGTCTTTTATCATCTTTTTCCTGAAGCATCTGGTACTAGTCACTGTCATAAAAGGGATATTGCAACTGGCAGCATGTTAGTCTGAGTAAGGTAAGGTAATTGTTATGATGCTGATACTTTGTTCATACAGCTAGACAGAATGTTTCTTAACCACAGTGTGCCTTTCTGTAAAAACGGTTATTGTTATGGCAACAGAAGTAGAACAATTTTTCCTGTCTGAGTAGCTGTGTGACAGCTAGTACCCTTTCTTTGCTGTTCTTTTTATTCTGTGTAGGCACTCATTTCTTTAAAAAGAGAGTTGAGGATCACATATGACCTTCTAGAAGATGAGGGAAAATGTTCTTTGGGAGGAGTTTCACAGACACAGAGAAAAAGGCTTTTTAGGAAGTTACAGGTATGATGATGTGAAGTTTGCCACACTTCAGGAAGTCTTAGAGCTGACTGAGACAACAGTCTGTTTGCAGGACTCAGTGGACAAGGAGAAATTGGATAACAATCCCCTTTCTTTTTACTATTCTGTTTTCATTTTTCTGTATTTAAAAAAATTGATTAACCTGCTTTATAGTCTACCAAAACTGAGATTGATTGGTTGATTGCTTTGGGGAATACATGGGGAGCTCTGGATTCTCTGCACTGCTTTGGCTGACTTGAGGTCACATCCTCTCCTTCCTCTCTCCCTCTTAGCTGCCAGATCTCGAGCCTTTGTCCTTCCCAAAACTAAAAGCTGTAATTAGTCTTCTCTTGAACCACAGCTGATACTGCATCTGCGTCGGCTGTTGCTATTTCAGTAGATTCAACAGGTTAGATCCTGCAGATATCTCCATTCATGGACACACCACAGAAGTGAATTAAAGGGATGCCTATGTAGTTCCTTCAATTTTCATTGTGGTTTATCCGTTCCTAAAAGGCATTGCACGTTCAAACTAACGCTAAGCACAGTAAATGGCCCACATTTAGGCTGTTGTTTACACCACTGGAAATTCCCCTCAGGCAATTTAACTCCTGCTTTGTCACAATGAAGCGACTAGAGTTCTTTAAAGATTTTATGTCTGTAACTTGGTGTCAGTTCCTTCCCAGTGTTTCTTCTTTGCATAAGTTCTGAGAACACACAGCCCTTCGTTGGCACAAACCTAATGCTTTGAGGAAGGAAAGCCACCAAGTACAGATGAAAGCAAATGAAGGGTACCTTCTTTCAGTTCCTAACCCAGGTACCACTGTCATAATTCCTTTGATGGCTGGTGCAGGAGGTTTTATTCGACTCCTTGATGTTGTCAGTTAATGCCGAACCCAGAAAGAAAAGTAAATCTCCTGTTTCCTTTAACAATGCTGTGCATTCAGAGGGGATTGCACTTAAAAACCACTAAGGTTATATAGACATTTAGTCACAAATACGAATACTTTTCTCATGCATTCAGTTATGAAGTTTGTTATTTTCTATGCTGTAACGAAATCTTGATCCTTCTGAAATAAATGAGACCTTTGCTGTTATCTTGCACAGAGCTAGAATTTTAGATTGGAAAATTAAAATTGCATGAGAATGTTTTAAGACATTAATGATTCAGTTAAAAATAAAACAACACAAAGCACACTAAAAAGACAATGAGTGGTATTACTAGATTACTATCAACAAATTCAAAACTGGAGAACTGTTAATTTAACAAATAAAGAATATTCTTTTAAAAGAGATAAAAATCAGGGATTATAGCAGCTAGATACTTCTCAGCAGCTTAATTAAACTATGATGAAGATAGGCTTTTTTCAGCACTGTAACTTGTGCTGTGTATATTTGAAATACCAAAAATAGCTATTGACTTCCAAGTAGATTAATATTTTTCATTATTTTTAACAAAGTAATTAACCTAAAACAGCCTCTAAAATCAACTTACTAATTATTAATTGGTAATATAATTGTTTAGTGAAATATACTTACCAAAACAGAAGCCAGGATTAGATGCAGTGTTTTGTCTGTGAGATTTTCTATGGGCTGAGGAAGAGAGCAAAAGGCCATATGTTTTATTTTATTTTACTGCCAAGGGAAACTCAGGCAGTCAAACATCTTTAGTCTTTTATTTCTTGTGTTAATTTTAGTTAATTTGCTTTTAACTTTCATACTATGTGTTCATTTAAGTGTATCCTGTTTATTCCACTCAATCTGAAAATTAACTTGGATCCAATGATTACAAATTACTTTGCTGCTGTACAGCCCTTATGCAGATCTGTTTGCAGAGTGGATCTTCTTCTCCAAAGCCACTCAATACATCTTAGTTTGGGACTGCTGAAATATCATTACTCATATGGACTGTCAATTCTTTAAAATTTGTTTTAAGTTCCTCTTTCTACTTCTCTGGGGACAATTTTTGCAGGGCTTTATGTGTTACCCCAATCCTTAACAAAAACAAATCTTTTTTGTAAGGTAAAACTTGGAAGGCTTATTTGAAAAGAATTATGTATAGTTTCTTTATCTGTGTGAAAGTGAGGGGGAAAAAAGGACAAGGAATATTTAACCTCCTGGGTCCCAATAATGCCTTGCATCCAAGTAGCTTAAATGAAACATCTTTTTCTTTGCCGTTCACTCAATTAGCAATTCACTCAATTCCTTTTTCTATATGAGCCAAGAGCTGTTGATGTTCTATCATTCAGGGGAAGAATTTTGTCCAAAAAGAAACTACAGCATGAAATACCAACTTCTTACACAGCTCTTGCAGGCCCTCTCCATAAATAGACTTGAATAAAAAAGCAAATCTGGAACAAAGGCAAAGAAAAAAGCACAGTGTGGATACCAAGGTCACTGACTTCTTTCCATCCAGTTTCCTGAAATACAAGGCATATAATGTCTTGCTGCCACTGTTCAATACAAATGATGCTACTGCTCTTGAATATTTCATTGCCTGAGTTCTCCTCTCATTCCACTACTCAAACTCCGGAGAAGATTCTTCATTCTTTCTATCATAGTTTTTCACACTATAAAAAAAATTCCCACACGTATGGCTTTTTTTGAATATTTAAGCCTTAGCTTGATTCATAGAGCTCAATATAATTCGTGTAACTCATGTCCTGAGAACTATGAAAACACTAGACAAAAATAATTAAGGAAATGTATGCAATTTGAAAAATAAAGGTTTTCTGTTTTGTGACCAGAGATGTATTTCCCTTGAGCTAGACTTAATTTGATAAGAATAGACTTGCTCCTTTCCTTGTTTTTCTCGTCTCCAACTAGTTTAAACTCAAGGAGAGGGTAAATTATGTAAGTGTATCAGTCAGATTCTGATATAAATAAGAGGTAAATCTCATGAAGTCATCACATTTAGGCTTGCTTAAAAATGATGCAAGTTAACAAGCACATTTACTGGGAAGTGGTCTTAGTACACTGAAGATGTATGAGTAATGTCTAATAAATGAATTGAGAAAGAGTGATATAACTAGCCTTTTTTCACAGAATATTTTGTACCTGAATGGGACATGCTGTTATTTCATAAGGCCAATAGACCTTTAAATGGTCCAGGTTCAGACACCATTCAGACAAATTCCAAGTAGTGGGGTGCTGATAGAAATAGAATTATTCTGATGTGTTTATATAATTTATATAATTTATATAATTTAGACATAATTTAAGTAGGGTATACTGTGCAGTTTTCAGAAGAGCATTGGTTGTATGAGGACAATGACTGAGTTGCACTTGGATTGTTTTTGTCACAAAGGTGTCTTTCCTTTGTGGTTTTCCCAAAGCAACCGTATCTGTGGTAGGACATACTGACTCACCCACAATGACTTCTCTGTGACATTTCTCTCAGTGAGAGCACTTGAAAAACACAGGATAGAATGAGCTACAGCTCTCATTCAGCAAGCAATTTATAGAAGAACCTCTAGCATTCAGGAAATTGTAACATCTTTTCATGCTACCAAGGTAGACATGAGAGTAATATCCCAATGTCTTACTATAAACTCATGAATTATTTATTTTCTTGAAAGTTTATGATGTCACTGTATTTGATAGTATGACTTGTGCAAACCTGCAGCTTTATCTTTCCCATTTTAATGCCTAAGGATTTTAAAGATTTTACATTTCAAATTGCCTTTTTGTTTCAGTTAAGCTTATTTTAATGTGTGATGGCACAACAGAGCTATCGCTTAAATAACGATCACTACACAATCATTTAGATTAGGCAGAAATTTAAGAAGGAAATAAACTCAACAATCCGACAAGCTGTCTTCACCATTGAAAAATTTTTTAGAGAATTTGTTTGGGGTTCAAAGTGCCTTTTACTTGCAAACAGTCTTCCCCTGTCATGTGATCCTTTCCAAGTAAGAAGTATAGCTATTAAATCAGATAGCAAGAAGACGAAATAGGCTACAGTTATAGGAGCAATAGATTTTTCTGATGGTGTTTAATTCTACTATATGTTGTAGCCGGTAGTCACTGCTGTTGCATTAAGGAACCCACTACCTATGAACGTAGAGTCACCCAATTTTATTCCTGATACAGCCAGTTTCAGTGGGCGCAGAAGTGGGTCATTCTCCAGTGGGATGTGTTCCATATTCTCTTCTAAGCTGAACATCGATATAGACTTCAGAAAGCAAATATAATGATCAAGAAAGCTATTTATGTCAGTAAAGGCACAGAACACGAGATCAGAGTGAGAAGAATGAATGAAAAACTGTATTCAGACAGCATATCTAACGTATTCTTAGGTTTCTTATTTGTTTAGCAATATTGCTACCTTATTTACACACAGTGCGTGTCATTTTTTTGTGTCTTTATAGCTCTATAGATTTTTCCATAGAGTTTTTTGTAGGTATGACAAACTAGATAGGACTATCTAGTTTAATGGCATCAAGTTTTATATAATAGATGTTGAACTTGTCTTAAATTGTTTTAGGATGTGTTATGATATGCCCCATTTACCAACATATCATAGAATTTCAGCTAATCAAACCTAATTTCTGATATAGTAAGGAATTATTGCCTTTGTTGTGACAAATCCTCAAAGACTCATTAATATTTGTAATGATTTAAAAACCTGGTTATTCAAAATAGAGAACATATGGTTGTCATTGCTATAGATCCATCACAATGAATGCAGTTACAATCAGCTACATTTTCCAGAAATTGAGTAGTGATATCATAAAAGATATAAACAGATTTTTATCTTTCTTCAGGAGATTCACAAGGCAAAAATGACCTCATGAAAGCATTGCCTTTTATGCCTGTCATGAATTGCATGAAAAAAAAGTGTAGAAAGAACTAATTTAGCTTCTTAAACTGAAGCCAATATAAGCTTCACATGAGGAAAGGAGGAAAACCCAAGATAGCTATAAATCTTTTTTGTTGTTCTTCAGTCTCCAGTGTAATTTAGATAAGCCTTGGGGCTCTTTAAATTATGCCCCACTGTTTATAGCCCTAAGGCGTAAATCCTATATCTGGAAAGTACCTCCTCTCTCTGAAATGATACCAAGAGAAGCAGCTTGTAGCCCCATGATGACTCACTTTTTGAGAAAAAATTACATGTGTGTGTGATCTATAGCACCCTGCTGCATGTTCATTAGGCAGCCAGTTTCATCTGATCTGGCTTCTCTGCTTCTACTGGGGTTATTCATGGTACTACTGCCTTTATTTGCCAAATGCACATTTGTCATCCCATCCAGAGAGGATGGAAACAGTACATAATAATGGTCAGGTAGGGATAAAATTTATAGTCATAGGAGAAAAGAAATATGTATGTACAGAGTTATAATTAGAAGTATTGCTGTTTGGATGTGACCAGCATTCTCGGTCAGGGTCAACTGTGCTTCTGTCAGTGGTGGGTGATTATTTTTGTGCACAGTGGGTCCAAAATTATTGTTAGATTTGCAAGATTGTTAAGTTTCATATTGTTACAAGTTTTCTCATGATTCTCTCTCTCTTTTTTTTTTTTTTTTTTTTTTTTTACAATGCAAAAACCTCTTTTCTTCTCTTTTTTTTTTTTTTTTCTTCTTTTTTCTTCTATGGAGAATATTATACAACGAAATAGAACAAAACACTTTGTATAATTTCAGAAGGGACTAACTCTGTTTCATTTAATTTCATTTTAATTTCATTTCACTTCATTTTTCTAAGCTTAAAATGCCACCTTGTAGCATCCATCTGGAGAACACAAATGAATTGTGCTGTAATTTTCAGGGAACCTCTTAGAGAAACTGCGTTTAACTCGAGCTGTGAGCTGAGGATCTCTGGGCCATCATAATACTCTGTGCACCATGCTTATAGGCAGTTTGGAAATCAAGCAGAAATGGTATCAGCATTGCTGCCTAGAAAATAGTATGAGGTAGTGAGTATCTGCTGCTAAAAGCTTCAGACAATTCCATGGACAAGATTGGACAAAATATTTTTTTCCTTCAAAGCTTGGTATCAATTCCTGTCAGTCTCATTGTTGAAAGATTTAAAGGTGACCATGGCTGTGCTGTGGGTGCTTACACAGGCAGATAGTTTAGGGAAAAAAGACACAAAGGAAACACTGCTGTCAGTGCCATGTAGATGTAGATGAACTAACCTTTGTCCGTATTCATTTGTCACAGTAGGAGGTCACTGATTTCTCCAGGGTCGTATAGCAATATTAACTTCTTAAATGATCTAAGCAAACTGTGTCTGTGTTTATATATGTTGGTATATGGATAGGTTAGATACACAGAGTACCCGAAGTCCTATTCATTGCTCCCTGAGAAATTGATTTCTATTTTTCTTCCTCTACATCATATGCCATATATCTCATATTACAGATGCTGTCAAAGTACCTAGGTAAAGGTCACACAACCTCATGGATTTCAAATTCTTTAGACATTTCCTGTTGTGAACATACTTTTTTCATCCATCCGTTCTTCTTTAGTGTGATAACCTGTTTAGCCTAACTTTCCTGTATATTTCTTAATTATAACATCTGTGTATTCATTGATTATGCACCTACTGAGAGCCCAAAAGGAACTCTTTCTTGTAGAGAAGGGTATGGGTGTCCTAGTAGACAAACGTTGACCATGAGACGGCAGTGTGCCCTTGGCCAAGAAAGCCAGTGGTATCATGGAGTGCATTAAAAAGAGCATAGATGACAGGCTGCAGGAGGTTATCCTGTGCCCTGGTGAGGTTGCATCTGGAGTACTGAGTCCAGTTCTGGGCTCCTCTATTCAGGGAAAAACTAGAAGCCCCACAAAGATGACTAGAGGCCTGGATCATAACCCTTATAAGGAAGGGCTGAGAGATCAGCTTCTGTTTAGCCTGGAGAAGAGAAGATTGAGAGGGAATCTTGTCAATACTTATAAATATCTACTTTGTGAGTGCCAAGTGGATGGGGTCAAGCTCACTTCAACCATGCCCACTGATATAAGAAAGGGTAATGGGCGCATAGGAAGTTCCATCTGAACAAGTGAAAGAACTTCTTTATGTTTAAGTTTATGGAGCACTGGAAAAAGCTGCCCAGAGAGGTTGTGGATTGGATATAGAGCCAAAACCACCGGGCATTTTCTTGGGTAACTTATTCTATGGAACTCTCTTTAGCAGAAGAGTTGGACCAGTTAGTCTCCAGAAAACCAGCCCCTTCAATTCTGAGATTTTGTGACATTGTTTTCTTCTTATTATTTTTAGTAGTGCTCTTTTTTAGGTAGTGCACTTAAGACAAGTTTTGTCTTGTTCTTGGAGTCAAAAACAGCACATATATCTTGGGACGCTTACAGGAGACTCTCCAGTAAATCAAAGGTGGAACTTTCAAGTGAAAGCTGCTATTAAATATATCATTCAAGTCTGTGTTGACTAGAAACTTCCATTGTTTCATTTCTGTAGCTACTGTACAAGGACATGTAATGATCTAAATCTTACTTACACTGACTATGTTTTCACCTAATGAAAAGAAAATACTCGTCTGGCTCATATCAGCAAGCCTGTTAATCTCCCAGCAAACTCATGAAAGAAGGTAAAGGCTGTGATAATTTCTTTAGGAAAGTATTACACTTGAGGCATATTAGTCTTGAAATGCTGACACTGCCACTTCTTTTGTGAATAAAAGACTTCTATCCCTGTGACCATCACCGTGGAGTCTTTCAAAAGTCATAAATACATTAAGAATAATAAAAAAAATTAAATTAAGAGTCTGTATCTCAGATCTGTGTAGTCAAAGCGTTGAATTTTGCAGTCCTAATTTTGCAGTTCTGTAGTGCTTCCTAAACTGATTCTTCTGAACTGTGCCAGGATTTGATGTACTTTGTTTTCAATTACCCTGTGGTGACTGCCACTACTTGCATTTTTCAAACAGCAAGAACTTTATTACTACCACTGATATTAGGCTCCATGGGGTAGTTACAGAATAAGCCTTGCTACAAGATTGTCAAATTAAGCCTTCTAGGCACAGAGTAGGGCTTTGGATCTGGTGTAAAAGTCTTTTAAATAGCAGATGTTTTGAGTGAAGGTTGTACCATACAGCCATAGGATAGTAAAGTACATATAATCACACAGGCAAATATTCCAGCCCCCTATGGTAATCCAAGTGAAAGAAAGTGTCACTTTCCAATAATGAACTATGACAGTGCCATTATGTACAAGCAAGACTGTTATAGCAAAAGCACAGGGGACTGTAGCTGCTGTGCAGGAGGGAAGGATATCTACTGGAGTTGAAGTGCGTTATAAAGGCCAAGGGAAGCAGAGAAATCTGGGCACAAGTATCTACGTGTGCATATATCATGAAGAAGACCTCCCTTTAGTGTACGAAAAGGATAGCAGTGCTTTGCCATGGCATAAAAGAGAATAATTTTCCTTTAACAGCAACAGGGCTTGCTGTACCCATAAGTTGTTCTACTCATAATGCCTCATACAACATTATAGAAAACTAACACTAACCCATTTAATTTGTTGCTGTGGAAGACAGGAGCTAGGAAAAGGACACCTGGGGCTCTGCACACACCTAGACTCCAGCTCACCTCTGCCATTGTCACCAGTGTGTATTGCTGTTTGGTTTCTTCCAAGAAACCAATGGGTAGCTTAAAACCAACATATGTTTTACAGTAAGAACTAAAGAAATATAGCAAAGGCTGAGGTCATGACTGAGAGCTTGGATCCAGAAGATGTAAGTACCACTATCACATTCAAAGGCAGGTTTCTTAATTGGAAATTATGGAGCCAAAAGGAGATAGCCTGAGACCTGTGCATGGCACAAAATTTCTTTGAAGTTCCTTCAGGATGTTTCACACTATCACTAGCTGATTATTTTTTCAGTGGCTGTGGGACTCAGCCCACACTGGCTAAGTAAGCCCATAGCGTGTTGGGCTCTAGCCTTTGAATGGCTATGAGTGCCAGGTATGAAATTGTTTCCTCAAAACTGTAAGAATTTCAAATGGTTCTGGAAGGAAATCCCTGTTCCCTTCCATTATAGTTCAGTTAGTTGTTCCAGGTGTAATAGTTTCTGATTCCTGCTGCTAATTGGCTTGTGCTTGAAAGCTCGGCATCCCTTGTGAACTGAATTCTACCTTGTATAATTGCAGCAGCTGATTTTATTTGATGTAGGGTAACTTCTCTTTACATTCTAAAGGCTTCACTGTAATTTCCAGACAGCCTTGTATCACAGTATGCGCTCATACAACAATAATGAATGTCACTCTTGCTGTTTCTTTACTGCTAAATTTATAGACAGTGAGCTTCACAAAATAATTTGCAAACTATTTACTATGGCTAAGCCACCAGAGAGTCTTCAGAAGGAAGAGGCAGCACTGCAAGCAGGAAGGCCTTGAAGTGTGCAAGTAGTGATGAGACTTTCAGACTCAGCTGCCCTTGAGAACATGTTCTGTAGGTTAGAAATGAAAGCAGAGGAAGCTGCTTTTAAATTTAGTAAATACAAAAGTATATTTTGATTGAACAAACTAAAAGAAAAGTGTGACTAACTAAATCATTTAACTTGTAAGTCAAGGTAAGAGAGACTGTAGAATCTGAAAACAGCGAAATAAGAATCACAAAAAAATCAATATAGTACTGCACAAAGATTCAGTGCAGTAAGTGCAAAAAACAGAAGTATTACAGTACTTAAATATGAAAGCCTCAGCTTAGCAGTGACCTTTGGAATATGCAGCACAGGCTTGAAGAGGACGCCTTTCAGATGCTAGTTAAATCTAGAAAGTCAGTAGAAGGTCACAGTGCATATGCATGGAAAAGAACTGGAGTTTAAAAAAACTTCAGAAACCAGTGTTATTCATTACATAGCTGAAGAATGACTGTGATGCTAACCTGACTGGTTTAGGCAGCAAGAGGTAGATATGAATATAATCATAATGCCTATGTGATACATCATTTATTTGAAGATAGAGGAAGTGCCCTCATCTGTTAGAGCAGCTTATGTAGTCTACCTCTGCACCTCAGACTTTCACCTCCTGAACTTAAGCTGGCATAAATCAGTATGGACTAATTGAATTGAGGTTAGCCACAATGATTTTAACACCTGCTGGGGATTTTTGTCCTCTGCTTTGCTCTGTAAGACTGACTGAGTTTTAGTACTTTTTGTATCCATGTTTCCTCTGTTTTGTTTCTCTAGGGATGACACTAAAGTTATTTTACCACTGTGCTGCACTTCCTTGTGAATTAGTATGCCTGAGATCAAAGCTGAAGTGCACAACTGAAATAAAAAGAAAATCAGTAGACTGTTAGTCTAGAGGAACAAACAATTTATTTTTTTTTTAATTGAAGAATATTGTGCACTAATGTGAGGACTTAAATGAAGTTTAAAATTTTGGAAATAAGATTTTATACAAAAGGATTGTTTCTGTTAGTCTTTCAAAATAAAGTTATGTATGGTTTTCACTGCTCCGAGAAAGTAACTGCATACTCTGATCTAACCCAATTCTCTTAAATTGAATTATAATTGCTTTGCTTGATCAAAAATATTTTAATATTTCAACACTGAAAATTCTTGGATTTTGGTATTGTTCATATGCAGATTATTAAAAAGTAAAAATAATTTCCCAAGTCCCATACTTCTGGTTTCTACAGTTTAAAATGATGACTTTACAATATCAAGCAGCCTCACCAAACAAGATAAGTACTTATTATAGTTACTTGCAGTTTTGTTTTCCAAAGTGGCTGAGAGTAAGAGCTCTATCTAGCTCTACCAAGCCGGGCCATTCCATGATTCTATGAATTCAGTTACCAGTGAACTGAGTAGACGACTATAAATTTTTCTGTAACAATAAATAAAAACTGGTCTTGCTTGTTAACAGTGGCCATCAGTGAGTCCTCACCTTCTTTTTCCTTCTTATTTTCTGGTCAACTGTTTCCTAGAAGCTGAGCACCTAACTTAAAAATAAGCTGTTTGTCACTGTAGGTTATTTTTGCAGAACTTTTTGTACTGTCTTGAATTTTGCCCCTGGAACTGTGGCTTTTGGGGTAAGACACCTCAAATTTATAGGCATTCAAAGTTGTGCAAGACTTGAAACAAATCATACTATGGATTGTATTATGGATGGCTTTCTCAGTCCAGACAGAAAATATAGCCTGCCACCTTTATTCATGTTGAATAATGTTTAACTCCTCAAGCAACTTTCTATTCTTATTGAAACAAATGGAACCATGAGAATAAAATCACTTAAACTAGCAAAAACTCTTTCAGTAAATTTCACTAGCATCACTACATTTTGTTGTGGAAACCAAAACTGTCTTTCTACTTCTGACTGTATTTCTACTTCAGTCAAAAGCAGTCTTTCAAAGATATGTGCGTTGAAATGAAAGTGTTTTAGATTTATTCTTCCTACATTTTCATTTACAAGCCCTCTCTGAAGTTCAGGCATGAGCTGAGCTAATACTAAAACAATTTTTCTATCTATTTCTTTCAATAGTTGCATGAATTTATGACATATTTTTGGACGTTTTGCATGATTACTTCAGGCAAGCGTTCACCCAATGTTATTTACTGGCACTTACTTACAAAAGTAGGCATCAGTAAATATGCATTTAAGATTAGATTATTTTCTTTTTCAGTAAAATTTGGTAATTTTAATAAGCTACAGTTATATCACTTCAGGTATCTCGGAGACTGAGTGAACATTTAAGGGTTCTTGTCACTACTGAAACAAAAGTTTGTTGCATTCATTACCTGACAACTGCTTTGACAGGTTACAATGCAACTCTGCATGGGAGAGGAAGAGGGTTGGAAGAAAGGCACATTCCCAATGCACAAAATCTACGAGAAACTGAATGACAGCTTTTGCTTAGACAAAATCTACTCAGGCTGTGTATTTCAACATATTTAATGACTCCTAATTACTGGTTATGCCCAACTTCTCAATCTTAGTGAAAATGGTGATAATGAAAACTGAAGTGAAATCAGAAAGATCCTACTTTTTTTTTTTTTTTCCCAGGGATTACATATGGAAGAATTTATAAAAGTCAGCAAGTGAACTATAAGCTAGAAGCTGACTAAATAAGCACAATTGTGGAAGAGTACTAGAATGGCAGGATCAGCATTCTCATCTAGTAAGATGCTTACTCTTTCCTTAGGAATCAGAATTACTGGGGCAATATGAATGCCAACCTAATTGTTAAATTTATTGCTTTTCTAAAAATCATGCTAGGCTTAGTCCTGCCCTGTATGAAGTCTCTGACAAATTACCACTGACTTCAGGGAATGCTGGGTCGAGATGTAATGGAGATGCTAGATGATGAAATATGTGTAGAAAATATAATCATCTCCTAAAAACAAATGACATCCTATCTCAAAAGTGATAAAATGTCATTTAATTTCTGTTGGCATTCCTGCTCACATCTGCACCTGCAGAGACAATATTCTCATAGCTGAACAATATTTAGAATGAAGACAGAAGTAGAATGTCGGCAGGTAAAGTAATTTGACTCTCACTTTGACTAGAGCAATTTGGGGAGCCACTGCTGTGAATTAGATGAATGACAGCTGGAAAAAATCAGAGCAGCAGCAATAAAAGTTCTGTCGATAAGAGAAATATATCTAAAACATATAAAATATTAAAATGTTTGATTACCTTTCCACTGTTACCTAGCATAGCAATCACTCTTTTGTAAGAGTTTTCCTTAGAAAGAGCCATATAACATTTCCTAGGGATCCCATATGATTACTCTTTCTTGTCTCACACTGCCTACTTAAATATCTATGTTTGCCAGATGTACTAAAGTAGAAATCCATCACATCTAACTGGCTGGCTATTAATCAAGTTCTGGTGGAAGAATGGGATATTTAAAATATATATTAATGTTATACATATTATATATTTTAAATGTATATATACCCAGGATAGCTAGACTAAATGAAATCAAAAGGCAAAGGAAGCATTTGCCCTAAAGGAGATCTGACAAATAAAAATGCCTGTCTTTAGACTTCAGGTTTCTACATGTAGTTTAAAAAAAAAATTCAAAGTATATTTTGTCCTTAACTCCTACTTTTCTGAATGCCTCGTACAACACCGAATATGGGTTAGAGAGGAGTGAGAAGGAGGGTATGGCAAATGTGCTTGGTAAGGATTTAAATGTTAGCCTATTTTCTCTAAAAGTCATGGTCTAAACCTGACAAAGTCAGTATAGAGCTGCCACTGGGTTCCATGATACAAAGATTGCATTGCTAGAGCCAGGGGAGTATAGATAACACCAAGGTCATCCTGTTTAAAACTGAATGCCAAATACGTATTTTGACATACTGGCATAGATTATATAGATATAGAGAAATATAGCTATAGATATTTTGATACAGCTATAGATACATACATGTCGATATATATGAACATTTCATACAATCATAGAATTGCTCAGGTTGGAAAAGACCTTAAAGATCATCAAGTCCAAGCATGACCTATCCATACTACCCTAACTCTAACCATCCTCTGCTAAATCATGTCCCTGAGCAGCACATCCAAATGGTTTTTAAGCAGATCCAGGGGTGGTGACTCAACCATTTCCCTGGTGAGCCTAGTCCAGTGCTTAACAACTCTTTGTATAAAGAAGTTTTTCCTGATATTCAACCTAAACTGTCCCTGGTGCAACTTAAGGCCATATTTACGTATTTTGGAAGCTGGAATCAAATTGTTTTCTCAGAACTTGTTATATACGTTGAGATACAGGGCAGGGAATAATTATAGTTATATAATGGCAATATATTTTATTTCAACTTTGTAAGAGCACTGCTATTTTTGTATGTTTTTGAAAGTATTTTATTTTAATTCATTTGCTTTGGTTGTTGTCTGAATTGTATGGAGAAATCAGAAGTAAAAGCAGCCAATTAAATGTGTCAGTAAGGTCATCTTAACACTTCCAGAATAGCATTTTCTTGTAATCTTTCTTCTCTCTTGTAAACTTTTAATAATCTTCTTAGATATTGACTTCTTCTAGCAATGTGAGATGAAGAGAAAATCACAAATTACAGAAATTTAGAGTATAATTAAAAACGTGTTATTCTAATTAATACTGAAAACGCATTTAAAATTGTTGCTAACTTGCCTTGCAAGACTGGTGGAGATTTCTCTAAGTTTCTCAAGCTCTGAAGACTGCCTAATGGAAGGTGCTCTTTTGTGTGAGCACAAAGTGTTATTACTTCTTGGGCTTCTGAAGCCAACGTAGAGGCAACTCCCATTCCAGCAGAGGCAATTTATGATCCTGATCTAAGCAACCAACTTGCATACACAGTTCTCCCCTTAAGGGAATATTTTCTATAAGTATTATACAGTCTGCAGCTTTATTTATTAATTTTGCTAGTGAAAGGTAAAGTGCACTTAAGCAAAAAGCAGTAAGAATGACTCTTGGAAAAAATCTGAACTCAGATTTTTCTCAGTTCCTTCAGAGTGGAATGCCTGCAATGGTATATAATGAGTTTTTGTCTCATGGGGGTGTGAAATGTTACTGTGTTATTTACTTCTGTATATAAAAAGTAGAGGAGAGTTTTATTAGGAATATATGGACTGAATCAATAACCTGGCCTAACCCAGCAGCAAAAGAGAAGATCCCCTTCCTGTCGTTCTGCAAAGTGCAGCTGTCTGAGCTAACATGTTCCATAAGGGATGTAATATCATGTAAAACTTTCTCTTTTTTAAATTTGTTTTTAATATAAAATGCTTAGTTTGTGTCTCAGACAGGCAGGAATAATTTGACTTATTTTAGTTCCTTAGTGAGAAGGTAAGAGAAATTGTATGGATTTTTAATATACGTCTACATGTGATATATGTATAGGTTAGCAAATGTTCTACTGATGAAAACTTAAAAGCACAGAGGCAAATAAGCTTTGTTCTTGCATTTGATCTTTAGGTCTGCCATGCACAGTTCTGCTCACATGCCTCAGTCTGGACCCATAGTGATTTTTTTTTTCCGATTCCAAACCCAAGCTTGGGCCAGCTCCCTTTCTTAATTTTAAATTTTGATGAGGTTTACTGCATGACAGGTTTAAAAAACTTAAGACACATCTTCATTTGGACAAAGAAGGTGGAATCATTAATTTCTAAGTGCCTAACTGTGATAGGGCTGCAAATGCCAGCATCTTCAGTCACTCAGTGCTACGCTTTTCCTATCAGTGAGCCACCCCCAATATCCCAAAATAGTGATCTGAGCAGTTTAGCATTTTTATATCTGGATATTTCAGTTCCAAGCACTCTGTATTGTGCCTGGTATTCTAACCTCATGAAAAGCCAACCAGAACTCACACAGTATATATTATTGACTTCAACACTATTAATAATATTTTAACCAGTTCTTCATGAATTTTTGTTAGTTCATTTCCATTATCTGGAATGCCTAATGTTATTTTGTATGTATCAGCGATATTTTTAGCAGTAGAATTTGTTTTCACTCTTCTTTGTTGTCTATGGCAATGTTGAAGTTATTTTTCTCTAGGACTCTGTGAGTGTACTGACACACTCAATATAACCAGGAAGAGGCAGAGAACATTATTCCCTGAAAAGCCATATGTCTGGTATAATTTGAAGGAAGATTACATCCCAAGTCTGTCTTGCCACCTCACCTTTCAGAACTCACTGGAGAACCTGACATCCACTAACATTAATCCTCAGAAATAAAACCAGTCTCTTCCTTACTCAGGTTATTCCTTAATGTTTTGCAAAATATTTTTTAGAAGAAATTTGAGAAAATGGATAAGGAATATCACTGACATTCTTTTTTTATGAAAAATTCATATCTGAAGTGACATTTAAGATTTGAAAGGTGCCTACAAACTCCTCAGTATTAGATCTTTGTTCCTTGTAAAAATACTACCTAAGCCACTTATTTGCTGCAACGATACAACTGAGAAAGCACAGGGAAAACATTGTGTGTGGCACTTCAAACAGTACATCTCCAATGATGACACGTTTAGCACTCTTGCCAAGACTGTATTAATGGGGAGGATTTGATGATTTCAGATGATAAAAAGGTTGTTCTTTCTCAGTTTATTGTCAAAAGATGATTTAAAGGCTGATTATCCTGTTTCTCAAAATCCAATAACTCTTCAAATGCCCAAGGGATAAGGAGTGAGATAGAGGAAATAGCTATTTGATTTTTATTATCTTTTTTTGAAATAATAGGACATGATACAAGATAAACACATGCATACAACTACTGCAGCACTCCATGAACAAAAAGTTTATTATTACTGAACATGGTCTTCCAAACAGCGCAGCTAAGGCAACAATAGGAATGCTAACAAGGGATTCAGGCAGGTAATTATCACCATACATATGAATAGAAGATGTGGGAAGGAAGAGACTCCTGAGTGACCTTGCTTAAACTTTGCCTCAAATATCAGTGTTTTAAGAAAAGTTGACGGCTCTCACTTTGTGTTGCATGTTTCCTGGGATGGTTCTGAGAATTTTCCACTTGCAGGGATTAATTTAGGTACAGAATGCAGTCAAACACCTGGCAGGACTAGAGAGCTGTAGCCTTTCTGTAATTCACGAAGTCAAAGATCTGTGTTTGTATTTCAAAACATCACTTCCTAGACAAAGACTTGCTGAAGGGACAGAGGTGACATGCCCCAAAAGATTTGTAGAGAACAGGAATAAAGGGCAAAAGAAACAAAGTTTCTATCTAACTGGTTGTACGGTAAAATAAGGGAAAGCTTTGTTCAAGCTAACATTCTTGGAGTAGATTTAAGAAGCGCACTTAGAACAAAATCATGAAAGTTGATAAAAATTTTGGTAATAAACTAACAGTCTCTCCGTAACACATTTTATTTACAAGCATTGTCCCCTGGGATAGTTTCATTTTGCTTTTTTAAGATGGTGCCTTGCAAATCAAAAAGCAAACTGTAACTCCTTTGCTTTTTTACAAGTTTCAAAGTTCTGCATTGTTCATCTGAGTTTTTAGGCAAATTAATCCATTCTTACAATTGCATTTCCTTGGTACGGTTGAGAACTGCCCCAAAACTGAAATTGGAAAATGAGAAGTTTAGTATTTTGAATTGTAGAGAGTAAAATATGGGCTAGAAAGGATACACACAGACTCAAGTTTGTGGTGCAGGGCAAGCCTTCAGAAACAATCAGAAATGTTAGAATATTTTCCCCTTTCATGAACTTTAGTTCACAAAAGAAAGGCTCCCGTTTTTCAAAGCCACTGAATATTGTGTAATTGTAGCTGTGTTTGGGAGATGCCATGGAGGTGAGCTGTGTGTTGGGCCAGTGAGACCAACACATCTTCTGCAAGAGCCTCAAAGGAGGAAAGTAAAAGAAGACATTGGGCCTTTCCTCTGCTCAGTCTGGCACTGAGTGATTGCTCACAGAAGCTCTAGTGATATGCAGTGAGCTCTTGGTGTTGTCAAAAAGCTTTAGATTTCATAAAGAAAGCATCAGACATTTCCTGCTGAAGGGGAAAAACTTTCTCTGCCTCCACATACATATGTATACAGCAGATGGTTAAAAGCAATTTATCTCTTTGATTTGACTGATAGCCAGTTTCTGCACTGAAGAAAAAGTAGTTTGGTTTTCTATGTCCTTGTCAAGAAGATGTATTAATCTGTCATTTCACGCATACAATGTGATTTAAATTAGGTAGATACGTATTTACCAGTGTAAATATGTTAATGTGTTGAAGACCCCTTAGGGCTGAGAGTGAGCAGCTCTTACAATCCATTGAAGAAACTGTGTGTATTGCAAACAAGTAGTTTATTGTAAAATCTATTTTAACAGTAAAATTAACAGAAAGGTTTTTACCACGTGCTGGGTCCAAATTCATACCACGTGTAAACTCACAGGCTTTAATAGGCTTTAATAAACTACCTGATGGTAGTTTCAGATCAATAGTTATAAGACATTTTCTTGTAAAATGTCTTCCTTTAAAAGACAGAATGCTTTCATTCTAATTCAGAGTATTTTCACTGTTACTGAAATCTTCTGACAGCTTTGGTATAAGGAATTGCCTCTCTTTCCATATTATTTCGGGAATAGGATGGTCATCAAGGACTGTGATAATAAATATAAAGAAGCTATGTACTGTTAAAATCAAGGTAATCCTGTGAAAATACAAATGCAAATACAGAGTCCCTAGGAAATTATCATGGGGGTTTGAATTCTTGAGGTTTGGTTAAGTAATCTTTGAGGTCACTGGTAAAAATCTAATTCACTTCGGACCTTACAGGCCACTGCAAGATGAATTTTTCTGCAGTAAACTTTCCTGTACACGAGCAGCAATGCATTAGTGAAGTAAGTCTTTCAGCACATAGTCTTTATAAACTGTAGTTTGAAAGGAAAAAGAAATGAATATTATTTCTAAGAATACCGTGAGGACTTCAAATTCCAAGTTTGATGTGTAGATGCTTGGAAGTCACATACATATCCTATAGCCAGGGATAAGTCAAGGGGTTTGTTTTCCACCAATTTTCTCCATTTTACTCCATTTTCTGTTCATGATTTGGAATTTAGACAGAACTACAGCATTTTACATAAAGTACTATCTTTTCCCTTTGAAAATTATGCGATGATTTCAGAAGTTATAGTGCATGCAAGCTCAAGAAAAGCACACAAAAAGTGAGATATCTCAAAAAATACACTGAAAAAAAGAGACATTGCTTTGTGTTTGCAAGTTCTACATATATAAGTAATATAATTCATGGAAATTATTTGGAGTTCTGCCATTCATATGAACAAGAGTTCATCCACACACAAGATTTCGTTCACTGAAATGATGCTCGGGGGTCACTGATATTATTACACAGGACTGAAAAAAAGAATTGCTGTCCACTGTAATGAGATAGATACAGCTAATGAAAGAGTTATTAAAAAGCCAGAGCTCTTCATTCTTTCTGTGAATAATTCTAAAAATGTCAGATATATGTTTCTGTTCTCCCTAGGCCCTTGTTTAATCAAATATTTTGTCAGGATGATTCCTTTCAACACTACAGAAAATATACATATTTATTCCTGTTGCCAGAGTTCTCTGGTAATAAGAAGTACTTGGAAAGTGTATAGCCCAGCAATAGTCAGTTATTGATAGACATATATAAATAACATATTATTTATGTTATAAATAGACATAAAATAACATGAGAAAGTACATGGTTTGTGAAACGTCATTTATTCTAACTGTGCTCCTCTATCTGTCTGTCCAGCTATCCATCCACACAGCCACTCATGCAGTTATGTATCTGGTTTGCATACTTATACATCTAGGAGTTGTGCATCCATAAGTTACAACTTACACATCAACAATATGGTTTAATTTGTGGTAGTAATGGTAATGAGAAGATGGTTGGACTAGATGATCTTACAGGTCATTTCCAACCTTGTGATTCTATGATTCTATAAGTGATAGATAAGAAACCAAACAGTGGATGTGAACACAGTGAGGCAGTGGGTGGTGGATTTCAGCAGTGGTGACAGGAAAAGTGTGTTACCTCTACTGGTGCAGATTTTTACAAGCATGGCATGCAGGCTGCTGTTCATTACTGGCAAAAATGAACAGCTAATGGTGGTGACTTCCCTGGAAAATAGTGTTCTGTAACTGTGAGTTTATTAAATAATGTTATGGTGCTCTTTGTATCTGCTGTAGTTTCCATGGACACAAATAGGTATTACTTCCAGAGTTTCTATGCATGTATATATCTACACATTTATCAGAAAGAAGTGTTCATGCTATTCCCAATTTCTTGTCTGCTGTCTTGAGATGTAGGTCCAGACCACGGTTGTCTTCCTTTTTGTCCATCCAGCCCCTCTTATGCTAAATGACAGTGAATAGCAAGTAACAACTGAGCTTATCTAATTTGCCATTTCTGTTAACCACCTTTGTAGCCTTGAACAGAGAAGAAAGTCTAGAAAAAATTGTCTCCTGACTTAGCTAGGATGTGGCAAAGAACAGCATTTTCTTCCAGCTGAGAATGCCATTGAACAGCACAAACGCATCTCTCATCATTTTTAGTCAGAATGTAATGGGCATTGATCTCAGTCGATCTCAGTCATAGACTTTTGTGCCATGACTCAAAGAAGACCATAGTTGGAGCATTCCTTGCAATCTAGGAGATGGTTGCTCATCTGCTTCTTTCCAAGAACTGTGGAAAATGAAGGGATCTTATTTACTTTGGCTCTGAAAGCCAGCAGTACCAATAAAGGGGTGCTGGTTGAGACATATATATGTTAAGGGAGAGCTGTTTTGCTCTGCCTTCCTCAGAGTTGTTAGACAAAACCTCTACTGGAATGAAGCAGAACTGCCTCAGTCACTCCCTGCCAGCACCTCTCGGCTGGCGCCCCAGTTGGATAAGCCGGGAGGTTTGGCAACAGGCCTGTGCCCCAGATATGCAGTAGAAGCTGACTAAATTTTCCTGTTGTTCTCCTTCTTTGGCCAAAAAGCAGGGCTCAAGCTGCTTCTCTTCTGGATTGTCCATCTGCTACTGCAAGGCAAAAGAAGCAGAGTTGCTTACTGCAATGCAGTGGGACCCTTTCCCACATTTACATCAAGAAAGAAGAAAGAGTACTTCAGGCACTGACAAAGTGTCGGCTTCTGTATTTTACACTGGAGACACGCACTAGCACAGAGGATCCCCTGCCCTGTTGATCCCTTTCCCTCATGGAGATCTCAGATTTGACTTATTCATAAATAGTTCTTATTAATTTACAACTTGTTGTGGAGACCTGGAGGTTATATTTTTTATTCTTGCTTTGATGACATACATGCAAGTTGCCACAGATGCTGGGAACAAGTTTCTCTACCATCCGTATGGATGGGATCAAAGATCACAGCATTTCTGACAGAGAAGCAAGAAAGGCAAAACATAACAACCTGTGAAAACATCTGTCTCACCAGTTTGGGAGAAATATGCCTTTCACAGCCAGCCAAACATTTCACTTTTTGGTCTTCAGAAAAGCAAAACAATTCAGATTCAGAATGTTACATTAAAAAGTCAACTGGCAGGCAAACAATGCAGGGCCTGATATCTGAAGACGATGTGCAACACTATTTCTGAGACAATCAAAATATCAAAAATGTTCTTCAAGACAGAAACAGAAATTTCTAAACAACAAAGGGAAAGACAAAATAGAGACAATTTTTCAGAGTTGCTACTTTCATTTAAACATTTTGGTATGCATTAAGACCTCCAAAGAAAAAAAAAAAAAAATAGAAGGGAATCCTACTCTAATCCAGAAAGATTTTTAAGAGACACCTTCTGGTGTTGACAGATACTAAACTGAATTCCAAAGAGATGAATACATCTGACGAGTTTCTTTTCACTTGATCCAATACTTCTAGTCTTTTAGACATTATTATCTATTTCACAGAAACTGTCTTACCACCATTGCATGTGTGTTTCTGATCTGGCCTGAATTTAAAATCTTCCAATATTTTCCCAAAAGTCACAGGAGAGCACTGTGAATTTTGTCCTAGGAAATGAAACTGGAGTGAGGCTGTAGTCAGTCCCGTAGCAATTTTCATAGCAGTGAGGGCATATTAACGTTAACTCATTGGCAATATTCCATGTTGGCTAATTATATTCTCTTTCCTTAATGTTTCCTGCAGTTTCAATTAAAGAAGTTATTAATTGCTTCCCCTCTTAAAATCTGCTAGCAGTAATGCTGGCCCAGAATAAGTTTTGCATTTTGTCAGCAGCATGTTTAAGCAACAAAGTACTTGGGGATCCTTTGATGAAAATCACTGTAGAAATATATGCTGTTACTAGGTTTATTTTATTTATCACATCAACCAAGATTATTCTTTTTGTTAGTAATGATTATTATTTATTTTCTTTTACCCAGTGCACCTTGTAATGAAAAGATGCAGCCAAAATTCTAATTAAAAACACTCTTTTTAAAATAGAAGATATCTAATGATTTTAAGATATAGTCTGGACGTAATGTGAACACAGAGATTGTTTGTGATTACATTCAGCTTACTATATGTGAAGATACTCTTCGGGCTACACAATCTAGCTCCAAATACTCCCAGCTGTGTTCCTGTAACAGTACAAATCTTGCCACATTTCGCTCACTGTAATTCTGCAATAAACTCTGAGTAGACCAATCATTAAGCAATCATTTCAAAATTAGGATTATTTTAAACTTCCTCTAATCGTTTTAACCAGCTTGTTTTTGTTCTTTTTCGCATGCCTTTTTGCCATACTTAATAATTCCTGATATTCCTCAGTGTTTCATCTTTAACATATGGCAAAAATTAACTTGTCTTCACTCAGACATACGTTAACTTAAGTGTGATCTTTCCCCACAGAGCTATCCTTGAAGCCATCCCATCCCTGCTGTTACTCTCTCCTGCTTCACTCAAATATCACGGCTTCCTCTGATCTCTGAGATCTCAGTGGCGGAGATACTAGGAAATGGGTGGGACTCACAGTCAGTCTTTTCTGATTTACAAAACCTGCCTGAATAATTCAAGAAACGTATGGTCAGGTGCAGCTCACGAACTGAGACATGGCATTTGATGTCATGATAACACAGAACGCAGTCACCTAAAACTGTAATAAAGCAGCAGAACTTGGAAGGGCTCACCCCGCATGGGAATGAGCAAATTGATTCTATACAATTTTAAGTTCCCTGCGGCAATGCCATTCTTTGATGCTTTGACCTTTTTGCTTCTGTCAAGTTTAATGAGTAATCTGCTCAGATCACTTAGGACTGATGTTCTTTCTTCCCTTCTTTCAAAGAGCCCAGTTAGTATAAGACTTTAGACATATTTTCCTGGCTTGCCACCTCTTGATTCTCTTCAGAATACAAAGAAGGCAAAATGAAAAAGCCCTGAAAAACTTTTAAATGTGTGAACCTAACTAAGCATTTAAAAGTTATTAAACAATGTGAAAACTTAGAAAAGTTTGAATACTTAATAAACTTAATCCAATTGATGTGAAATTCCTGCTTCTTTGAAAATGTAAGAATTAATTATTATTTTTTTCCTTAACCCGCTGTCTCTAGTGCAGCTTGAAAATATTGACATCAGGTAGAACATTTTCTGTGAAAATAATAACATTCTAAAACAGGCAAAGAAACGCTATATGTAAAACATTCATGATTTGATATTTTTGTTTTGTTTTGTTTTGTTTCGTTTTGTTTTTAAGTAAAAATAAGCAAAATTGTGTGACGGCATCAAGTTCCAAATGTTGATGAAAGAGAAGACAAGAGATCCAGTAGATAGAGATCTATTTTATGTGGACATATAACTTTTCATGGTGCAGTACATATGTTTGGGCATTTTTGTATTTGGGCATTACTACTGGGAGCCAACGTTTTTAAGAACCTGTTTTTAAGACCTGTTTTTAAGAATGGTAGAAAGGTACTATTGGGGCTGTTCAACCTGAAGAAGAGAAAGCTCTGGGGAGACCAAATAGTGACCTTTCAGTACCTAAAAGGGATCAATAAGAAAAAAGGGGACAAACACTTATCACGGTCTGTGGTGCTAGGACAAGGGGCGATGGTTTCAAACTTAAAGAGGGTAGATTTAGACTGGATAGAAGAAGGAAGTTTTTTACAATAAGAATGGTGAGGCACTGGCACAGGTTGCCCAGAGATGTGGTTGATGCCCCATCCTTGAAGACACCCAAGGTCAGGCTTGACCAGGGTCTAAGCAGCCTGGTCTTGTGTAGATGTGGTGTAGATGTCCGTGTTCTTTGCAGGAGAGTTGTAATTGCTAACCTTTAGAGTCTCTTCCAACTCAAATGATTTTATGATTCTATGACACCTTTTAGTTAGAGGATTTCTTCAGTCACATTCATATCAAGTGAAATCCTATTAATATGTACATTAAATTGGTATATTCAGTAGTTCAGTATAAACTTAGAAGCACATTTAGATATAAGGACACAGTCACATGGAACGTCTTCCATCTCCACAGACCATACAGTGAAAAGAGTCTCAAAATGCAGAACATGAGAATGTGGTTTGTTGGGAAAGTTGCCTTGTAGAACTTCCTTGAAGTTCAGGAGTAGCAGAGTTTGCCTCATCGTTGTGCACATAACTTGAGACTTTGTCTCCTGCCAACAGCTTCATAAATGAGAATTTTAAAATAAAAATTTAGAAAGAAAATTTTAATTGCAAATGGATTTCCTCACTACAAAGACAATCCTATTTTTAGTTAAGTTCTTGTAAATCTTAATGGAGACTTAGGGACATAGTATGAAGAGAAGACAGGAATCCACATATAAAGAATTCCCCAAAGATATCCCTTAACTGCCTGTGCAACTTGTTGTAGGGAGTCTGTTATAGCAAGACTCAGTGGTCTCTTGAGGTTCCTTCCAATCTCTGCAATTCTATGATTGTGTGATTCTTCTGCATCCAAGTCTGAGATAAGTCTTCAGACTCCAGTTATGAAAAAAATCAGTAAGAAATATGTCACCATAAATATTTTACAAAATTCAGCTATTGTTCTGGAAAGTCTGCTATGCAATAAATTTTCTTCTGGATATTTCATCTGTGAGCTGTGCATAGTTCTTCTTATTCTAAATAGTCTTCTAAATAGAATGTATAAAATTAGTTTCTATAGAAACAATAAATATAGTGACATATTAAATGAGGTATATCACAAAAAGATTCAATATAGGTTTAATAGGCTTTCACTGTGTGAAATATAATTGAATTCTGAATTATATTCATGTAAAAGTATCCACTAATTGTGCGTCTGATAAGAGACCGTGTATTTGTTTTAGAAAATCAATTCTTATTTAACTTACATGTAATAACTAGTAGAAATATTTATGGTTTTTTTCCTTTAAGGAGACTGAGAGCTTAAAGGGTCGCTAACATGAAAAGACTGAGTCCAGTCCTGTTCCCACTTCATTTTAATCACTTTGTGGGAATACAGTGAAACTTTCTAAGAAAAAAGAATGAATAAACTTTTGCTGTAAAAACATTACATAATGAATGTGCAATTTATTCATGAGTATAACTGCTACCAATGGCATTTTCAAGTATTTCAATTTTTTGTCTTTCAAAACATTTAGAAATGATGCAGCCATTTAGTTACAGGAAGGGATGTTAAAAGGATTGTTATATCTTAAAGCACATGATGTGTGCATATGTATATGTGTGTCATATACATCCATGTCATAGCCATGGGAATAAGTTCTTTTCCCAGTTGCTTCTTAAGGATAGCAGAATTGTGCTTTTATGGTAAACTGAGTAAATGCTTTTAAGTTTTTGCTCTCATTAACAATCCTGTGTTAACTCATTTGTGATTTTCAGACACATATGTATGCAGTCAGAGAAGAAAAGGAACTGCAAATTTCTTCTCATTCAGCGTTAGCAATTATTTCAGAATCAAACAAGTAAATATATCTCTAAATATAACATAAGAAACAGTGTAGGCAGCTACTTTGATACATGCCAGAGTAATACCGCAGATGCATTTTTTCAGTTTTAGGAAGTATGGTAAGTACTGTACATGATGCTAAGGAAAAAAATGGCAAAAATAACTATTGAGGTATTCCCCTCTGATGTGGTATAATGCTTAGTATATATCTCTAAGTGAATTTTGCACTTTGCAGTCCATTTCAGCCAGGGAAATTGATGACATCTTTGTGTCAACTAAGTGCTTTTAAGTCACCAAATTGCCTGTATCTCTTATGCCATCCACTGGGTCAGGATAACTTCCCTGTACAAATACAGGAAGAGAATTGGATCTGCGTTCTGATTTTGAGAAAAAAGGAAAAGATAATACTCTTTTTGAAAAGCAAAATGTTCAAACACTAGAGCATTTGAAGCATTTGAGTTTAACAATCCAGATATAACTTTGAAGTTGATGTGATTTTTCTCTACTTATCTGTGAAAGCTTTGGAAAGATTTACAGGTGGACGATTGTTCTTTAGTCAGTGGCTCACTGTCACATGGGAGATGTGTTTGCTATGTGAATTATGCCAGTTATGTTGGAACAGAGAAACACTAAGAAAGGAACGTTCTAGAGACAAGCAAAAAACTGCAGAGATCTGAGACTTTTCAAAGAACAAATTTAACTGTAATTTCATGCAGAAGGCAGCAGGCAACATCATGAAAGCATTTTTTTATGTGTCAAGTAAAGCGTTAAATATTGATTTCAGGATCTGGGAGATGATATGGTTTATCAAAGAAACAGTTTTAAGAATTTTTCCTAAATTGTTTGAAAATAGCAGATCCTTTAGTGCTAAAGCATTCCCAACAAAACTGATTAGCATGGAACATTTCTGTCCAGATTTTTTAAGCTTAGTCAAGTTATTAAGTAATCAAGTTGTCAAGTTATTTTTGTTCTGAAGATAGCATTTTATAATGGATAGTATCATTCTTAGCTGCAGGCCTTACTATCTAACATACATCAATATTTGCAGAATGGAGAAGTAGTCCTTTTACAGTCCAGGGTAATGTGCTAAGTTTATGTGCCATATATAAATAATTCCTTCCATCTCTGGCATATGAAAGTGTTACTTAATAAGCACTTTCATCAATTTACAACAGTTTTGGACAGTAATTTACAGCTGAAAAATCCAATTATGTTTAGAGAATGTGAATGTATCTGAAGAAAAAATTATATGTCAAGAGGCAGATTAGTCATCACACTTTTCCTTTAATTCATGCCATCTCTGACATGGGAACATAAGATCATAAGAAAATATGAAGAGGTTACATTCCCTGATCTGTGCCATGGAGCGTGGGATGGGTGCTATCCCAAATATAGTGTCTCACAAACAGAAATGGAATTTGAGCACGAGGCTTCTGCAGCCGGTAGGACTCCCACAACTTTACTCCTCCCCTTCAGAGCTCAAGAGCTGAGGTGAAAATGCCATTTATGTTCTGTGGCAACCTCACCCGAAGTATTACACCTCTGGTCCTCTCTACTTACATATGCTTTTTCTTTTGATTGTGATTCATGAGTGTGAAGTCTGAAGAGTCTACAGGAATATCAGCAGCATTGTTTTAGTGTGTTCCAAATTGCTAAATAAATGTGGATCATTGCTGAAGTAAAAACCAAATGACAATGCTGGTCCATGCTCTACCTGTTTCAGTACTTTTGCAAAGCTTGATTAAAGGAGACAGGGCAAAAGCTGATGAGTGTGGTATTTCAAATAGTTTTTAACATGATTTGTTGAAATTATGCTGGCTCAAAAAGAAAATTCTCATTAAAATCAAAATAGGCCTCATTAACTCTGAGGTTATAATATTTTGGGCAGATTAGCTTTTGGGTTGATCAAGTTTAACCAGAAACCTCCAATTTAAATCACTCAGTTCAACATCTGGAAAATCATTTCCATTGTACATGCTACTCTTTATTTGAGAAGAAATGTTTGGAGAGAGGAGATGCACTTCTAAGACCACAATGACGTCAGGAAAATATTTTGCCTCTGAGAACCCTGTGGCAACGGCATAACTACCTTTTCCCTTAACAAAGCATTAGTTACACATTTTCCTGGTATACATCATTAAAATTTCTACACTGTTTCAGTGAGTAAACCAAATTACATATGTTCAATAATTCACATTGATAACGTTTACTTATCTTTTTTAGGAACAAAAGAATTTGCAGTAATGCCACAATTAAATCTAGAAGTTACTGTGCAAATGAATTATCATTCCTTTAGGAGACATGGCAACACCAAGTTAGAGACATTCAGACAAAGGATTTTAATGAGCTAATTGTAAATTTGAAGAGAAAAGCCCATAACAAGAAAAACAAATGAGCAATGTGAGAAAAAATGTTTTTAAGAGCTTAAGGAATGTGCCTGGGACCACTCAGCCTGGCCAGTTATTCCATCCTGATAGTAGCCACTGGAGTTGCTGTTGAGACAGGACCAACAAGTCATGCCCTAAAGAGCATATTTTACCTTCCCCTTTTGTGTTCCTATTTTTGTCCAGTTAGGGATAGTAACACTTGCTATTATGTCAAAGTTGAACTGAAGAAATTGTAGAGTAATATTTCCTTGAAAACCAACAAAAATGCTCAACTATAGAAAATATAGAAATGGCAGAGGAAAGACGAGAACAAAGCCATCAAGGATCTAACCATAATATAAAAGAAAGATAGATTTCTAAATTTATGCATGTACTGCAGGAGGACTGGAATACAGAAGATGAGATAAAAGACATATGGAAATACTTGGGATTAAAATGAAAGACTAATTCTTCTACTGAGTTTTGCTCTACGACAGATGGAATTGGTTAACTTTTTCTTCCTTGGACGGGTGAATGTTCAAATAATTTTTCTCATCTCAGTGTCTTATCTTTTGCTTACAATGTAAAGGACTTTACCAATAATAACTTAGATTGATATCCAAGAAGTACCACCTAAGCAGTTTAATGAACTTCAGTCAGATCTGAGAAAATACTCTTTTATGACTAATTTAGACCTAAGATATGAACTTGCTTTTCCACTCCGGTGAACTGCCTGGTCTAGTAACCACCATCATCTTCAAAAATTCCACATAATGTGAAAAGAATTTGATTATATTTCAGCACCTGCAGCAGTTATAATAGTTAAATCATATTTCTCTATTTTGAAGCCAAGCATCTATATTTCTGCTACATAAAGGCATTAGAATTCAGTGATGAGACAGGTAATAAATGAGAGAATATTCTAAGGTAATAACTACAATTCCTTTTAAAGGTCATCAATAGATGAGAAATTATTATGTTCTGTTAATGATACTTGTCATAGTCTCATTAGGTTCCATCCCTGATCGAAATGAAATCTGGGAAGACACTCATTCTTTTATTATGAAAAATAAAAGAAAAAAAAGAGATAAAGAAAAAAAAACAGCATCTGTCTAAGCAGTAATACTAAAGAATACTCTCTTTTGTGAAGTAGCATTTTAAAAGAAAATCCTATTACAGAGCAAGTGGCTCTTCTACTTCCAAATTCAGGATCTAGAGTTTAATTTGATTGATTGATCGACTGATGGTTCATGTGATGCTGCAAAAAAGTAAACAGAGAAGAACCCTAATTCTGAAATGGTGACCTTCATGTGAATCATATTCTTAAATTCTTCATTTTCACAATGTAAGACCAAATAGCAAAGAGCAGAAGGGAGAAAGTATTTTAATATTTTAATATTTTAAGACATGCTCTAAAGACACAAAAGAAATTTTTATGCATTACTTAATGAAGCTAGGTAAAATAATCTGAGTTAAGCAAATAAATAGCCCATGATCTGGTAGTATGTGCTAAGTTATCACCTAGAATTGCAACTTAAATCTAGACTCAAAGACTGCCCAGGCCAGAGGAGTTTTCCTTCAATTATTTCAATAGTTCCTGATGAATTTGTTGTCCAGGAATCTAGCCAAACACTTTTTGAAATTGTTATATTTCAATGGAGAAGAAATATAAAGTAGCAGAGGAATAGGAGCTTGTTAAACTTCATGTGGCTTCACAGAGTCACATGAATACTCCTAATAGCTAATCTTGCTCAAGTACCACTGAGTACTGCACATACAACTTCTGGTAGTAAATATTTTAGATAGAAGTAAAGGCATTCTTGTTGAGAGAGGTTAAAACACACTTCTAATGATTTACTGAGGTGATATTAAAAACAGAGAGAAGAAACTTAGGGTTGAAGATCATGTTTGCTTTGGAAATCAGAGTGAACAGGTACAAAGTTTTTCATAGTATTGATGTGAATGTCTGCTGCACAACTTAATTCCTTAAGTATTTTTCTTACTTCAATGTTCCTTGCTCTCATTCCTACCACATATACATTCACTGAATCATATACACGCAAACAGAATGATATTCACACTCATACATGTTATGGGGAGAACTTCAGGCCTTAGTAAAGGTTCAGAATGCCACCTAATCTCTTTTTATTTTTATTTATTTATTTATTTTTATTTTGTTGTTCATCTCAGAACATCAGTGTTGCAAAAAGACACATATCTTTCTAAAGTAGTTTCTATTTTCCTGAAATAAAGTTCTCAGATTGTTTCAGCATTTTTTATGCCACAACTTAAGTGACTGGCAAGTTCAAGCACAAAGCATAAAACTGCTTATTGTGACATTTGGCTAATTAGTGCCTTCAGGGACACAGTGCACTTAATACAGCAAGAAAAGAATTGGTGCCATTTTCATTTTATATTCACAGAACAGATAGTCCTCAAGAACAGTTGGTACTTTGTAATCTAGTGGCCTCTATAGCCTTCATGATAAACTGCCACTTACTTAGGCAAGAGTTTAGTTCAGACACCTAAAAAGCAAGGATTAAAAGCTAGTCCTTTTACTCGCATAGTGGGATTTATAGGTCAACATTGCCCAAAATGAGTAATAATCCTTTGCCATTACTCTATCTAGATGACCTTTGTCTATACAACCCACTCACGTGTTTTATTTTTTCTTTCTAACGAAGGCATGTGTTAATGCAGATGAACTATTACTTTTTCTCCCGCTGCTTTCAACATTAGGCTGGTATTAATCTTTAGATGATACGAATTGTAGCAACTGGGGTTTACTCCAGTTGAAAAATTTAATGTGCCTTGGTAAGGCAATGATAATAGAAAATATTTCTTGCTATTATTTTTATCTGTCTTGGAACAGTGATGGATCTAACATGATCCTATGATTGCAACCTGACAGGTTTTCCTGGGGTATTCTTGTAGAGCCTTCTTCTCTTTAGAAAAGATATTTCAGTTTTCTCTGACTGTGAAAAGCCCAAGCCAGCTGGTCATTTGTTTCTACATGATTTTTCCATTAGTTTCTTTGGGATTTGGAGGGAGAGAAGTTGATGAGGTTTTGTTTTGTTTTGTTTTGTTTTATCTTTGTGATATGGCTGATGGAATATCTCTTCTTTATTGTGAAGACATGAACTTAGCTGTGATCTGTCCTAGCTTCTGCACCAAGCGGGAGACTCACGGTTATTCAAGATAGTAGCTTAGCAAGAAAGATGAACTAATGTGTTTTCTGTAAGGAGTTCCAGAGTTTGAAAAGGCCATATATCCTTTATGTAAATTAAATATTTCTACTCAATTCATATTAGGGATCTTCAGAATCTCTTGACATCGCTGCATCCTTTTAACTCGGAAAGCTGTCAGGCACAAAGAAATATTGCCCTGAAACAAAGAATGCAAATAGTACCTGTGACAAAGTACAAGGAGCCAGGCAGTGTTCCTTTCCTGTTTTTTTCTGCAATCAGTGACCACAAGACCAGAATCTGTCCCATTTAATGCTTGTGATGCTGCTGCTTCCATGCCACTTCTCTAAAAGAGACTGGTTTGCATCCTTACAGTAAATTTCACATAAAAGCAATTAACTATCCTGATCTGTTTTACCAATTTGTATATTCTTTGGCTGCTAGCTCTGAATTTTAAATATGCACAACTTACTTACAACATATTTCTTTTCAGCTACTGTATGAAGTATTTAATACCCAGGTGGATTTCTTTCTTTTCCACAAAATATTACAGACCAAAATATTTCAATTTGTCTAAATTTGTACACCACAGCAGATGCTCAACTATGCAAAAAATGTTACTTTTCCATCTTCTATTTGAAGGCAGTTATATGAATAAAGCATTATGGTCTAATCTAAACCAGCTATCATTCCACTTTATGCACATCAAAATTTTTAAATCTAACCTTTTTATATACCATTTGTATGAAATTGTTTCTATAGCATACTCAGTACACAGACACTCTCCAAGGAACTTGAAAAAAAAATTTTCATCCAGAATTACAGATTAGTATTACTTTAATGTAACACTACATTTCATTGTTTAGATGCATTTTCATTTCTCATTTACCTTGCATGTTTATACATATATTTTAATATTCTTGAAAGGAGAGCAGGGAAGCACATCAGACGTTATCTGCTCCATGAGATTAGTTCTAATGCATAGCATGACCTAAATATGCTATGTAAACAAGGCACTGCATATCTTATCACTGAGCATATTAAACAATTTAGCTGAGATTTGAAATATTCCCTATAATCTCCAAAATAATTCTTCTGTTATATTAAATGAGAGGAAATGTGGGTCTAAATTTCCATTGTTAGGTAATTTTTAATATGTAATATAAGATAGGAGTTGACTTATAATAAATATCAATAGTGAAGTCATATTTGCTTGAATTTTTATACTTCTTTCTGTAGATATAATGTATACACTAGTGAAAGAAAGACTCGTTTCTAACATCCTTTTTTTTCAGCCTGTATGTCTTAGGCTGTCGGCATACTCTCTGTTCTGACTCTTGCTGTGCTGGCTAGAGATATTACATACTTTTCCCCCATCCCAAGTTATTCATCACTCTCTATAAATTGATTTTGTCCTCCAGGCACAGTCATTCAAGTTAGCCCAAACCACTTTCATATGGTGTTTATTCTAACCTGTCTGACTGCCTGAAATGTTCTTTTTTTTTTCTTTTGTAGAGCTGAGGGCAATAAAAAACAGTTCATAGGAACACTGTAGGTGGTATGTCTCTTTGCAGAGGGAATCTCTATCTTACAGAATAAGTGATAAAACAACCACTCCAGGATTTGTAAATGTGTCCTCTATAGAATTACAATCTGTTTTTCTTTATTATTATTAGATACGTAAAACTTTGTCTAATTAGAACTTAATCTCCCTTTCTCAGAGAAGGAGTGTACAAGAGGCATTAATACTTTCATTTTTAAGATAGAAAGAAATGGCAGAAGTCTTGTATCTTGTGTCCTTATAAATAATATTTTCAATCACATCTTTTTAGATATTAATGTTTTCAAAATACGATGTAATGCTAATTAGACAAAGAATAGCATGTGAGTGATACCACCACAGCACATACAACGGCCTCTGCTGTTGTAGACCAACATCATAAAAAAAGAAGCATTAATTTCAGAGCAGCTCAAGTGCTATATGCTTCCCATGTTGACTTTCTGCAGAATCTGGTGGATCTAATTACACCAGGAAACTCACTGTTCATAGCTGTGATCTCAGAGTCCTCTAAAAAGACAGTAGGGTAAAACAGTCTTTGATGTGTAAACTGCTTGGAGGTTGTATGCAACCCATGCAGAACAAGGACAAATATGGAAAGCCACATAGTACCATTTTGTATAGTTACTTATCTGACAAAGATGTTACTAAGATGCTTTCATGTAACTGAAATCCAAGGCAAGAGCTGCTGGCATTTTTTTGTGCTTATTCTAACAGAATTGGTAAATTCCCTTTGGGCCCCTTGGGCTAATGTCATTAACATTGTACTTGCTACAGAAGGGCATGTATTTTCAGTATTAATTAGTGTACCATTAATCCAAGCACTTAACTCCTTAGTTGTAGTTAAAATTATATATGTTTAAGAACCTTTTTTAAAATTTATTTTCAAATTGCAGTTTGTGTGACATTGGCAAATGCACTGATTAAAACAAACTGGGCTTAAAAGAACCCTTTCCCATGAGAACTGTTCAAAAGTCTAGTGACTTTCTCTGCAGATGGTGCAGCCAGACACAATAAGCCATTTTAAACACTCCGACATGCCTGCTAAATTACTCATAAGCATTTTTATCATCCAAATTCATAAACATTTCATACATAAAAATTAAAAAGTCTGAAAAAAGCAAGCCCTTGCTGGGCAATAAGGCAGACATAGCTAAGTGGAATGATGGTTATGTACCACGGTGAGAGGACTAGCTCAGAATAGACAACTGAACAATCGGTGAAAACACTGAATGGGTTATTATCAGACAAATGCATTATTCAGAAACTTCTTCAAAGCTTTAGCCCTGACCATCTGGAGGTTAGAACACAGAGGTGAAAGCATGGGAGGTATATGACTTTCTAAACACCAATTCCAGCATGCAATCTCATAATTTTTTATCAAAATTCATCCACTAAAAAGCAAAAAAAAAATCAGCCATCTTTTCTTGTAGAAAAAAATAAAATAAAAAAAAATAGTACAAGATAGAGTTCATTGATTCAAGGTGAATATAAAACTTCTTACTGTGTTCTGTGCTATACCATCAAGCTGTCTAAACACTGTTCCTTATCCACAAAAAAATATTCAAATAAATCTTCAGTTCTTCACCTGTGTTAACTGTCAAAAATGGTGGAAGTTCTAGAATATGATAATATCTATTTGATTTTTACCTACCTGGATGCCATCTACCCAGAGGAAATGACACAATCTTCTATCAAGACTGTACTAAGTGCAATTGCCAATGTATGTTGGGGTTCTGCAGGGAGAATATCAGACAGGATCTTATTACTGTGTACTGGCGCAAAATTTGTTTTTCTTTTCACCTCTGTAGAACCACATTCTTGATGTGTACTTTGCATCTATCAACTGATAACAAAAAAAATTCTAGAACTTGGGTGATCATCTTCATATTCCAGGGCAATACTTGACCCTATCAATTGTAAAGTTTATGAGCGATTATGTGGCAAACTTCACATTCACTTTCCCAAATGACCTTTCTCTTATCATGGATTAAAATACTAGCAAGGCAACTTATTCTGATCCGGAATTTAGACATGCCAAAGAATGTGTCTGCAATTAATTTTCAATATCATTTGGTTATGACATGTTTTCATCCAGATTTACAGATTGGAATATGACTGTACTAGTTAAAGTATTCTGCCACCAGAGTCAGACGATTAGAAAACCAAGTCTCTTCTGAAACCTAGACATTCCCAGCTTCAGGGCATTAAAAAAGAAAAAAAAAAAAAAGAAAAAAAAAAAAGAAAGTTCTTCTTCTATTTACTGCACTAAAATCAGGTCCCTTGTAATTTAAATTATATCAATTATAAGCTTCAACATTTAAAACTTAAAAAAATATATCTATATGCTGCCTGTGGAGAAGAGAAACAGTAATGAGCTAGAGTTTTCTAGGCTCTGAGTAATAATTATTTCAAGGTCATGGACTGGCAGATCAGCAGGGGAAAAAAAAGACTGGTAAATATCAAAGACTGATGAAATCGCCTTATCCTCAGGATTTGTTGAAATCGTGTTAACTACAGGAATTTATTTAAATAGCCTTGCAAAACTGAAATTAGTGAGTTCTGTGGTAAATGACTTCATGGACACATACTTTGAGATTAACTTTTTTCTATATTTCTTTGAATCTTCTTGATTCAAAACCTAAACACAATGTGGAAAGGAAAGAGGGTGATAAATAAGTGCTTTTTGTTCTAAATAGTAGCTGTCCAGGGAAGAACACCCATCCTTACCTGAAAATGCTTAATAACTGTATTTTCTTTGGTCCCAAGGAAATGAGCCACTGAACAATGTCATCTACTGGTAAGAAGGGTGTGTATTCTGGAGACTGCTTTATTTTTATCTACATTATCTGAAATTTAATGAATTATTTTAAGTCTTTATTAGGGCATGTATAATGAATCCAGAGAAAGTAATATATAAATACTTGAAATGTCATGCTTTATGTATGCACATAAGAAAAAAAAATCATATATATCAATGCAATAAAGCTTTTTCATCTCCCCTTCAATCAGAAACATAGGTAGGAATAAATATGGAGTCACTAAAGCCAGACCACTGTGCCATAATAGTGCCATTGTCCTTTAATTTCAATCCTTTCTTCCTCACTCTCCTTTTCTGATCAAAGTCAGCCAGAATTACACATACAGAGCTTTACTAGAGTCCTGTACAAAGTACATAGCAAACATTTATGTGCCAGACACGTTCTTTCTGATATTCCCAAGCACAGAATTAATCTTTTTCTACAGCCACAACATGCTGTTTGCTCTCAGTCGTTCTGTGACTGATTCCTACACCCACATCTTTCTTCTACTCTGTCACTTCTAGCTGATCAGATTCCAGCTCATGGCAGAAATTCCTTTTATCCTCAGTACATGATCTTGTACTTTTATACTGTTATATTTGATCCCATTTGCATTACCACGTTTCTCAAGGCCATACAGTTCTGTGTTTTTCATCTTACAATTTACTATTAGCTCTCTTCATGTTTGCTGCAATACCATTCCTTTTTCTGGCAGTAGATTTCTCTTCTCACAAGACAGCCTTGACTCTGTAACAGGCAAGAAAAAAATGGGCAATACAGGAGTAATACCAGATGGATGCCTATCTCCATTATTACATTTTTTCCTTTCATACTTGTGAACCTCCTATCGGCTCCCTGCTGCTAATATCCCTCAAGGTTGTGCCCAGCTGGCTTGCTGCACCTAAGGTCTGATAACTCTTGCAAAGAGCTAATCGGAGCCAAGAATCTTGCCATCAACCATCCAACTGGTAAAAAAAAAATACATCCTGCCCTGCTCGGTATTACAGAGAAACAGATGGAAGGGCTGAGGACAAAGGAATCCCATAATATTTAGCCACAAAGACCTGAAAATACAGTAATTCCATTAACTTTTATTTATGTTGATCACAAGCTTGATAGCTGATTTTATTAAGATGGAATAGTATTTCTTGGTCAGACTGGATGGACACGTTAATGTAAAGTGAGTCTCCTGGTTTAAGTTATGCAGGAGTAAGTTGTGGTCTTAAGGAATAAGCACACCTCGAACTGAGTGTTTGATTCTTGTGGCTCAGGGACATCAAATTCCTTTATTTGTTTCAGACCTTTTTCTATTCACAACATTTTTAAATGTTAAAGGACTTTTTGCTTTATGATTTGTGAAAAGGCATTTCCAGAGTTTTGATGCTGAAATGGAGAAAATCAGGAATTTTTTGTCATGTAAGTTTTCTGGCCTTGTTTAGTAAGGTCATCTCTATGAGATCACTCTCGAGGTTTGGCAAAGCAGTTGTCCACATACAAAGTGTAAGCTCTTCAGAGTGATTTGACATTCCTTTTTCATACTGACACTATAACACACATGCATGGTCCTCTGATGCAATATCCATCCTTCATCCTCATATTTTAAAGAACTTCCTTGTATCTCTACGGTCTGTACTGTACTCCCAGAGCACCTGACCTTTGAATCTTCCATATGTACATGATCACATTGCTGCCTTTCCCCGAAAGGAACCTGCGATTGCTATGACTGTGAGGAGCACCAGCCCAAAGAATTTAATCAACATTTCTTTGGCTAGCATGTGATGTACCACAATGATGACAATAAAGTGTTACAAAACCTAGTGTGCCACTCCAGGGACAAACAAATAGCATGCTGTGTAGGAATCCTAGAGCACGTGGTGCCATCTGCATAGATACCCAATCAAGAGTACTTGGGGGTTACTTTTTATTTGGTTTCAAAGATATTTAATTCATTGTGATTGATCCTGTGCACATTTAAAATATATATATATAACATTTTTAAGAATGTATTCCAGTAAACTACTAATTCCACCTTTATTTATCCACTTGGTTAACTGTTTCAAACAACTCTGCAAGACCAAGGAATCATTATTTTCCATAAAGAAGCTAAATTGACAAAAATTTATCAGGTTACACTTGGTTACTTCATTCTTCAATTAGGCTTTTTAATGCATTCCCCAGAGCAAAACTACAATCCGTAAGAGTGTAATTCACAGGTTTTTACCTGTGTCCTGTTACAAGGAACCAAAGAAGTGACCTTCCCATTTCAAACAGTCGACATTTTGAGGATAAATTCCTTATCATTAACTCTTTTACTTCACACATTTCTTGCTTCAGGCCTCTTAGATAAATACACAGTTGTCCTAGTTGTTGAACTCCTCAATAACTTCCTCCTCTGAGACTTCAGTCTCTGTCAGGACCATGCTATTTCCATTAAAAACACATCCTTAGATTATGAGTTTTCTCAGTGGTTTCTACCACAGGGACTGAAATAACTTTTTTCCATCACCTTCTGAGCTACTTTACTCTCTTCAGTAGATCACAATATCACAATTCTTGGTGATCTAGAGGAGCCTTCAGCCATGCTTGTAAATTTCTTACTCCTAATGTTCTTTAATCTCATGACAGTCTTTCCCTCTCATCCTCATCTCAGTACCTCTAACTTCACCATTTCATCGTTGCACTAACCTAACAAACAGCATGGCCCTAAAAGAAACAAGCAATGTAGTGCTACAGAGCTGAATGTCCCCATAGGGAACCACAAAATTCCTTTAAAGCAGGGATTAAGTTAAGGCAAATAAAATGAGCTGGTGACCTAGAGGATTCAGAAAGTGGTACCAGTGTGCTACACACTAACTATATACATTTTGTGGATTTGTGTCCTAAATGTCCCAGCATAAATGTTTAGACACTGTTATGATGGTATTTTCAAGAATAAGGACTAAGAAAGAATTGAACAGAGAACAGAGAATTTGACTTAATACTTGAAATTTATATCTCTGTTGCTGCCAATAAAAACCTAAAGGGAGACAATACTACAAAACTAAAAATTTATCTGTGCATGTTTGGAGATCATGTCACTAAAAAGTTTCATGTCTGTGAAGTTAAATACACATTTATTCATTTATTTATTTAAGATCTCTGAGATTTATACAGTAGTTCTAGGAAACAAAAAAAACATTATGACTAATTAAACTTCCTTGGTAATTTGTATTCACAGTCTACAAATGCAGTTGGATCACTTAAGGAAGGGCAAAAATATTAAAAGCACAACAAGGACAGGGTCTTCCATGCATATATCTATATAGGAATATGTAACAAGTTGCTTTAGAATCCATTTAATTTAATATATTATTTAGACATGGTGAAATGAGATTATTTCAACAGTACATGAGATTAAACCTTAAACCAGTTTCAAAGCTTGAAAGGCTACATGAGCTTCCTTGGAAGTGCTTTGATGGAAGGAGGCAAAAGAAGCTTTCAAGGATGTTCAGGAGGTCTGAGAAGATATTTCTAAGGGCTTAACACTTTCATTTTAGAAACTCAATGAAAATGGCATTTCTTTCATTCTTCAAAATTATCTGTAAGTCTTGACAGATCTAACTATTCAGAATCTCCCTCATGTTAGGAATGCCTGTCGTGAATTATTGCTCGTGACAGAACAATGCAATATCATTGTGAAATTATCACACAGTGCTTGTAATTTTTGGGGGGAAAAGGAGTATCTTAAAAACTTTAAATAGACATAATAAGGATGATCTCTTTAGCCACCTATATATTCCCCTTTGCACAAATTTAAGTGCAAAAGCACAAGGCATCCCTCTATGTAACCCATCTTTAACCAGATCTCTATTTTATCAGCAAATATGCAGGACCAGTCTGAATGCTTTTAAGTGTCTCTTTAACTCATTTTCAAATGCAGGTATAAGGATAAAATATAAATGTCTAATACTTATGCATCTCAGCTTTCAGTCATACAAAGGGGAAGAAAATTACTAAGTTGGACATGATATAAAGGAGATCAAGACAACAAAAATACTGCTAACTGCAGAAGAGAAAGCAGTATGTATATTTCACTGAAGTGTGACACAAACTAGCTTTCAGAATTGATCTAGTACTTTTGCGCTTACCTCCTCACTGTCACTGCAGCAAAATAAATAAATAAATAAATAAAAGCCTTGTCATATCATTTAGAGCTTTATTGATTGTAATCCGTAGCTTTGTCAAATTTAGGTCATTCATTAAAACTTAGTGCCTTCATTTTTTAACACAGGAGCACTTGATGTATGAATAGCAATGTGACAGAAAATAATTATAAAACTATGTCAGATAGAAAAGGTAAGAGAATTCGTGGAATGATTGCAGGTAGGACTAAAATGCAGGTAGATATAAGAAAACCTCTTTTGTATGCTTTTGTGAGGAAAATCTACAAGATTTATTTTTGTAAAGGATTTTTCGGGGGGGGCAGAAAAAAAGCCCTTCTGTTTTTGTTCAAAAGAAATCGTGATGAGAAGTCTATGTGAAGCCATTAAGTGGAAAAGGCACAGATTCTTTGGTAAGTTCTCCTAGTACTCTGCCAGCACTCTCTCCTTTCAAAATAAGCTTTGGTGGCTGCTTCTTTTGAAGCTTCTGGAAGTCTTTATCCCTGGATATTTTTAGTCCTGGATTGGACCAATCCCTGGCTGATGCTATTGTTCAAAATACAATAACAGTAGTAGCACTTGGCAGTGACACAGGATGTGAAGGTTTTCAAAGCGCTGCTAAGCATTTTTCAGTTAATTTTCAAAACAGACTTTTAAGTATTATTAGCTACCTTTTTTTTTTTTCAGAATAAAAATATGAGATACAACACAATAAAGTCACATATTTAAAGATATTACTGTGAACTAAGTACTGAAACATTCTAGTTGCTGGCTATCTGTTGGGCTTTGGTTAAGCCATGAAACTTGGTTTGCTAAACTTATGAATATCTTTCTGAAGAAATCCTTTTTTCTTAGAAAGTTCACTTGGAAATTTGCTGTAGAAAGTATTGAAATTGTGGGGAATTCAGCACTTAAATGATTTTAAAGTTTAAACCTTCTGTACCCAAATGTTGATCTTGCAGACATGAACTACAATATACAAGTTTGTATCTGGATATTCATATTTAGCACTGAGAGGTGAGGAGTAGGCAACATTTCCCTCTCACAACATGTTGTGGTACTACAATTAGTGCTTCACTCAGGTACAATGCCTGGTACCTTAAGTTTCCAAAACACATTACTGGAGGTGGTAGTACATGTAGCTATCATGTGTTTGCAGTACTCCCATAGGTGGATCAGACCTACGCAGGAATTAAGAAACAACCAGAACAACCTCTCCAAATCCACACCTCAAAAATCACTATCAAAGTTACTTCCAATTGAATAATAAATCATTTGAGTTTCTTTTTGCAATTCTTCTCTCTAAAAGAAACAGAAAAGCAAAAGGGCAATGACTGCTTTTTTTTCACAGCTCCAGAACAGAGAGGGCTTTATGTTTAATTGCCAATTGCCATTGTCATCATGAAACATTTTGCATTTAGTAGCATGGCAGACATTCATCAGTCACAAAAGCTAGCTCATTTAAGTACACTTAGGATCTAAGTAGAAAGAAGTCAGATTTCTTGGAAGGCCTTACTTGAAAAGGACATCAAAATGAAGGTATATACTTTGAGTGAGCCCATTAATAAAAAACACAACAACAACAACAAAATAAGAAGAACTACCTAAAAATGTGATCTGCTAAGAAATTAAAGCCCTGGTCTAGGATGAAAGAAAGTAGTAGTAATTAAACCAGATATTGGTAACATGGAGTCTGGGATCAATCTTAGCATCCACTGGGAGCAGCATATTCTCCATTTCCCACACAGATGGATCTATGAGGCAGACCACTGGAAAATAAAGATCCATGCCACTATTTGCATGTCTATAAAAGAGATATTCAATAATTCCTAAGGTAAGCATATTGCAGTTTTGACCTTATTCCCAACTGCCATTCAATGACATTTCTTGATTGATTGTCTAATGTAAATAGGAATAGAATCTCAAATGAGGGATTAAAATAAAATTACTCCCAAAGCAAACATAATCCTAGTCAATATTTTATAAAACCTTGACTTAGGTGATCATTTCATTTGCGTTCCTTTTCATAAAATAAGATTTACATGGCCTATGATGGCACTAACCTTTTCCTTAGATGAATAGCACATCTCATATATTTAAGTAATTATCTGATAGATCTCTTGAATTATCACCATGAAAAAAAAAACAAGAAAACATGTCAAAATTGTTTAAAGGGACCATTACACACAGTTACCTGTACTTGTCTTATTTTTATTAATGCTTTATGAAAAAGATGTTATGGCTACATCAAAATCTTTGAATTAAATTGTCATTACCTAAAAATATTTTTACATTGTTAAAGCAGAAGAAACTCATTGTCACCGCAAGTTAAGGATTTCTTTTATTGATAAAAAAGTAAGATCCTTTTTCATATTGCACAGTCAGATTTCAGTCCACAGTTATCCATCCCCAACCTTGTTTTGTCCTTTCTGTTTGTTTCTCCAAATAATGAGGCTTGCTGTTCCCTCTTGAGCTAGACTAACACTTACACAGCAGGCTGTAGGAAAGGGCAGAGGTGGAAATGGTTTAAGAGGCATTTAAATGGAACAGTGGTCTAGGGCTGTCCTTCTGCACAGGGGTTAATTTAACCCACTGAAAAATGCATTATGCAGCTGGAAATGGACAGAGTGTACAAAAGAAATCTGCTCATGTTTCTTCATACACTGTGACTCTGCTTGCAAATTCAGTCATTTGCGAGGATAGCATTATGTTCATCTGTCTTCTCTTCCTTTCATCTTCTCCTACTGCTTCATGTTAAGAGTAATCTATGTCACACTAGAGAAAAGATGCAGCGGAAAACAATTAACAGAATTTAAAACACAAGAAGAAGCAATTAGGTGAATTGTTTCCACTCTAGATTATCAAAAGGAACTTTGGAAATCCAGCTCTTTGATTTTCACTGCCTGGTTTCATGCAATTATAATGCAGTTTCAGATGTGTTGTGAGGCCGAAGCTTTTTTATACTTCCTAGAAAATATTGTTATAAGTGAAAGACAGTATGTGCAGATGCCCACGTGCCCATTATAAACATTTTACAGACTGCCATTACGAAATGTATAGTGGGAAGAAAAGATATTTAATTGAGACAAATTAATATTTCTTTTTAAGAAGAAAATATATGTCATGGTAGAAACTCTTTTTATATGAAGGCTGTTTTATTAATTTGAAACAATAATCTTTTCAGACATGGCAAGATGCTTTTTACTATTCTTTTTGGTGTACTGGAAGAGAAAAAGATATTCAATTTCCAGTTGTGATATAATAATGGTAGATTTATTTTATAATTTTGTTTCTAAATCCTAGTTGTAAAGAAGTGTATCTGCTGCCTAGCCCTCTGGGTATATATACGTGAATACAGCACGTTTCTACTAAATATATAATATCTCAGATAATTCAGATATGCACTTTTACCAAGAGGGCAAGGAACTGTGCACATAAAACACTGTACTTTTCATCATACCAGAGTCTATTTCTCCAGCATCTGCTTAACATTCTTCACCTGAACCGGCACCCCTTTCCCCACTCTACTTACTCTCGAGTAGCTGAAACAGACCTATGCTAAGGGATTTGTTTTTAGCCAACTGTTCTTCTGTTCTGCCTGAAGGTGCAATTTCCTCATGCTGCACCATGTGCCAAACAGCACTGAGTATGCAAGCATGCAGCTGCAGTGCTGCATCAACAAATATGGTTGCACAACTAATCTGAGCAGTGCTTATTCAGAATCTTTGCCTGATCCCTACTAAAAGTTTCATGATTTCTGATTTGGTGTCTGTTGTACAGTCCAGCCCTTCTCAATATCTTTGCGGATCATACTTTTTTAGTGAAATTAAATCCAACTTTGGATTTTTATGTCAGGCAAAAAACTGAAAACTTTCAGTTTCTTTTAGGCTATGGTGTGTGCTCTTTGAACCAAGCTATGTTTTGCCTCTGAATTATTTGGGGAAGTTCAACAGAAAAAGTAGTCTCGGCAGGAATCAGATCCTGAAGACAGGCAAAAAAATAGATTAGCTTCAAGCCCGAGCCAGACCTTTTTCTATGGTCTAAAGTATCTTCTTTCACTATCTATGGTCTAAAGTATCTTCTTTCACTAAAAATATAGGGGCAGATCAATGATCAGACCAACTTCAAGAGGTATAACTTAAGACAAAGACATACAGGGGGGCTCACAACACTCCCCAACACAGATCTTGAAGTACTTACACTAGCCTTCAAGACTGGGGGGATGAGAGCAAGCAGGAGTGGAGCACGTGCTCTCCTCTTCAGTGGAAGAAATATACAATTGTCAGAGTCAGTAATGAGATAGATTAATTAGTGTTAATTATTCCAAAAGTGTGTAGGAATATAGCAGGAAAGGAAAGGAACGAAGGGAATAACACGACAGGTAAGTGAATTTCTCAGCTTTTAGGAACCTCTGCTCTATCACGTAACTGTAGCTGTGGTTCATATCTATCAATGAAAAGACAGATGAAGTTGAAATACCTTTTTGAGAGTTATAGCTGTTACAAATAGAAAATGTTTTTAAGTACTTCAAAACTTTTCAAATCATATAATTATTGATGTTCCTAATGTTCATTTTCATCTAGTTCAGTGCCCACAACTGATCTCAAATACTGTATTTTCCTACACCATTTTTTTTGAAGGCTACCACAAAATTCATCAAGTTTTCATTTTCCCCACTCTTTTTCATTCATCTTTCATTCACTTCTTTTTTTTCAATCCAGATTAAAAGATCCTTCTTTGTATGTGTCCTCTAATAGAGAAAATGATATCAAAGATAGAGGAGTTCTCTATGAAATACATCAAGAGCAATTGCATTTCACATTGCAATGATACACTTTCTCCACATACAAGCAAAAGAGCTGACACATTATGTTAATACAATTGAATTCAAGGGCTCCTGGTCTTCCTCCATCTCTTGGAGGCATTGAATCAGTGTGGTTATCTGAGTCCTGGTATTTACTTTTCGTGCTTCAGTGCTGCAGTTATAAAGATCATCACAGCAGCAAAGGTGCTTGATCAGAATGACATGGGTAGTAATGAAAATGTAACCTCCAGAGCTTTGTCAGCCCTGCATACCATACATTTTGTGACAGTGATTCATGGTTTGGAACTCAGGACCATCTGCTCCTTCAGAAAGCTCCCTAGCCAAGGTGAAAGGTGAGGTTTAACAGCTGTATCATCTTTACTTTTCTAAGTCCATCCAGAGCTGCCCAAAGGACAGCAAAATCCTCACACTAATAAGGTTGTGGCAGACAGTCTTCTGTGTGTTCCAGTATCAACGAATTCACTGAGCAACTGTTAATCTTGTCTTGAGCTGAACTACCAAAGTAAAGCTCCGTCCTGTTGCTCTCTCTAAAATTCTCTAATCTCAGCCTTTATCTGCTGGCACCCATTGCAGTCCCCTGTCTGGAGTTGTTGCCATTCTGCAAATGTTGTATAAGTATCTCCCACGAGAGGTACAGGAGTGCTACCTATGGCTCATAGCATATGGCACCTCTATGGAGATGCTGCTATAGTACCCATTAATGATTTATTTCTTTGAATCAGTTCCCTGATCTGCAGAGATCATGAAGAATATGTTAAATTGGATCTACATTTGCTCTTTTATTTCTCTACCTTTCCATACAAGAGAAGAAAAAAAAAAAAGAAAGAAAGAAAGAATGAAAAAGAAAAAGGTTTTTTGATTATAATAGGCAATGGGAACTTTTATTTTTTCCATAAGTTGGATAATAAAGGAGAATATAGTTTCATATAACAAAACAGGGCTTTATGTTCCATTTACCAGAAAGACATGGAAAACTAAGTGAATTAATTTTTTTCTTAAGGTTGAACAAGTAGCAGCAAGATGCTGCCATTAATATTTTCTAAGGGCAGTAAGAATACTGGTTTTTAAGTCTAATTTTAAACTGCAAGTGCTTTACAGGAAGAAATAAAGGAAGGGAGGAAGGAAGGAAAGAAGATGGGAAAAACTGCTGGTAAAGACATTAGCAATACTGGAGAGCTGGGGGGAAGCAGGCAGTTTATATTCTTTGTTCTACCATTCAGCAATTTTTTGTTTGTTTGTTTCTAATCTCTTCTAGCTTGTGCTTTAGGCAGAAAGCTAAAGTTAGAGCAGAATATTTTCTGGGGGGAAAGGTAGAATGATGAAAAGCATTAGTCTCTAAAATATATATATATATAATTAAGAGTAGAAATAGTGATGAAGAAAAATTTTGGCATATGCACTTTTCCTTGTAGTATGGAGAAGCAAATTTTGTTTGCTGTTTTTGTTGTTGTTTTTGTTGTTTTACCTAATACTTATTTTGTTGTAACTTTTAGTTTCCTGGTAAGTGAAATTTCTGTCTCATTCTCTAAGAGACTGCTCTTCATTTTAATTATTTGGCCTGTGAAAAATTTATTCTGTAATATAGTCATCTTGAATCTTCCTCTTTTTTTTTTGCACTCTGTATTTTAATCCACATGCTCTAAAACTATGCAGGTAATTCTTTCAGGTGTCTTTTTTTCCCAAATCTTTTCTTTGCTTACAAGAGTACAGTGTATTAAACAAGGGAGGATATTCATTGAATAATGGTGTGTGAAAAAAAGGCCCAAGTATCTACATTGGAAACAACTGAAGGGAAAACACTATTTCTAAATCATTAACTATCATCAAACTTGGAGATCACATATTGCTTCCCATGAAAATAGCCACAAATTCTGCAGAGACTGACTCTAGATATACCTTTTATTTAGGGATTAAATGTCCCTTTAATTAAATGCATCTTTTTTGTTGGACTTGAGGCTCTCCATAGATCTTTCTGTCCTTCAAAGGTAGGGGACAAATAATCCCTCCTAGGGGTTTTGCATAGTCTCAAACAGCTGAAAGGGGGTTAGAAAATGGCCCTTTCTCCTACTGATCTGAGACTTCGCACCTCTTTTCCTGCAGAAGCGAATATGTTATATTCATCTTCCAAAGCAATTGTGTTCAGTACCTAAGTCATCATGGAAAAGGTTGTTGTGTAGAGGAGACCGCAACGTGATATTAGAGGATATCTTCATGGACCTGAGGTTGAATTATAATGCTTAGGATGGCTTCCTACAGTACAGCTGGCACTCTCCTGCTCTTCCTGTTCTCCCTTCTACATCTACCTGGTTTGTGCTCAGAAGACAGTGTTACAAAACAAATCTCTGTCAGAAGAGTGTAAGCAAAAATGAACATAAGAGATTCTGAATGTTGACAGAATGAGAGGAAAAACAAACGTGAACATCCATTACATAAGGCTGTTATTTGTGTACAGAGGGTTCTTAATTGCTTTGTTGAATTCCTGAAGGAAAGCCCTGTCTCTACATGATATAAATTGTACAGTTGAACAAAGCATACCCAGTGGTCTGAATCTGTGAGAACTTTGTGAACAATTATCTGAGACAAGTAAAAAAGACAGTGAATGAAATTTAAAAAATATAGTTCTGTAAATATAATTTCTTTTCTTTGGTGAACATTAACACCAAATGTTAGCACCTTGAAAATTCGGGAAGTAACTGGTAAATCTTGTCATATTTAAGTGGTACTATTTATTCTGACTCATGAATGAAAGGAGCTTTACATGGAGTTCCAAGCGAACAAGATGATTACATGACATAGCAGCACACTCTGGTAGCCAGCAGAATCCCACACACAAGAACAGCAGGCAAGCTCCTCTCCTTCCGTATGCAAACCACGCTCTACGTGTCTGGCAATGTATGTAAGTGATACCCAGACAGCAGCAAAGGGGACACCAGCTTTTTCTCAGTCAGCTGGTGATAACAGCACAGCCCTGATGCATACCAGGACCAGTGTGTTTGCTGTCTGTACTATGGAGCTGCCAAAGGCAGGTGTAAGACAGATTTCCACGTATCTGCTCAGATGCTGGAAGTGCAGGGAGAGATAATACGACTGGTCTTTGTGCTCAGACATCATTTGGAACACAAGATACACATACATGGTTCAGTGTCTATACTGGCTGATTTGCACGGAACAGAATAGATCTAATTCAAGAGAAGAGTGAGATCTTATAAAGAGCAGCACATCCACTAGCAACTGAGGAACTCCGCTGTACCATATAGGACAGTCACATTAGTTGTCCCTGGGACAATCACTCTTATCTCCTAACAAAAACCTCTTTGGAGAGATTTTACTTTTTGAACCTATTACCAAAACAAGCACACTACTATTACATTTTTAGGAGCTGGCTATCCAGTATTTTCCAAAAATCTCCACTGAAACAGAAAATCCACCCACTACCTCATTTATTTGCAAACTTGTATCTATGCTTTCCCCACCACTGTTACCCTTCTACAGGCAAACACAGATGGTGCACAGCTGTTGAGCTAGGCTTGGACCATGTTCAGGAGCCCAAATGTCTGCAGGAGGATCCCAAACCATTGCCTCCGGTGACATCTGTGATTCTACCCAAGCCAAACTCCTGTATTGAAAATATACTGATGCATACATCCACTGTTCTGCCCCCGACACCAGGTTTTATACTGTCCTCAAAACAATAGTGAAATAATTTCACTTGTGTTAGTCAACCATCAGGCTTAATAAAGGAAATCTAACTGAAGAGCAAGCACATCTCTTCATGTAGAGGAGTGTGCTTCACTTATTGTAGGTGTAACTGCTCTTTAGCTTTTCTGAGGAATACAGAAACAGGATCATTCCCTGACTGGAAGACATTGTGAAAAAATGCCAAAATCATTCATTCAGCAAACCCCCTTGCTGTTTCGTTAGTAATCTGGGTACCACTACTCACCATGGCCCTGGCATCTCACAGTATTAGAAAATGAAAGCAGAACCTCCCACCACACCACATCACCTCGTTTGTCCAAATGCTACCGTGAGAGAGAAGCAGAGTTTCTGGAACCCTGCCATCGGATCTGATCCTGTGCTACCAGCACCAGTGGTAGTGCTGATACTAGTGCCACTGGTATCGGCAGAGTTGCCTGATAGTTCACAGCTCTAGTCACATCCAGAGCTACTCAGCTTACAGCCTCACCCACCTGCCTTTGTTTTGTAATCAGAAAACTCACTGTTCTACAGCAGAACTCATTAGACTCAGTAAATAAAAGCTCAGACTCAGCTGTGACAAAGTCACATCCTCTTTCTCTCTTATCCTTACCCCCTGCTTTTTAGCCCCTGTCCTTTTGGGTAGAATGTGGTATGATATGGTATGGTGCTGTAACAGGGGTTCTGTGCCCTTTGCTGGCTGTTCCCATTGAAGTAGATATGCAGCCCTGACTCTGTCTGGCCTGATAATTAGAGCCATGGTGCAGGCAAGAGCTGGGCTGATATAACAGGCAGAGTGGATAAGCACACAGGTGGGATTTAGAGTTAATATCCATTGGAAGAAATTAAGTCTTGCTTGAGTGAGTGGGTGGCTGGATTATGGTGCCAAGGAAGGGATGGAGGAGAAGGCCAGTGTAACAGCCATGCTGAGAAATTCATATTGGTAAAAAGTATTCTGCAACAGAAAGGGCTAAGCAGCACCGTCTGATGAAGCAGGCAGGAACCGGTGTTAGGGATCTGGCACAGAGAAAAAGAATGCTGAGCAGCTAGGAGGAAGGCTGTGAAACTGTGATATAATAGCTCTGCTGAACATTGTACAAAGATTTACTATATACTAGGCATGTACCGAAACCAGCTGATTTAATACAAACTTCAGTTCTGTTAGATATCTGGCTGATAATGACATCCTGAGGTACAAGGGTTTGAAGCCTTTTTCAAATCACTGTTGAGCCATCTGCATGCATGTCCCTTTGATGCATTCCCTGAGTTTGTCATATTGCAGAGATGGTCTTTTTCCTCTTTTATTCCATTTTCCTCATTTCTCTTTACTAACAGCAGAGATCAGACTATTTTCTATGAGTTTAGACTTTATGGGTTATTTTAAAAGCTTCAGAAGGAGCTGCTTTCTCCACACATTTTTCTGAAGTACCTTCCTTGGCAGGTGGGTATTCCTAAAATCCTCACACAAAAAAAGACCTTTACTTTCACAAATGTTTTTGAAATCATTGGCTATAAGATACAGTGGAAAAGAAGGGGGAAAAAATAACCATCTGAGTTTCTCAAATGAAATTAACTTGGATCCAAATTAAGTGCTTATTTGGTGCTTGAGTGGAACAACCGAAAGGAAATATCAAAATATCACTGCAGTGAAAGGCAGCAATGTACTTTTTCTTTCATAATGGCAGTCCTAGAACATGAGGTGCCTGCATAAAGAATCATTACCAGCACTGTATACACTGCAGCCTCTCTCATCCACCAGAGGAGCATGCATTAGCGAGATGGCTGGTTAATGTAATTCTCAAGTCATTACTGTCCTGCAAGTCCAGTGTCTTAGTGCTCTGCATAAACTTTCATCTAACACTTTTATTAAGTAGAAGGTTATGTTCTGCTGAGGCTCAAAAGCAGAAGTATTGGGAAAATCCTATCAGATTAGGCTATTGCTACATTTTGCCAGAGCCTGGTGCTGTATATCGCCTTAATGAACAGTGTGTTCCTGGAAGCTCCTTTCATTGATTCACTATGACATTGGAGCAGACCTTTAATCTTATTTTTATCACTTGGTAAAAAGAGGATAATTATGTTTGTTTTAACCATAGTTAGCTAGTTAAAGATAGTTTCTAAATAGCTTTGGCATTGTTGGATAAATGATAGAATAAGTTCTCATGCACTGGATTCATTTGGTGTATTTTCCCCATTAGTCAGCAACAAATGAATGACAAATCTGAAATATCCTGATTCAGCAAGCTCCTTTAGCACCGTAAGGACTTTAAGACTGCAAGAGAAACAACTGATAGGTGCACACACAGTCAGGCTGCGACAAGTCAGAATGATGTAGTTTCCAATTAGAGACCAGAAACAATGTTCATCAGGTTCTATATAATGACTTTACACATGACCTTTGGGGACAGTTTGCTGCTGCACGATCACAGAGGGAATGTTACTCAGGGAAGCCACAATATGAATGACAGTACACAGAACAGAAATTGTAATTAGTTCACCATACATTTATCTTATGTGAATACTGAAGTTCAGCAACATCCGCTCATTTTATAGGACTTCAGATAATCCTTCAGTTGGTCTAGTTTAATATAATACACATGATTATGTTGCTGCTGAGGCTTCTTTGTTGATGCCAAATCCTTTGGCTTTTTATAGACTGACCTAAGAAGGAGAGACGTGATTTATTTGCAGGATATGGATAGCTGTAGCCTCCTTAGAAAGCTTATTGACATTTGACATTACTTTTTAAGCAAATTCTGAGAAGAATTGTAAGCGACCGAAGGAAAGGGAAAATAACATAGTCCTTACATAGCACTGACTGAAATACAGGCTAGATTATGAATTAATTGAGTATTTGTGTTGTCTTTGTGAAGTACTTCAAAGTGTTTTATGGCAGCAAAAGTATTTCCATTTTGAAATTCTAGTAATAATGTCATGTATGATTCACAGAATAGAAAATATGTTCTTGCCCAGCTGTTTTTCAGATTTTCTTTGTGTAGAAGTTTTTGTGCCCTGTTTTATGGAAAGGATGGTGTTGCAGTTCTGCATGTGTTCTTCAGTGGATGTTCTGTTCCCTCGGCACTTAGAACCTTTATAGTTGTCTTTCCAGGATCTCTTCATTTCTTTGGAATTTTTCTAAATCATGTTAAACCCCGAATCTTTCAGAAATTAATCCTTAGCTCTTCACTGAAGTAGTTTAGCTTCTACTGGTGGTGATGCCTACACAAAGTCTATCTCTAGAAAATTTCTGAGGAGGAGTTTTTTTTATCAGTATATTTATACATGAAAAGCACCTCTGTTTTCTCCTTTCTTCTTTCCCTTATATATGATTTGCAGTCCCAGATTCAAAAATATCTGAGATAGGATTGAGAACTTCTTTAAAATATCTGCAGAACGGAGTCTGATTGGGGCTTCTGGGCTGTAGCTGAGTGCAAATGTTCAGTGATACCACATTTTCTTCAGAGATGATTTTAGCTGTGAGGTCAGTGTGGGATCTGAAATCAACAGCAGGCCTTCTGTGAAATCTGCAGAAAAAGTACACAGACTCTTTTATGTAATAAATAGGTGCATAGTTGATGCAGTTACTGCACAAGACCTGACAGATCAGACCTAAGCTCTATGCTCCGAAAGGTTTGCTGTGCTGCACTTGCAGAGCAAAGAGACTATATGTGTTACAGACTTGAAAAGGTATAAACGTGACCATGAGAAAGCCAAAAATTTCTTTACATAGAAGAAGATGGTGGTATCTGAAGTAGTGGGAGCTATTTAGGAGCTACTGAGCTTTGAATATCTTTCTAAAGAAAAGACTAAAAGAAGTTACCTGAAAAGTTACTCAGTGGGATTTCATGTCTTATCAGACTGTATGGCTCCACTGGATAATAGTAACAATTTAAAATGCTTATTATTGCTGTGCTAAACAGACAGCTTTCAAAATACATCTCCATACTCTTCTAAGATCTTCTGTGATTGATAGCATCCTGAGCCATACCCCCTGTACTTCACTCTCCACAACAAAGTCTTCTTTTAAACAAAACATCCTTCATACAATCGTATTAGTTCAGAAATGAAACTGCAATGTATTAAACTCAGATTTTAAATTGCCCAAGGAATATAGAGATTCATGCCCTTTATAGTCATTAGAGACAATTTGTACAATTGTTCTGATGCGTAGAGATCCTGAGCTACACAGGCACTTATATTTCATTACTAGCTTTAGCATACAAAATATATCCCAGGGATATTTCTCCCTCTCCCCCCTGCTTTTCACACTATTTGTTTCTACTGGAGAGTTACACAGGAAATGTGTAAACCTCGTTATTTTGACCTTGAAGAAAACATCACATTTTGGAACTTTTGTTACTCTAAAGGGTCCCGCAGTCTTGTGAGAATTGAATTATGGAAGGTCTCCAAAAAGGATGCCAGCCACATAGTTTGCTAAAGGAATTGCAAGTATATAGCTCTATAATATTGTATTGTTTTCTAGGAGGCATTGCCTTCTCTTTTGAAAATTTCAGGTACTTGGTTCCTAAGTGTTGGCAATCAGCTGCCACCCAATTACAAGTTGACCACAAAGTGAACAGTTTTATTCCACACTGCTTCTCATTTGGGCTTCAGGAAATGTGGATTTAATTCTCTAACTTCCCTATGATGAATCTGTCCAGAATTTTTGCCGTACTTTTGCTGTGTAAAAGAGTCACTACACGTCAAGTGGCTAGGAGTGAATTTTACAGAGAGAAAGCGAATAGTTTCATACACTTGACTGAAGGAGACAGAGAGAATGAGAGTCCTTTGCAGGGCCTGGTATTAGCCTATATTCTCATAGGCTTTGTGATAGAGTCTAGTGTAGCTAACTACACCAAATAAAATGAATACCAAGCAAAAGGATTGTTGAGCATTGAAGTAGAGCTAAGTATTGTCTGTCTGTAATAACAGACTCATAGAATCATAGAAGAAAAGACCCTCAAGATCATTCTTCCACTCTTCCATTCAACCATCCTCCTAGCACCAATATTTCCCCACTAAACCACATCCCTTAGTATAACACCTAAATGTTTCTTGAACACTTCCAGGGATGGTGACTCAACCACCTCCCTGGGCAGCCCATTCCAACATATGAAGGTTTGATGAGCTGATGGCCAGTTGTTAAGAATGCATAGCACCAGATCACTTTGGGGAATACATTTATATAGCACTATAGCAGAACAGAGATGCAATTAGAAAATAAACAGGGCTCTTCTGATCTGGTTCATAGCCATGTTCAAGCTGGAGTTGCGACCAGATGATCTCCAAAGATCTCATTCAACCAGATTTTCATTGCCTGTGTTAATTAAGCACAAAGTCTGAGAGAGTACGTCATTGTTCCTAAGTAGGTCAATTAATTTCTTTCTGAAGTGTGTGAAATACAACTGTCCATTTGTCATGCTTCTCCTTTCTCTGTTGTTCACTTTAGAAGGAAAAGAGGCTAGGGATGGGCATGGTAGCCAAAAGGAAAATCTGTCCCTGAACTCTACCTCAACACTCCTTTAAAATCTTGCCCAAGGAGAAACATGTTGTCTTCTATAGACTGGGGAACATTGCCTGCTACAGGCCTCCCACTAGATTCTGTGCCACTGATCACATTATGATTTCTTAAGCCAATTCTTAATCCACCACACTGTCCACATGACTATCCCGCGCTTCCTAAGCTCGCCTACAAGGATATACGCTATGAATAGTACAGTCATCTGAGGTTTAAAGAAAAACTTTTTTTTTTTTTTCATAATGTCCATTTGCCCATTTCTAAATTTTTTTATGATCAGCTTAGCTATGCTAAGTGGGACTGATTAGACAACTTTAAAGTCTGCTGTCCTCTTAATTCTCTGTAGAGCAGTCTACTGCCTTGAGGAAAGCTCTAATAATGTATCTGAACTTGTTTACGTCAATTTGGCTTGCAGTCTAAAACTTCTGCAGAGAACAATTCAGAGTCACATTTTCAAGAAATAAGCCAACAAATTTGTAAGCACACATACAAAGCTCTGATTCTGTAAGCTCTGATTCTTAACATTTATTCAACAGAAAGTGTTTCAGGGAAGATCTTTAGAGGCAGAAATGAGTGACAGGTATCTAGCACACCGTGAAAGAGCTGCTTGATATCAGCTTGTGTTTAAGCCTTTGAAAATCTCTTTCTTAATAGCCTCATTCCAACTGCCAGTTGTTATTTACACTTGTGCCTGTTCCCTTCTGAATGCTAGAGCAAATGTTCTATGCTATGAATTTGAGATTAAATAAATCAGATATGATAATCAATTTGCAGGCAGGGCAGTATGATTTGTGCAGAATGAACCCACATGCCTGAACAGAGGTTTACTGTAGCTCCATTGCAATTTTCTTTTGACAAGAAAGCAAGAGCTTGCAAACAGAACAGCAAAAGGGCTATGTACCAATGCACCTGTCCATCCACACTGTCAGCACTCCCTGTTCTACAGCTCATGCTCCACGTTGCCAAACTGAATGGGAACAGCAAATAGCTCTGCAACAGCCTGCCCTGCTCACAGCAAACTTTCCACTATAGGAGCTTATTTTCAGCATTCTGCCAAGCAGAAAAAATAATCCATGCCCATTTATTGTCCTCTGGATATATTATAAGTTACAGGACAAGCATTTCTGCCACATCTAACACTACACAATCAAACTTAAACAGCAATGACATCGAAAATGCACAGTAAGTAAGATTCAGTCAGACAGGAGCTGCCGGAGTTCATACTTCTGTGTATAAAATGCACCAAAAAGAAAATAAACAGTAAGCTTCTGATATTTTTCCTCTGGCAGCATATGTGTAGCAGTCAAAACACCTACTCACAGCTTCCAGATAGATTTCCTTTTGTTGTTTTTAACTGTTGCTCTCTTCTGGTGGTACCCTTGAGAGGTCTAGAGGTGGAGTTAAATGTAAGTCAATTGGTAGTCATTGGATAATTTATGTCTAAATGAATAGTTGCTCCAGAGGAAATTAAACAGCCTGTGGCAAGGTTTTTATGTAAATAAGCACACTGATATGTTGTATATTCAAATAGTATTCATCAAACCAGAAAGAGGAATGAACACAACAGTCTTCATGCTAATATGAAAATAGTAACTTATTTAGGGACGAGATGATGTTGTGCAATAAAAAGATTTATTGTGTGACTAAAATAAAAATTAAATTCCTGTTAAAATATTTATATACAAGTTGCCGAAACATTCTGCTTAGAGATGAATCAAAGAAGCTTTTGGCATTTCACAGATAAATAATTCCAACATTCTTCTGCTACAAATTTAGTGCTTACAAGATGTTAATGGCAGTTCAGTTTTCAGGACAGTCTCAGCAGACTACTTTTGCTCAGCAGGTGGTGAGGATTTGCATCCATATTTCAAATATACTTCTATCTCATTACTGGCTTCTTATTTCTTTGTGATTTATATCTCTATAAAATTCTGGCTTGCACAATGGGGAATGGGATTTGAAAAAGGCAAATTCTGCATAATGTGAACATTTATCATATGCTTTCTTGATTTTTCCTTCTTTAGACTTCCTTTTTGAGAGATTGGAGGAAATAATGGCATGGCATTCTTAATCAAAAATAAAATAAATTAAAAAAAAGAGAAAGACAGGAAAAAAAAAGTTGTCTTTTCTAAAAATAAAGTGTTTTAAAAGAATTAGAAATAGTGGTGTATTTTACTCAGATATGATATGCCATGCTAAGTGGTAGTATTGTTTGCAGTGCTACCTCCATTTGACTAAACTGTGATCTTTAAATAATACATGTGCACTCGGAAGTTTGCTTGGATAACTGTTAATTTGTGAGAGTTGTAATCAGTACAAATTCAGTAAGTGCTTTTTGTAATAGGGCTGAAAGTTATGAATCGATTTGGTATTCATGTAGATGTCACATATAATTTCAGAGCTGTTACACTGTAATTTTGTTGCACTTAATAGAGATTATGGTGATGGCAATTTTGTCACTGTAGATAAGGAGCTCTTAGTGCTTCTCTCATAGATCTTCAGCTCCCCTTTTTCAGGTGTTTATAGCATAGTGTAAATCTAAAATCCTCAGCCTAATAAAATCAGAGTATAATTCATCACTGAAGAAGAGGTGGATCTGAACATGAACATTTTAGACCTCTAGTTTAAATTAAAATGTACAGGCTGATAGTTTTCATTCAATCTATGATAGATGCAGAAATTTAGAAGTATGTTAGGACTCTGGAACCCTTCTGCTTCCTCTTGTGGTCCCCCTCCACACAGCCATTCACTGCTTGCTAGCCAGCATTTGTCACATTTTGGATTTCAAATCCTCTAGCATTTCTATTGAAAACTGGTTTTCTTTTTAATCATTATAATATGCCCCATTTCTACAGTGGAAAGAAAATAGCAGATTTGTGCACTGGAATTCTTTTCTTTGAAGTATAGGTATTAGGGAAGCACTTTATATTCAGACAAAAAAAGCCATCTGCTATATACCAAAAAAAGCATAGAATATTTGTACTTGGCACACATGACTTTTAGATTTTTGGTCTGGTGTTGCAGGTGAGCTGGAAAAACAACATGTGCAATACTAATAGGGAGAATAGGATTTCAGTGCATTTCCTTTCACTACATTTCCATGCCCATAGGCTGTTCTCTGTGCCTTCAGATTTTCATCTCTAAGCTAAGCTCTGCAATACATATAAGCTCTTAATACATGGTCTGCTTTCTGTGCCTTATGCAAGAAAGGTTCCACAAAACAAACAGGATAATTTTATAGCTTGTGACACCCCAAAAGATCTTTTATATCCAAAGCCAATAAAATATGAGATGCTCTATGCCACTCATGCCATGTATTTATATGCTCAGTTGGAGAATCAAGAAAGTAATTTCCTCTGCACTCTCTTTCGAGATTAGCAACCAATAAGCACTGAACAGCTGAGGCTAGAAAGAAATTTCTGGTGCATTTTCCCTACTCCAGTGGTCAATAAAAAACAATTTTTGATTTAGTATCTGCTTAATTGAAAGCTTTGTGAATGCTGTGGAAGATTTCCCACTCTTTTGCCATTCAGTGGGAGTGAAAACATATAAGGAGTTGCTAGAGTTCAGACATCCACATACATGTATTTACCATACATAATAAAACAGATAGGACCTTGCTGAAGAGCTGATCTGGTTTGAGGTGAATTGCATGCAAACTATTATTTCAGAGAGAAGCTTAAATTTTATGATTCCTATTCTGGCTTAACAGCAGTAGTTTCATACCCTCAGAAGAGTATAAATGTGTCCACATTAAAACTGAGGACAGCTGTCAGTTTGAAATAAAATGTGATCCAGAGTTAAGCCTCATTTCTGATAATATTCAGAGAGAATGAAATCCAGAGGCAGTCCCAGACATTCAGTATTATTCAAATACTGTGCTCATGAGCTAGCAGTACCTTGCTACTGTGACAGGAGAGTTTCAGCTAGTTGTGGTTAATAACTTCTGAATGTTTAATTAGCATTTTCCAGTACTTCATGAATATAGCAATCTTCTGTAATCACAGAATCATAGAATGACGTGGGTTGGAATGGACCTTTAAGATCATCTAGTTCCAGCCCTCCTGCTATAGGCAGGGACACCTCCAGCCCGGCTTTGAGTGCTTCAAACAGTTCTTACAGCTATTCAACATAATTGGCAGATTAGATGTAAAAATCCTCTATGAGAAGAAATGCTCTACTGTATCGTTCACTAGTCTCTATTTGTGCCACTCAGACTTAAATTCTTACCCACATAGTAATCTACATTTACATTCTACATTATTTCCAAAATTAAATTAAATTCTGTCCAACAAAAATTTTACAGTTTTGAATAATTAAATTTGCATGGTATTATTTTCCTTCTGCTGTAAGGTCTGATACAGTGAACTACCTTTCCAAGACAAAGAAGACAGAAATTGCTCAGGGAAAGGTAAAACAGTCTCTTCCTCTTTCTTAAACCCTCTACCTTTCTACATCTCCTTTCCAGAATTAATTCCATATAAAAAATATCTGGAAGTACTTAGAACTGAAATATGGTTTTAATGACACAGTGTTAAATATGAGATTCATCTCTGGGAGAGAGACTGTATTAAATCAGTTACAAGAGATTTAATGAAACAAATAATTACATGTAGTCTTATTCAGGTTATAACCTTTGGGAATGCCCAGAAGACCAGCAAAGTGCCAGCTCAGAGGCTGATCTTTTTACAAAAAGCACTACTCAGTTTTACTGCTAGAAAAAAGGCAGTAAGAAACAAGTATAAGTATCACTTCTCACTCTGTCAGTCATGGTGCTTCTATGCCTCCTCTGCTTCCTCTCCATTTTTATGAGAATACGGAACTTTAAGGATGCTTTATTCATCTGTAATTACCGTGCATTTTTTCCTTCAGTACAAATTAGCATCTTCTTTGTGTCAGAATATGTACTTGGTTGAGGCTCTTTAGTGAATATATAGTGAATATAGCTTGCTCAGAAATATGCATGGGAAATTATAAGTGGAGAGCTGTTTGATCAATATCACAGGAAAAATGGGAAAGAAATACAGCATTTTCTAAAACAAGAGCTAATGTAATAAAGCATAACACTGCTCACAGTTCCAAGCATCAACCACGGTGTATTCCTGACTTGTCAATACAGAAAGCTTCTTTTCCCAGAATCATACAACACCAAGTTAAGAAGGTGGTAATCTTTTAACAAAAATTGTTAAATGTTCAGACCAATAGTGCATTTCTGTTCAGAAAATAGACTGCACAACAGTGTGCCAGTCCTGCTACTGACCTGATGCCCCACTCTGAAGAGAGGGAGATGCTTTGGTTAAGGCGCAAAAGATATAAGCAGGCTAACACAAACTCAAATTTAAAGGCTTGTGCCGTTCAACCACTGGTGTTACTCTGAGGGGTTAAACTGAGCAGATTTTTATCTGTTCGTACATCTAGATCGGACTAAATGAAGAGAAAAAAAAAATTTCTGAATACTTCCTTTCAAAAGCATCAGCATCCATTCTTATTATAAATACTTACTTAAGAAAAAAACTCTCCCTAAAGACCCAAAAAAACTAGAAAACAAAAAAACTTTGAAGCACTTGCTTATGAGGAATTGTGAACTGGATGCTTATTTCAAAAGTTAGAAGCAAATATTTTCTTATATCTTATCAAAGTTGATCAAATAGCATTTTAAAATATATTGTTCATAATGTTTGCTCCAAGGTATGTTCTTTTCATGTGTCTATTTCAAATACAATGGCATGAATAATTTAAAGTAAGAGTCCTTTTCAGTTTCAGAACACAGCCAAGACAGTGGCACCTAATGGGATTTATGTAAATTCACAGGATAGATCACAGCATTTAAATTATGGGAGGATATAGCATATTCAGAACAATCAAGGGAACAAAAAGGAATTGTATGAAGAAAATGTATGTTATAGTTTATAAAAAGCTGAGGCAGGTATCCTGAATGTCTCTGTTGTTTCATTTCCTGAATGCATTGTAACATTTAAAACAAGAAAAGACTGAATTTAGACATCTATTGGCTCAATGAATCACAATTGTGAGAGCATATGCCTTCAGTGTGGAGAGCCTTGGATCATTAAGGACAGATTCATTAGCAGACAAGAGACAGCGGCAAACTAATTAAAATAAGATCGGAATCAAAGGAAGAAGCCAGGTTAGGCAGCCCACTAGAATCTAAAATTTCCTTTTCAACTAATTTTCTTTCAGTTAGGAAAGCGAATTACTGAAACTTATCCATAACAGTTTATTTCCCAGTCAGAAACTGTATTGACAATTTTTCTGTTCAAGATTAGTAATCTAATATATAATCCGTCAGCACAGTTTCTTTATCGTTTTATCCATTAGCTGTTGAAGGTAATTGGTCGATTAGTAGTGCCAGATGGGATTCCAGTGGGGAATAGGAAAATAATTCTCCTTATATTTACTTCCACACAGGCGTATGTGCAGTAGAATCATGATCCCTATTAGAATACACAGATGTCTTCCTACAGTCTTGTAGATCCAGAATCTGGTCACGTTCATAAAAATGCTAACATAAACTTACTCATCCTTGGCAGAGTCTATCAAAATTTATATATAGATTTTGACAGTGATCCAGGTTGCTGTCTTCTGTTTTTAGTGCTGAAACTCTATTTGTCACCATCATTTTGAGCCTAAATAAAGAAATAGTGAATAAAATGTATTGGATATGTCCTTTCAACCCATCCTACTTTGATTTTAGTTCTTCTTTGGATTATTTTTGTGCAGTGATGAAAAATGAGGTTGAAAAAAATGGAATGTTCTATGAATAAAAAGCACACCATATCTAGATGATGGAAGAAAACTTTAGAAATCTGCACATATATAGGAACAAACAGATAGCATTTTCCAGAAAGAACTACTGGATAAAACTAGTGAAATGAAAACTGCAGCAAGTAATGTAAAATACTTGAGCTACAGCTACTGTTCTGTGGTTTTGAATCAGCTAACATCATAATAAACACATCACTATAGAGTAGTAAATGATTTTTCTGCTATAAAAAAAGTAAGTCTTTGGAAGCTAAATGGTTTCCAGTACTTTAGATGCTCAATCCTGTATGGGTGCCTGTAAGACATTGGAGGTGCCCAACTACATTTGGGAAGCCTACAGAATTTGCATAGTCAGGGAATGGAGAGGTGATCCTGGACATCCCAAGGCAACTCAGGCAGCAGTAGTTACTTTTGTTTGGTCATCTAGTATGAAACTCAACAGTCATGGGGCAATAACACGCTATTCACACCTTTGCTCCATCTGTCACTGGATATCAGCTCACTTATACAGAAGTGAATTCCTTCTGTTCATTTGAATTCCTATCTTTCCATGCTTCGTTTGTAGAAGCTATTATTTCTTTTGTAGCAATTCACTGAAAGTCACTGCTTGACAATGAATTCACATATTTTTTTATGCAGGCATGCAAGCTTTCTGTTGAAACAGTCCTTGAATTTCTCTATCTAATCCAAATCATTTTAATAATTACCTCTCACTCAGCTTTTCATATTTAATTTATATTTTAGCCTCAACTCCATGTCACTCAAGTGTTTCCTTCAAAGAGAAAATGTCTTGCTGGCAAGAGACTATTTTTTCTCTTCCTGAAGCTGTAATGTTCTTTAAGAATATCCATAATCTGATATTCTGCAGCTAATGTTCATTTGCATATCTACAGAGATCATGATAGGGAATTCAACAGAGCTTGCAGCTAAGTCATACATTTCCTTCAGTCAAGATGGAAAAGAAATTGATTATGGGATAAGCTACATTGCCAGTCCTCGCAACTATGCCAAATGCATGCAGAAAGTAATTGTTCACTAATTTTGATGTATTCCCTCACCTGTGAAATGTGATACTCTGCTCAGAGAAACCCAGGAAAGTCAGAGGCCACCTCTCAAACAAAGAAGCTTATAACTGCTATTGTATGACAATAAAGGAACCATTGTCTGAGCTCTTTATATGCATGGAAGGCACACTGATGTAACTCAACTGGTATGCTCTTTGGCAGATGGGAATTTTTCGTCTGCTTTCTATGATGATAATCACAGATGGTGAAATCTGTGTAACTAATAAAGAAATTATAAGAGGAATATATCCCATTTATTTCAAATGTCATTTTGAAAGGCAGAAGATATTATAGTAATATATCATTTCTTGACCCCAAAGTCTATTACTGTGTATGCAAAGAAAAGACACTTCTATTCCTTGAGGCCTTAATAATGCTGTGCTGTTGATTTTAAAATGAACTGATTAGTCAGCATTTTGTTTCTTTCCTATGGACTGTTGCCATAATATTCTTATTTTTAATTTAGTGCTTGAAGTAAATGAACTCCAACCCTACACTCCAAAACTCAGCTCAACTTCTTAAACAAGATCTAAGGAATCTATTCTTATTTTTTTTAAAACGAGATTATCCTTCAAATTCAATACGCTATTGTAATCAACCAATACTATTCTATTATTATTGTAACCAACCAATACCAATTGCATTCTGTTTAATTTTTCTCAGAAAGGAGCTGTATTATGGGATCTAGGACAGCCCAGGTCTCTCCAGAGCTAAGTTTAGCAGATTCTCCTGCAGGCACTGCTGCTCTCAGCTTTGGTTTCCAAAGTTCAGTTCTGGGAATGATAGTGTGTGCACACCCCTTCTTTGTTTCTCTACAGGAACAGCTAGTTAGGTTACTTTGTTTGATAGAGTGTTTTAACTTCATCATTTTGATTTTGTGGTGTAGTGAATTAGGAAAAGCTCTTCAGCTCCAAAATAGATGTGGTGTCTCTCAGCGCATGTTGACAAGAGGAAATGACATCTTTAAATGCTACAGCATTTTATTTCCAAAGTAACTTACGTCACTGTGTAATTCTCAGGTGGAGAATTCAGTCCCATCTGGTATTAAACTTAGCAGTGCAAAACTATCACATACACTATTTTTGTGGGGAAAAAAACCGAATGGCTGTTTTGTGCATTACATTATACTTGAACAAGTACATTTATATATGCAGAACAAACAAGACAGAATACTTTCCATAGACTTCTGATTTCTTTCTATGTATTTATGAACTGTTTCTGTTTGTCAAGATGAGATATCATGTTCCATATGTGTGCAAAATGTGCAATTCCCCTACACCATTTTTGAAAGTCCTTGTTTTGCATCCTGTCTGCTTTTCCCACAAACTTTATTTTTTCACTTTTCAGACATTATTCTGAAACAAGCAATCAATTAATTCTCTGAGCAAAAGAATGGCCAGCATGCATTTCTGAAGGTCATACTGTTAAAGCTGCAGAAGTTCAAGGAGTGTTTGGAGAATGCCCTCAGACATAGGAGTTGAATTTGGGGTGGTCCTGTGTGGATCCAGGATGGCTCTTTTGAATCCCTTCCAGCTCAGGATATTCTGTGAACAGACACTTGGGGATTTCATCAGCAGATCTTAAAACTTCTCTTATATTATTACTTTGTTTGCTATGCTGTGCTGGTGAGTCACTTCTTTTCTTCACAGACATGAATATAAATGTGAAACTAACCAAAGACTCTTAGATTTTGTTTAGAAGTTTTTGTGCCTATTGTGCAGTGCAAATTGCTGCATACAACTGTGACTCTAACATTTGCACTGTGCAAAGACTACAGAGACAGCACACCATCCCTCACAGTCATGGTCTGCTCGGTCTTTAAAATGAAGAAGATAATCCTCCTTTTTTTTCTCTGAGCCTCACTAATTTAGAAAATAAATTCTACCTAGACTATACCTTAATTTGTGCTTGTTCTACATGGCCATCTCTACTGAGATCTATAGGGACTGCCACATTTCCAATAATCATAGTGAGAAAGCACGTAATAGGCTTATCACTAGTTGGGGCAGAAAAAATGCACACCTTCATTGTAACATTGTTACTTACAAGTAATGTAGATTATTATATGCTTATCCTGCCAGAAACACCTCTAAAAGTAGTTCACCCCAGAATTATATAGATAAAACCTTTGTATCACTCTTCACATGGTCATATGTTTTAAAGAGATAGTGGAAAATGCTATTGTTTTCAGAGCTTTACAAGATAGTTTGTGAGCTAAATCCTATGTTGTATGAAAACCATTCCTGGGAAGTGGGCTGAAGAGGGCCAGGCAGCTGACATTTTACAGACTTATGGGATTCAGCAGATGAGCCTACAGCCAAATGAGAGCTGAGAGCAGCAAAAAGGCCTGTATTGCTTTGGAAATACTATAAATGGATTGAGTTAGTTTCTACATGTGAAATTTCTTTAAATCTGGAAAGCAAATCAGATTAAAGGCTAGCATAATCCCTTCTGGATGAAACTTCATTCTGCTCTTACCAATTCTCTGTGATGGATTTTGATTGCTAAATACTGTTATGCAGAAACATTCAGCACTGGTACCATTGTGAGGGGGCGCTTGAAGGCAGCCAGCATTAGATTGATGGAGTTGGGTTGGTACAGTACACCTGGGATCAATCTGTCCTCTTGAAGACAATTTCTATACAAAATGATCAGATGCAGAAAAGAACTTATGAGGGCCCAAGAATTATTTCACTGAATTACAAAGCAAGTGATTAGAAAAATGGACAAATTTCCCTTTTTTCTTTTTTTTTTTTTTTTTTTTTTTTTTTTACCAATCTTGTATTTTTATCCTATCTGCTGAGGACAAGTCAGTACTTCCAAAGTGAGAATATATGTAACTAAATAAATAAATGCCATGCATATGTGCTTTTATTTTGAATTTTTCTCTTCTGAATTTGCAAAGGTAAGAAAAAATAGGCAGAAATATTTCAGAATAGCGCTCACAAGCTTTACATTATTAGACCTGTGAAAATACGTTAATTAACATACTTAGGAAAGGAATGACTGCTTTTTGAAACTAAAATACATCTTCTGTGGAAATTTATTGGGATTGGATACGCGCATCACCAGATGAAAAGTATGTATCTTCACTAAAATATTTCTTAACATAAGAGAGTCTAAATTGTATGCAATAAATGATAACCATTTCAAACAGAAGTTTTGTTCAAATTTCAGTATGTTATCACCGGTTGTTTTATAGCTCATTTTGGTATTATATCAGTGTCTATCCTAAAAGGAACTGCATAATGGATATCATATGCCAAAGAACCTAAGCAGTAATTTATTAAACTGGTTTATTTTGTGAAAATTGTCTATTTTTATATACCAATTTGAAATCAGCAGAAATCATCTTTCCCTCACACATATCAGCTGGAACCTGAAACACCAGTCACTACAGATGCGATCTTGTAGCTCATATTCACAAGAGTAATCCCAGTGGTGCAAATAAGGATTGGGATTAAGACAGGCTGCATATAGTTCCCTTCCTTTGTATTATCCAACACCCTAATTCCCATTGTGTTTGTATTTCAATCAGCATCTGCTACTTACATGACTACATATTCATTTGAACACTTCTTAGTGTAGATTAAATCAATTCATGGAAAGTGTGCTTCTCCTTCCAAGGAAGTGGCCTCCCGACTTCTCTGGCAGAATACTTTATTTCCTCCTCTCTCCCTCCACACCAAAGAAAAATAAAATTAAAAAAATAAAAAGAAGAAAACACAGCAAGAGTACGGAAGTGTCGTTTTCCCACTGCTTCATTCAGTTTCTTCATCTGTAAACTAGTAGTGATACAGCTGACCCAGCGAATATCAAACAGCATGTGCCACAAAGCATATCTGATGCTTTAATAATTTAATAGTGGAATATACATGTCAAATCTGGTTCATTTGAGTATTTAGTGCAGTGATGAGGACATAATTAAGATTTTATGGTATTCAGCCAGCAGCATCTTTGTTTCTGTACCGTTTGTGAATTTGGCATTTGTAGCTGCAAAGTAAAGACAGGATACCTGAGCAGTGATACTGTTCCAATCTCCTTTTACAGCCTCAAGGTTGCACGTAGCATGGATGATTTGTTGATTTCAACTTCTCTTAACTTATTCAATATCTGTGCCTCACTAGCTCTGAAGTCAACCGTGATAGTGGATACAACAGCCAGTTTCAGCTGGCGCATCTTTTAGTGTTCTTGCTTGTAAAGTATTCATTTAATGCCTCAGCTCTTTCAGTATCCTCTGTGACTTCAGTTGCTGTTCATTCTTGCAATGTTGCGACATCCTCTCTGGCTCCTCATTCACTCTCACAAGAGCAACAAAAACCTTTTCAACCTTCTGGCATTTCTGCCCATCACTTAAAATTACTTTCATGTTGCGGTAGCTGTATATTTTCAGAGTTTATATCAATGCAGATGAAAGCATTTTGCTGAATCAGCTTTGGGAATCATGGGTCAGTGCATTGTGTCAAGCTGAGAAAATAACTTGAAATAAGCTCCATCGTTCTCCAGTGACTGGAGTGAATAAAGCAGTTTCTAGTAGCTTACACAGAACTACGAAACAAACAATGTTGGCAAAAGATTTTTGTTTTCTTATTAATCTAAAAATGCAATTTTTAATGATATGTTATTAAAATTAATTGCCTGTGAACTAGTGAATACCCACAACAAAACTGTGTGAATATGAAACAGATGTAAGTATGTAGGTAGCTCTGAAAGTATTGCCTCCTATTTATTTCCATGGAAACTTCAACAGCTATGATGAGCTGGCTTTTCACATCTATTTTCCTCCCGGTGGTTCTAGCTGCAGTGCTCCAAACACAGGTTTTTTCCCTTGTTTTCCTTCTTGAGCCCTCAAATTCTGATAAAAATTTGACTAAAGAACTAGTTGACTGTTGTCTGTGAGCAAAAATGTGGAGAAGTAAGGATTAACTCAAGATATGCTCACAAAGACAGAAAAGCAAACCAATCACCTACATCTCTCTTGAGCTTGATGTTTCCCCGTTTAGCTGCCTTAAAATATCTAACCACTGGACGTAAATAAAAGCAGATAGCAGTTTTAATTCATTATAAGGACTGATGCATTTAGAAGCTCAGTGTCAGAAGATGCAAAGGATGACTGCATGCACCTCAGGCTATAGGTGCACCTCAAGCACCTATGCCTGAGCACTATTCTTACCATTCTATTTTCCCAAGTGAAAGACTGACATCTCCTCCATTTTGCTTTCTTTAGTAAGACAAAAAGGTGTTGCTGGTGCTGTTACTATATCTGCATTCTCAGATAAAATATTTCATATTGTTCTGGAAAAGAAGAGAAAGAATTCTTCTTGTATAAAAGAAAGAAGTAGCTTTTTCTCTAATACATAAAGCTCTTTTCCGCTACACCTGCTACACCACTCATTTCTCCACAGTATATCCTCAAGTCTGGCCCCAGAAAATTTTGATTGATTTGTGAGTGAAATGTTGCTGTCTTTTAATAGCAAAATTCTTTAAAAGGATTTTGTAAAACATTTTCCTCCCATCACTCTTATAAATACTTTCTTTCCCTTAGGATGTCACCTTGCTGGTTATTTGAATTCCCTCCAGAGGTTTTGTCTCAGTAACTTATGAAATTGTACCACATTTATATTATATTTTGCATGAAAAACTGTCTCCACCCAGCCTTCTGAAATTTATCTTTCAGTTTCTGCCAAGATTTTCAGTTCTGCTCCATAGTAAGCAGGCACAGCAGCCAAGGAGGGCCATAGGATTGCAGTCTGGAATGAGTGCTGGAGAAAATAATGTTATATTCTATTCTTCCTAAAGATGGAGTCATTGGGATGAGGGGTAGAGGTAGAATTTGAGTTCTCCTTGCAACCCTTGTCAATGGAAATGAAACATATTTACCTGTTGCATGAGATGTGTTGCAATAAATTTTGTTTTCCTCTGCTTTCATTATTACCTATGATATGTTTGGTGTCAGCAAAAGTCAGTCTCTGAAGCATACAAAATTTCACACTGCCAGGATAGCATTGTGACTTAGTAGGTGTTTGATGACAGCAGGATGATCATCTGCTGCCAGTCACCCATGGGAAATTCTTGCTCTTATTGATGACCTCATGTGTTGGACGCAGAATATTCACTCTTATATCTGCCACTCAAGGCCTGGGTAGACTTAGTATACTTTAAAAAATATGATCATTAAGTGTTGCTTGAGACACCCTAAGATACACACCTAGGTACTTGGAAGAGGGCAGAAAGTGGCAAAACTATCTAATTTGTAAGAGAAAGGACAAAGAATTCATAGGTCAGTGACCAAGCCTGTCCCTGGGACATTAACTTGGCACTCAATTCTCAGATCAAGGGGTTAATGGAAACAGCAAATGGCACAACTTTAATCTCGTCTTGCAACAATCTCACTAGTAATAAGAATAGGAAGAGGCTAAGACTTAACCCATTCTTATAGTTGTTTTAAAATTGTAATCTCATAATCCTCTTTAGATGATGGAGTTTTTAAGACAGAAAATACTAATTTCTAATGACATTTTCCAAGCCATGTGCATACCTCAAGAAAATGCCACATGTCACATTCTTTTTCCAGACTGGAAAGTGCTTGGGATTATTGTTGTTTTGGTCATCTTTCATATTTTATCTCTTTATCCTAAAATGTAATCTGCCCCTGATCTTCCCTATACAATTTTTGTTTCTCTTGGAACAAAAATGTCACATTATAAGAAAGAATAGTCTGTTCAGGTCTGTTCTGTTCCACTTCCCAAGCACTCAGAGCTTGATTAACTTGCTATCAAGCCAACAAAACTCTTTCCAATGATTCTAATGGCAGCTGAGCAGGGCCATAACTCATTACACAGCCACACCAGCAAATTCACTGGGATGACAGTAAATGTTTCTTATTCTTTTATGACCTGAAGCACCAGATCCAGACAAACGAGAGTACAAATAATGCAAAAACGCTGAGAATCATTGAAGACTTTTTCAAAGTTCTGTGGTTTCTCTTTTCCCCTGAAGGCAAGGACAAACATCATCACATAGTTTCCCTTACAATATATTTTCAAGAAGTGTGTGTCTTGCTTCTTACTCTTGAAGAACTTACATTCTCATTTGTTTGGGTAAATCCATGCTGGAGTTATTTAAAATGTTTCAGACGTTTTTTCATTGTTCTCTCCCATCTGACTATGCCCTGTTTTCAGGGCTCATTCACCCTTTAGTTCTTCCCAGGGCTAAGCACCTGCATGGAAGAGAGCTGAAGTAATTAGCTGCAAAGTGTACTTTCATGGTGTCTGCACAAATCTGGCATTTGCTGCACTAATTTATCTTCCTATTTGAAACCCTGGTTTAAATTTTAATCAGACAAAAACTTTGTCAAGACTGATTTATGGATAAAGAAGTGACAGCCAAAGAAAGAACATTGAAATAATGATAAAAATATTAATGGTAATATTTTTAAAAATAACACCATGGCTTTGAGTACAGAATACCATCTGTTGGTTGATAATGCAATTAAAAAAAATCAATAATTCTGAACAATTAAAAAAAGAAAAGCTGTCACAATAAAGACATTCAAAATAATTAAATCTGATTTTAGATGCGTGCTAAATGGCTCACATCAGTTAAGATGGCTTTGCAATGTGATCTGAGTAAATCGTGAGTTAGTAGCTTTACTGAGGAGAAAGAATGAGTCATTCTTTTAGATTTGGATGGCTCAAAAGTATTTGTAAAGGGGCAGCCCTATTTCAGATCTGTTCTGAAATGGTAACAACTTCATAGCACTGTGTAATCAACAACCTTCTGAAAAGCAGAATGCACATGAAAAACTTCACATGCAAAGCAGTTGTACAAAACTTCACCATAACATTTAAGCTTCTATAAGTACAATGGCTCTGCAAGTAATACCTCCTATTTATTTCCATGGAACCTATAACAGATACAAAGAGCAAAATAATTGTTAAAGCAAATTCTTAACTATAAAACGTTGTTTTTCAACATAGTTACCACCATTTGCTCTGCATTTTTGCCAACAATGAACCAGAGCCTGACCTGCATGGCCATCGGGAATGTGACTTCTCCTTCATGTCAATGTCACTATTGGTGAAATGCACCAGCCATCACCTCACTGTGCTCACATCCACTCTTCGGTCTCCATAAATATTCAGCAAGTGTCAACAATGTCAGTGGGTGCCATTTTTTCTTCATGGAGAAATTCAGTGCCACACCTTCACTCCAAACAGACTTGTGTCAGACATCATTTTGTCAGACTGCCCCTCTGTTGCCACATGGCAAAAAATGTAATGGAAGATGGGTAAAAATGTTCAACCTCAACATCCGCCTATGACACTGTGGGCAAGATCATAAAATAGGAGGCATTACTTTTGGAGAGCCCTCTACTTTCAGCTTTTATATGTGCCTGAATTACAGGAGCATGCATAAAAGAATTTCTATGCTTTCTCTCTGTTTTGTAGGGTCATAAAAATATCCTTAAGCTAAATCCTGTGGCTTGAAGATGAAGTCTTTTAATTTATATGTTGGAAAGATTTCTTCATAAAAATCTTGTAAACTATACAGGTTCTCCAAATCTTGTTTCAGTGCTCCTTGCCATTCTATGGAAAGATTTGTTTTGTATTCAGTGTGAGAGCATAATATGTCCAAAATTAGTATTCTACCTGAAGAGCATGATGTCATATACTGGGGAGAAAAAAAAAAAAGTCAGATCAGATTCAGATCAGATGCATAGTGATTTTTTATTTTTTATTTTTTGCTTTTTTGCTGGTGGTATTCTGACAACAGAGCTGAAATACTGCATTATTTTCCTACTAGCCAGTGTATTTCTAGTGTCTTGCTTTCAGAGAAAAATTTTGTGATCTTCCCTTTCTAAAACCTGAAAATATCCTTTTGTACTCATACGACAGTGAAAAAATTTTTTTTCCTCTGTAAAAACAAGCAAAGTATATAAGATAACGATAGCTGTTTTCATACTGTAATACAGATAAGGGAATACGTGACTAAAACGAAAGATTTGTGAATTAAAGCATTAGGTAGCAAATCATCCTTATTTTCCTTACTATAATCATTTAGTCATTGATGCTTTTTCACTTACTTATTATTGATTTTGCCAAAGTAATAAGAATATATTGATCTATAGAGAAACTAATAAAAACTAGTAAAATCATATACGTGTCACTGAAATAAGAATATTGCCACTACTTAATTCAAAATTAAACTTGAGTGATTTTTTGTGGTGAGAAAACTAAGTTGAGAATGAACTCTTCAACATTTTATCCCATGTGTCACTAAATGCATCTGCAATAGCCTAATTCCAGTAGTAAATTTTAACATAGTTTTTTTTAATATATTTTTGTTGTCAATGTGTGGATGCGAACTGGAAATGTACTGTCAGAATATGTTCAGTTTGGTCCAGATTACTTCACTATTTTCATTGTGAAAAGCACTTTGTTGGGGAAAATGATAATTAATAAAGATGGAAAAAAAACAGTAAGCAAGATTATAGTTGAAGTTTCATGCAGTGCAAAACTACCACCTTACGATTCACAAATAAAGTTCGTTCTTTCTTGTTTAATCTTTCCTGAGGATAAACAGAAAATACATTTTCATTTGATAAAAAATTGTTGAACTGCCAGTCTTTAGGGATTTAATGATATGAATCATAATCGGCTCACTGAGGACATAATTCCAAACAGTTTCTTTCACAGTCCCAAAAAGGAAGGAATTTTAGCTCTGGCATAGGGAAGCCCTATTGTCAGCCCTTCATTTCATAGCATTCTTAAAAAATATATGAGTAAGTAAAAAAGTATTTATAGAAATTTGAAAATCTTGCTTCCTAAATATAAAAATAAAGTTGTACAACCATCTAGTAGTTAATCTCAGCAGTCCTTATAGCCTGCAGATAGGCCTGAGAAAAGTAACAGGCATACTACTTTTACTAAAAACTATCCAGATAGTCTCTTATAACCAGATTTAACCTTGGGTTTCTGTGCATGTCTCTTTTCATGTTTGAGCTCCAAAATGTGCTTGGACTCATGCTTATTTGCAGTATGGGACCAGGAAATAATTTCAATATCCACAATCCAGCTGTGTGCCTCTGTGGGTCCCACTAGAACTTCCCAGCAATTCCTCAGTGTAGGCACTAAGAGAAAATTCTTCATTTTTGAAATCCTGCATTAGGCTTACAAAGGGATCATGGAGTTTTACTAACAGAAGGTCGTGTCTGACAAACATGGTGCTGACCCTGGCACACTGACAAAAATCCTACTATAACAGACACAGTTCAACAATCAGGTCTCTACAGAAATACAAATTGATGTAGATTTTCTATGCATGTAGGTACTACTTAAATTTCAAGTTTACTACTTCCAACCAGAAACAATCCTATCAAAATTCTTTATGATAATGAAATATGAAAACTGTTTTTCCTTATTGCCTCCCTGACTTTACTCTGTCTTCCTTCAAACCTTGGAATAACAAAGGCAGTACAGTCAGTTTGATGACAGAGTTTGGAAAGAATGTGGCAAATCTTAACAGCAGAAAAACGGCAAGCATGAAGCCTCTAAAAAGGGAATTCAAAGAAGTGATTTGCACAAATCCCCAAGAAGTAGAAACAGTGGCCATACTGCTCATGGTTCAGCAAATAAATGATCTTATAGATCATGGTCCAATTACTGCTAAACAGAAATCTTTCTGAAAATATTACTGTGGAAGGATAATTATTTTCTGGAAAAAAAAAAAGTAAAGAATAAGCATTTGTTCACTGAAAGTGTTGCACAAAGCAAGCAATTATTCCACTGAGACTGCACAAAACCATCAATTAGTATTTCATGAAGCATTACACATAATGTGAACAGTCCCTCTCTTGCAAATCTGAAGGGTGATTATTTAATATTGTTCAAAAGGAAAGTATGCAATTTATTAAGCAATAATGATATTCAAGGAAGAGAAGTTTTAACCTAGGATCTAGGAAATAATTGTACGAGATCAGTTGGCATTTGCCAATGATACTGAATATCAGATCATAGAATCACAGATACCTTGAGGTTGGAAAAGACCTCTAGGTTCATATAGTCAGCCATTAATCTATCACCACTATACCCACTAGACCATGTCATCCAGTGCCACATCTCCACCTTTCCTGAAAAGCTCCAGAAACAATGATTCTCTTACTTCCCTGGGTAGCTTGTTCCAATGCATTATCACTCCTTCTGAGAAGAAATTTTGCTAATATCCAAACTGAACCTTCCCTGTAAACTTAAGGCCACTACCTTTCACCCTTAGAATACAAAATCTTCAAATCTATTTTCAGGTGATCAATATAATACTGAAATTTGGAAGAAAAAAGTTTTTATGGAAGATATTCGGAAAAGTGATTAGCATACTTCTGAATGGGATAAATATATGTGCTTGTTCTAGCTAGAATGGAATTACCTTTCTTCCTAGCAACCTGTATGATGTTGTGCTGTGCATCTGTAACTAAAGCACACTGAGGACTGCCCGGTGCCACTTTGTTTTGGCCATGACTGGACAATGTTAGCACAGCACCAAGGCTATTTTGTGCCCTGTCCTCCATCCCTCCACTGGAGGTAGACTGGGAGTGATCGAAGAATTGGGAAGCTGAGTTGAGTACTTACTAAATAAATATTCCATATTGTTCAATGCCATGCTCAGCAATGAAGCTGAAAAGAGGAGAAAATTTGAACAGTGATGATAGCTGCAATTATTAAGTATGCTGAAGCCTGCTTTCCAGATAGTGGCTGGACCTCTGCCTGCAGATGAGAAGCAGTGAATGAATTCCTCTTTTTGCTTCATTTGTGGGGCACTGCCTTTCCTTTGCTCATAGATTTTCCAGTATCTTGATTCACAGGTCTTTTCGCATACTTTATTTCTTCTTCCCATCCATCCTGCAGGGGTGGGGAGTGAGTAAGATGTTTGGCTGATTGCTAAGCACAACAAACCACAATGCGTGATAAGTTCTGAAGATTAATATAGCCTCAGCAATCACAAGTAAATGAATGAACAGCTCATATCAAAATGGTGTAAGGGAAAGTGGAAGGATTGTTGTGATTTTCTTTCCATCAGATACAGAAATGGAGGATAGTTCATGGAATTTGGCTGGATCAACACTGACAGCTTATCTCAATAGACTTTTTAGCTATAATGCTCTTATGAGCCTTGGAAACTTTACCTCATTTTGTTTTGACAAATGATTTATCAACACCATCAATGCAGTACAGGAATTTCCAGCACAGAGCTGGAAATTTTTGGATTGCAACTCAACAAACTGACTTCACTTGATTTAAGGGACTTCTACCAAACTCTAGTCTGCTGTTGTTAATAGATAAGCAACAAATGATCTTCAGTAGCTTAACTTTCTTTAGGTCATTTGTGTCGTATCTTACTGCTTCTCTAAATGTTAATGTAATGCTTGTCATCTTTTACCATGACATATCTGAAATGCTCTTTGCAATAATTTTTCCATTATCCCTGCCTCTTCTCTCAATTAACAGAAATAGAAGAGATCATTTATTGGCTAGTCACATGAAAGAAACTCAGACAATGATCAGGTTCATTTAGCAAAATAGCAAAGTCCAATTCTTTAGTATTGGATGCAAAAAATTTTGAATTCCTTAATCAAACTGAACAATACACTAAGAAGGAATAAAAATTCATTATCAATAATGTATATCTGTCCGTGAAAAGAGTATTAGAAATGAAAATCTACTAATAAATAAGTGCACAGTAATAATATATCTTGGAGATTACTTGTGTTTGAAATACCAATATATTTGAGGTCACTGTGGCTTCTACATTAAAAATGCCAGTCAAAACCATCAGAAATTGAAAAATGTTATGTCTGTACTTGTAAAACAGGTATCAAATCCCCCACTTCCTTCTAATTACAAGAAGTGTTTGTTTGATAAGGTACTATTGATCAGGCTGGAATAAAATGATAAACTGTTTTGGGCTGTTGAAGAAGTGGAACATCCGATGACACTTAATAAAAACAAAACCTTTGAAAATTGTTATTTAAAATTTCATTCTATCTATTTAAAAAATCATTTATAAGTATCTTACCAGATGAAAACATCAGAAAGATCAATAATGTAACCAAAAATCTGAAATAGAATTAAGAAAAGCAGCTCAATTTCTACCACCAAAACTCCATGTGACCTTGAGAAATTTATTCATTCTTTCTGTACATCTTTTTCATACATGTAAGATAAGAGTGGAAGACGCCTGTGAAGAACAGATTTATTCATGTCTTCATGGCATTCAGTTTCTATAACAACGTAGGCCATTTAGTAGGCTGGTATCCATCAAACCTAATGTCATCTAAAAAGAGCAGAGAGATACAAAATGTAATTGAAGAGTCAATCAAAACGCTCACTCAAGATTAGATTCAGTCAGTGAAAGTTAAGCAGTTTGAATTTGAGACTTTGTTTAGATCAATGATCGGCATAGAAGTCTGTAACAAAATTTAGATTTTCTGCTCCATTCAGGATTTAATCTGTTATGGTCTGCTTCTAATTTCTTTTTTTTTAAGAGGTAAAAACAAGAAGGTGAAGATATTGCAGTCTTCTAAAAGATTTTACTAGATGTTCCAACAAACCACTATGGCTCAGTGCAGCAAAGCAAACTGCTCCTTCTTCCATAATTTATATTTGCTGTTCTATTTGTTGGAATTTGCTCTCTACTTTTCTCTCTTGACAGCACAGTCTTTTCTCAGGATCTGAATTGTGCAAGTATCTTTATCTCTTTTCTTGTGGTTCTTTAGCAGCAGCAAAGACAAATACAAAAAGAAACAGAATCAAAGACAGACTAGCCACTATACAGTCATAAAAATTAATCCATCATTAGCCGATATGCAGAACTAAAAGGGCAAATATAGTAAAAAGATAAAAAAAATAAGGGATATTGAGATAACCTATGAGAGGTACATCAGGGTATTTGAGACTTTACCTAAAGTAAGGTAATCATCTGCACAGTCAGGAAAAAGCTTCTGATTTTGCAAGCCAAGACTCAAGCAGCTGCAATGAAGAAAGATACCCAGCAGTGTTCCAACTAAGCTCATAAAAGAAGCTCAAGATTGCACAGCAACATGAGCTCTGACTCTCTCACTGAGAACAGGCAGCAAGTGTAGAGAGTGAAAATGTACATACCTCAGACCAGCATGGAGGGTGAAATGGGTTGGAACACTGTATTTTATGTACCTGCTGGGTCCACACCAGCACAGCAATATGAAAAAAATCCATTGGCGGTGCATCGATATCTCACACCTTCAAGTCACTCCCTTCACTGCAACTGGAGTGCTAATATAATTTCAAAACAGTTGGGAAATGGATTTACAACAAAAGTAATAACCATCACTGTATTTTGAAGAGGCGATTTGTCCCCCTTTTTTTTTCTTCAAAATATAGTCAAACTAAACCTATGTTTTTAATAATAAGCTATCAAAATATACTCCCTTCAGGAGGCAGGAAGGAGGAAAAGAATTTTCAAATATAAGCTCCAAAATGGAGTAGTTTAGATGAGTACAGAGAGAAGTTAGTACACAGCACAGACAGTATGAGCAAAACAGATGTATAATGCAACCACTACTACAGGAAATCATACTCTCAAATTCCTCACAGATAGGAGTAACCTAAGGGGGAAAGATAACTTAAGGGACAGAGTGTCCCTGCATATTGGTGTCCCTGCCTATAGCAGAAAGTTTGGAACTTGATGATCTTAAAGGTCTCTTCCAACCTAAACTATTCTGTGATTATATGATTCTATGAAAATGTGCTCTGAAGTACTTATTGTCTTTCCATTGTAATTCTCATTAGGTACCCAACTTCTACTGAAGTCTTTGAGAATGTTCCCAAAGACCCAGGATTATTGTGAATACACTCAAAAGTCCTCTAACACATGAGATAGAATGAGTGCTCCTTAGAACACATGGTTGAGGGGGATTGAGCGCTGCCTGCCATCACCTCTTGAGGGTAATCTTGTCACATAAAAGGTAATAGCTTGGGAAAGGAGAGGAGCGATCAAAGTGGGTTCCTTGAAAGCTAGAGGGAGGACATGGTCCTTTCCCAGCCTCCTCCAGCTGCTTGCAGTCACCACTGCTCTGGCAAGGCCTAGCCTAGCTGTGACAATTTAACTGTGGCTGGGCAAAGCTTTCTAGGAATCCTTGCTGTTTGTATTCCTCCTTGAATCTGTTCTGATTTTTTTCTTTTCTATGCTACTAAGAAGCATCGTTACTTTAATAGAAACCTTCTCACATCCAAAGTTCATCATACCTAGTTTCACAATCATTTTTTCCTCTACCAGCATTTTTTTAGCTTAGACAGTGCTTTTCCTACTACACTGTTTTTCCCTTACAAATGTAGTTACAGCTAATACCTATATCTCAAATCCATTCATTTTTTAACAAGTTAAACAAGATAAAGAAGTTAAATCCATAAGTTTCTTCCCTTACTAAAGATGAAGAGCTGCTAAGCATTTTTGGAATGAAAGCATTTAATATTACATTTATTAAATACGTATATTATCTCAACATTTAAAGTAAATGTAGATGTTTCCATGGGCTTTGCAGTGGGTTACATCTTGAAAATATACCACACACACAAAAAAAAAACATTATGACCTTTAGTTATCAATATTATATTATATTATATTATATATATTTTATTTATATATATATATATATATTATATATATTATATTATTTATATTATATTATATATTATATAATATATATATTATTTTATATTATATTATATTATATTATATTATATTATATTATATATATATTATATAATATATTATATATTATATATTATATATTATCAATAGTAAATTTAGGTACTCCTCCTCTTGCTGATGGTGAAAATTTATTACCATACACTCTGGATATAGAAAAACTTTGAATTAGTCTCCCATTCATAGTCTCCTTGCCTATTGAACATCTTGTGTTTTTAGTAACTGGAATTCTGTCTGATGTTTTGATCTCTGAGGTTATAATGCTACTAAAGACATGCATGAAAGTTTGATGCCTCTTTCTAGTAGTGAATTAAAGGAAGAATATCCAGTGAAACTTGAATTATCAACAAAGTTATGGGGACACTACAATTTTTTAGTGTCTCTTTAATAGTTTAAGTGACATCAGAACAGAAAGGATAGGTAGGAAGTGATAATCCACATCCTTCAAGTCAGTGGGATGCCCCTCATTTCAGTGAATTTTTAGCTGCAAAGAATTGATCTAATGAAGTGGATAATTAGGTTTAGCTCAGAATATCCAGAAGAAGCACCAGTGGAAATTTAAATCAACAGCAAAATGTGAAAACCCAAATAATAGTTTAGCCATATAAATAGAACTGACAATATTATATGTTATAAGCTCTACTGAAAGGTTGCTTGCATGCCTAGTCTTAACAGGAACCCTTACAAGTATTGGTTTTGCACCTTCTCGGAGGAAAGAAAGAAGCTGGCAATCATTAGAAATGTGTCCTTCAGAGAGTGACCTTCTTGCAAGTTCTGGGTTGAACTCTGCCAAGACTGCATCATCAGCCTTTCAAGTAGCTTTGCTTTCCATGAAGTTAAAACTTCTTTGGTCTGAGTTTCCTTTTCCCAGTATGTATGGAATTTGATTTTCAGTCTTGCTAATTCTTAGCCCTGGTGCATCACTGGTGCTGATTCCTGGCCCTGGTGCCAGCCTTTGCTGAGCTGAGCATGCTGTGCTGGTGTAAGCCGAGGGGCCATAGTGGCAGTGCAGTATGCTTGGCTCTGATCTTGTGCAAACAACACGTGTTATTCAGGCAAGGGGAGCTATTTCTCTGTCTGCTTATTATGTGATACAATATCAAGATTTTCATCTATATAAAAACATGCTTAACAGCTACATATCAGTCGGTAGCAAATAATATGACACATTTACTAGTTATGATTTTTGTTACAGCAAAGAAAATCCAAGAGGTCATTCAACAGCACGGGAGTGATGGCTCCACAGGACTCCAGCTCTGCTTCCAAAAATAAAACTGTGAAATGGAAAATTGATTAAAAATGTAAGATATACTGCTCTGGTTATAGTTACATCAAAAGTAATATAAGAATACTGCAGTGTTTCTGCTTATAACTATATTTGTATCACTGGAGGTCCCCCTAATGGTTTATATGTGTGACACTGAGCACTCAGTTTAAAATATTCTTTTTTTTTTTTTTTTACATTACAAGAAAAGAATGTTTTAATCTTGTGCTATTTTTATTTCACTAACTGACCATTAGGTGCCTAAAATCCCTAGCATAGTAGAAAACATCAGCGGCCATCAACCCTGGAGTCACAACACAGCTGCTTCTGTAGCTCCTCCCCTGGGGCTGAAGTAGACACTAAGGCCCTGGCACTGACTGCTGGCAGGAGCTGACTGCCAGCTCATCTCTAGAAGAATGGTTCACACGATCTCATTGAAGAGAAGCGTTACGCATGTATTACCAAAATGATGGGTACAAAATCTGGCCGATGTTTATTGTGAGTAAAGCCAAGAAAATCTTACAAAAAGTAATGGTCAACGGTCTATACTCTTTTTTCTCGTCAGGAGGTTAAAAGAGGATGACATACACAGTCAGATTGTAATTTGACTCTATGAGAAGGTCAGAAAATGATATGGCTGGAAAAGAAAGATCGAGCAATTGGAAATGAGAGGGAAGAAGAGACCAGCTCCCACTGGGAGCAGGACCTGCCAGGCCACCACCAGGGACATAAATGTGGGCTCTACTGTACATAACAAAGCCAACAACTTTTACAAGCAGAGGAAAGGAACAGGAAGTAGAACAGAGAAAGGCAATTCTGAGATAGTAAAAAAATGTGTAAACCAACTATTTTATATCACAACGATAATTTGTAATCTTTAGATTTTTGAACAGCAGTTCTGGGCAGGATGATGACACAAGTAATGAATTAATGTCAGTGAAAACAGTGCAAATTGCCCAGAGAAACCCATTCCTTGGAGGCATTCAAAGCCAGGTAGGGAGCTCGGAATTGGACAATATTTATGGTTTCTTCATACCCAAAGCATTCTGTGAATCTATGTTTGGTTCTATGATTGACTCAGAACGTAGCAACATACCCAAATCCTTACCTGCAAAATTTTTATTTACCCAGATGCTTCTTTATAGTAGATTCCTACAGAAAAGGTGCTGAATCTTATAAAATACCAGTGAGCGAGGGCAAGAGAGACAGTTATATATGCATACACACACTTCCAACAAAATAGTCATCCCAAGTTTCATCTTGGATTTAGTTTTCCAAATCTATTTCTAGCTTACTTTTTATCAGCAGAGTTTGTCTTAGTAGAACCAGAACATAATATTAGTGTGTAGATCTGAAATTATTTAGTTTCTTATCTCTGCTTCATATGCTATTTTCTTTTTACCTGATGTTCTTTTTGATACCTTTGATTGAGAAACATCCAAAAAAAAAAAAACTGTTATCAGCTTCCCTTATCTGAGAATGAATGGGCAAGTATTTTAGTACAGTTATTACTTATAAATATTTCTATCCTGCCAGACAAAATCACCAACAATTAGAAGAGTAACTACAAATCCAGAAGTTTTAACCTTTTATTATCCTGCTGCTTTCTTAAGCTGCAAAAGACTCAGACTAAATCGCCCGAGGTGCACCAATTTACTTGATGAAGATCTGACTCCCCGATTTCAGTTACTAACAGGACATCTCTCTCTGTGCAATCCCAAATCTATGGTGACAAGCTCTTCTCTACTGTGATTTATCAGAGAAATAAAGAGTTACACACTGGAAATCTTGAACAAAATCCTCATCCTGCCCCAAACCACAGATGTGGTTTTTAAACACTGTTACACAAAAAAAAGTTTTGATCCTTTGAGGTTTCATATCACAGATTTTCCTTTTAACTTTGTGACAGTGATAATACACTTTCTGCCAAGTCTGAATTCTTTAAAACTACAGTGATCCTTTTAATTTATTACCAGTTACTAATCGCTTCCCATATTTCACCTATAATTTTCAAGGTGGAATCAAACATATAATGTAGAACACACAATATTTTTCTTCTTTTTCCTCTCCTAAATTTATAGAGCAAGGTCCTGCATTAAAATAATTCATGATGGATAGTAGAACCTTAAAGAATACAGGAAAATTGAGTCTCAAGAATGGAGATATGAATAATTTCATAATAAAACCATGAGGCTGCCTCCACAGTACTGATTTCTTAGAAGGTGCTCTGTAGGCTCACTTATTTATGATAGATAGCGTATTTCATCTTTTCAAGTGCTTTATTGTACCAGTTTTTATTATAGTCACTCTATGTCATAAGTATTAATTTTTGTTACTGCTTTCTTAAATTTATTTTCTAACACTCCAAAAGCTGCGAATTAAGCATAGCTAAATGCACAGTATGCTAAAGATTTGTTGAGGAACTTGAATATAATCACCTTATAAATACAGCAGAAGAATTTTACAACATCAACAGCATTCTTATTGCTAGAGAAAGAAATGGGCTTCTAAGATTTCCAAAGAATGTAGTTTTTGAGTAAATTTCACCTGCAATATTTGAATTCTCCATGTTTATTTAGACGTACAGAGGAAAATCAGCTCATCAGAAACTGCAAAAGCATTATTTTGAGAGCAGTAACATGAATAAATGTGAATCATGTTTTGGAAGGCTATTTTGCTATCACTTGCATTGATGAACACTGTAAATAAGTAAGGTACTTAGTGAGACTCCATAAGAACTCAAGGATACCCAGGGGGGAAATAGTTCCATAAAACCATGATGAATTGTAATTTACCAGAGAATTTCAGTTGTACGAGAACAGCTACTATAAAAACATCTTGGAGAAAAGAAACATCTGCCATTGATCTCCTAGCCGTATTGCTTTTGAGTATGTCATTACTTTTGTCCAATTTTGGTGAGTCTGCCATATTAAAAATAATTTGAACCACTTCCTGCAATGCATTTATATGCCACAAAGATCACAGCAGCTAAGTCACCCACACTACAACTGCTGAGGGGGAAATGAAACTCAACAAATTTACAACTTTAAATGAAGAGAAATATATAGGTCACTCAGAAACAATAAATCTGATCTCTTTCACAATAAATTGCAACTTGTAATAATTCCAATTCCAATTTTTAAAAAATATTTTACGTTTAGGCACTGTTATAAATTAATACTTCTATCCTGAAGTGAAATGGCAGCATTATTAGAAATATCTGGGCTACTCTGTGGCAAATATTTTTGAAGATTATGTACAAAGACGACATCTATTTTCATAATAGAGTTTTTAATATTAATTGGTATATTTGGCTCCCTCCTCTCGCAATGTTGGGAAGTTTATGCTGCTCCCATTTGATAGACAGAGACTCAAGGTTGTGCCTATCCTGTATTGCAACAGAGTCTTTTAGAATAACCACAGGAATGAACTGACTAAGTATTCACACTGTGTTGCTCTGGAAGCATCGTAGCAGTACCTCAACAGGACACTCACAAGCAGCACAGGCTCTTCAGGTTTTAGACTCTCTTTTAGACGTGAAACAACTGTGCACCATCTCACCCCAACACCCTCTCAAAGACCTTCAAAAGCTCATGGTTAATATTCCACATGTAGATGTCTTAGATGATAATACACATACATGGTATTGGCCATCAGAAGGCTAATAAGTGCTGCATCCTTCTTTCCAGACGTCAGCACATCATCTTCAAACAGGAATTCATTGAAGATCTGTAAAATGGATGTAAAGGGTCAGCTGCAGCAATCACCAGGTGAATTAATTACCACAAGGCCAAGGATGATGAACACGGTGCCAAGAGTCCCCTCTGTTGAGTCCTGGCTGCAATATTTTCCTGGCAGGTGAACAGCTGTAAAATGTGTGGCTGCCCACAATGTTGGAGGAGATTAGATCTTATCACAAACAAGCCTTTGGTCCTCAAGGCCTTACTCTACGTATATTAATGATGAGAATTGAGTTTCCCACCACTTATATGGTCACCACCACCAGGCTTCCATCCTCTCCAATTCTAAGTACGGCATACATTTGCATGCCTTCTACACTGCATTTTCAGCCCAACAGAACCCAGACTTGTCAGTGCAAGAGCTTCTGTCTGGCAACTTCCACAGCAGTGTCTGTACTCTGACTGACCTCATCACATCACCAAATTTTTGAAGAAATGACCACATTGTGTCATCCTCTACAGAACCATGCATAACTGCAGCTGGGGCAGCACAATTGTCCTGCTTTGTCAAAAGAGTTTCCTCAGAAGGCAAAGACACCATTCAGCTATGAAGGTGCACAATAGTGGTGTATTGCATTGTGCATTGCCAAGGATTATGCATGTCAGTGGCAGCATAAAGTCTAGTCCAATTAAAGTCAGCCCATAATAAAGATTCAAGAATAGAAGATGCAGTGCAACTCTGCAGTGGCTGTTCTCTATCTTGGTACAGCTTTCCGTGCTCATTTCTAGCCAGCACAGAGCTCCTGGTACATGAGTTGTTTTAGGTTTGAAAAAGGGCTCCAGTCCAACATGGTCCACGACAACACAAACTACTTCTTATGTCCATATCCTACATTGTTTTAACACTAAGGCTTCACCTGACAAATTTCATCAGCCTCAAAAAAAAAAAAAAAAAAAAAAAAAAACGTTAGCAGAACTCTGGTAAGCATTTAGACCTTACATCTATTTGGTTGGCAGTTTCAAAGACAGATTCCTTATACTCGTACTGCCCTTACACTTGTAATACAGATTCTGTGAGCTGTTATGTAGCATGAAACACAGAGTCTCATAAGATGGGAAGAATAATTATGGTCATCTAAGGATAGACTAGACCTTGAACAGTTCATTACAGGGGATCATGAAAATAACATTTTGTCTGCCCAAGAACTAGTAGAGCTGATGATTATTTGCTCTCCTGTGAATTACTTGCTTTTGTCAATGCATCCTGAATATGTACATTCAGGTATAGTACAAAAGAAAATATTTCAGCATGTGAAACCTATCAGTGATGTTATTTCTTAGTCTGGTGATCATTTTTAACAGAAGAACAATGACTTGGTATTTTATAGGTAAAAATATTATATAAAATAGCATGAAGAATTCCTATTTTTTTTCTCACATTGTGCCTAAAAATAAAAAAGGCTTTTTCCCCATTTCACAAGCATAGCCTGCTACTGCTAGTTGTAGAAAAGCATTCTCAGAAGGTGTTACCTAGGAGGTTTATGGCTCACAGAGCATAAAGGAAACTGGATAAGAATTTTAAAAATCACTCATAAGGCAGAATAGCATGGCTTTGGAAATTATACTTAAGAGAACGTCTGTATTATCAACACTAATACAAACTGGGAGGATGGTGAGGCCCTGGCACAGCTGAGCAAAGGAGCTGTGGATGCCCCATCCCTAAAGGTGTTCAAGGCTGGGTTGGATGGCACCCTGGGCATCCTGATGTGGTGATGGCAACCCTGCCCAAAGCAGGGGGATTGGAACTAGATCATCTTTAAGGTCCCCTCTAACCTAAGCCATTCTGTGTCTATTCCATATTACTCTTCATAAGAGATTTCTAAGTCATTCATTAATGCATGTTTTTCCAGCTTTTTCTACTTGGCTGTAGCACTGACTTATGATGATACTTGTAAGATGAGCAAATTTCTCCCAAAAAAAAACATTTGCAGATATACGATTAACTGTTAAAATGTTAATTCCTTTCAGCTGCTACAAACTGTAGTTTCAGATCATGATCCAAAGGATTAGAGATATATTCCATATTTCTAGTTTCCAAAAGGCATTCATTTTCCACAAGAAATCTTCCAATTATTCAGCCGTTTGACTGGGAGTTGTTTCTAGCTTCTCAACACCAATACTAGCTCTTTGTGCAGAGCCATAGGCATTTACCCAGCCCAACAGGCTGCAAAATGATCCTGATCCCATTGTCCCTTGCCAGATCCCTGCCAGCAGCTACTTCTGACAAGACGTATCCAGGGACCTGTTGGGTGAGCATTAGGGCTGCCCACACAGCAGCTGCAGCCATTTCTTTGCTTCTCAGATCCTTTCCACACAAGCAGGAAAACAAGATCTTCTCCCTCCTGTCCAAGCACATTCTGGGTAAGAGACAACATCCCTCTTTCTCAAAAGGCAAAATTCAAGGAAATTTTTGAGCAGACTGTGCCTAGTATTGCTCCTAAAAGATCAGCATGTTTTACAAGATTATTCAGAATGAAAATATGTTTCTGAATTCATCCTCTTTGAAGGAAAGACAGAAGAATGTTTCCTTTGGAGATTTTTCTTCTTTTACAAGCTATTATGGAGAAAAGTGCTTAGAGACATGGAATTAAAAGCTAAAATACTGTGTCTGCTCCTATAAAAGCTATGGATTTTTCTTTAAAAATTAATGTTGCGATGCATACAAGAACCATATATTTGAAAATAGCAGTGAAACTGACATTTGTGAAGTTGTGGGGCAAATGTTAGATCTCTTGACATAGAAAGTGTATGAATGGTACATGAAATACAAATAACACTTTTTTCATTGCCTTCTCCACTCATGTTTTCATGGCATATTTTAAAACTAATGCTCTATATAATATAGAATGCATATTGCATTGGCAGATAATGATCAACAGGAGTTTTAACATATGAATGAAGAGAATCTCAACATTTCTGTCCTCTCTCAGAAGCACTTTGGTGTCTTTTACAATTATAAGAGGAATTGATATGAAAATGTGCCCTTCCATCAGCTGCAGAAACACATCTCAATGTTGAGTGGTATCCAATGGAACTATCCAGCAAATAAGTGTCACTTAAGGGTGGCAGACACCTCTTCTCTTCAATTAGGATAAACAAAGTTCCTGTCTGATCCTGTAACAAAGATTTACCTTTAAGAAATTTAAATTAATCATCTATTATTCATTACAACTCCGTATAGATACTTTTAATTAGCACGATTCCCCTTGTCTCTTCTCCTTTAAACTTCTCAACATGTTCTTGACGGCACAATTGGTCTTTATTAATGTGTGACAGCTTAGAGCTGCAGCGAGCTGTTTGCCAGATGTTTGAACTCTGGTGAACTGCTGTTCACTTGTCAGACTGGCAATGAGGAGCGAACAAATATCGCGCTATTCAGCCTCCCTCCTGAGCTGCCAGAGAATTTCAAACAACTTGAAATGTCAGAGCCAAAGGATGTGCTGAGAAAGAATAGGGTATGTTCCTAAGGAGATCAGTGAGCCATGACTTTTCTAGAAAGGCAACTTGATTTTTTATAATCTTCTGTGCATAGGCGACAGAGTAAAGAGCTGGAGCATCAGAGGAACCCATGCTACAGGGAGCAAGAGGCTTCAGAAGGACTCAGCTTTCACAGATTCTCAAGTTCTTTATGGACTGTTAAGTAGAGCAGAGAATAGAAGTAAGCAGACTATTACAAAGCATCTCCAGACAGGGACATTTGACTCTGAAGCTGTTCATATCTGTGAGCTGAAGGAAAGAGGTCTTCTGTGAAGTATGAACATATTAATCATTTGTCCAAGGAGCAGGAAAAAAACACATTTCATTTCTCCTTTTTGTCATGATTTCTTTCTTACTGTTACATGTAAAAGACAAAGGGACAAATTAAGCACTTTAAATTTCAAAAATATGTCCCCAATAATATCAATAAATAAGAAGGGGTAAATGCTAAAATGCGTTCCACCTTTTCTGTGAATAAGCCCTGCATATGTGCCTGCTTGCGTGCTGCATGAGCACGGCCATGTCCCACCAGCATGTGTTTATAATGCCATGCAAGGAAAGTCCCTCTGACTTAAGCGACCTCCACTGCTTACCTACAAGATTCCACACTCTCATTTAAAAAGCACCTCATTTGAGAGCAGTATCTGTTAAAAAACACTGGCATTTTAATATACAGAAGAGTAGTGCGGTTTGGATAGTCCCTGGCTCCTCATTTTATTGCAAAGAACATTAAACATCGTGTGACATGTGGCCTCGGAAAACCTCAGAATTGTTTAAAAAATTCAAACCACGACAGTTTAATGTTGCTGTTCTATAATAAAACTCTTGCATTACATTGTTTACATTGCACTGAAAGACACTTATATGGGCTTATATGGTAGCTGTCCCGCAAGACGCTCTTGGAAACAAAATGCACATCTCCTGAGGCTACAACAGTAAACACAAATTTTCATAAGCATTTAGTGGTGATAGAAGCTCAAAGAATGCAAAATGGATTAACTATGTGTTGTTGTTGTTGCTTTTTTTCCTTTTGGAAGATCTCTCTGTGGGATCCAGATAAAACCGTATTCTTCCTTTCTAAAATTATTCCAGAGTTGAAGTCCATATACCAAAAAAGTAGCAGCTCTTTTTCTTTGTGCGTTCACATGTATGAAAATAAAGGGAAAATGGGCAGATATTATAGAAAATGTTCTCCAGGAGATTATTTTATTTTCAAGCTTTGTTCTTCAGTACAAATTAAGAATCCTTTGAGTAGGAATCACATTATGCCACATAAACTACAAACCTGAGAAGATGGGAGCTATAGAAAGTATGGGGAATGTAGACTTTAAATATAACTGTAAACTTGAAACAAATGGAATAAGGAAAATGACCTTATTGTGATTCCATGACTAGCACTTTGCTCTAGCTGCCAGTCTTAATATTTCTAGCAGGTAGAACATTTGGGAATACTTTTCATACAGATTTGAAGAAACAAGAAGGATTAGCAGTAACCCCTTATAATTCTGTCATGTCTAAAAGCCCAACCTGCAGAAAAGGCAGAATGAGTGTGAAAAGACAGGGCTAAGCCACATATCCTTTTCAGACTTTCACATTAAAATTAAATATGTATATATTTGAGTCCAACATGTTTTCCACTGTGTTACTACTCAGTCCCCAGACCAATGTTTTTGAGCCCTCACTCTTCAAGCTTTATAAGCAGACCACTAAAGCAGACCACTACAGATGTTTAAAGTGTCACTTATGGTGGATAAATTATTTTCACAGCTTTCTAAAAACATTCTGTGCTGTTTAACAGTGCATAAAATTCCATTCAGTTACACCAAATACCACTGAGATATTTTGCCTGTTTCCTCCTAAAGTGGACTGCTACTATGAGCTCACTTAATCCTGTAAACTCTCAGTTTTTATAATTTCCCAAGTGATAACAAGAAAAATTGCAAATGATGCTGCAGCTCCACTCATCTTTTGTCATTATACCTGGCTCAATAAACTTGAGTTATCGTTTTCCAAGTTCTCTCTCAGCTGAAATATTATTTCCTTATTTGTAATTCACGGCTCCTCTTGAAATGAGCAATGGCGTTTACAGTTCTGAGCATCCAGAGTTCTGCATCATAATTTCTCTTTTAGTCTGTGCTGATTCATTCACTTCCGTTTCTGTCATGGCATTATTTAAAAAAAAAATACTCCATTTTTACCATTCTTAAATTAAAGATTGATCTCTAAAAACATGTTTTCTCACATTTTTAATGATTTGAAGCCTGGTTAGCAGCAAAACACAGCAGAGACAAGATGTACCAGGGTAAGTAAATCAGCAGACAGCATCTTCTCATGAATTTTCCTCGATTTTTATTAAATGTCCTTTGGTACTTAGATTCAGTTATAATACACTGAACCTTGTTATCTGTGCTGTAATTGAAGGTCCCCCTACAGATGTTCATAGCAAATCAGATGAAACTGTGTGTGGTAAATGAAGTAATTATGGTCTGCTTAACTCAGTCTTGTTTTGATAGAGTTTAAAGGAGTTCAAAGGCAATAATATGTTTTCCAAGGCTTTATTTGATAGCAAAGAAAAAATAATTCTTTTATCTAGTAGTTGTCCTGCAGTAATAGTAAAGCAAAACTCAGCCTATTTTTTCCTTAAGAATTTTGCCTATTATTTCAGATAGGGTTTGTGCATACAGTATTCTACTACATGTTGAGAAAACTTGGGACTAATATTTCCTCTATATATTGGGAATTCAGATGTCTGAGATATTAAAGACTGTTTTCTGTGCTAAGGGATAATGACAATAATTCCGCTTTGTTGACACTTCCCCCAAAAAATAGCTGCAAAACATTCTGCTGAGTGCCATAGCTTTCCTTTATGTTATTGTTTTATTACTAATGCATTTCCCCAAAACACTTAGTTGAACAGTTTTAAAATAGTGATAAAATAACGTTATTTTGGAAGCAAAACCTGGAAAATGTGTTGTGGACTAGAAAGTGACAGTAACTTGCCATTAACTTAACACCTTCGGACAATAGAAAAGTAAAATGAATAAGCATGTAATTATATTTGGGGATCTTATTAATGTTTATATATATCTTAAGTGTGGGAGTCAAAGGGAGATGGTCAATCTCTTTTCAGAAGTCTGTGGGGACAGGACAAGGGGCAATGGCCAAAAATTTGAGCATAGGAAGTTCCACATCAATATGCAAAGGAACTTTGTCCCGGTAAGGGTGACGGAACACTGGAATGGACTGCCCAGGGAGGTGGAGTCTAATTCTCCAGAGATATTCAAGATCCACCTGGACGCCTACCTGTGCAGCCTGCTGTAGGGAGCCTGCTTTGGCAGGGGGAATGGACTCGATGATCTCCAGAGGTGCCTTTCAACCCCTACAATTCTGTGATTCTGTGATATACATTAATGCTATTCTCTCCACAACTTGAGAGAGTGTTTCATGGCTACTAGTATGCACATAGAGTGTATTTATTATATTTAATTTGTTAACCTTCCTCGTTTTCTTTCTTTCAGGCTTGTGTTATGTACAACCTCAACTATGCCTTCAGTTTCAATCTCCATAAAAGCCACCAACCTATAATGACATGAAATAGTAAGGTAAAAGCGATGACTATTTGTCAGCAATTACAATCTGATTCTGATGCTTATTCTCCACTGTGTTGCTAGAAAAATGGCATAAAGGTGTTTGATTTCAGTAGGTGTGATAAGCAATCCAATATTTCAGCACAGTCGCCAAGGTAAGGGAATGTTCAAGGAACATTTCAAGTCAAAACATCTAAAAGTTTCGTACAAAAACAGATCAAGTGGAACACAACTGACCCACAAGCATGTCTAAGGCTAATCTCACAGTTCTTTGTCTACAAAATATTTGCTTTTAGATGGAACAGCTGCTAATCCAGACTTAGGTACTGCATCTCCCTGTGAGAAGCATAATGCTCTCTTTCTTTGGCTGTTTTGGCCAGAGTAAAAGTATCTTGTGCCTTAGTAAATAGCAGAATTGTTTTGCAAGTGGTAATTAGAGAAGCAATGGTATTAAAAAATAAATAACTGGAATGATTTATTCAGGATTATGTGATTATGTGACAAAAGTAAAAAATAAGCAAAAGCAGGATTGCTAGACCAAGAAAAAGAAAACCACTCTGGTGGTAGTCAGAGTTGATTTATTTTAATCACATTTTGGGACATAGCTGTTTTGAAGATTTTCTGTCTCAATAATGTCAGAGACTGGGACAAAAGCATTGCTACAGGAGAAAAGTCTTGGAAAACAATAAAATCTTAAGATTGGGAGCTAAAGAAACCTAAGCTTGAGGGAACAGTTATCAAGATGTACAAGAGTGCAAGAATCAGTTAGAATCTACATTAGAATATGGGAATATTTACACAACGTGCCCAGTGGACCATAGGGGTGGTGGGGGAAGTTGCACAGCAGAAAGCAATTAAATTACACCAGATTATTTAGTTGAAATGTTAGCTAAAGGCAAAGCTATACATCACTTAGGTGACTATGTCAACAACAGCAACAACAACAAAAGTGGCCATAAGTAAATCAAGTAATAGAATTTATTTGGAATTCACTGTAGTCTTTGACGAAGTCCTTTCTAAGAAATGGAGTGACTTCAACACAAAACTTACCAGTGGTAAATCAGAGTGCTAAGTCAGACCAGATGCCTTCTGCCTTGAAATTACAAAACAAAATAGTTTCACAAAAAAGTGAACTGTCAGTATGACACAGAGAATTGTTAAATTAGAATAACACAATTGATTTTCAATAATGGAATGTCTAAGTTTTCACAGTACAACAATGTTTAACATACACAATATTTTTTTCTATGCTTATTTTAGCCAAGAACTACCAAAAGCTGTGAGAACTTCAGGTGAATGCTAATCAGCACAATAAATGGTCAAGAAAACATAATCAACCTCTATGCCACATCAAAAGTCAGTGTCAATCAATAGAAAAAGAAACATCTCAAAAAGGACTGTTGGAATGCATCTTGAACTTGAATAGTTTGTACATTAACTATGACTATTTAGAAAAAAAAGGTATCAGTGAAGAGAGAATAGTGAGAGTGTCTCTGCCGAATGTGCTACCTGCTAAAAAAATAACAACAACAATAATAATAACTTAAAATAAAAGGATTGGGATTGAAAATAAAGCAGCAGTGACTTCATCGTGTGCATCAGTGCTATTATTTCATGTTTATATAGCTGGTGTTCAGTCTGATTATTCTACCTGGAGCAAAAGCTTAAAAATAGATGTGTCCCAAGAACAAACAATGTGATTTAAGTCACTGAGAAGGTCTTGAATTAGTAAAGTTTATAGGAGATTTATAGGATTTATATAGGTTTATAGGAGAAGTCATATAGAAGGAGTATGCATGAAAGAGTTGGTTGTTCTCAGAATTTTTATAATTAAGGCCATCTAGATCTAGCCACGTGACACATGTTGCCAGATTTGAGTATTTACACACTCTTGGCCGTTATAATGGCCTTTTTCTATCACCTACTTATTATTTCGCCTTATGTTTCTTGTGTCACATGAAATTTTGGATCAAAAGTTCTTTGTTTTAGGCACAACTGCCTTTATGTTAACTTGAATACAAGTGCACACTAATAGCAGCAAGAGAAGTAAACCATAGGTTTTTCTCAGCCACTCTTGGTCTCTGCACACTACCTTTCATTTTAGCCTATACTTCCTGCCAATCTTAATGGCCACACTCTGGCACCAAGGGAAGAGCAAACCTGGCAGAGCAAGGAGCTGTAGGAGCCAGTTTACCAGCAGGGCACAGAATTTGCTGCAGTTCTAATTGAAAAAAACAGCCTCATTTGGGCTTTTGCCTTCCCCATCACTCTCTCTCTCTCTGCTAGCTTCCTGTTAAGTTCTATTGTGTTTCTCCAATGCAGTCATTATATTCTCTAGATATTTGATTTACATAATTGAAGCAGTCCAGCTTATTTTAGGAAAATTACAACTTTGTGGAAAAAAAATAACTTATACAGTAATTATGGCAAAGATGTTCTGCTTTGTGTCAGACACAATGAAATTAGTGGGTTTAAAAATTAAGAACAAGGGTCTTTAAGCTCTCGGTGTCATTTTTAAAATAAGAATGAATACTGTTAAGAAACAGCTTTGCATGTTAATCACAGTGGCTAAGAACATTTCTTGCTAAAGATATATGATGTTCAAAATTATTAAAAAAATACTGAAGGAAGGAAATTGATATTTTTTCCTGTAAAATTTACCTGTCATTCTGCAAGATAAGTTACAACCATGTCTGGCCATTAAAGAAGATTACTGTATGAAAAGTCACCTAAAACAGAAAAAGAAATATCGAGTGCATGTTGATTTCAGACAGGGTTTATGCAACTTACTTTCTATTAGGAAAGCAAGATTATGAGTGGGTTGGTTATACACTTATTATATACTTCCTTTGCACATAGGGTCCATTTCCTAAACAAAGGGTACAAAAGAAACTGACAAATATATATAATAGAGTAAGAAAGATAAATATTGAAAATGGCTTGGTAACGACATCAGCCAGTTCCCTCAGGACTCTGGGATGCATATCTATGGGATCCACAGACTTACAGGTTCCTCAGGTGGTCTCGAGACTGATCTTCATTTGTAGTAAGAGGGACATTTAACCCCACAGTCCCCACCTTCTCACTCATTCACTCAAGGGGTGTATGAAGAACTGTTGCTACTGAAGTCTGAGGCAAAAAGTTGTTGAGCACCTCAGCCTTCTTCTTTTCTGTTGTTACTAGCCTGTCTATACTGCTTACTAGGAGGGGTACATTCTCCTGGACTTTTCTTTCCCAGTTGATGCACCTTTAAAAGCCTGTCTTGTTCTTTTTTGCACCCCTTGCTATTTCCTGTTCCAGTTGGGCCTTGGCCTTCCTGAATCCACCCCTATACAGCCTAGCAGCATCCCTACATTCCTTACAGGACACCTGTTCCTTCTTCCACTGTGTGTTCATTTTCTTCTTGCTCTCCTGTTTGACCAGCAGGTCCCAGTTCAGACATCATGTCTTGCCTTTCTTTCCTGACTTGCTACACTTGGAGATGGAGAGCTCTTGTGCCCTAAGGAAAGGTTTCTTACAGATCTGCCAGCTCTGCTCCACTCCCTTATCCCTGAGGACTATCTCCTAGGGGTTTTTTGTTGACTAACACCCTGAGGGGCTGTAATTTGGCTTTTTTTAAACTTAATGCTATGATTTTAGTCTCTATCTGTTTGCTATCCTTCAGGTGCATGAACTCCACCTTTGTACAATCGCTGTAGCCCAGGCAGCCTCCAATCCTGTTGTCACTAATCAGTTCACTCACACTGGTGAGCAACAAGTCCAGCATTGCCTCCCCCCTAGTGGGGTTGTCTATTAATTGGCTCAAGAAATTATCTTCAATGCATTCAAGAACGTAAATGCTAACTTTTATTCTGTCGTTAAAGTTGACACATTTTACATATGTTTGGCCTTTCTTTTCTTAACAGTTTTTCTCCACATGTAGAATCATCATCTGTAAACAAGCATCTTTCCAGCTTTTTGTTCTGTGATCAATCTGAAACTAGCATATTCCAGTTAATGATTAACTTTCCCAGGCTCTAGAATGATAGGCAGATTTTACTTTGATGACTCAAGAAGTGTCATCTCTTTCCCATAAGAATGAAGGTAAATCCACTAGTTAAAATTTTCCACTACTCCCACTAGACTTTTCTCCTTCCCGATACAGTTTCCATCTTAAATCAGCCTTCACTCAAGCCTTCTCATGAAGACATTAGCAGAAATAGTTGGCCTCATGCACTGATCATCAGAAGCTCCAGGTTATACTCAGTTAAGCATGAGAATTAATTCCACATTTGAGAAACGTTCTCAAAGAATATCAGATATTCCAGGGAGTCTTGAATGTCTCAGCTGAACAGCCAATTAAAAACGTTTTGCTAATCACCACTGAATCTCATGAAAACTGTCTCCGAAGATGAGTCTAAAGGCTGCAAGGTCAGCTTGTGTCAGACAGGAATTTTCATGTCATGTGCATATTCCTTCTGACAGCAAAACTGTGACACAGTCAGTAACATTGACCAGTACTGTGTATTTTAGTAGCATGATGCACAGTAGCTACCACTTCCAGCAAAAAAACTTCCTCTCTTCATTTCTGAAAAAGATTTAAGTTTCATTGCAAAATCTGCTAGAAAATGCAGTCTTGTAAGTAGTCTTCATCTGAATTAAAACACAAAACCCGAAACTAAAATGAAACTTAATTTCAAGCACATTAATTCTTGCAAGTCTATATTTTACTTCCCTGATGACTCTCATCTCCTTTTGGAAAATGAATGTATCTTCTATTGTTCTTTTTTCCCACTTTTAACAGCAGAGGTGATTTTTTGAGAGGTGTAGGAAAGGCTTTGTGCCAAACAGCGCTGTTCAGTGGCTTTTAGGAGTGGTTTCAAGTTTAATCCAGACACCACAAATGGATTTCAAGGATATCGGATATCTCTGTATCTAACTGTATGCAATATACTCAGCCTTATATTGCCTGTTTTCTTTCTTTTCACCATCAGCCATTCTGAACACTGGAGGTTACATATAAAATGTGTCAGAATCTAGCCTAAATGTAATAACCCGGTGCTTTTTCCCTTTAATCCAATTTATGATTTATTTTATCTCCCATTTAATATGATTCAATTATTTTTATGATGAATAATGCAATGTCCATCCTTTAATTATACCATTACCTAATTAGCTTATTGGCTAGACAAAGATGCTACATTTTAATTAATTAAGAAGAGACCACATATCTGTCTGAAATGAAGGCCAAAAGGTGTTCTGCTCACAGCAGCTAAGCAGACATTTGTTGACCTTACAGGTACTACTGCATAATGTACAAGCTGCAAAACACACACCATTTCAACACACTGGTGCTATCACAAGCGTAATGCAAATTGAATGGATTTGCTCCAAATAAAACCAAAGATGCTTTGTTTCACATGCACTGCCAGGCTTATAATATGCTGCAAGTTTTGAAATATGTCTGGGCAATAAATACAGCTCACTTGGAGGACAGCACTCAAAAATGAATAACATGTGGAGAGGGAAAGTAAAAAAAATAAAATATATAAAAAAATAAAAATAAGAATAAAAGACAGGAAAGCTGCTTACTTTCTCTCTCTGCCTGCAAGCCCATAGAAACAAAGGTGGTACCTCAGTAATGGATTGCCTTTCTGTCATGGCAACCTGTGCTACACATATAATTTGGCAATATTTTATCCCCAAATAGCTATGCTGTGGAAGTTAGTGTTTCCTGATAGAAAAGATTAGGGGGAAAAAAATCAAACTCAAATAATTTACTAAAAAAATATATCAACTGAAAATTTAGAAAAATAGCATAAAAGTACTGCTGAAAATTCAGTGTCACAGGACAGAAATAAGGATGCTCAGAATGACTGGGGGGTTATAAAAGTAAACTTGGCTTGGTTGAATACTATAGAATATTTACCAGCAATATGAGTAAACTATGTCCATTTCAATTTCATCATTGGTGATTACAGCCAAAACAGAAACCATCACTCTTTAGCTAGTGCCTTATATTAACTATCAAGAGAAATAAACAGCAGATATTTTGACTTCCACCACTGCACAACCTTGTCCTTGCTTGCCTCGCTAAACACTGACTTTGTCATTTGAACTAATATTTAATCCTGGAAATTAGTTTTTTTCATTTTTCTATATGCAGTCTACTGAATATGTTTGGGAAAAATCCACTGAACTGATGTCTTCCTGTTGTATAGGTATTCTTTTTCCTGACAATTCAATTAGCAAAATGCAAAGGCAGCATACATTATAGATCAGCCTTTGTTATTAGTAGGTAGTGACAGGTTATCCTGCCCTATTTGGTAAAAATTCATTTCATGCAAGTGTTGTGCACAGCATACAGACATCTACAATCAGTCTTAATGTATTTGATGTAAGTGGGTACAACCTGGTAACATATGGTTTAAGGCCTTTTTGCATAACCTCCTTCTTGCTGATGCTTTTTGAAAATAGCTCAAGGGGGACAATCTGGCTTAGCTAGGAAGTAAGTGCTGCAGTTTGATACAAATCCTCATGTTTACCCCGCGAGCACTAAGCAGTTTGATTTCCTGTCTATCTAGTGTTGATTAGTGTTGCAAACTGAAAACAATGATAACTCAACATTGCAGGAAAAAAAGCTTCCAACCAAAAAGAGTTATTTATCCAAATCTACTCATCTTGCATGCTGATGTCTCTTTTTACCCCCTCCTTTGTTCATATGTACTGATGTGACTTTATCAGCAGCAGTGCTGGGGGCAGATGGCCTTTAAAAGTATAGGAGAGGATACCACTGTGTGGTATGTTACCTAGCTAGCAATAAATTACAGGGGATAAGAGGGATATCTGCATGTAATCTTTCTACCTATAGCACATACAGTGACTGACTGTGTGTTTGTATGTTTTTGAGCCAGATTACTTTTACGGATTCACTTATGTAATGTGTAAAATAATAATTATATTCTAAGAAATGTGAAGACTTCCTCATACCCTTTCTAACATTGTCCCCTCTTTTGGGCTACTGTTTTAATACATCAATGTTTGTTTTTTTTAATAGACTAGCAAATTATGTGCTAATGTAATTTGGAAAACACTGTAAGTGCTTTTGCCCCTCCAGACTTTAAACTGTCTCCTTGCTAGGAGTTTGAAAGCTGCCTAGCATTTAGATTTGCTATCCAACTGAAATCAGTGTCACTCAGCTAGATGTTTGATTATAGGCCTTTTCTGTGTACTAACCCACTCCCATGTGCAGAAGAGAAAACAAAAAGAAGTGCAGCAGGGCCACATGGCACCAACCTGGCCAAGGACCTTTATCTCATTTTGGGCATTACTTTCCTTTTCTCTCTGATCTCAGACTAGTCTAACATTCTTGGTACTGCCTTTTACCTTCAAGCTTTCAGTTTTATTTCTCAGCACCTCCCTTTGAAACACCATGTCCTTTAAAAGAAAGGTGACCATTCACCTTCTGCTCTGTTTCTTTACAACACAAAGAAACCTTGAAACTTTAGATGCCAGAACAAGAAGAATGCTTTAATCTGAGCAGCATCTTCCACCAAGGTCTGAATGCTTATAAATCAGCAGCCCAGGCATTAGCCATTAACACATTTCAGTGTAAAACATCATTTCTATTTAACTTTCATGCTATCAATACCAGCAAAAATACCCTTGAAAACATCTTTCGAGCCACAACAAAAACTGGTTTTTTCCACAGCACAGTTTACTGAAGGCAGTATGTGCTTCCTGGTTTTTAGCTTTCAGGTTACTGCAGTGAACAAAATGAGTCTGTGTCTCGTTTAACAAATCTGGAATTGAAAAGCATTACAGATTTCTGATACAGTTTACAAGCAGCGGTAATCAAAGCCACACATGAAGTCACCACAGATGACTGTGCAGGGCCAGTACAGACGTAATTTGGCATACAGATAATTTGCAGGATTCTTGTATTTTTCCATGTATTTGGTACAAGACTATTTCCCTTAAGTTGTGTGTGCAAGATGAGGGTGAAAATTAAAGGATTTTTAAGGATTTAAATATGATTTTTATTGTGTTAGCATTTATAATAGAATTCATTACCAAAACGATGCTCTGATTTGAATTTTCTTATAATGGAGGGATTTCCTCCTACTCACAAATCCACACAGCACCCGTATCCGCTTATAGCTGTAATATTAATATTTATGAAGATTGTGTAATTCCTAAAATGCGGTTCTTGTCAGTTAAATTAAAATTTTTGAATTAATTTGATAATGGGAAATCCAAACTGCCTTATGCTGAACAAGCTCTCCACCATGGTCAAAGTAAATTTTCCTCACAGACTTGGTGGAAAGTTCACGGTACTAACTTCAACTAAGCTACTTCACAGGAAATTCAAATGTGTAAAATTCTTAAGTGAATTATTAATTACAAAGTAAGAGACTTTGTTCCTACACTATTTTTTTTTTAAAGAAGGCAATAATTATGTCTACCTGACTAACCATTCCCCAGGTTCCTTAGTGCTAGAATAAGAGTATGCCTCAAAGAGAGTTGAAAAGATATCTGCAGACAAACAGAAAAAGGAGTTTTCAGATGAAAATTGCCATAGACAAACAAGTGGTCATTATTAATTGCTTTGTTCTGGTACAAAGACTTGTACCAATTGCATTTGGAAAGCTTTCTATTGAGCAAATTCCAAGAGGGCCATAAACTGATTCCAGTCATTGTACATAGGCTGAAACTATTCTCTTCTTCCATAATCAAAGGTAGTGTTGCCATGAGTCATAGCCTATCCTCTGGCAGTTTCAATGGAAGGTAGTTTTGAGGAATGATGAGATTTTGACTTGCAACCACACTTTAAACACCTCTTAAACCATTCAGCCTCTCTTGCGGTTCATCTTTCCTGCAGTAAAGGTGTGTTTCTAGCATTGAATAATTATATTGATATAGAAGCCAATTGGAAACAAAACATAGGTACCGTTTACTTTTAGTAGACTTTGAGAAGCTATATCGATGTAAGAAACTACAGTTCCTTCCTTCAGCTAGGATTTTTATAGTTCACTATTTTGATGTGACAAAGCCTGTAAAAAGTTTGATGCAAAGGTAAGTTTTTACTTTTCTCTTGTACAGACAGGGCTTTAGTTGTTGCTGTTGATGTTACTAGGCCATGATGAATATCATGGATGATCTACCTGTCCACTAACTACAAATGTGAAAATAATTGGAATCTGTGGACAAGTTCATATTTTTCTGAAATCTTTTTAATGCCTGTAATCTCACTAACTCAGTAACTGAAAAATTCTCTAATGCTGTGTTGCCATATTAATTAAAAGCAACATCATAATATCTTTTCTCGTGTCTTTCCCTTCTCTTTTCAAAAGAAAATATGTAATGATATGAAAGAATTAGGGGGTGGGAGGGGGGGGGTGTAGAAAATGTTCAGTAAAAAAATAAAATATACACTATGCCATACTACATTATTGCTAATATAGTACAGAAGAGTTGCAACTCAACATTCAGATCTCATTAAGTACCAAAGGTAATACATAAATTATCTGGGACCAAATACATTTTATATGTTCAGTGATGCTACAATCAGAGGACATGCTGTTTGAAACAATTCAGTTCTTTTTCTTAGTCTTATCCTACAGTATTCATCACCCTTATAGTTAAACTACTTCAGTTGCCCTGGAAGTAATTTTATTTACATGAAAACTACAACAGATACAAAGAACACAGTAACACTATTTGATAGAGCAAATCTCAGCTGTAGTTGTCACCTTCATTATCTATGCAATTTCACCAGCCCACATGCTGCATTCATAAAAATCTGCACCAGCAGAGGTAATGCACAGTTTCAGAGTTGTTAAGATGGCATCAGTGCAAGGAAAATGCTGCCCATTCTGTCTATCTTTCATCGGCTCAAACAAATGAAAGTCAGATGGCATCAAATCCAGACTATGTGGTGGGTGTGGTAGGACAGTCCAGTCAAGATTGGCTGTGGTCTTCAAACTGCTTTGATGCCTGGGGTTATTGTGTTGTAGGAGAAAGGGTGTCTGGAAGTTTGAGCCTTCAATTTAGTCAGCATCACAATGTAGTGATCAGATTTGATGATTTGGTTCAGGTTCCAGTAAATCCAGAAGGATTACATCTTTCCTCTCTCAAAAGGCAGCGTACATCACTTTACCCACTGAGGGCTGCATCTTGAATGTTTTCTGTGATGGAGAATTCACATCACCTCTCCATAGGCTGCCATTGTTATTCCAGCTCCTAATGGCAACAACACATTTTGTCACCAGTAATGATGTGATCCATGAAACTGTTACTTTCAGCCTCATATTTGTTCAGTAGGTCATGACAAATTTGCATACAGTGTTCTTTCTGTGCATTCATAGGACCCACCTGGCACAATATGATATTCCAACACTGCAGCCATTATTTACTGATCACTGAAGCTGATATGCAGCTCTGTGCACAGTTCCCTTGTCATAGTTTGTCATTTTCTGCAGATAAGCCGTTCAAAATGCTCATCATTTCACGATGTGACAGCTGTGCATTGCCATGAGGAATGTGGCTTCTCTTTTATGCCACTGTCGCCAGTTTTGAAAAGCACTGCCCACTGCCTCACTGTGCTCACATCCAATCCTTGGTCTCTGCAAACATTCAGCAACTGTTGTTGAATGTCAGTGTGTCCATTTTTTTCTACATGAAGAAATTCATTTCTATACCTTTGCTTCATATGTACTATTTTGTTAGACCATCCCTCTGCTACAATCTGTTGCATGGCAACATAATGTAATGGAATATGGGGGAGAAGGTTCATACTGCCATACCTCTCACATCCACCTCTGATACTGTGGGCCAACATAATAAAGTAGGAGGCACTACTTCTGAAGCAGTGCTTGTAATACCAGAATAGATTGCCAAAATTTAAGCTAAAAAACATGGGTCCCCTCAGAACTATCTAATGAAGAGATAACAAGTAATCATTCTGGAGAAAAGCGACAAGTATAAGTCATAACAATTTTAAAAGAATATTTCCATTAATTATGTTAGAACAAAAAATGTGCTAATGAAATTCATTGCCAGTACTGCTTGGGAGATAATGTCAATACAGAGAAAAATTGGGATACTGCAAAAGAAGAACTAAAAGACCTATGGGACCCAAGTACGAGATAAAAGGACAGTACAAAGTCATGCATGTAGAAACAAAAAAGGGTTTCTGCTATATACTTTCTGCTATATTCTAGAAATGCCTTGTCTACAGATAATTGAGTGAAAATGAGACACAAAAGTGATACAGCCATAATAAAAGTAAAAGCTATGAAGACTGCTTTTGGACAAGTATTTCCAGTAGGAGCACAGAAACTTTATGCAGTAAAAGTACCAGGAGTCTCTTTTATTAAATGTAGTTTTGGATTCTGAAGTTAAAAAAAGACAAGCTCAATCTGAAGCAAATGAGGAAAGACCAGGAGAAGGAAGAGATGGCTGGAGAGCAGAGCTTATGATTCTGACTTGATGTTCTTGGATAAAACGAAAACAAGCAAGAACTTTTCTAGCCAGTAGAAGAGTAAAACTCCGGAATAGTCTACTTTACTGATAGTCACAGAAGTATTTTCCTGTCAGATAAAATTGGAAAATGTTTTGAATGGGTTTCCAGACATGCCTATCCATAGTGGGAAATTCAGCTGAATCTGTGTGTCTGTTAGCATAAACCAGTGTGTGTTAAGATTTATCTACACTGCAGTGCCACACAGCTGTAAAGATAAGGACAAATTCATCCTTGCCTAAGAGACAGCTGTTTCCAGCAACCTTCAAGTGCCCCTCTGTTGAAGCTCTAACCCCCATTGAGAAGGCAGCAGAGCCTGCATGGGAACCCCCTGGTCTATCTCAGGCAAAATCAGCGAGGCCACTATATGTATATGTCTTGTACTGACATGCACTGCGTGATTTTGCCTAAAGCAATCCAGGGGACTCCCATGAAATACACTTTGCTTGCTGATCCCAGTGACTAGCAGAAAGATGCAGTAATTTTCTCCACCAACACAGATCTGAAACAGGATATCTTTCCCTATCTTGTTATACAGTTCTGCAGCACTGTACAACTGCTTATTTTGGACCCAATTGTATTGGTTTAAGCACATATGCTAATACAGTTCATTCCCACAAGGCTTATTCTACTAGGATTTGTGGTGATATAAATATTTCAATAAAATACAGTATTCCTAACCTAAATAGTTATACTGGTATGAAATGTGTCTGTAGATAAGGTCTGGAAGAATCAGCTTTTCAAGAATCAAGGTTTTTTTGCTCTGATGAGACCAAAGTGATGGTAATCGCATAACACTAAAGTCCTGACACAATTAGCAAACATGCTGAAATGAAAAAGAATTCACTTTAGTGCCCCTGAAAGCTTTACTGTAGTTAGCAAGTGTTCATTTTCATAATAATATAATTGCAGGAATGGGAAATTGCAGGTAATTGCTGTTGTTGTGACCTTGATCCTTTGCTAATGAAATTAACGTAATTGATACTATTTTGATTCCTACCCATTTATGGGCAGCTTCAAAGTTTTTGAGGAGAGCAGTGAGGGCAAAAGGGATTTATTTGTCTTTTTTCTCACATCTCAGCTATCATATGGAAAATATTCTTTATTTCACTGAAGTTCTGTTTGAGGGTTGGGATTTTTCTCCTTCATTTTGCAGTAATGGCTTTTAAATCTTTACAGAGTGCTCTGACTGAACACTGTTGACAATCTTGACAATCAATGTTAATAAAAATGAAAAACATATCATTTTATTAAATGATTGATAGACATCTTCTTACTTCCTGAGCAGCCCTAGAGGATTAAGGAGTACCTCAGATATCAATTTCTTATACAAGACAAAAACGCCTAAAAAGCATATCTGTCCATCTGTCTGTGTATAGGTTTGCCTTTTCCACACAGAGAGTGGAAGGTTCAATGTTTTTACAACAGCATAACGGCCTTATCTACAGATGCATACAATTCAGTAACATGGAGGTCTCCAAATGCAGCCACAGTAAATGCATGTAGAAGAGCTTAAAGTGGGGACCAAGACATATCAGTACTGTGCTCTGTCAAACTTTAAAAATTCCCTCTTCTGACTGCTTCATCTACCTGTTTTTACTGTTAGCCATTCTTACAGATTTTATCTTTCACAAAACTATTCATTCAGTTTTTGAACCTATATAAAAATTCAGCATTCACAACTTTACAAAAGTATTTGTTCCCCTCTCAAATATGTTTTTATTTACTCTCTGTCTTGAAAGTACCACTAACTAAGTTCCCTAGCTGGTGCATCAGAGGAAACAGACGGGCTATTTTGAGGACCCTCTGGACCTCCTTGAGATCCCTCCTTCAAGTGATGTTTTCTTCATATTATGTACAATAAATAGAACCAAAAGCCAAGAACATTGACCACCATGTCAGAGTGACAACAGGCTCATGCCTGGAATAAAATATTCATTATTTGGCTTTAATTTTTTTTTCCTTTAGCTCCGATTTTAGATTTCTTATTTTTTTATGCTTTGCCTCTTCAGGTTAAGTTTTTTTTTCATCTTCATGACAGTCTCATCCATTTCTCTGTCACAGTGTCAACAAGTAACACTGAGGTTCCAATCTCCTGGAACACTGATTCTTATAGACAGATCCCTTGACCTTAGCTCACCAGATTACACCTTAGGTGTAAAGAAAAGGTGATTATAACACCTTAGGTGAAAGAAAATTGAGATCTATTCCATACTGCGTATGTACTCATTCATTTGTTGTCAATGTGGATTCCTTCTCTTTAAAGACATTTTTTTGGCCTTTTGCTGCAGCAAAATAGCTCATTTTTGTTGCTTTATTTCTCTTTGGCGAGCTTTCCTTATAATCTTAATCTGCTCAGGGATAGTCAAAACTCATATAACCATGGAGATAGGTTAATTAAGGAACAAATGACAAAAGCATATTGGATGTACAAATAAGCCTTAGTTGGATACTAGCCCAAAACTTGTCATCTGAAATGTCAATGAAGTCAGTGGGAGTCCTTTACAGAACAGAGATCTGGCCTCCATTCTAAACATTTTCCAGAGAACTGATGTCAAGAAGGGTGCAGGAAACCAGACTAAACAACCAGCCAAGTTATCCCAGCATGAAATAATCGCTGAATAGTAAAAAGATAGTAACTTGTTCTTTGGTAGACAAGAAAGTCTTGCTCAGTGTATTCAGTCAGTTTCTATGTAGCTGAAACATCTCTGGGCTACTGTAAGTTCACAGGGGAGCTTATAAAACTCAGTTAAACTGCCTGGTAAATGCAGTTTGTAGCCAGTTACTTGTCCCTCGGCAAACAGATGCATCCATTTGAATATCTCAGGGACAAAAATTGTCATTATTTTTCTCTTTATGTGTTCATACCATATCCATTTCCTTATAAATTGAGGAATATATAGGAGTATATTAGTGAGTGTATATTATTTTCCTAGGTGTATATTTAAGTAACTGCATGTGTTTGCTCATCTGTATGCGTATGTTCTGAATTTGCAATCTTAGCCAGGCCTCCTTCTCTGCAATAGCTCACTGCATATGGAAAGGGTGCAGAGAGAATGCACACATAATGATATTAATGCTATCTTTTACTTCTAAGTTTCAATTGAAAATTGTTCCGTAAACAGATGGGAAGTTCTGAAAATATCTTGAATACACACTCCAGCCCAAGGGAAGCATTTAAGGAAAAAGAATAAGAAAGAAAAAAAACACAACACATAGAATAGTAAAGCATTTGTAGACTTCCATCAAGTAAATAGTTAAACTAACTTTTCAAAGTGAAAGATTATCAATATGACTATATATTACTGACTATATGGCAGCCACATCCTTCTCCTGGTCTTGCTTTCTACCTTGTATCTTCTGAAAGTCCCTTTTAAGATCATCCTCAGTCAAATATCACAGTCTCTGCTTTTTTCTCTCCTATTAAGTTCCAACTTCTCGACTTTCTCAGCCCCTTTTCTCCCCCTATTCCCATTATTCTTTCTCCTTCCCTCACTCCTCTCATTTCTATCAAAGCTAATAGCTTTTTATCTTTCCCCGCTCTTATTTCCAAGCTTTCTTCTGATCATCTCATATGGTATTGAATTTTACATTCTCCAAGCAATTTTTTGCAATTTTTTGCTCCAAGCAATTTATTGTCAAGCAGTATCCTTGTGCACTTTCAATGATCAATATCAAACACAATCCTGTCAGCTCCACAAAATGTTATTCTTCTCAGACAGCAGAACAGGTACAAGAGTGGACCTAGGTCTCCTTTTTGCATATTTGTTTGTGTGGTTTTTTTTAAGGACATGCTGCAGAGCTGTAGTTGAATAGCACATGATAAGGTCTAACTTCCCAAAGCCTTCCCTCGATCTCTGGCTCAGACTGAGTTCCCTTTGAAAAAATGATGCTTCTGTTGACACACATGGAAGATTTCCAAGAATCATTCTGAACTCAATCAGTTATAAACGGCAGCAGACTTCGGTTCCAATGAGTGCAAGCAAGTTTTAATTCATCTTGGATTTGTCACCATAAAATCATATTGTTAACAGAGGGATATGTCCTGTGTCTTGAGATGAGTGATCAGCACAGAAAAATTTTCAGCATAACAGACCTTGGAGATACAGCTGGATTTCTTACACATGTACAACAACAGCTAGTGCTCTTAAATCATGAGGGTTTATGGTACCCTCCTGAGCAAGCAGGTAAATCTACTGATCAGAACTGATTTGCTGCTGCCTTGTCACAGAAGAAAAATCTCAAATTATTTTGCTGCCGAAAATAGCCAAAAGAATAACTGCACTGATTTTCAATTAATGCTAAGCTAACTGGAAAACAGCAAGAATATTATGTTTTCAACATATTTCCATCCATGATGCACTTCTTGTCTAGAGTTTCAATGTGCCTCAAATAAGGATGTATTAAAGGGTAATGTAAAGTTTAGTAGTTTTTATTACATGAAAAGAAGCATGTGTATGGGCTCTGATTCCTTATTCCATATTGGCTGTTAGCAATTTATTTTTTGTCCTTTTGTTGCCAAAAAAAATGAGCATTTTTATACTCATTAGCTACAGACATTAATGAAAATAAACTTCTCAACTAGCCTTACATTCCAACTATGGGGTTTTTTTCCATTGTTTTTTTTATTCTTGGTACAAAAGTTTCCTGCATCTGCCAGGCAGCATGTTCTCAGTAGATGGGAGAAAAACATGTCAGGTACTCCCTGATGGCTTTATGAGCCCTGCATGTGCTCTTTGCCCAAGGCAGTATTCTTTATGTCAGCAAAAAAATGCCAAGCAATGGCTTTCAAAAGATGTGGAGCAAGAAGGATGCAGTGTGAGCATTGCTATATGTTTAAATATGCAAAGAGAATTGGGAAGAAGCCCTTATGATCTTTACACTCTGAATTAGACAAATATGCAAAAATAGATAGAAGCCTCCGGATTATTCTCCAACTCTTATTCCAATATCAGAAACCTGTGCCTGGAGGACTCTAGGCCCTCTTTGCAGTACCAACTTCCTGTTTAACACTGGGTAAACTGTACAGATTTTTTTTAGTGTTTACACAAATTAGCATTTTAAAATACCTCCTCTGATTACATTTTTTCCATTTGTATAGCAGCACTTAATCAATACGGTTATACCACAGGATCCTAAACACTGTCACCTTCAAAATCCTTGCATAACTAGAGGCAAGGGACCAAACATTCAGCTCTGCTTCTTTTCATATGCAGCTTAAATATGCATCTCCACAGTTAATTGCAGTGCTATCAAAAAGAGCCTGACCTGACAGGCTAAATGCCGTACAAAAATGTGACAAAAAAACAAGTGCTCCCCAGAGAACGTGCAAAGTAGGGTGAAATACAAGATATAAGCAAAAACAAAAAGAGGTGACAGGAAATAAATCTCCAGGTAAAGGTGCAATCACTACCTGTGTTGTAAGTGGTTTATCATACCAGCTTCATGATTAAATTTAGAACAGAAACAGCTGCTAGCTAACCACATTCACTGCAGTTGGGTGTATGAGCTGCTGCTACATATTCTTTGCAGTGTTTTGTCTGTTCCTTATCCTTCTGCACTTTACATTTTCCAAAATAAGAGTTCTGTGAACAGTGCGATGATACACAACATGATCATTCAGGTTCATTATGCAACCAAATATTTGCATAAATTAGCAAATGATACAGACACATATTTGCTGCAATTTTGATTTTAAATCTAACCGAGAGGCTTTTGCTGATAAAATACTGTCTTCTCTTTCTTTGCTGCTTTGCTCATAACATTTAGAAATGTGGCAGGCTTAAATTCCTGATGTTCTAAAAATGTTCACCTTGACAGTAGGACAAGGTCTTATGTTCTTATATAGTCAGAACCATGACACTAATCCGTATTCATGGAGAGAATAAAGCCCAAAAACATTATGAAAATTAAAAAAAAAAAAAAAAAAGGAGAGAGAGAGAAGGGGAGGGAGATATTTAATTTGAATTCATTCAGTAATTCTTCATCTATATGCTTGGTTTCTACTTACAACAATGCAAGGATGTGCAGAAACACTCCTTAAGAATTTTACATGCCATTTATACTAATCAGAATTAAAGTTCACCTGAATACTAACAGTATTTTTCTTCAGGAGGAGAAATAGCTAATAAAAACCTATTACAAGTGCATGAAAGTAAACAAACCCATTTTTTAAGCAACAAAATTGTTTTAGAAAATCAAAAAAGTGAAACTGTCATAAAACTGAGGATTTGCCTGCCACAAAACCTAACTTTCAGTTTGATTATGCTATTTAAATGACATCTATCTGCATTTTAATCCTTGCTTGAAAGTCTGCTGGCAGAATTAATAATTATGATCAAAACCCATGAAAGTCCATGCTAATGATAAGATAAAGAACTTACTCCCACCTCCTACAGTGAGAAGCTAATCTTCCTCAGTGTCCTAATCTACTGACATACAGGGTTTGATCTGAAATAAGCTCTTAATAATGAACAATCGCTATGAATATGATTCTGCTGAGCAGAAAATTGAAGATTAAAGAAGGAGCTGTGTAGAAAAATTTCTCTCGTTCAAGGCTCCTTCTTTAGTGTGTCTCTCCCACTTTCCCCACATGGGGAAAAAAAAGCAGAACACTTTTTTGACAGTTGCTGCCACCTTAAGGACATACACTGCCAGAGCTGGTGCAAGGAGGTGTCCAAAGTATCTGACTTGCCACAGCTTATGAAGGCACCACTTTGCATTTTTCTGAGATTAGGAAACAAAATCTGCAAGCTGACATTTCCTTCAGTGCACAGGCTCTTTAATGGAGAGATGTCTGAAAGCCAAGTGTATTCTTTTGACACACAGTCAAGGAGCTTGGATTTGGCACTTAAGGGAGCCAGCTTCCTGCCTGTTCAGTTTAACAAAATTAATCTTCGTGTGCATGTACTTTACAAAGCACAGGGAGGCAAAACAAATTACAATTAATATTTATTTACTTCTGTTTGAAACCTGCAAGCAGAGCAGAGGCATTACTGCAGCTTAGCAGACACCTCAACGCTACAACCAACTCCCTCAGCCAGATAAGGCAGACTTGAATAAACCACTGAGGAGCAACGAAATTCAAAAGTTCAAAAGAGTTTCAGAAGCATCAGGCAACTCCATGTTTGGATGCCACAGGTATTCCATGCCTGGTATACCCTTGAGGGAAGGTGGAAATACACAGCATGGAAAATCAGGGCTATTTCATTCTATCTTTAATTGAGCATCCAGACATTTCTGACAGGCAATCTTACTGATATCATCTGACCTGTGACTGAGCCCCTTCACTGGCATAGCAGATATCTAAGGACAGCTAATGCAATCCACATAAAGGAATGTCAGTCCTTACTGACTTTTGGAGTGTTTTTTTTTCAACAGTTTTGATTAAACAAGTATGGCCAGAAATTTAAAGATGTAAACATGCCCCCAACCATCCGGAACGCTAAACAGTTCAACGAGGCTTTGAAGTATAAGTACATAAATGGAAACATGTTTAGTTTAGCGATATACAAACTACAAAATTTCTGTACTTGTATCGATTTTGATGCACAAGACAAGAAAAATAACAAACACAGCATTTTAAAAATGAGTGCTTCATGAGATAGCCTCAGTCAAAAGCAACCACGCTTTTCCAATTGAATACAGATATTTGTTCGTAGGTTCATTCAGTCACACAACTCTTCTCAGGAAGGAGTGTTTATTTTGTCTAAATTCCTGGTTGAGCTCTTTGAGAAAAAATGGTGCTTCCACCAAAGCAAGAAAGCTTAAAATGTGGGCAAGAACACATAATGAATGGTGAAGAAAAAATGGTGATTCTTGTCCACTATCTGCTTATAGCAGTACTGTACAGGGTGATGCTGGCAGCTTGGTGAAGGCTCCAGGTGTTCCAAGAAGACTAATGCCCAGGCCAGGCCCTCCTCCAGCAACCACTTCTGCACAAATTGGAAGTGAAAGTGCCACCTTGTCACTTTGCCACAGAGCCAGGCAAGGCCTCCAGAGTGCAGGCATGGCAGGAGGGCAGAGCAGAGCAGGAAAAAGAGCTCACCCTGAGCAGGTGAGGCTGCACAGGGCCTGGTGGCTGTGGGGCAGGCAGAGACCTCCTCCTGCAGTAGGGCTCACCACACAAGTGACCCCACAGCAAAGCGGGGGCCTGGGTGGGCCTGCTGGCAAGCAAAGCTTCTCTTCATAATTTTTCTCCGGTTCCCAGACTCAGGTTTAGTTATGCCACCTTTTGGCCATTTGTTTCTGATTTCTTCCTCATCTTGTTCTTCAGCCAAACTCAGAGATTTCCAGAGTCCAGTCAAAAGCCCTCTGGTTTGATGTGAGGCATCCTTCTATCACGTTCTAGCATGCTTCTGGTGACATTTCTCAGTACAAGTTACCTCACGAACCTTTGGTTGCATCTCACGGTTACTGCTGGGAAGCACCACAGCCTTTTCCAGCAGCAGCTATAGGCACCAGCACAGCCCCGGTGTGCCACCTGCTCTCTGAGGAGCTGCTCTCAGCTGATCTCATCAGACAGGCCACAGGGACTTTCTGACAGAGACGTGGGGACTCAGGTGTTCCCAAACATTGCTGATAAACATTCCAAATTTATTCTACAGTGAGAAGGAATTATGATCACCACATTGGACACAGCAAGCTCTGAGTAGATTTTGCTCTGGTCTAGAATTTGTATTGGAAAAAAAAACATGAGAGGAGAGGGGAACTTCAGGTCAAGGACAGCAGAAAGTAATGGAGGCTATTTGTCAATCCTAGGCCACTAATTGCCTTAATGACCCTGTGCAGCCCCAGCTGGGCCCTGCACCTGCAGGCCATTTAAGCTCAGCTCAGAGCTCTGTCTTTAGTACAGCAGTAGGAATGGTGGCACTGTGCAGAAGGGAGCAAAGTACGGACAGGTAAGAGGCAGCAGTCTGCAAGACCCAGGGTAGCTTGCTTTGATTTCTGTCTGGTGATACCATGTAAGAAGGAAGGGAAGGGGACTGTTGTGGGCTCCTTAGAGGCCTGAGAGTGTGGAGACCTTGAGGAGCTGTGAGATAGGTGTTACTACTTGCCTCTACTGCTGCTATGGTTAGCTAGGAATGTGAGTGTTCTTAAGCTTCAGATTAATATTGGGTATTTTGTTAGCAGTTTGTTGATGTAGCCTTAATTTAGTTTGTTTGAAGTACTGTTGCAAAGATTTTTAGAAGCATTTTATGCTCAGCTTGTCTCAGTTTTGAAAGTACACTTAAAATATCTACTGTGGGCACTGGAGTGCAGTGTTTTTTCTTAAATGGTCATCTGCAAAGGCTTTCAGTTTAATCAAAATCTGAAGGTGCTCTATGCTTGTGAAACTTTAGTAGGTTTGCTTTTCCAGAAGAATGATTGTTTAAAGCACAATTTGCTCAGCTGGGTAAATTTGCATAGAACTATTACTTACTGGTGAGGCCTGCCCTTCTCCTCTTATTTGATTTCTGTCCCAACTATGACTTTTAAGAGATGTTTATTCAATATTTGCTGTTAATTTTCAGTCTTTTGTGTGGTTAAATATGACTGCAGAAGTTTTTCTCAAATGCTGCATCTTGACTATAGGAGTCATTTCAAGCAGAGTATGTATAGGATGTTGATTTTTTAAAAATTTTTTTTTAAATTACTATTATTATTTTATTTTTTAAACTCCTCAGTGTTTTTTAGCTTCAGAAAATGTTAGATACATTTCAACCCATGGGAATTATTCCTACAGACCGTAGAGAAGTGTTTTTAAACATCGTGGAAATTCTTGACAATGAGGCTAGGGCACTTGAATGTAGACTTAGTGTGGGAATATAAATAGTAGCTAGGATGTATTTTTCTATCACCTTGAACATGAGGTTTAATCTGTGGAGCTCTCCAGCTATTCTGCTGTCCCTGAAAATATCCTTCCCCTAAGAACTGGGTAAAGGAGGCAGGAAGAGTTGTCTATGAGATGTATAGTGCTGAAGTATAGCTTAATTAAATGTGGCACCATATTTCAAAGTAGTGTCTTTTTGGTAGCTCCATCTGTTGATGGAATGGTAGATAAAGGCAAGTGATTTCCTACCTGAAAAGACTAGGCGGCTCTTTAGGGGTCTAGGCTAGATCTGAGGTAAGGCAGCAGCCCCTGCTGCCTGCACTGAGAGGGAATAGGGAGAGTTGAGAGCAGACTGCCTTCTGTGTGCTGGTGCTCTGGGCACAGAAGGAGTGACTGCGGGAATTCATACATTACAAACCAGTTTCAGCTGTCTTAGCTTTGTTCAAATTGATTTCCAGCTTTTCTTTCCGATGGTAAAGTGGTACTACATTAGGAAGCCTTGAAACCTTGAAGTAATGTTCTGTCTGGTACAAACAAAGCCCCTAGGAATACATCCATAATGACTGTTTGGGACTTGTCCTTCTCTGAGGGATTACTTGTTTTCTTGTTTGCAGCAAGTTGAAAAAGTAGCCAGGCTTGAAGCCTAGCCCAGAGCTTTCAGATAAGCTTTTTTAATAGTTCTCTAATTTACTGAATGCATCTTACTAAATCATCCTCAAGTTGTTTACAAATGGAATTAATTCAAACTTGTAATAATCAATGGAATATATAAGTATAGTATAAAACAATGCTAAAGAAAAAAACTGGAAGAAAAAATTGTTTCAGGTGACAGAAGAGCTGGGTATGGATCTCAGCAATGCTAGTCCACCTCCTTTCCCATCACATTTAAAACTTATCTGAGACTGCATTTCAAGTTATGCAAGTCATCAGCTAATGTGTTGAGATAATGTCCACCCACTGAAGACTTTCAGTTCTTCCAAGGAGCAACTTGGAGAAGAAAAACTAGCTTTATTTTCAAATCAAGGACAGTGAATTTAGAGGTTGAATTTCAAACAAGGAAATGAGCAAGGAGAAAAGTGCAAACAGACAAGCAGTGTCAAACAGCAAGTGAATAAAAAAGCATAAGGGGAATGCCTGCCCATCAAGGAGCTCTGTAGGCATGGGAAGATCAGCATCAATCACTCAGTACTTGCCCAGTGTAATGCAAGGGATGGCCATTAAGTCAGCAGGTGAACAGGGGAACTGAAAGGCTGAGAGAAGTGCAAGTCCTTTGATGCTCATTGCCCCTGCTGGGATCATGCAGATTGTCTTAAACCATTCCATGAGTAGAACAGCCAACTCAGCATGGCAATTGCTTCTGGCTTTTTACTTGAAGAACTTGGAGTGGAGAGAATGATACTTTTTTTTTTTCTTAATTTTGAGTTATAGACATGTAGCGTTAAAGAACACAGTATGCTGTGGACTGCAAAATACAAGCAGGAGAGCCCCAAGAAAACAGTGTTACATCTTGTATCCCCTGTTGCCTGCTGCTTATCTCTTTCTCTCCTGGTTCCTCCTTGGCTGAGTACTGCAGGTTCACACTCTTTCACAACGCTTCTCTAATCATACAAACACCAAGTACACAAATCTTTGCTGCCCATACACAAATGTCTTAATTGATTAATTGTCTTCTAACAATTGCTTTCTTAACAATTGTTCAGTCATAACTTTTTGGATGTCAGTTCTACAACATAAACATAGATATAGCCTCAATTGTTTAATTACCCCCCTAACATTTGTGCCCCTTCACACTGGGTCATTGTTCTGGTCATTCCTCTATCCTTGGACAGAGACAAGCTTGGAAGGAGGATAGAGGGGAGTATCTTGAAGCCTGTCTATGGCATCCTAATGTTCCCACAAAGTGGGACAGTTCTGCTTTGTGTAAAGGTCCTGACTCCTTGAAGGTTTGTTAAATGTATTTTGTTTCTGCCGGTCTAATGAACAACCTTATAATGTTTTCTAGCTCAGAATACTATACCCATACTGTTTAGAACGTTCAAAATCTATTGCAGCTTTGTGAGAAAGTATTTGTTGGGTAATTCGGTAATGTTTCTAAAATATGTTATTAATATGTATATGGTATTCATATTCTTACTTTCCACATCAGCTATTTCTAAGGATACGTTACAGTTTAATTCTTTAGATCAATTTCCCTTTTCAATGTGGAAACAACACTTTCACTTTCCACATCAGTAAAGAAATGCATGGTTTGTTGCGGGTCTCTTAGCTTCTCTGTGCTTTTTAAGACACTAAAGTGGTGTTTTTTGAGAACAACTTATCTGTTCTGATGAGAATTAATGATAGTATTAGTATCAATTTTGTCAATTATATTGGGTATTTAGCAAAAAGGATTGGGAAATCTTAACTGATCTCCTGACCTAGCTGGACTTATGACTTTACTAACTATGTTAGTAAGTTAGTTAGTTATGATAGTAGGTATACGAATAGATCAGATTATGGTGTTAATTCCATTAAAAACTATGGGGATATTTAGATTATATGTTTTGAAAAGTAGTAGAATATTATTTGCATGAAAGGCCAGCTTTTCTGTGTCCAAACAGCATCGCTGTGCTTAAATTATACCAGCTTTGGGAAATGCTGAAGGAAAACTGTTTTGCATGAGTTTTTTTTTTTTTATAAGCCACACTTGAAGTTTTGTTAAATGGCTGTGTGGATGTGTTCTGCCATATTATTTCATCCTACCTAACGCTACCACAGTGTAATAAAAGGGCCCTATGTGCAAAGGTGGGTAATGCTTATAAGCAGCTTGAAATAAAGCACCTTAATCCAGTGTGTCAGAATCTGTACTGAACTGCAGCAATTCTGAGTGTACTTTGTAGACCAAGCTTTCTACTTTTAGTAGGAGGAGAAATATGCAGGGGAGACAGCAGTCTGGGCAGTGTTTTTCTTGATGTTATTTGTGTGCAAGCTAGAGTAGCATAAAAGCCAGCACTTTGACAAGGAAGAAAACAGTTGATTTGTTTGTTGTTACTAGGAGAAAAAGTATTGCTCTAATTATGCAAGCATTTGCAAATACTATTTGGAAGATGTCAGAATAGAATTTGAATCACTGGAGCTATTAACTGTAGTGCCAAGCAGTTTTCCTTACAGATGCTTGCACTACAAAGCTAACCCAGAAGTCCTTTATTGAAATCTGGGTCTGTTTGGAGAATATCAATCCTGGTCTAATGACCAGGATGGGTGTAAGGTCCTTATTTAAATGAATAGGAAATGTCTGTCTGCAGATGTTGGCTACACAAATTGTATCATCTGTGTGTCTTCACAGACAAAATAGCTTCCTTTCTGCTTTCTTGCAGGGTCTGGTATTCTTCAGAATATCAGCACCGATTTCAGCAGTACCAGCTCTTACTCCCTGTTGAAGTGTTAACCATATCCCTCCTTTCAAGCAGGTTGTGGCTTCTGAAATGGAAACACTTAATTTAGATCTAACATCATGATAATTTGTGATATAATTTTAAGGATAGTTTCTAGTCCAGGCAACCTGCTGTGCTCCACCTTCTTGACCTTGTGCAGCCAAGACTCGAATTGCCTGCTAAATAACCTACTGATGTCAAATGTTCTAGCAGCACTGTTTTCAATGAAATATATTTATAGCAGTGCTTTTCCTGGATGTGCTGAGAGTGCTGTGATCTAATTTCTTTATTGTAGGGTTATGTGCAGCTTCAGACACAGGGTAAGAAGAATAAAATCTCCAAATATTTCTATAACAAAACAAATGGACTACAGAAGGTATGAGTTACAGAAACTTGTCTTGCATACACTCTGTTTTCCATAGTTCAGAAACTGAAATTGAGTTCTGTAAGTGTTTTTATAGTTCAAGAACATTAACTTTAGGAATATTCCGAACTTGAGGTTAAGAGTTGTAGGTGCCAGGAGCCTGGGCAAAGCAACAACTAATAGTGATATTTTAGATTCCTGGGGAAACAAAGTCATGTTTCTGGCTTGATCCTGTTCATTTTGCATTTTTTGTCACAATTGCGCGAATCAAATGCTCATGTGCCCACCAAAAAAAGGGGGGGAGCAAATGCTGAATGTAAATCTGCAGTAAGGAAGGACACAATCAGAATACTGCAAACTGCCTTGATTCTGCAAGTAACGACATAAGACTATAAGCAATTTCTAGCTGAGACAGTGACTTACAAGGCTGTTTCACACTGTTTCCTAGGCAATACTTACTCATCTGGAAAATAACTGCTTGTGAATGCACTGTACAGACTTCTGGGTTACTCTCATAGATGTCACTGTTATGAGTGCTCTCAGATACTCTTGTTGCTCTCTATTCAGACTAACTTGAGTCAGATGCTATCTAGTGAATGGAGTTAAACCCATGTAAAATAACCAAAAGATTGGGCACCTGTGTTGTAGTATCATTTGATGTATTGAAAAAGCAGCAATAAAGGCTAGGGAGGTTTCCATGTTGGGTGGAATAAGATACCATGCATATGGAAGAAAATCCTGTGTACAGCATTTATCTCCAACACAGGATATGAACTGCTTGAAGGATATGACTGATCATAAATGATTAATAGATATTGATTCTAGATCTAGATTCTTTATGTCTGTATGGGAACTGCTGAGTCATGGCCTGAACCTCTGATTGATCACCTGAGGTGAGCACTGAGTCAGCCAGAGGAGCACAGGTGAAGGCAATTCTCTTGTGCTGCTGGAAGGGATGGAGCCTGGCTGCACCTCTCCTAGACCTATTTAAGAGCTAACTACCAGTGGGGAAGGATCTCTGCTGGAGTTTTGTAAGCGAGCCCAGGACTGGGGTAAGCTTTCTATCTATCTGTTATCATAATCTGCTTTGCCAAATGTTCTTGTTTATTTTGTAATTATAACATCTTAATATTCATTGTCAAAATGTCAAAAGATAAAACAAGTCATTCTGCATTGTAAGTCTTTCACACACTTAATAATGTATATGTTAAGGTTTTAAGCAATGTTTTATTCAAATGTTACTCCTTTGGCATGGCTGGATTTTAGAAAAGGATGCTTTCCGGTTTTCCTTCTTGTTTGTATCGCCTCCAGTAGAAAAGCTGCTTGGTCACCTTTCTATCTTGTGTTGCATGAGTTTCACTGGCTTTTCTTATTCTTTCCGATCCATGTATGTGATAGATGTGTTTGGCCAGAAGTGGAAAACAGCTTTAGATGAGCAGATGATGCAACAGTTTCACTTCCTTGACTTCAGTGAAGTAGTGTAGATTTGAAGCAGTTAAATTTGTGTATGTTGAGGCTCTTATCCAGGACTCTCAGGCTACCTAAGCTAACAATAAAAATAATATCAATTTGTTGTAGGATAACAGAAGAATGTGGCTAGTGGTCACCATGTGCCTTTGTGTGCATCATGGCTGCTCCTGTCTGTGGCAGTAGTAATTAGAGAAAGCGGCAGGAATTGTTTAGCTTGTCTTTGATTGTGACAGCTCTTCAGGCTTGTGTAAAATCACTCTGGACTTTGACATATGAATGCAATATTCAGTGCCCTTCATGTGATTAGGTTGCCAGATGTTCAGGGTTTTGAACATATTTGTGACTATACATCCCAAATGAATCTAGCTTTCTACATACTTGTACACTGGAAAACAGGATTTTTCTTCAATACCCTGAAATAGGTGAAGACTTGAAGATGAGGTAATTTTTTCAAGGATTAATGTGGCAGCACAATTTTAAATGTACTCTGAATTTTTTTGGCTAATAGCTGATACTTTTCTTAATGATTAGTTTTAAAATCCATCATTTAATTATTAGCTTGAAGGACACTGCAAATGAGCGCCATAGGTACCGCATTTACATGTTTAATTGGATTAGTCTCCTGACTTTCAGATCCTAGTAATTAATTTGTCTGGACATTTTTTCCAGATAGCTAAATGATTAATCTTTTGTATTTCGGTGCATGGATTCACATCATACACTTTTACATTGAAGTATTAATAGTTCCTCATCAATATAATTCTGCTGTTGCTACATGACTTACTGCTAGAACAAACATTGAAATAAGTAGAAGTTATTACTTAGCATAACTATGCTTTAATTTTATGAGTAAGTGAACATATTATATAAATGTTCATCAAATTGTGAAATAGTTTCAGAATGTAATGCCTAATCTTGTGTGAGCAGAATTGGTAAACAAACATTTCCTATGTTCAATTTTATTCATGTTTGATAGCTATCATAGCTATTTGGGCAAAATGGTTGTCATCATCATATGCTGAAAAGTGTCTTTTTTCGAAGTTTAACAATCTGTGTCTCCCATTAGACATCCCTTCTGCTTGCATGGTTTTGTGTGCTTATAATGCATCTTACACAATGAATCCTTGATTCATTTGACTTCTGGCATGGCAATATCTCAATCTGTTACTTTCATTACTAATAAATAATGCTATGTCTTCAGAACCTTCCATAATTTAGGCCTCTTATCAACCATGATGTTGTCAGCTTGGTTCTGTGATTGGAAACTAGCAGGTAGGAGGCAGGTCATCTTTAGAAGCCCATGCAGCTGCTGTTAATTACATATCTACTGTGAGTCTTGCAGGGGCAGCTTCTAAAAAAATATATATATTTTTAAACTGAAATATTACTACATGAAAATATTAGTCAGCTATAGTAACTGCACTCATGTGAACTTCCATATGCTGTTACCCTATCCATAAGGCTATGAATTAGCAAAGCCATCAGTATGTGACTATTGTAATAGTGTGTGTAAAATTGTGATATTACTGTTGCTTGTTTTTATTTCAGAGTTTATTTCACTGTAAGTTCTTGTGTTTAGTTTGTGTATGCTTAGCATATAGTCATCCAAAATAACACTTGGTGCCTTCTGTGGAGGTTCCAGTTTTACCTCTCCAAATCTCTTCCAGGTCTGAAGTGTATCTGGGTAGCTACATGAGTAAAACAAAAATGAAATCGAAAGCATGCATATTAGGAGTATATATTCAACAGACTAAATACTTCTCTGGTGAATATTAGGATTCTTCCCCTAGTTTTTTTTTTTTTTACATTTATTATTGGTGAACAGGAAGCTGAAATACCAGTGGTGTGTCACAACAGACTGCTTTAATAGTGACAAAGGAAGAACCCAAAATATAAAACTTGAAAAATTACATCTCTTCAGACATGTTGAGGCCATAAGCTTTCCTAGCCAGATCTTAATCCATTATTTAAAAAAAAAAAAAACACCCCAACATAAGCCAAATGTTAGACAGTCCCTCTGGCAAAAGGCCAAAGCTGAACTGTTAGAAGAATATGAAAAATCCTGTTATGCAGGTTTCATGGGACTTCAGGCTTCAACTCTTAATATATTGCTATTTCCAAGTTCATTTCCTTAGGGGAGGGCTCTAGTGTCTTTACCAGTAGAAAATGCCTGTTTCTAAAAAGATTTGCAATGGATTTGATTCTCCACAATCATAACTGAACAAGATAATCCCTACAGGATATTTCAGGGCCATGACAGCACACCCAAGAGCAGTGACTAACAGAAAATTCAACCGATATTAATAATCTCTCATTGCAGGCATTACTATCTTATTCCACTTGCATGGAAGTGAGGCAATGAGCCTGTATAAAGCAGTGCCAGCAGGGTGTACAGGGATCCCTTTTTAATGATTTATCACTGAGCAGGCCTATTAAGATTACTTAGTGTTGTGCAAGTTCTTTCCTTCTTTCTCATGCTTCTGTAGCTGAACCTACCAGACCACACTGGTCCCTTCTTCTCCCAGGTAGCACATATAATTTCAGTTAAATACATCTGGAGTTGTTACACCAGTGTCTCCATTTAAAAAACATGAGTGAAACTGCTCCCTACCCCAAACTCCAGTAAGGTGGAGCTTGAAGCACAGCTGTGATGCTCTCATCCTCCGTAGCAGAAGTAGTCCTGAGAAGGTCTGCCCACCAGGGGAACTTTAATAAGTTTCTGTAAGTCACTTGCGGCCAGTTCTGCTAGATAGAGCAAGAAGTGTGTGAGCAGCAGAGTGGTGATCACACTAATTGTACAGGAAAAAGCTGTGACCTCATCTTCTGAGTGTCTGTGTTCAAGCTTTAATTTTGTTTATTGCATTTTTTTATGGTGTCCCTTTTATTGCAGTAATGCACAATGGAAGCTGTGCTATGACTTGAGAAATCTGATTATTGTGATTTATTGGTAGAAATCATAAGTAGTCATGCTTGGGCTTAATGCTTCTGGGTTCAGAAAATGTATTCTAATTGATTTAATTTCCTAATTCCTCACAGATTCTGGAGAACTGCTAGGTATTTCAGGAAATACCTATTTAAATAATTGTTCCTAAGCAACGAAGAGTAGAAAGCAGCTGTCAACTCCTTGAGATTTGGCTTTGCTCAAGCAGGAGTCTTGGTGACCAATTCAACAGCATTAAAGGTGGGTATGGGCTAGGTGGAGCAGGAAAACTGTAGGCTGAATGTCATTTGTGAAGCAAATGAGTTGGCGCTGGTTGATGGCACACAGGCCCTCATTAACTTTAAAGAATGAACGAATGATTTGAATATATTACTCCTTTGTTTTTCTCTTCAGGAGGGCAGGCTGCTCCTATGTGGATATGAGAGTGAAACTACATTGGGATCCTGAAGTAATATAGCTCTGTTAGTTATCTAGTGATGCTTATTGGCTTGGGCACAATGCCATGCTGGTGCAGCTGTGTGGCTTCCTATTACAGGGCTTAGATCACTTGGCTTGCTACCTGGGGAATCTGGTACACTCATGTAGATCTTAAGTGCTGCTTAAAATACATAAGAGGAAAAGAACAGCACTCAATTCTCCCAGCCCAGACTAGTGCTGTTTCAGTATTTCCTTCATTGCTTTATTTGGTATTCATTCCTGCATATTCCATAATTCTGCTGGGATAATTGAAAGAGAAAAAAATGTATGCTGCAGTAAATACTTCTTGAATGAGAAGATGATGGAACTGTGTTGTTACTCAAGTCCCTGTGTTTTGGGCATGTTTGGTACACCACAAAATTAGGGGTGGACAAACTTAGAAAGTATTAAAAGATAAAAAGGATGTCTCAGCTTGGAATTTGTCTTGTACCAGCTGGAGGGAGGCACAGATACTCGCCCTGCACTTTCTCCCAGGCAGGCAGCTTGGATCACTTCTTATGACTACATAAGCAATGGAGGAAGTTCAAAAGAGGTCTACTAAGGACTCAGGTTGCCCTTGGTTACAATTACAGGTAGATAAATTAAAAAAAAAAAAAAAAGAAACCTAGCTCAGTGTATTTTTGGCATCTTGATACTGTGCTCTCTGCTCCTTGTGTCTTCCAAATCTTGTATGCTGCAATCCACTGACAAAACCAAACTTTATTACTGTCAGCACTTCAGAATCAATATCAATGCAGAAAAGCAAGCTGGATTCCCCTGAGCCTCACGAATCAGAACTTAAATTGTCAATTGGGTTATGATCCTGCATCCTTTGTGGTGGATGATGCCTGGTAATGACAACGGAAGAGTACAGCTTGATTTATAATTACCAAAATGAATGAGCTTGCTGTGCTGACAGATCAGAAATGTAATTCTGACCTGAAATAAGAGTATGACTCTGTGGCTAAGCCTTTTAAACAGAACTTTTTCTCTTGTGAATTGCCTTTCACAAACAATGCGTTTGTTTACTTGCTGATAAGATTTGTAACCTGAATCAATATTACTCCAGCCTTTGTTTGATGCAAGGATGTAGATACTAGTTACAACAGTGAATCACTTGTATGCTCAGAGCTCAAATAATATAAATTAAGAGAATCTGTGACCTTCACCATTTCAAACCTAGTCCTACTCAGTTAGGAGAGAATTGCATTTTGACAACTGTATGACCATCTGTCTGAAATGAGTGATGTGAGCTCCCTGTGCAGTCACTAAAGTTTAGTTCCTAGGCTACTATCAAAACCATCACTGTTGAGCACTTCATTTCCCAGCCTCAGGAGATGGGAATTACTGCAAATGGGCACTGAGCCCAGCCCCTGCTTTACTCCTTCAAATGGGTTATGCAAAACCCTTGAAGGGCTGAGTCCTTGGCGAAGAAAGGAGGGACCTGCAGTATGGTATTATAAAGCAAGAAATCCTCTGCTGAGCGGTGCAGAAATTGAGGACTTTTGTCAAAGTAATGTCACATCTATAATGTTCTTTCTGCATATATACCACTCAGTCTGTCTAGGTGCTTTTTGTTTTATAGTCTTGGAAAAGTGTACTTTTGCATTTATTGTCTTTTTCTATGTACCTGTCTCAGGTTAGATATGATGATTTCATAATTGGTTTATAACTGGATTTGAAAATTGTTGCAATTAGGCTGCACACATTACACCATTCCTTGTTTAGAGAAGATTAAACAACACTGAAAGAAAGCATTTCACCTTTTGCGGAATTCATCACGCACACAGCTCAGAGTTGTATAGGGTACAAGAGAAATTTCCCTTTGTCTTTGAGTCTCTACAATAATTTCTCCAGAAAAAATGTTCCTGTGCTGTGATTTATGTGCATAGCTGAGCTCTTACAAGAACACTGTATCTCTTCCCTAAGGTGTGCAGAAAGCTATATACTTCACACTTACGGTTAAGGTTCAGTGCTGGTATTTTCACACATTATTAATGCAGGTAGGAGAACTGAAACCTTGAATGACTGTGCTGTCCTCTTCTGTCCCTGTAAGCCCACAAGCTGCATGCAGTTATGAACACAAAGGCAAGAGCAATAATACACCAGAGAACTGAAAGCTGCGAAGACTGAGAACTTCATATAAAGAGAGAAAATGAGTCTTCTGCTGTAAGCCTTAATACAGACCAGATTCATCCTATAAGAAAAGAACTATCATTGATATGGGTTTCATTCCTTATTCCTTAGAGCTGGTTTATGAAGAAAGGTTACAATGTAAGTCTATAAATAAGGAATGTTCTTTCTATCTGTATGGATTTGCTGGCATTACTTTACGGCTTAATACAGAAAAAGTTTTCATACTGAGGAAAAACATGGAATGAGGAAATGTGTATACAGAACATTAGGTCACTTTGCTAGACTTACCAGTGAGGTTGTGCCTGAAAAGTTAACCATGATGTAACTCATGCATAGATGAAGCAGGAGAAAATTCCTTAGGATATTTCTACCCAGACCCTGTATTCTTCTAGCTTTTGGTTTATGGATTGTGTTGAAAACTACAGTATGAAAATTAAGAGAGAGGACTGCAAAACCAAGTAGACAGTATCTACCAGATCTGAAATGCCTTTCTTCCAAGGTTTTCATATCTGGCATGGATCGAGAGAATGAGACAGTCAGAGGCTTGTTTCCATTGCAAGTAATGTTTGATCACTACCTGGGTGTTGCTTCTCACTTGAATCCTCACTGCATGTGGAAAATCCTTGCTTGACAGAGCTTCAAATAGAGCTTGACTTTCTCATGTGAGTGGTGCAGCATATAGATCTAGTGACTGCAAACTGTCCATTACTATCGAGGCACTGTCAGTAGCCCCAGTACTATTTTGCAGTGGTTTTCCCCAAGATGAGGTTAGCTTGGTGGAACTAACTTCATTTGATGTTTAGGTGGTGCTACAGGTCCAAAGAACTACACTCAAGGCTTTAATTGTGGTTCCAAACCAAAGAACAAATTTAAAGGCTTTTTGGGTATTAGTGTATTAGTCTTCAGGTATTTAGGTATTAGTCTTTAGGAAAAGGAGATCTTACTGTATTTCATAGGCAAATTTAATTCCAGCATAATACAAAATTATATAATCATAGATAATTCAATTTTTTTGAGACCTCAAATCTTTTTGAATTTAATATTTAGCCTGGCTCCTCAGTGATCAGGTCTAACCCTTCAGGCAACATTAAGGTAACTTGCAAAAGATTTGGAAAGATATTTAAAATTGTTCACTTGGCACTCCAGGTGGCAACATCAACATAGCTGTCAGGAGCATAGCAGAGCTTAGACTTTTTTAAGTTTTAAGTTAACTTATTGCTGGTGGAAAATGTTTGACGGGCAACACCAGATCATAATGCAAGCCTTGCTCAGTTTACCCCTTCATTACTACTGAAATCCTGATGAATAAGAATTGAAAATACAGCAAGCAGTGCTCTCAGTGCATCTGAATTGGAGCCCATTATTTGCAATCTGGCTGATGGCAAGTTTGTAGTGAACAACAGAAGGGATTTCCAGAGTTCTGCTCAGCATTCATTGAGTAATGTTAAATCAAGGTGCCTGTGAAGCATAGGTGAATGGTGTCTGCCTTCTGTTATGCTATCTGCTTTGCAATCCTGTTTTCTTTACCCCAAAGAATTAATGAAGCCATGCTGTAGGTGCATTTAAGAGGAGAGTTTGGTAGATGTGTGGAGGAGGTCTGAATGGGCATTTGAAGAGGAAAATCAGATGGTTTAAAAACTGTAGATGTACATAAAATGTTCCTTAGTAACTGCAAATAAAGTGACCTTCTGGCAGGGTTCTCAGTTCAGTTTTTTGCCCATATGTGATTTGTCAATGTGGACAATCTCCTCAAGGAAGAGGTGATGATTGATAAAGTGTATAGGTAACACTGCAGATCTCAAATACGAAGATATGGATGGCTTGGTAAGCTAGGGACTGGCAAATATGAGATTTTTTTCAACATGGCCAAACCTAAATATGTCCGTAATCAAGATAATAATAATTATAGACTGTTCTGGCAGCAGTGACAATAGAAAGCAAGGCTGGCCTCTAGGAGGTAACCAGTTGGAAGACAAATGTCTCTGAGATTCTGCGGCTGGAAGGGCTCTTCTAATTCCTGGACTTCTTAGTAGGGGAATTCACCTTCATTCTGTCAGCAATGCTGTTCCATTAATAGTCTGGAAAGAGCAGCTCTTAAAGAGTTGCTGAAAATATTCCTTGTAATACAAGCCTAAGCATGCATTCAGCTTACTTTGTCAAAGAGCGAACTTTAGAACTGAACTTATTATGGTTAGTGTGTATCTGCATGGGAGGTAATAATGAATACTGTGGAGCTTTCTGCCCTAAGTAATGAAATGCTTTGGTTGAGGCTGGAAATTTTTAGATGAATTATTCTTTTTGGTTTTTTTTATACTTGGAATGTTCTTCCAAAGGTGGTTATTACATGTTTTGTAGATCTGACATCCGTAGAAAATGTAGAGGCTAGATTTAGTTTTAATACACTGCTCTACTTCAAGAATAAAATAAATAATCACGAATCACAGAATTGTAGGGGTTGGAAGGGACCTCCAGAGATAGAGTCCAACCCCCCTGCCAAACCAGGTTCCCTACAGCAGGTCGCACAGGTAGGCATCCAGGCAGGTCTTGAACATCTCCAGAGAAGGAGACTCCACCACCTCCCTGGGCAGCCTGTTCCAGTGCTCCGTCACCTCACTGTAAAGAAGTTCTTGCGCATGTTTGTGCGGAACTTCCTATGCTGCAGTTTCCGGCCTTTTCCCCTTGTCCTGTCTCCACTCACCACTGAAAAGAGTCCGGCCTCGCCATTCTGCCCCCCACACCTCAGATATTTATAGACCTGGATCAGGTCCCTTCTCAGTTGTCTTTTCTCAAGGCTGAACAGACCCAGTTCACTCAGCCTTTCTTCATAGGAGAGAATTACTCTGATTTGTCTAGCTCAGACATTCAGAGGCAATGCTCATTTGTGGATTTGCAATTAAAAGGCTCCTGATTTTGCTGAGGATAAAAGGACTACTTAACTACAATTATGAAAACAAAACTGAAAAGAGGGAGAACACACGAGTTTAAATGGAAATCTTGATTTCACCACTGTATGCAAAATTAGATAGTTGAACTTCATTCCTAACTGTTAAGACTATTAACATCTCTATTTTAGTTAATTTTTTAAAGTTTAGTTTAGCCAACGCATTCATGTGGTTTTTGTTTACATCTATCTACTCTGTAAAGTTGATCCCTGACCTCCAGTAATTTTTTTGAGCCTTTTAATGTATTTGTCAATAACTTTCCAGCGCTGGGATTCTCAGGAGCTAATGAGATATTCCAGGAACACTCCTGTTCAATGGCATAATGCCTCCAGTTATGCAAGCCAAAAGTGCTCATTTGACTCTAATTAACTATTTAATAGTCCACTTCAGTTTTTCTAATCTTCTTGCTGTGCTCCTACTGTTTCTTACGCCCTCATTTTTCAAAGAAAATGTACTGATATCCACTTATTTCTGCATAACTGTGAAGAATTTTTAATCAAATTGTCATCATGCACCAAAATTCCACTTATTTTATATGAACAAAACCAACCACCCGGCTGAAGTCTATTGGCTTCATGGCACCATTTAATAAAACCAACAACCACATGATTGGAAACAAGCTTTCAAATTTCTTGTGCAACTCCTTAACGGATCCTGTTGCTATTTGAGCCAGTTTTGCTCTCTTCCATGTGAGCAGAATGAGTCCTTTTGGGCAACGTGTCTATCTTTTATCAAGTACCTGAGTGTATTTGTCTCTGAGAGCAAAGATGTTTAATAGGAAACTGCTCCAAAAGATCACTTCACGGTACTCTAAATCCCAGAGGAAACATGATGCAAATTCTTTCAACAATTCTCTTTAAGAAAAGCTCAGAGTGAACACTTACTGTTCTAATGGTTTAATTAAGGTGAAAGATTAGCATAGTTTGTAGAATACTTTTTCTGTCTTCTAGAAAGAATAGTGAGCTAGTAAAAATCGTTAATCTGCTGAGTGTGAATAGATGTTGAGATTAGAGCACAGTGCCTGACATCTGTACAGTGAATTATTTGTGGCAAGTTTTTTTTTCCTCTGAATGTCAGTTGGTTTTATACACAACTAAATTCTTCAAGAATCTTTTCCTTCATCTGATAAAATAGGCTGCCACAGCTGTTCAATCAGGGATTTACACTGCAAGCCAGAAAAGCGCATCAGCACATTTAGAGATAGTCAGTTCAGGCCACAAAGCAAACTATGTACATGTGTAAAGTTAAACTCCTGCCTTTCTAGATCAGAGTGTTAACAACACTCAGAAAAGCCTCTGCTCCATGACTATACTTTTATTAAGCAGAAAGTAACTTAAGCCCTTTGAACACACAGTTATTTCACTTTCCTCAGAGAGCAAGTAACAAGATGAAACTTAGATGTGCCAGTAGAAATGATAAGTTACTTTATTCCTTAGTTCTCCTTATAAAGGGCAATTTCTTTTAATGCATGAAAAATTTAAATTATTGTGGTATTCAATGGGAAAAGTGGAAGGACTGACTGACTTCTAGCCATCCTGTTGCCACCAGGGAATCCAATGAGGCAAACAGGAATCTTGTTCAGTGCCTAGGGGAAGCTGGCCATCTGGGAGCTGGATGCCCAACCTGAGCACGGGCCATCAGAAGCATAAAGTGGAAGGGGAGAGAATGCCTTAAGGTTAGACTGCCCTTTGGCAGCAGATGGCACAGGAAAAGGCAGGGACAGAGCTGCTGATTCACTTTGTTCTTCCTCAGTTTGTTTCCTCTGGACCCAGTACAGCAAAGACCAGGTGCTGGGGCAAGTCCTGTATTCCTTTGCTGCACACTCCAAAAAGATGAGATACTGACCCAGGATTTTAAATGTCTGTATTGGATTTAGGAGATTAGAGATGCAGGCTGGGGAAAGGATATAAATCCTTCTGAGGATCTATTTGAAAACGCAACTAAACCCAAAGCAGTGAAGAGCCAAAACATTTTATCAGAGGAATTTCTTTTTTGTGAAGAGTCTTACCGTATCTTTACCAGATAAGGGCCAGATGCTTCAGATTCAAATGTACTGAAACTTGGAAAGAGAAAATGTGATGACCTGTTTGAAGAACTTGCATTTCTTGTTGACTCACAACTCGATCCTTTCCAATTTTTATTTACAAGAACTTCAACAAAATCGCTCGCTGTTATGCCAAAGTAAAGAGCGGCATTTGTGAGTCTATACCAAAATCTCTCATCTTTTCCAACATTCTTCAATTCTGTATGCAAGTTGTCTGAGCTTTCTAAGGGAATAATTGGCTTATGCTGCTCATGTTTATAATCCCAGATTTAAGGTTTCTTCAGTGGAACTAATTTTTAACCTGTCAAGGGTAATAAATAAATGAAACTGTTATTTAATGAACACCTGGCAAGTTCCTAGTAAAAGATAATGTATCAAAAATAGCTGTTTATTGATTTTTTTTTTTTTTTTTTTTTTTTCAGTTAATTGGAACAAAAAACAAAGCATTCTTCTGGAGCAGCATGATATTTCACTAGATCTGATTCTATCCAAAAGCTTATACTGAATAAATTATTAATCCTAAAGCTTCCACAAAAAAACAGTTCACAGCATTCTTTTTGCCCAAGCTACTCCTGGCAGGAAGTTAGGAGAGGACTTCCAAAGCTCTACCTTTTTGTCTTGCAGAATAAATTTCACTCTTAAGACTTAAAAGGATTGTAATTTTTTCCTGCATTTTATCACTTTAAACATATCCTAACAATATTTCCGTATTTCTCTAACTCTTACTTTACATAATTAAGCAAATGCTCCTGCAGAAAATTGAGATCTCATGCTGAGAAAATAAGCATACAGTATAGTGTTAAGCAACTGAATACATGCAGAAATGGTCACAACAGCAATTCATAGGAATTGCATGTCCTTACAGGATTTTGCTGTAAGGCTTTCCTGGCACTTAAAATGCCCACTTATTGTAGCAAGCTTTTATAATATGAAATCATTCATTTGTTCCTGAGACTTACTGGGAAGGTTTTGGGCTGCAGCTAATGAATTGCTCCAGGCCCCAAAGCAGCATTTTAAATTAGCTGACTACACTCAGGTATTCACACTTTCTGATTCTTATGCTGCATTTTCACTGCAAGAAACACAATATTCCTCTGAGACCAGCAATGCCTTCAAACCCTGCTGCTTGCTGTCACTAAGCCTTGATGCTAAGAGGTTAATTATGTTCCTCTTCAGGCTGGTTTGTGCTTGTAGAGTTATATCTTTGTACACGGTGAGCACTGTGTAGGCGTTCCCTGGACTGCTCCCTATCTTATCTAGTCCCTCCTGAGAAAGCTTGAAGTAACTTATATGCCATGCCAGGGAAGCAGACAGTGTTCATGCCCTGTTGAGTGCATGAAATCCTCAGCTGAGTATACACACGCTAGGGTCAGCTCTGTCTGGTTTTGCCAGTCAACTAATTTTGCTTTTTAACTTACAAGATGTGAACCATGGAGTTAAGGACCTTTTGCTGATTGCAATCTTCCTCTAGGCACAGAGCCTAAAAATTTTCAAATCAAGCATATCATTTGGTTTCAGCTGCCTTGGAGAAGTGTAGGAGAGGAAATCAAGCATTTCAGTTGTGTCATTTGTAGCCACAATGGCTGAAGAGTTTGAAGTCAGAGGCTTGGGTAAAAATCCATATACAATTAGATCTGCTATTCACTAGCATTGTGTGTACTTGATATGCACTGCACAGAGCCTGTGGACGTTGTGCTATTTCAAATATCCTACTCAGAATCTATAATTAGCCATTTTCATAACAAAACTCTAGTAGCCATGTTTTCCCTTTCAAGTTTTCTCAGGAGTATGAATCGTTACAGTGACACTATGAAAGAATGTTCCATTTTTGCATATTTTGGTCAGTCATAAACCAAATCAATTATTCCAAGTCATTCTGAGTAGATCCTAATTTTATTTCCCACTTGTCAAGCACATCAATCAGATGTGAAGTTTTGGAACGTATTTTCCTTTCTGGTGAGCTGTTTTTGCAATTACCCTTACTTTAAGGAGCAAATTTCTGTACTGAAAATGGCTATATGTGCTAGTGGCTAATGCCTTCCTGTCAGTAAAGAGAAATTATCTTATTTTTGCCCATTATTCTTTTTTAACATACAAATTCTTTGGGTTAAAGCATACTGTATATCAAAAGGCCACATTGTAATTTACTCTACAAAGAGCTTGTGCTGTTTTGCAAAGCTAGACTGGAGTTTTTTTCAGTGTTAGTTTTTAATGCTCAGGAGGGCAGACATTCCAGAAGTAGAAACCACAAAAGGCATTGTGTTATATTTCCGTGTGAAACCTGAATGCAAGAGAAATATGTCAGTTAAGGCATTTATGTATACACAAATCATCAATAGATCATGTTTTTCTCCAAGCTTAGCTAATTATCCAGGGCTGTGCTAATTATCCAAGAGTCCATATATCAGAGAAAGCAAATCCATTGCTGCTTTTATGGGTGCATGACTTAACAAAATTTGTGATGAAAGCACAGGCTTCTAACTCTAGTTCTTTCAGAAAGCTAGTTTAATTCCAGTTAGTGGCAGCTGTACACTACTTTAATCTAATAACCAATGAGAAATGATTTTATTTCCTTGCTTCTCTCCTCCTAGGATTTGAAAGGCGAGCTTTTACTTCACAGAGATTGCTACAATTGGCAAAACGGGCAAGGTTTTGTCTAAGTCAGAGAGACTTTGGCAATATCTCCAGATCAACGGCAAGCTCCATGTGATTATCTCTGTTCCAGAATCTTCATTCTGGGGTAAGTGTCATGTCTCAGTCTTTGCCATCCTCTGTGAAAATCAGATATGTAAAGTAAAAATTGTGTTGTGGTGTAGGGCCTCATAGTCCTAGGAGGATAACAGATAAATGCAGTCTGCATTTCTCTATGTGATTTATGTTCTCTAAGCACAGCTTTACATATTACATAGATCAGATATATCACATAGTTGCAATGCTGTTGATCAGAGTTTTGTGTTCTGTGTCACCTCTGCAGCATCTCTAGGTGACACTTGGAAGACAGAAACTGCTGTAATTGTGAGGAAGAAATTGCCTGAGCTTGGCACTAGCCATGTAATACACAGAACCTGTAATATTACACAAAGCCTTATTTTTAGAAGCAGTTCTAGGAATAGCATTTCCACATCAATCTGTGTGAAGGAACTGAGACAGACGGAGAGACATACAGAGAAATACGTGCAGCAGTTGAAAGTCTGGCTTTAGTGCTGGGGTTGATTTGGGGATCACCTCCACTGCACTGAGTGTGCAGGGTGCCAAGTGCTATACCACCAGCAGTGGATACCAGGCAGCAGAATTACTGGATATAGAAGCTGAGGATTTGTTAAGTTCTGATTGTCAACAGTGTTGCTCTTGAGTATTGTCAGGTCTGGTTATTGCAGTTAGGATTTTTCTAGCTCCAGATAAGTCAGCTCAGGATGCAAATCAGATTTTTCAAAAGGAATACCATAAATGATCAAATCTTCTAAGCTAGCTGTGTAGCAAAGACGTGGATCATCACCAGTATCACCCAGAGGGGAGAAGTATGTTCTTTAAAATTATGCTTTGACTCTTCCTTTCTCACCTTCTTTTCCTTGTGGTGACTTTTCAGGTTCTTACATCATCTTGTGGGTGGTATAACATAACACAGCATCACAGAAGTGACAGCTAACCACTACCTAAACTTTCTATATGAGAAAAGGAAGAGAGCAGACCACAGATTTATTTGTGGAAATGCCAAAAAACACTCATTCACGAGAAGAGTTTTTCATAATGAACAGATGGATGCCTGACTCCAACGAACATATATTGTCATTTACTGTGATGTTGTCTATCACTAAAGATGACTTTCAGAGTTGTTCTGCTGCTGGCATTTCCATCTGATTTCAGTAAACCTCAACTCTTTAAGCTGTTTTTTATGAAATATAGTGGTCTGTCTCATCACTGCCCTAGAAAGATTTGTGCAGGACTAAAAGAGTAGCAGAGTCTGAACCTTTCACCCAGGGGAGTCTCCTCCTGGTGTATCTTGAACAAGTAGGTCCAGGAAATTAATCTCTTGCCTGTTCAGCAAACTACAAGGTGATTTTGGTATTTTAGTAGCTGCCTAATAGATATGTCCATCGGTGTTCTAGTATTACCTGTTATTCTTAATAAAGGTAAGAACTGATTTTATATAGGGGACTTTTCTTCTGCTATACATAATCACAAGGCTTGTCTGTCTTATTCTTGGAAGTTGCTCAGGGATAGCTCTTCCATTTCAGAGATATAATCAAAGCACAGGCACACTTGGGTAAAAGCAAGGAAGATCTTATGCTGATGTGGGCCACGGTAGAGTTTAAAAAAATAAAAATCCTTTTGTCTCCTGTTATAACTACAATATCTTTAAGTAATATCACATGGTTACAGCTATAATATATGTAGTCACAAAAGAGACATTGGAACCAAAATGATAACCCAGGGGAAAATAGCGCTTCTTCTGTTATGTTAACCTAAATTTTGTTGTTAATCAGATACGAATGCAATCTACTTTTAGTTGAACAAGACAAAAAGTTGATGATGTGTTCTTACTGCCTTCTGTAAAGCTTGCGTTTGCATTGGATGATGCCTCATATCACTCCCTTTGGTACTATGTACTGAAGTTCCATATTAAATGAAATTCATATGTTTGAACTTCCAAGGTATAAAATACTAAGTGAAAAATACAAACTCCCTGTCCTCACTTCCTCCCTCTGCCTTAACTTTCTTTTGCTTTTTAAATATTTTTTCTTCCTGTCTCTAATTCATAGACTCCAATATGAAAGGTTCCTCCTAAACTCATCAGCTTTGTGACTTATCTATGCTCTTTATGGTGTTTGTGCAGTTCAACTTTACTGATATCCACCTTCATGTATATAGATCTAAAGGATCTGAAAGCACTTTACAGCCTACCAGCTAAATCCCAGATGATAGAAATCTTTCATCCTAGGAAAGCCTCCCTTCATTTGATTTGTGTCCCTGTACATGACCTGAAGAGGAAGCTGCTGTTATTAGTTGGTGGGCAGGAAAACCTCATGCTTCCTATTTGCTTCCATTCTCAGTTGCGGGGCTGTCTTTTTGCAGCAAAAAATAGTAACCATCCTGAGAATATAGTTAGCGGCTGTCATTCTCAGTGCCACCCTCGTACGTAAGCCATATGGTTCATTCTCTGCATCCTTCTCCCCCCTTTCCTTCTTTCATTGCATGAAAATAAGTGTTTGGCGCAAGTGTGATTTTGTCTATTTCTTGTGTTGTGGGGGGTATGACGCAGAAAGTTAAAAATAATAATAATAATAAAAATACAAGGAATTCTGCAAACCAGGAAGTGATTTGTATCTTGCAAGTATATGCAATTATTTGTGTATCATTGCTCAAGTCACTGGTGGCAGTGGTGTACCGCAGGTTCCACATCATCTGTATCTTAGATGACACAAAATGTGAAAGACATGTTTAAGTAGCTGAGCACATGTAACACAGACAGAGCAGCTTGACTTTAATGGAGCCCCAATTAATTTAATTGGGGAAAATTAATTCTGTTGTTAAATGTTCATGTATTGGGAAAAAAGTTTTACATTTTAGTTTGTATTTACAGGGAAGAACTTCGGAATATTGAATGGCTTCGGTATTACAAAACATAAACCCTATAGTCTAGGATGTTCTGTACCAAAAGCCTCTACAAAATGCAGCTTGAGTCAGCTAGGATGGGAGCAGTGAACCATACCTCTCTATTTTTCTATATATATTTCAGCAGTATCTTAATTTTCACTCCAAATCTGAACAAGCAGATTACTCCTCTCATCTCCTTAAGATAGAGGGCTAAAGTTTGCTTCCAAGGATATCTTAGAAATGTAATTCCACATACTTCAGAAAGTGAAAGTGTTTCCAAGGCGGGGTTTTGCTTCTCATTTGACAAACACTGAATGTGTGCAGAAACTTTACTGAGCCAAATTGAACCTGACTAAACATAGATGCTGTCATGGATCTGACTGTGAACTTCAAGAGAATGCTTCTGGTGCCTTGTAAAGCTGTCCAAACAAGCCTTTTGCTGAGTGGTGATTCTTTAGAGAACCACAAATATGTGTAAAAGGTGCCATGGCCTATTTACTTTGGTACTGTACTTTGATACTGATAGTTACGGTGACATTCCTGTTATAATTTGAAGCACTGTTGTCATATCAGTGAATTAATGGGAAGAACAGCTCTGTGCTATATCCCTAACAGTTACTGATGATCTCACTGCCTACCATCTGTCAAGTCTCGATATTAATACCATGAGATAAGACTTAGAATTACGTAATAGTTATTGTTCCTTAGAAGTGCTCATTTTTCTGACTTAGTGCCCCAGCAAGGTGTGAGCAGCGAGGGGAGAGGGAGCAGGAACAGCTGACCAGCTGAACTGAGGATATGCTGTTTTTTTTTTTTTTTAATAAGTCACCCTGACTCTGTGGCTGTACTGACAAATGCCAGAGTCCCAGACACTGTCAGCCTGGTAAAGCAAGAAGAAATGCTTGTGATAGCTTTGGCTGTATTATTAAAACAACTTATCTTGCAAAATAGATCTTTTTTGTTAAGGAATGCTGTTCAGCTGCAGCTGTGCTGCAATTAGTTCACCTCCCCAGGTGGGAAGGATGAGGAAGGAAGGAACATCTCATGTGGCAGGAATTTAGTCTGTGAAAATGCTGGAATGGCTGTTGAGTTGTATGGAGCTGGGGAGAGATTGTGGAGGCAGAGGAATGGTGTTGGTGGGAGTAGGCCCTGGGAGCCCATCATTTGCAAGAGATAAAAAAGAGCAGCCAGGACTCTCTGTGAAAATGCTCAAGGGGCAGAGTGGGCTGTGGGAACAGAATGATCCCATTTTGTAAGTCTTCTAGAGCTGAAGGGCTCACAAGAGAAATCTGTGAGTTTGTTACTGGTTAACAGAAGGAGGGGAGAAATTAGCTAGCTCTAGCTGAAGAGGCTGACAGCAAATTTGGGAGGTTTTGTTTTGATAGATATCTGGTTTGTATCTGGGGAGGGAAGGCATTCCTGTCAACTCGGCATTTGCTTTCTTTCTTTGCCAGGTAGCAAAGAGGCTCCATCTTTTCTGTGTTACTGATTCTAATTTTTGTCGTTTAAGGAGATTAGACAAAAAGTTGTTTTCTTTTCAGTTTGGCTTTTTTTCTGCTTTCCCCCCCCCCTTTTTTTTTTCTTTTCAATTCCTGAAATCCCATTTCTGATATTCTCAGCTGCCTGGCAGGAGTTAGAAAGCTATGGCTGTCTGTAGACCTGTTCCTGGTCTCAAGACCTAATGTAAGATGAGGATAGCTGCTCTTCTACCAAGTTTCAGGGAAGAAACAAAACTTCTAAAACTAACCTGTTCTGCACTGATCTGAATGTAAGGATGATAAAGAAGGATGCAAGAAAGTTGTGGCATTCACTGTAGTTTGTAGACTGAGGGCTACTAATGAGTGCCATTATAATAACATAATTCGTGACTCTCCACTGGGAAAAATAGCTGCCCAGGAAACTTATCCTCCAATTACCAGTGGAATAGAGAGTGCTGTAGTGTAGCAATAGAATGTATCTGAAGCTGTGTATCAGTATAATGCTATGACACGTTCCTAACTAGATTGAAACAGTCTATAGAATTTTATAGGTTAATTCCAGCTCTGTTTAATGGAGAGTGAACTGCTTATTTTTACCAGGAAATAAAAATTTGAAAATGATATTCTCATGACTAGGAGTTAAAATGTGGCATCAGTGTGATTTGTGTTCCAGTGAGAGGGAGACTTGCCTCAGTTCATTTAGTGGCTTTTCTCAAGGCATGGGCTAGAGCGAAGGATGCTGTAGCAACTACGAATACAGAATGAAAACTATAGACTTGCAGTCTAATCAGACCCCAGCAAATAATTTAAGCACTAGAGCTGAAAGAAGTCTGGTATTATTTTTACCTAAGGGAAATGGATTTTGGTTTATAGTCTTCAGAAAGACAGGAAAGCATTAGGAAAACATTAGGAGAAATGTTCTCTGCTTACCTTTGCCTGTCCACGGTTACTATTTCTCAAGACTGGTGTGCAATGTACATATCAGTGATACTTGAGAGCTGCCACAGCAAGGAAAAAAAAAATCATTTATGATGTATATGTATACCATTTAAGACTTCACTTGCCAGAAATCACAGAAATAAACAACTAAGCCTGTACTTGAAAACAAATGGAAAAGTCTATAAAATATGTCATGCTGTTTATGATGACTTCAGTATGTCTGAAAGTCTCAAGAACTGTGACAATTATGTTGAAAAAACATCATCAGCCTTCACTTGTTCACTTGAACATGAGTGGCTATGGACTTTGTCTTCTCTGACTACTAGAATACTAAGCCTATATTAACTGATGACAAACCTGAGACTTGCGCCTGCTTTTGAGTAAAGGAGGAAAAGAAAACACCTACATGATGATTTCAAGATTTTTTGTCAAAAGAAGATGGGATGTTAAGAAAAGTATTTTTCCTTTTGTTAAATTACTTTATTAGACACTTGTTAATATTTTTAATTTCCTATTTGTGGCACCTTTACTTGCATTAGGAGCAAACAGCCTGCTTAAGAGGACTTGAACTAAAACTTTTCATTCTCCAACAGAAAAAAAAAAACCACTGAAAATAGTTTCTACAATACATGCTAACAAAAACAGCCCTCAGTAAAATCAGAGGTTTTACATGGAAACCACACATCATTAAGAACTTCAACATCTACACAAATACTGCAATTAAAATGCTATGCAGATTATGCAAGTAGGCTAAGAACCCATATTCCCAATAAAACAATATTACATCTACTTCTTTTACTCCAGAAATATATTCTGGGTCTAGAAAGTGAAACTCTACCTCTTCCACTGAAGTTAAATCAAAATTAATAGATAATAAGCCATCTGTATCTGTAAATCAATAAGTAACATCAAACCAATATTTAATATATCTTCAGTCAGTCCAGCCTAGGTACATTCATTCATATCAAGAAAAGGCAGTGATATTTTCGGTATGTGGGAACAATGTCTTTTTGCTGATAAGTGTCTGTGCACAGGAATAATAGCGTAGTTCAGCTTTCTCATTCAAGCACCTATATAGAGCTTATGCATGACTTTAAGCTGGAACCATCATTTGCAAAACTAAGGGTAATTTTTGTTTGTCTGTCTTCAAATGTGCATCTAGGAAATGCGAAATACAAAGAATGAGTTAAAAGGAGTCTAAATACTTCTTTTTGATGTTAGCTTTAAGAACAGAAGTATTTACTGCAGCCTAGAGTACAAAACAGAGTGAAAGTTTAACTTGAATTCTGAGATTTTCTCTGTTATTATACAAGTCTAACAAACAAGTTTTTTTGTTTGCATAAGTTTCATATTCTCCTTCATCTGCTAAATAGTGGTACACAGATCTGTCTGCTTTCAAATCCAAAACACGCAGCAGTAGAGCGTAGCTTGAATGAGGACCATACACATATGCATGGGACCTGAGAGAGTGCCTCAAGCGTAACACCAGGTCTTGCAAGATAACTCTGATCCATTACCATTAATCTTCACTTTTGATACAGAACCTGGAAGCTTTTCTTTCTTCTCTGTACTTGCCTTGTGCTAATCAGCATATACCAAGAAATGGCAGGGAAGAACTATACAGTGATACCAATATGAGCAGATATTAGCACTGAAACTACTGATTGTTTAAATGTATATCACTTCTATGTGGTGTTTTTAATTTTAAAATGTGTAAATGCAGAAGCAAAAACAGATGTAATAGCATAGATTGGTTTAGTAATGCAATATTCTTCCCTAAGGAATTATATCACCTTTGCAGAAAAGCAGCGTTTCAGTGCATGAGCATATAGCTGACCTAAAGATGGACAACTGTTTGTTCACATTTCTGAAATATTTCTTAAAAAGACACAGCAAGGATTCAAAATAGGGCTGTTATTCATAGAATCATTTGAATTGGAAGGGATATTTAAAGGTCATCCAGTCTGACCCCCCTGCAGTGGACAGGGACACCTACTGCTAGATCAGGTGTTCACAGCCTGGTCCAGCCTGACCTCAAATGTCTCCAGGGATGGGGCATCCACCTTTCTGAGCAACCTGCGCCAGTGCTTCAGTGACAAAACGAGTCAATAGGCAGAAGCTTAAAAACAGAGCATTCCATCTGAACACATGGAAATGCATTTTTTTCATTATGTGTGGTCAAACACAAGCATGAATTACTTAGAAAGCCTGTGGAATCTCCATCCTTTGAAATATTCAAAATCTGATGGTACAGGATCCCGAGCAACCTACTCTAACTAATCGTGCTTGAGGTAGAGGAGGGTTGGGTGAGATTATTTGAAGAGGTTCTTTCCAATCTAAATGTTTCTATGGTTCCGTGATTATAATTGTATATACCTGTGTATGTGTATCGTTTAAAGAGAAACAAATATGCAAAATATCAGTGGTAGTGAATAGTTGCAATTGAATTATTCCCTTTCACAAAAAAAAAAAAAAAAAAAAAAAAAAAAAAACATGACCAAGCATAAATCTTAGTACATGGCATTCTAAGAGGAAAAAAACCACTCCCCAATCAGTTCTTTGTCAATTGACAAACTGAAGAATCCTGGAATCTTATTTTTCCTGCAAGATGTATGTATTCAATGTATTCAATCTTTCTTTCAGAAGTAGGGAAGGAAGAGCTATGTGCGAGCAACATTAATAATTGCTCTAGTGACTTGACTGTCTGGACGGAGGATCACATGAGAGCATCATAGATAACTTTCATTCCAAATGATAGGATACATATATACACAGTAGATCTCCATAAACTCTGTGCAGTTCCTGAGAGGGCTGAACGTCCATTCAAATGCTGTAATCGGCAGGATGTGGTCCTGTGAGCTCAGAGTCAGTTGTTGAAAGGGCAAATAGCATAGCAAGTGAAGATTTTCTGCGTTGCAGCAATTGGTTGAAAATGTAATACATCAAAGCAGAGCAGAGATGCAATCATGCAGCAAGCTATTTAAAAAACTTTAATGAACCATTTAAAATAAACTCATTGCAAGGTAATTTAACACCACCACTTTTACAATTAAATATACTATTTTAGCATGCAAATGCAGCACATTAATCGCATGTCAGGATAGAAAATGAAGTGAAACTGAGGGGATTCTGATACATGAAAGCCATCTCAGTAATTTCTCATCACTTCATGGAGCTCTTAAGCAGCATAATGAAAGAGTGAATTGATTTAAACAACATTTTGTTGGAGCAGTGGGGTTTGTGGAATTAAATTAACTTGATGGTTTGCTGTAAGAGCAGGCCTGCATGGCATTATGTTGTTCTTGAAATTAATTTCCTTTCGTCTCTAGAGTTATTTTTGTTTTGGTTTGAAGTTGATATTTTCTTTCTTATTTACTTCCTCAACACTCACTAAGGAATTCTGTGCTCTTCTTTACAACATTCATCACTTCATTAAAGTGAATTTTAAAAAATGCTTACTCGGTTCCTTGTTATCAGATTCTTGGAGATAGGAATCAGTAACAATTCTGCAATCAGTTTTATTTCTTAAAAAATAACGTAGAATCCCCTTTTTAATAGTATGCATCTCTTTGTTATGGGATATGGTTCAGTGAAGGAAGGAACATGAGAAAATACAAATTCAGCTTCCACAGGTCTTCTGAAAAGAAAATTTCTCCTATGTAATGTTCTAATAAAGCAAAACACAACACTAACCTATGCGTTTGGTTCAGTCGCGGTTGTGGACAATTGTAGTAAATGTTGCAGTAGGCTGTAAGGCTAAGTGAAATTTCTATATTTGTCTAGATGTGACTTCAGCTCAGTAAGGCACTGGCAGCATTTAGAAAATGTAAAGCTCAGAGTGCTAAGAACCAGGTCATAAACTGTGTTATTTCCATTGCTAGTATTCAGTTCATGCATCTTCTGATATTATAGTCTAGGTCATATGCTACTCCTTTGCATTCCTGTGGGGGAGCTCCCATTAACACAAATAGGAGATATATGGGCGATTCCAAGGACCATAAATCACCAAGTGCCTTCCCCTTGAGACTGTAACTTCCAACCTATATTGTTTGGAGGAAAAGGGAAGTTGGGCAGGTCTGTTCTCAAGCTGGAAAGAATTTGCATCTGTTCTGAACAAAGAGCAATATAGTGAGAAGTGTCAGGATATGCTTGTGAGGATTACGCATAAGTACTTATTCCTGGTGTTGTTATTTCTTGTATTGCAAAAATAAACTGACCAAAATGTTTGCATTTAGCAGTGATTCTTAGGTATCCGACCTTTCACTGAGATTTGAAGATTTATTATCTCTAATTCTTCCAGAGAAGTAGATTTAACGCTTGAGATGATAATGAATATTACACCAATATTGCTGTTTCCTTAGCACGATATCAAGAGTTTTTTCTGAGTTTCTTCAATATGGACAGACATTTCATGCAGTTCACAACCAAGTGCAAGGTCATGTTCCTCAGCCTGGGAAATCTGAAGCACAAAACACAGACTTGAATGAGAATGCATTGAGAGCAACCTGAAAAGAAGGACTTAGGGTTGTTGATTGATGGAAAAACTCATCATGACCCAGCAGTGTGCTCCTGCAACTCAGAAAGCCAACTATAACCTGACTGTCAGAAGAAGCGTGACCAGCAGGGCAAGTGAGGTCCTCCCTTGCTCTGCTGGCCGTGCTTTCTTTGATGCAGCCCAGGATGCAGTTGGCTTTTGAGCTGCAAACACAGACAGCTGGCTTGCATCAAACTTCTTATCCACCAGTACCCCCAAGTCCTTCTCTGTAGGGCACTTCTCAGTGATTTCTTCTTCCGGTCCATACGTGTATCTGGGATTGCACTGACTCAAATGCAACACCTTGTATTTAGTCTTGTTAAATCTCATTGGGTTCCCGTGGGCCCACTTTTCACACCTGTCCAGGTCTCTCTAAATGGCATCTCTTCCTTCTTATACTGACTGCACCACTCAGCTTTGTCTTGTCAGCAAATGATATTGATAATACTGAAGAACACCAGTCCAAAAACAGACTCCTGGAGACACACTCGGAACTGGTGACCACAGACACTGGGCCATAGCCTTTTGGTTGTGACCATCGAACCAATTATGTATCCACCAAATAGTCCAGCCTTCAAATCCATCTCTTTCCAGTTTAGAGATAAGAATGTGATGTGGCATCATGCCAAAGGCCAAGCCTTGCACGAATCCTGGTAGGCTACATAAGTTGCCTTTCCTTCATCCACCAGTGCTGTCACTCTAGTGTAGAAAGCCTCTAGGTTGGTCAGACGTTATATGCCCTTGGTGAAGCCATGCTGGCTGTCTCAGATAGCCTCCTTATCTTGCATGTGCCTTAACAGATCCTTCCTGAAGCTATGTTCCACAATTATCTCAGACACAGAGGTGAGACTCACCAGTCTGTAGTTCTCCAAGTCCTCCCTCCTTTTTCTCTTTTTCATAATAATGGGAGTGATCTTTCTCATCAAATATGATGGAAAGTGATTTGGCAACCGTATCAGTCAATTCCTCTAGGGCCTTGGGATACGTGTTTTTTGACCCCACAGACTTGTATACATTCAGTCTCAGTGGAAGATCTCTGACTGTCTTTATTTCCTGCATGTTTTCTATATGCTAGAAGTATTAGGAAGATTCCTTCCCAAAATACCTTCACCTTATTAGCTTTGCACCACAATAGCAAGCAGCCTAGCTGGTACCTTTCTTTGTAGCTCACATTTTTAGACATTTCATGTTTCCCCAGAGGAGAATAAATGATTTTTGTCTCTCTGAGCTATGGAAGATGCTTGGTTTCTTTGCAGAGAAGCTTACTTTGTCAGGAATGATCTCTAGAATTCATCAGAATAATCTAAGCAGCATGTAGCAGAAGACTGAATGTTAAAACCTTCTAAATTGCAAAGCTCTCCTTTATATTATTGCATTAGAAGCAAACAAATATGAATGCAAACCCCAAACCTTTTCTTAACGCACCTACCTGGAAATGTCAGCTATTTTTAGCATATTCTCAGTTCTTTCTGTAGCTCCACCTCAGGTATGATTCAGGTATAATGTGATATATTTATACCATTAGTGAACATTATTTATAAAGAAAATACGTATTTACTGTCAGTGATTTGTTCTTTTTCCTGCAGATTCCATGCTCATAGATTTTGGCAGGGTTATACTGAAGCACAGGAGACCAAGTGCGTTGCTGAAATCTAACAAGGGGTCAGTGGTTATTTCCAAGATTAGTGCTCAGGACACCGATGTGTTTACATACCAGGGACAATAATGGTTGCATTAAGACAATGAGTTACAGTTCTTTGAGCCATATTCTAGTAACAGATGTGCATCAATGAGTTTCGGTAGGTGTTATATGTTGAATCTATGTATTCAAGGTTTGTATGTATCAAATTTAATCAATAAGCTCAACAGACCAACTTTTTTTTAATAGTTTTACTCTATTGATTTCTGCACAGTCGCACCAGAGCGGAAACTATCCCAATCGGATCATTTAATTCAGACTAAATATTCCAACTACTGTTCAGCAAAACATACAACTTATTTGTCAGTGGTGATATTACTGGTGATGTAAGGAACAGTTTTGAAGAAAGCGATACGTTAGATCATAAAGGTTGTGCTAAAGCAGATGAATAATTAGTGGCCATCTACTGTATTCAGGTTGGACATAAAGAAAAAGTTGCATCACTGAGAGGGTGGTTAGGCCCTTGAACAGGCTCCCTGGAGAAGTGGTCACAACACTGAACTTGTTGGAATTCAAGAAGATTTGAACAATATTCTCAGTCTTATGGTCTAATTTTTGGATGGTCCTGTGTGGAGCCAGAAATTGGATGTGATGATCCTTATGGATCCTTTCTATGATTATTGGTACCAGTTGAAGAAGGATTTGTTCTCTCTCACATAATCTGTTGAGATTTTTCAGTACGGACCTTAGAATCTGTCAGGAGAGGAGTTCAGATTTTTCATAGGTTAGACTCTTTCTGCTTAAATATACACAACTAATCAGAGCAAGATTCATTCTAAACTGGATGTATGAATCCTAAAATTGAGATTGTATTCACTGTTAATACTATACATCACAGAATGGTATTTACTAAAATCTCTGCCGGTATGTATTCTACAGAAAAATAAGGTTTTTTTTTTTTTAGTGTTGTTGATGGTTAACTAGTTAGTGGCTGTTTTTCTTCAAATGTATTTGCAAGGTTTAAGGAGTTTTCTTAGTCAATACAGTTATGTCAAGCATAATTTTGCAATAAAGCAAATGCTAGATAAACTGTTCAAGTCCGCTGCTGCTCCATTCAGTCTAATAGCTGGGTAAAGGATATGACCAAGTGGCTTTAATTAGCTAATTGTTTTTACTGTTTAGAACTGGAGATTTTCTTGATTCTTGAAAACTTTCGAAAACAATTACCAACGTACATTCTTTGGGGACTTCTGCTTTAAAAATTCGTCATGGTCCTTTATTTTTCCACATAAAGCTTCTGCCTTAATAAGCACACACTAACCAAGCAGCAACTTTTGTGCAGATGACATAGGACTAAATATCAGCAACAACAAACTGTATTAATTTTTACCTCATGCAAAGAACTAAGATGAGACTAAAGTGTAAGTTTGCTATAACTGGAAGATAGAAATGGAATTTAAGTGGTATACAAGATTCTCCTCTAATATCCCACTTGAAAGAGCTGAATTTATGCACTGTGAATCTTATTAATAAGTGTTGTGCCATGGTATTGATGTAAAGCATTTTATTTGTGCTGGGGCCATCAGTGCTGAACCAACCCTAGAAATAATTTTGAAACCTTGACCATTAATCCAAATACGAACAAGAATTTCTGTAAGTTTGCATTTCAGAAATCAAATACAATGCGTGACATTGCCCTCTTACAGGAATGTCATTTCAAAGGATTTTTTCAGGTCCTCATATGAAATTGTTGAGGGTGTTAAATTAAGCCTTTGGGTATTAAGGAGTACCAGATACAAAAATACAGAGAAAGGATTTTTCTATGCTGGAACAGATCAATGAGCCATTTAATTTGTTATCCCTCTTATAGCAGTGGCCAGCACCAAACACTGTAGAAAAAGCCCTTTTCAGGCATGTGTGCCTACGTAGGTCTGTTGAGACCAGATATATCATCTCTGAGAAATATAGGATAGCTAAATCAAGCTTCCTTGGAAAAATGAAAAGTGCATCTTCAAAAGTTATTACTTCCAGAGCTTTTTGGCATAATCATGGCAAAAAAAAAAAAAAAAAAAAAAAAGTAAGAAATTTGCAGTGGAATGTGACTGAGAGCAGTATCACTACTCCATACTGATATTGGATGCATCCTTAATACTTTTTCTGGTACATCACGATTTCACATACTGGAGATTTGCTAATGAAAATACCACAGCCACCATTTATTTGATTATTATTAAGCAGCATGGTCTATACCAGCTATAGCTGGTGTCTGTATATATGTGTATATATGTGTACATATAGATAGCTATAAACAAGGATCTTTGAAAAAGCCAATGTTCTTGGCTATCTGTATGTCAGGTTTTAGCGTTACGAGTTTTGGTTCTTTTTGTGATTATTTTTTTTTTCTTTTTAGTACCTTTAAGCTTTTGCATAATGAGGCTTAACATTATTATTATTTTTTTTATGACTTTTCCAGCTGCCTACTGTGAACTAGTCTTGCCTAGAACTGTAGTAAATATACTTAGAAGCTAAAGTCCGGTGGAACTATCAAGTTCTCTATTTGAGAATTTAAATGTACTTAAAACAGTAAGTTTCTCATTTAATCTTTTACTGCAAAGGGTTTACAACTGATTTTACAACCTTGGGATGATTAATTTCAGTGCAATTCTTTGTTCTTTGATCAGCGTTCTCCTTTTCAATATTGATTTAATTGCTCTTCTCCAAAATCATCTGTCATCTTTCTGTCTGCGTATTCCATTCAAGTAGTAAAATTGAGTCCTTAGACTGAATGAATATAAGTCTATGGGGCCGGATGGCGTGCATCCCAGGGTCCTGAAGGAGCTGGCTGAGGTGGTTGCCGAGCCGCTCTCCATCATATTTGAGAAGTCGTGGCTGTCAGGTGAGGTCCCGGACGACTGGAGGAAGGGTCACGTCACTCCCATATACAAGAAGGGGAGCAGGGAGGACCCGGGGAACTACAGGCCGGTGAGTCTCACCTCCGTGCCTGGGAAAATCATGGAACAGATCCTCCTGGACAACATACTCGATCACATAAAGAATGAGCATGTGATCCGAGACAGCCAGCACGGCTTCACCAAAGGAAGGTCATGCCTAACTAATCTTGTGGCCTTCTATGATGGAGTGACGGCATTGGTGGACGAAGGGAAGGCGACCGATGTCATTTTCCTGGACCTGAGCAAGGCCTTTGACATGGTCCCCCACCACATCCTCATCTCCAAATTGGAGGGAAGTGGATTTGATGGGTGGACGACCCGATGGATAAGCAATTGGTTGAAAGGCCGCAGACAGAGGGTGATGGTCAATGGCTCTATGTCCAGGTGGAGGCCGGTAACAAGTGGTGTCCCCCAAGGGTCTGTCTTGGGACCGGTGCTCTTTAACATCTTTATCAATGACATCGATGAGGGAATTGAGTGCACCCTCAGCAAGTTTGCTGACGACACCAAGCTGAGTGGTGCGGTTGATACGGTGGAAGGAAGGGATGCCATTCAGAGGGACCTCGACAGGCTGGAAAGCTGGGCTCGGGTGAACCTAATGAGGTTCAACACGGCAAAGTGCAAGGTTTTGCATTTGGGCCGGAAGAACCCCAGGCACCCGTACAAGCTGGGAGGAGTGGTCCTTGAGAGCAGCTCGGCAGAGAAGGACCTGGGGGTCCTGATGGACGAGAGACTCAACATGAGCCAGCAGTGCGCTCTGGCAGCTCGAAAGGCAAATGGGATCCTGGGCTCCATCAGGAGAGGGGTGGTCAGCAGGGACAGGGAAGTGATTGTCCCTCTCTACTCGGCTCTTGTGAGGCCCCATCTGGAGTACTGTGTCCAGGTGTGGAGCCCTCAGTACAAGAAAGACATGGAGATTTTGGAAAGGGTCCAGAGGAGGGCGACTAAGATGATCAGGGGGCTAGAGCACCTCCCCTATGAGGACAGGCTGAGGGAGTTGGGCTTGTTCAGCCTGGAGAAGAGAAGGCTGCGGGGCGACCTCATTGCAGCCTATCAATACCTGAAGGGAACCTACACCCAGGAGGGGAGTAAACTCTTCATAAGGGCTGACAATAGCAGGACTAGGGGAAATGGATCCAAGTTGAAGGAGGGAAGATTTAGGTTGGATGTTAGGGGGAAGTTCTTTACGAGGAGAGTGGTTAGGCCCTGGAACGGGCTGCCCAGGGAGGTTGTGGATGCCCCGTCCTTGGACGTGTTCAAGGCCAGGTTGGACGGGGTCCTGGGCAACCTGATCTAAATGTGTATGTTTGGTGGCCCTGCTAGGCAGGGGGGTTGGAACTACATGATCCTTGAGGTCCCTTCCAACCCGGGTGATTCTGTGATTCTGTGATTCTGTGTAATTGAGTCAAGATACTGCCTTGTTGGCTTGGTTTATTGGAATATGCACCTGCAAATCGTTAATAAAGATATAGTGCCTCTCAACACTGTTAATGTTGCCCCAGTTGATCATATGCTCTTTTCATCGATATATCTGCAAGCTTTGGGCACATGTTATGATAGCACCTTCCCTTTTGGGGAAATCTCAGTAAATGTTGTTATTGTCACTGAACTGAGTCATTTCTCTCAATTTAACAGGGCTTGATGTGAGGCACACCCTTTGGACAAGAGTCTTAGTGAGAGGTACAAAGCAAACTAGCAGTGGGGGTAAAAATATGTGACATTTTTAGAGTCGTTTTGTGTTTCTTCGGCTACATCATTCTGCTTTTCTAGATTGGAGGAAGTCTGAAGGATAATATATATATATATATCAGTGCATTTGTGCATAAAGGGTTTCCTTTATGAGCTGTCAAATGGCACCAACTCATTGACCACTTTCTCCACTAGCGTGTACCTATATTAAGAATGAGATTCAGTAGTTGAAAATTATGTAGTTCCTGCTCTGCACTCAGTGCCTGTCAGTGCAATTTGCTCTTAGACTTTTTCAAGGTGCAGTTCACTTACCTGGTAGATTCAGGTGCTTGATCCAAAATTTTGGGTAAATTCTGTCAAAGCTTCCTCCATTTACTTTCCTTTTGCTGAGTTGCACGAACAGATCTTCAGTTTTCACTGGGAGAAAAGTATGAGATAAAGATTCCTTATTCAAGTGAGTAAGGTGTAGGTGGTTTTGTTTTGTGTCCTGGGGAGCCATATAGTGGTCAAGGACTACATGCAATGATGAGTGCTTATACAAATACCACCAGCAAAAGTCAATTGGCTTCAGGAGTCCTTAACTGTCCTTTTTGTGAAACTTTCTATGTATAACAATAATAATAGTTGGCTTTTCATATTTATATTTTACTGCCAACAAATCAGAATAGATAGCCACCATCTCTAGACGTGCAAAAGACATACTGTGGTACTATTCACAAGGTGACAAGTTGAGACATCTGTGCCATAAAGCAATGGATTATTGTGAATATGTTAATAGTAGGATTTTATAAGTAGAGTGCTTCCTTTTAAGAAAATACTTTGTGGCTCTGTTTTTTCCCCTTGTGTGTTAAATTGTATTTGTTTCTAACTCAGACTGTTTTTAAATATCAAACAATTACATTATAAAAAAAATGCAGAAATAAATGTTGAGGCAAATAGATTAAGAAAATGTTCTCATGATAATGATCAAAGCTTGCTTTATTTCTCCCAATAACCTCTATTAAAATTAATATTATTTACTCTTCACATGACACAAAGTCTATTTCCTTTAACAAGAGGGAATTATATTTATTGGTACCGAGATACCGTGGTGATAGGCACGCCAGGGAGGCCAGTCTTGTTTTTTTCTGATTCCTAGTCACAGCAGTAGTCATAGAAACACAGCACTGAAAAGGATGTGGAGTCCATTCTCCTACTCTCACAGGCAATCACTGTATTCAATCCCATTCATCAGACCCCATTTTAGAAGTAGATTCTTCTAATGAAGTCAATTAGGAGCAGAGATGGATGGACAGATTGCATAGATAGCATATTAGCCTTTTCTGGGTTTAATCTCTGTAATGCAAGGATCCTTTTCTTTTCCTTTTCTTTTCACCTGGAAGATCTCCAGAGTGCCTCTGCTTCCTCACTGAGTTGAGTTCCTTTATACAGAAAGAACAGAGTTGCAATAAAACCCTGAAATCCTTTGGGGGTCTGATAGGAAGAGCGCATGCTTTAGAGGAAAGCAATTCCTGTGACATCTTTCCAGCCTAACAAAAAGATTATTTTGCCATTAAGTGATTTTTCTCTGTTGTTTTAGTAACAGCAACCATCAATCACATCACAGGAGTTTAACAGATATAAAGAAAATCGTTTCCTTTCATACCTGTAATTGTGCTTCATTAATGAACAATGAACAGCCTTTTCCATTTTCTTTATAATCTCTGTGACATTCACTGACACAGAAAATTATACAGGAAAAGTGTTGGTTTGATTTAGAGAGGATTTGAGTTTTGTATTTACCGATTGTCATGACTGATGTAAAGCAAGCTCTTCTTCTTCTAGGTGCTAAGCCAAACTACACGCAAGGGATGCCAGAGTCTTGTTATTTAGTGCTAGCATTGAGGAAGAGTGCATTATTCCATCTGCCTCAGTTTGACCTATTTTCTTGTCGGACTTCGCATAGTTAGATTACAGATTTCTTGTAACCTGCTGTGTTTAGTAGTGCTTCTGAGTTGCTGCCTAATTTGACTCTTACAAAGAGATCAGCCATGTTAGAGCTCCTTCAGTGTCTTGCCAGCAGGCCTGAGGAGGATTTCTCTGTCCAGTTTCAAGATGCAGATCCCACAGAGAGATGCAAAAAAACACTGGTATGGCATAATTGTAGATTTCAAACAGGAGGTTTTATCTTGCCTTTTATCAGAAACCAATTACATGTTCTTGTCAACATTTTCATCATTGAATGTTTGAGTTAGGTTTGAAGTTCCAAGTGAGTAATTTTGATTCCAAAATTAATTCCTTTGCAATTACAGAGGTCACAAGCCACTCCTATTGGTCTCTGCCAAGAAGCAGGCATCTATTTTCAGTGCTGTGGACAATAAGCTTAGGGGAGCTAGAATGTCTCAGCACTTCACAAAATCAGTTTGGAGAAGATACTGAAAGTAGTTTTAGCCAATGATCTTTAAAAGAGGAATTCCAGAGAGCAGACATGGCTTTGGAGATCTGGATCTAACTGTTCTTCAAATGGGAAGATCCTAACCAATTAATCTTTACAATAAGCAATCACCAAATATGAGTCCCAATTTCACCGCTCTAATCAGTATTTTGTGTTCTCTTGTTTAGCATTTTGTTTTCATTTAGGCCATTATATTTGATTACTTACATGGTATGTATTATTTTGGTTCTTGGGCTACTTTGAAAATCTGAGCTGCATTATAATGATCAATTCTGATTTTAAGAATGGCTTTTGGCCACTTTCTTGTCTATTAAACCAAATTTTTTGATACAACACAGCTTGAAAACTCCATTCCAAGATTGCTGTACCAGTTCTCATAAGCGTGTTAACTCACATGAGGAAAAAAATGGAACAAGAAAGAAATAGAAGACAATAAAAAGATGGAAATTGACACACCTGAAGATTTGATCTCATGCAAATAGGATATGAGTGCATGTGATACTCAGGAGCCTCAGATCATGTAGTGGCTTCCCAGTGTCTTCCATCTCAGTCTGTGGTCCTTCATTTTTATACCTTTAGCAAAGGGAAGACTGTTCCTTTTTTTTTGTACTGAATGTGCACACACATTCATAAGAAAAGATGGGAGGTTAGAGTAAGATACTACTGTATAAAGCTCCATACCAGAAAGGAGGTATCTATTCAATTTTAGCACACTTTTCTCAGTATTTCTTCATACCACATCATTTTCTGACAAAGTCTAGACTAGGTTTTAGACTATAGAGCAAGGCTTGAATTGTCTGAAGCCTCCCTAGTGTCAGCCTGGAAGCAATGGCTGCACTGGTGTTTCTGAGATGAGTAAGATATATCTTACTCAATACATTAATAAGCTCTGGAGTTCTCTAGTCCCAAAAAATAGGGAAATCTGTTTCTTTCCATCTTTTTATTAATTTCTTTCATGTGTTTTTTTCTGAACATACTTTAATTTCAAAATATAACACACATCTTTCTTGGAAGACCTAACTCATGAACAGCAGGTTTTAAGTTCTTGTATAGACATAGGGAACAGCCATTTCTCATGGACGCTTTCCTGTCCAACATATTTCTTCTCATGGATGCTCTTGTCTTTTCATATAAGTGGTAAATATTTTCTCTACTGCATTTGGCTCCTGAATGGACTGAGTGCTTTATAGTTTCTTCCATTGAGTGTGTAATAGCTTGTGTTACACTAAGCCATTTCTACTATGCCACTGCAACAACAAACCTAAGAGGTGAAAGCACAATGTTTTGTACAAAAAGTTCATCTGGAATTTCTTTTCTTATACCCACTTTCCATAACAGCACACAAATTTTATTGCTGCTTGTCCTACAATCTTGGTACTGAAGTGAATTTGTTAGCAGTGTTCATTGTCTTGTTAGCAAGATAAAGCCAATCAGTTAACTACTATTAACCCAATTTATTTGCAAGAGGTATTTTCCAAGGAAGGAGAAATTACAGCAATTGTTCATCATTAATTTTGTTAATAGATGTGTGTTCATTTGTACTACCCTGTAAACAAGGCAGTGCATTGTACAATAAGAATACTGCTAAACGTAAGATGCTGTTTAATGTCCTCATTTTATTATGTGTGCTCACAACTTTTTCTAAGTCATGACTAATAACCTTGAAGCAAGGCTCTCTGTGAATTTAGAAGAACCAAGAAGTTTTGGAAACACTCCTGAATATTATACATCTTAATCTATATCAGAACCAGAGCAAATCCAAAGCAAATTAGAGAGTCAACTACCTTAACAAGATTCTTAAAAAAAAAAAAAAAAAAAAAGTAAAACAAATATGAATACTGAAAAAAGAAAGTTTCTGTAGTTACAGTAGGTAGGATAAAATTACAAGGATTATCAAAAAGTGAAAAAAATATTTTCTCATGGGAATTACTTTTGGTATGGAAAAGAGATGACTGAATATGGAGAAGGAGAAAGGCTGAGGAGAGATTTGGAATAAACAAAAAGGACAGATGTGTGAACATCGTGAGGTAGGAATCGAGTCATAACTCCAGATAGTTCTTAAATAATCTGTAGTTTGTTTCAGTGTTGTGGTGTCTGTTGTTTCTTCTCTGAGCTGGAATTTTTAACTTATTTTCCCCAGTTATTTTCCCCAGTTTTCCACATGATCACAAGGAATTCACCCAAGCTGTACTGCAAGGAAACTCTGCCCACAGTGCTACTGTAGTCACTAGAGAAGGAGTTTATGAGCCAGCAGTGTGCCTAGGTAGCCAAGAACACCAATGGCATCCTGGCTGCTATCAGAAATGGTGTGGTGAGCAGGACTAGGGAAGTAATCCTGTCCCTGTACTTTGCATTGGTGAGGCCTCACCTTGAGTACCGTGTTCAGTTATGACACCTCAGTACAGAAAGAATATTGAGGTGCTAGAGGTCCAAAGAAAGGCAACAAGGCTTTTGAAGGGCTTGGAGAATATGGCCTATGAGAAAAGACTGAAGGACCTGGGTACGTTCAGTATGGGGAAAAGGAGGCTGAGGGGATACCTTATTGCTCTCTTCCAATATCTGCATGGTGCTTACACCGAGAGTGGGGTTGATCTCATTGGTGTCAGGGTGAGGGGAAATGGCCACAAGTTGTGCCAGGATAAGTTTGGAGGTTGGATATCAAGAAAGGTTGGATATCAAGAAAAACTTCTTTACACAAAGAGTTGTTAAGCACTGAAATAGGCTCCCCAGGGAGGTGGTTGAGTTACCATCCCTGGATGTGTTTAAGAACTGTTTGGATGTGGTGCAAAAGGGCATGATTTAGCAAAGGGTTGTTAGAGTTAGGGTAGAATGGTTAGATTGTGATTGGACTTGATGATCTTTAAGGTCTTTTCCAACCTGAGTGATTCTATGATTCCCATTGAATGGCTGGATTAAATTTGCTGTTATGCCTGCAGTGCAGAAAGCCTAGCAATGGCTTTTTACACAGTTTTTCTTTCCACTTGGATCTGTCTTTATTGTGTCATCATGCATTTGTCATGGGTTTTTCTGAGGACAACTACTGATATTAAAATTTTGATAATCCTGTTATTGTTGAAATGAACAGAAAAATCCCATTGATGTCTTGAATGTAGGATTATGATATATAACATGGGCAAGACCATCCTCTAGAGCTGGAGCAGCATACCAGGACTATGGTTTTCTGAGTAGTTAAGTAATTCCCAAAGTGGTAGATCCCATTTTCAAAGACAAGCTCTTGAGCTTTGCCACTGTGACACCTATTAAGGGAAAAAAGTAAAGTTGTGTGTCTGTTTTAGACTCTGCAACAAATTTGATCACTGCACATCTTCTGTTATGAGAACTGGTCTCTTAGGAGATCATCTGACCACGAAGGGATACATATACAGAGTGCTATGTGTGACAAGAATTGAGAAAGGTAGCGGCTTATTACTTCTGGGTTCTACAGAGCCTGGTCTGGTTATTATTGTGTCGCAGTGTAGGTAACCTATTTTGTATTTTGGACACGTATGTGTGCTCATTTGTCCTTGCTCTTGATTTAGTCTACCAGCTTCATATGTTCTTCTGATCCTGAAGTCACTGAAGTGACACTTTGTCATAAGATTAAATATCTTTCTTTTCAACTGTCTAAAGGAAAAATAATGACAGTGTTATATTTATTGGAACATAGATGTCAAATTAAATCAAATAGTTTGTCCAGTGGTCACTAAATCTGTCATTTACTCTTCAGGCATTGAGGGAGACAGGAGGGGAAAAAGATCGAGCAAAGCCAAATTGAATGAAGTCATATCAATATTAATGTTCTGCAGAAATCAATGAAAACAGACATTTGATTTTATGAGATTAGTAAATCACTGTACATACTGCTTGATACACAGTGTAGGAATGAAAGCAAAATAACCATTTACAAGAAACTAAAATAACAGAATTGGATGCATAGCATGCAAGAGGGATGATTCAAAGCATAAGTGAGATTACTGAATGCTCTTATGGAGTACAGCTAACATTTTTCTAATTCTATGATTAATACTATCCTTCCAATGGAAAAGAGTTAATTTCTTCCTGTTCTTGGAGAACCATTTACACATTTAGTGTATGTAAATGGTTTATGTTACCACTGCATTTCTTTGAAAGCTCATCGACAAGAGAACCCCTTTACATTTGATTCTGATATTGTATTTGTTATCCTGTTGGTAATATGGTATTTCAGTTTTTACACGGTCATTTTATCAAAAAGTCTAATACCCAGGGTGAAAATGAATTATACCATGGATCTATTTTCTTTTTTGCATGGAAGAGAGCAGAAAATTTTTAACTGTAACATAGTAGCATGTGTGAGGAAAATGTTGTATATGTTACAAACGTAGAACCTCATCAGACTCTTCTTGCTGCTGCTTTCCTATTCCAATAGTGTTGAGGAGATGCTATTAACTATTCCTGACAAGATTTCTTTTTTTCTGAGGTTTTGAACAGTGTCAACATTTGTCAAAATATCTGTACTTAACATAAATACTCAACAGGCTAAAATGAAACTGTTACATAAAGCCTTTATAAATAATACATTCTCCTTCAAATCTTTTAATTCGATTAAGGATGTAAAACAGACAAATCATGCAAATGTTATTCAATAACTAGTTTATATCTGCCAGAAAGTATGGAAATCAAAGAGTTATACTTTAAAGCATTCTTACATCAGAGTTAATCAGCATTTTTAACTTGCAGATCACAACCCTGTGTATATGAATTGACTGCTGTGCGAGGATATCACATTAAGAATTCTTTTTGAATTTTAAAACAACTTGTCAACATGCATGTTCTAGTAGTGAGTGCGTACAGTTACTTCAATGCTTTCTCTGATGTTGCCCACTTCCTGTCAAACACAAGTGCAAATTTCTGTCATGAAATAAAGCCACTACGTTTGAAATCAATTGTGAAATTATTAACAATAGTGGCCACTGCTGGACCATTCTACTTTGCATTTCTAAAGCTCTTTCTCTCCTCAGATCCCAAAGGGTTATTTTTACAAATGTGCATTAGTTCAGCCTCGCAGCATATGGCCTCTGTGGCATTGTCAGTGCTATTAAAGGCAAGCAAAACATGGAGCCATGGGTCTGTGTGCTATGAGAATCAGCAGGGCTATTGTCCACAGTCAAGCGTTACAAGAATGTGACAAAAAGATGGGTTCGTCAGGTGAGTTCATTCTCCTGGGGCAATGCTGTGCCAAGTTGTCTTCCCCAGAAGGAGCAGAGTTTCAGAGTACTGCAGATGAACTGGGTAGCAGAGTTCTCTCTCATAGCAATTTCATCCTTGGTCAAGCAAGGAATCTGATTGCACATCTGGTTCTGAGGCACTTGCTAGCATGGGAGTGGGAACAGAAGCTCAAAGTCATGAATTGTGAAATTCCATTTAAGTAATTGGAGTGCTCCAGATCTCTAGCACCCACGTTGTTTTGATAAACAACATAAACAGAAATTCTTGTCTTCCCTTTGAGAAAAGATCAAGGGAATTTTAAATGACATTTGATGAGATAATGAAGTCAGAAAGCACTGTCCTCAGTTTGCAGTTTTTTCCTCAGGACTAAAAACTCCATGACTGAAACTCTGTGGGCAATATGGGGTTTATGTTGAGTATTTGAACTGGAGTCAGTATTGCTACAGCACCTAACCTGCCCAGGAAATGAGATGACTCACATTTCTAAACCTTTCATCCTCCCATTGGTACCAAATGGTATGTGTTGTCATAAATTGCTGCAGAGGGCATGCTGATGGTTTTTATTAGATGTCCACATTTTTAGTAGGCTGGGGCATCCAGGAATCTATTGAACTTAAATGTTCTCAAACATCCCATCTGAACACTTCATCCTTTGATACAAAAGCAACAGGAAACAAAGTATCCAAGTTCTTTGCTAGACTGCTGGAGGACGCCTTTTATGTGCACTTGAACTTGATTGTAAGAGCTGCCTAGGTTATCACAGAAGGCACAGTTCTTGCTGGGAATGAATATGGGTGATTGTGATCCTTCATTCCTTTAGGACATTGCCTTATTACAACACTGCAGCTTTGGTTGCTAATGTGCAAGTTTGCCAATCAGGTTAGCAAAAGACTGAGATGTCTTTAATTCTTAGCAAGTCTGGAGTTGTGTAATTTAAATTTGTTGCCCACAATACAGAAAATGGAATAATGACTATGAAGGAAGTCCATAAAATCCCCCATAGGAAAGAAAATACCTGTTTAGGCATGTTTGTGTTAGTACATTGGAAGTAAAAATTCAGTTTAAGCTATTTCAGAGCACGGGCAAGGCTTATGTTACATGAAACCCTCTGGAAAAGGATCATTGTTGGTAACTGCCCAACTTCCATTGTAGAGCAATTTAGCTTTGCGAGATTAATGAGCATGCTAAAGTACTGACAATGGTTCCTCTCCAAGAATTTTTTCTCAGACACCTTGATCGCTGTCCTTTATGTGAAAATACATATGAAAACTAATACCGATGCTATAGGCAGAAAGCAGTTATCTCTTTAATGCAAGTATGTACAACCAGAATAACACTCATCAGAACTTTGCAAAGATCAGCATTTCTTTCTACTGAAGATGTCTATGGTTGAGAACGCAGCATGCTACCTTGTCACAATTTAATGTAGGATTATTCAGCTGACTGAGGCAATGTCCACATAGTTGCCCAAAATAGTACAGCATGCTTAGAAAGAAGCTATCTGGACAATTCACAGGTTACAAGCAGGACTGTGAGGTGGCTCTCAGATTAAAAGATAAGCTCAAAATATTCTATTGAAACATATCTTGTCTCTGAAATCCTCCAATAGCAAGAGTTCGTGCTATTGTGGAACTAGTGATCAAGTTCATGAAGAAGATCCTTCCACTCAGAAGCTGGTTGTACTAGCTAGGTTTTCCCATCTGTCAACTCACCAAAGATAGTTTCATAGTGAGGTGGAGGCTGAAGAGAGACAAAAAGACATTAAGAGTAGAGGCAGGCTAGTATATCTGCATGCCAGCTATTCCAAAGGGACTGCAGATTCAAGTTTGCACTAAACTGCTATTAGGCCAGTACAAAACGTAGTGCAAAAGCCATCTTCCTCGTGTTCACTTGCCTGATCTTCCATGAGAAAGTGGGAAGCAACAGAAAATCTTAATAGTTTAAATGCCATTATCAATATCTATTTGCTTTCTGGACATGTTTATTTTGTAGGAATTCTATCATGTAGAAATCATTTGACTTGATAAAATGTAATTTTTTAAATTTTTTAAATAATGGAATCTTAACTAAAAATAAAATGCTCAAGAACTTCAGGAACAAAGCAAGATCAGTTTTTGCCATTTTTCCAAGCTTGCTCTGAAAGTAATGCCTCATATTTCATGATGCTGGCTCAAAACATCAGAGGCAGCATTCTGTTACTTGTTGCTGCTGTGTGACAGATGGCAGCAGAGGAGCAATCTGATAAAATAGCGTCTGACGTGGAAGTGTAGATGAAACAAAGGTGTGTCACTGAACTCTTCCATGCAGAGAAAGTTGCTGAATGTTTGTGGAGACCAAATAGGGGATGTGAGCACTGTGAGGCAATGGGTGTTGCGTTTCAGCAGTGGAGACTGTGGCAGGAGATCACCAAGTCTGGTGCAATTTTTTATGAATGCAGCATGCAGGCTCTTGTTCATTGCTGGTGAAAATGCATGATTAATGGTGGTGACTATTGAAAAATAGTTTTTTTTGTAGATGAGAATTTGCTCCATTAAATAGTGTTATTGTGCTCTTTTGCATCTTTGTCGTTTCCTTGGAGATAAATAAGGAATGTTACTTTTGGAGCAGCTTACGTATTTACACCATTATGCACTTGCATTATAAAATCTAAGTCTTGGGCTCATAAAAATGAATTAGTACACCTTTCCCCTTTATTCAGTGAAAGTGTGAAAGAAATTAGTGTTAAGGGGCTGAGGGAGAAAGGGGACAGCTTCCTAGCTGCACTATCCTGTAATAGGATGTTTATAGCCACAAGATTCAGAGTAAAATGAATAAAAGATAATTCAATGCATATGTCATTTCTGTATATGGTAAAGGCTTGATTTGATATTTATTTGAAGAAGGCTCCTGGTGATTGTCTATTGTCACAGCATTAGATGAGAAGAGAGAGAATGAGTGACTCTTTGAATGTGACTGCAGTAACAAGGAGAGCCTGCAGTCATGTCTTGTTAATTTACCGAGGAGAATGTCACATTTACATTTCAAATTATCCCAGTGCACAACTCAAAACTTGCTAGGATTATCCCAAGTTTTAAACCATCAAGATTCAGGTTTTGTTGTTTACCAGACTGTGTTAATCCTTCACTTCACCTTCCTTCCCTCCCTGCTGCCCCAGCATCAGAAAGGAGAAAGGAGAAAGAGAGCCCTCTCCAGAAAATCTAACATTAAAGGGAGCTGTCAGCCCTGCTCAGTAATTATGAGACAGCTCCTCCAAGAGCAGGGTGAAATGTCATTTGTATTATTCTTCTACTTCCTCTCCCTTTCTGCCTCCTCCTCTGCACGTGTCCTTGCAGGCAGGCATCATGAGTACATTTTCAGTGATGCACAGGGATTTAGCTTTGCGAATCCTATTACTGCTGTTGATTAGAACAAATTAGCACACACAGTTAAAAACATGTATCCTTTTATGTTCATCTGCTTATTCTAACTTCTTATCCATATATTGGGCCTGATTCTAATTTCTCAGTGTTTTTTACCTACGTAGTAGTAAAGATTTGTAAGAATAATTCCTGATTTGAAACAAAATAGAAAGAATTTGTCTCACCCTACCCTCTGTGACATGCATACAGATGCCACATCTCCTTCTCCATTATGCTGCTTGCTTTCTTTTAGGACATCTAAGGATCTTTTCCTACGTCGTTCATTCACCAGCATTCACCAGTGAGCAATGCCACCAGCAACTATTTCCACATCCATTTCGTAGGGACTTTTATTACACAACAATGTGGAAAAGAAACTTGGTTTTACAAATGCTATTTTGTTGACTTGAGGGTAGAATTTCAGGACATGCTTTAAATAGCAAGGTGTTCATGGCTCAGGTTTTAATCCTATGAAAATAAGGTGAACGTTCATGAATTTGTTTTTAATTAAAGCGCATCCAGTGACTTCCCACCAAAATGGAGAAGAATTTTGTGCTGAGAGTGCCCCTCAGGAGTGCTCTTTCCTCCAAGTCTGTTTCTTACTGTCAGGGTGAGTTCAGCCTTTCCCATAATTCTATTCTACAGAATCACATCTTAAATTGTGCCCAACTAAAGTGGAACCAGGCTAGCTTGGGATGCGTTTGCATATCCTATCTATCCCAGTACTCTCTCAACAGGAGTTTCTCTCAAATTCTCAGGATAATCCCTGTCCTTACCTAGCTCCCATGTATCACCAGCAACTCTCAGTATCAGCCTCTTCCCTGAAGCTGGAGGAGGGAAACCTCCACTTCTGCTCTCTCTTAATCTTTGCTCAAAGGGTTTTGTAGTAATTAAGTTTTACAGTGCTCTTTAGAAGTCAGGAAAAGGGAGCTGGATGAGGAGGGAAGGCACCCAGTCAAATGACTTGATGACAGCATCAGTATACAGTAGTCAGTATGACAATGCACAGCGACATCCTCTGTCCCTTTTTTTGCTACTTAAAGTGTTTTCATGAGGGGAGAAAAAAAGAGATCCTGATGTTTTTAAAAATCTTCTGTATAAAAGCTTACACTTCCCATTCCTGCCCATTTCTCTGCCTTGTTTCCAGGTTAGAAGGCAGCCAAGGCATGGGCTTGGTGTGCTAGCATTTGATGTCCAGAGCTGAATTTACAGTCCATTTTTCCTGCTCTCAAATGCAGAAATTTCAGCACTATTAGGAAGATACTGCTAATATAATTGTTTGCTAGTAAATGCTAAATACCATTCATGCTCTCTTACAAAGCACTTTTTCAGCTGTTTTTCAGCTAACTGTTGTGCATCAGAACTTCTGATTGACTCCACAGGAGTCAGTGCAGTCAGCAAGGAGCATCACAAAGCTGTGAAGGTGAACAGACTTCACAGTGGTCATTTTTAGCACTCCATGGAAGTACTTCTTCTCAGTGGTTCTTTGTAAGCACAGGTAGTTTTACGATGCTGTTTTTCAGCTGCCTGCTGAAATTTTAGTATTTAATTTCCTTCTTGCAAACTGTCATATTAGCCCATGAGACAGAGAGCTAGATGATTCTCTAAGGTAAATGGAAGAATCTAGCAAATTCACAGCATTAATGACTCAAGAAATAAAAGTGTAGAAAAATACCTAGCCCTGTATGAGCTGGTTCACGCCAATAAAATATGCTAGTCCAAGCCAACCTGGTGATTCTGAGTGAGGAGAAATTTTGAAAATGCTGAAATCAGAAAGGCCTGAGGTGTTTTAACAAGATAAGTGTAGTCCAAATTCTGACCTAACCCCATTTTTGCTCTGAGCACACACTCCACATTGCATTGATGTCAGCAAGCCTCTCTCAATGCTCCAGGCTCTGACTGGCCTCCAACAAACAGGGGTTGTTTTTCCCAAGGAGAGGGTGATGCAAGGCAGGAGGGGACGTGGTGTGATGTCAGGCATAGAGAACATGAAGCAATACCCCACAAGCTCCAATAGCTTAAGGCAGTGGTACCACAGCTTCTAGCCCTCCTTCAAGCTGTGTTGTAAAGTTATTAAAAATGGCAGAGAATGCATTTTATGCTAGATCCCAAGCTGTTCTTTAGCCAGGAGCACTTCATGGTGCTGAAGATAATCATTATTATTATTATTAAAGTAATAACAAGCTAATTAATTAGTCAGTCTCCAGACATGCCTCAAGATCATACTTACAGTACCTTCTCAGGGCCACAGAGGCTTGTTCAAATGAACTTTGAAGTCTTTGCAATATAAAATGGACAAATGAGTTCCAGGGATTTAACACGTGCTTTTCCACTCCAGACTTCCTTTATTGCTTTTGCAAGGCAGTGCCCTACACTGATGTTCCAGCATTCCCTTCCACAGCACTGGGGTAATGGTTATGCTTGTCTTTGAGCAGTGTGCTTCTCTTCTCAGCCACCATCAGACTACATAGTTAAGGACAGCAAGTGAGATGAATGAGCTGTTTTCTGACTGGAGAATCCTTTAAAATCAGGAAATACAGTGCAGGAGTAACAAAAAGGGGTTCATTTAATCCTTCCTTCAATAAACTGATTATTCTCATAGATTTTGATTGGAAAGTAGAAATGGATATGTGGTCTTCATGCCCAGTGTAACTAGATGTATGCCAATAAAAGACATATTCTCAAAATACACCATACAATATTTCATCTGTTTCTGTAATTGACTGAAAGTAAAGAAGACAAAATTGCCTAATAGACATGATCATATTTCATATGCAGTGAAGGTCACTGTAGACGGCAATTTTGTTGCAGATACATAGAGACTAACCAGGTATTGCAGCAATTTCCTTGTATTCATATATGCTTGTTCCCAAATTTTGCTATGCATCACAGGAAATCAGAGATGTTCATTTCTTCAAGCATGTTACCATGTAGGAGAAATTCAGTAGGAAAATACAACTCCTGTTTTTTTCTGTTCCATTGTGCTCTTTATGAGATAAATATTCAGGATACATTATAGCTTAAGGGACCAATTTGTCCGAGATAGAATAGTTGATTGCATTATTCTAAAGAAATAATATGTAGTATCTCAAAATAATTCCAGTAGGTTGCTCTCAGCTCACTAATGCATAATGTTCCTTTCCCAATCTGACATTCCATTTTTCATTGACACTTCTTTCATTTCCTTTATAAAAGAGGAGTTCAGGTTTTTACTTGATGTATCTATCCATCTATTTGTTAATACAAGATTATTTTTTCTACATGAAATTCATGTAGTTTAGTTTATTCCTTCCTATTAAATTTCAAAAAAACACATACCAGTGTTTCTGAGGATTTCATTTCCCTAGGCTAACTAGTGCACAATTAAATATTTTCTATGATATAGTGAAAGAATACTAGCTGCACTTCTTGGATGTGTCAGGTGTACTTATGCACTGTTTTATACTTTATGATAACCATAAAAAATTAAGAATTCGAGCATAGCAACACACAACGTAGCTCACTTGAGAGGAGAGAACATACTACCTGCTATACATATGGAGAAACTAAGTAATGAACAGGTTTATGTCAATTATACTACTTCAGAAAACATGACTTTAGAGGAGCACGGATAGTTTGACTGAACTGACTAGAATCGCTAACTGCTGATGAAAAGGGAGGTTCAGTTCCACCTTGTGAGCCTTACAGAACTGCAACTGTGGCAAATTATTTATGTTGTAAGACTGGAAAACTGGCTTTTAAAATGTGAGAGGGTTATTGGTGAAGCGTAAGATCTGTTGGCTTCTGTGACAAAGAATAAGGGATAATCTTCATAGCAAGAAAATCTGAAAGATTTTCAGATTTTGAAGAAAATGTGATCTGAAAAATCGTAGTCAGAGGCTATTTTTATTATCTATAACAAGCAGTTAATTTTTATAACCTAACACAGCCCATGTCAGATGGTAATTTAGTATAGACCTGTTATGTATGCCTAAATGGTATTCTATTGCTGTAGTATATTTAAGGATTTGGAATTCTTTTTTTACTCTTTATCATTTGGGGAAGAAAATATATAAAATTGCATCTAGTCTACTCATGAGTCATGAACACCCTTACCTTGGGACAGGTTTCCTTAAATTAGTCCTAGTCACAGGGGTGCTTGCTAGTATTTCCCCACTGAAAGTAAGTACTCCTTTCAGCCTTGAATGAAAACATTACTAAAACTGTATAAGTGATTTATCAAGTAGTTGGGAGTGGAGTAAATAAATGCCTTTTTATCCTTTTTTTTTTAATTAGAATATCTATTGCTTAATATTGTTGGGGGCCGGGCAGCAAAGAAGCAGCCTGCCAGCTGCTTCTACCTTCTCTTGATTTCCACACCTGTGGGGAAGGGTACCACAATCCAGGTCCCAGGGTGCTGGGACAGGGCTCCTCTTAGACTCCTCTTGCTGCTGGCAAAACAGTTTGGTGGAGAAAGAGCAACTGATAACAGCTATCTGCAGGGAGGAGAGATTCTGTCATTGTGATATGAATACTTAGTCTGTGGTTCCCCAGGACTTAAAACAGGTACTAGATATAAGTTGTTGCTATATACAACATATACAAAGTTATGAACCAGTACGGAGGCATTCTGTGCATTTGAATGTGTATTGTGGGCTTTTTTATATTTAATGTGATGTAGTATATTTCATACAGCAACAGTCTCTTAATTCATCTTGCTTACTGCTAACATGAAGGTGAGTACTGGCTTTGATCCCTGTGCTTAAGCCTGGCTTTTAACAAAAGTATCTTGTAGAGATGATATAATAAAATACACATTCAGTAATGTGCAAACATGGCATAACGAGCTAAATTCTATCTATAGCTGTGTTTTGCAGAAATGCATTATTCTAACTTCCAAAATACGAAGTATCTATCTATACAAAAATAACCAATGCAAAATATTCCCTAAAAATAATCACAATGCTGGTAAGCAGGTGACAGAGATAGCAGCTGCTGATCAGCACAGTGTGGCACACAGGTGTATTTTCAGCTGAAATCTTGATGATGGATTGATTATGTGTAGGCTTGTTGTTGCTTTTGCAATCTCTTTACAAGGTGAACATGACCTTAAATATCTACTGTTTGTGAATAAAACATCCGAAAAGGAATTTCTCAAACATATGCAGCATTCAGTTTTCCCCTGTGGAGGAATCAACCCTCTTCAAAATTCTCACAGCCCAGCTCACATCTGGTGTTGTAGCTTAATGACTTCTAGAGAATTAAGTTAGATTACACATTAAAAAAAAATGCTTTTTCACTGTCTGTCTTCACTCCACTCCCAAACAACTCAAGAGCCTCTCACTGGATTGCTTAACAAAAGAATCAGCATAAATGCAATATGCACTGAAGATATTCAACTTAGTGAATTCTTAATAGGAAACCTGGTTTGCTTGAGACATTGATTCGTTGGCAATGCTGACAGTGAAGAATCATTTCTGGTCTCTTAGGTATCTACATTTGTAAGACCGCATTTACTGTTTCAGGTTACAGTGAATATCTGAGTTTTGCCAGATGTAGGGATACCAGGCTTGCCATCATGTAGATATTAAGTGTAGTGGTGGGGGTATTGCGCACTTAACTGTTCATCTGCAGTGCAGCTCTACTGAGAGGCGATAGCCTCTGCAGTAATCTCTAAATTTAATAATGATGCAAGCTAGGACTGACAACTTTGCCAACCACTATTGCTCTTGCTGATTCTGCCAGGCTAAGGAGAGAGGAGCAAAATTGTTGAAACTTTTTTATCTCATTGAAACTCTGGGATTTTTTTCTTCTTTGTCATTTCTTTCATCTATGGTCTCTAGGGGAAAATACACACACAAGAAAAGAAAAACATACATTTGCAGTACAAACATTTTATCAGTGAAAGAAGACAACACTGCTCCTGCTTTCCTCCTGGTGCTGTTAGTAACTCCCTTTAGGCTACAATCTTTCCTCAGTACTTTTCAGAGAAACAACCTGCACAAAAAGGAACATCCACAGCTTCATGAAGAGTAATAAATCTCAACTCTTTATGGATTTGTAAAATAGCTTAATTGATTGATGATCTGTTATTAATTGCCAAGATTCAATTGTCTTTTTGCAAGTTCAATTTTCTTAAAAAAAAAAAAAAAAAAATCACAAAATATCTGCAGAAATCAAATTTCTCCTCTCTTCCTGTATGTGCTCGAAGGTAGATGAGTAGTTTTGTCCCCAAGGTAAAATAAGGCTCTGGCTGCCTTCATCTTCTGAGCAGCCCAGCTTTATTTAGGGTGTTACATTCTGTCTGATCACTTTCCAGAATACCTGAGGTTTTATTGGAAACAGTAAATGTGTATGAAGTGTGAGGAGATTCCAGTTAAGAAGTCTTACGTGGTCTACTACTTGTTTCTTAGCCAAAATGCTTCCACTAACATCTGTTTAATGGGTAACTTTCTGGTATGTGTGATCATATTTCATATTACAAAACAGTTGGAAAGCTCATGGTTATCATAGCATAGGTCACACTTAAAATTGATTTAAGTTTTCAAAATCAGTTCCAGCAGCTGGAGTAATGATTGACTCATCATTGTCAGTCTGCCAAAAGAAACCAATTTGAGAGAATAGATATTTTTCAAAGAAAAAACTTTTGCCTTTCATGGATTGTTGGCTGGATTCTTTCAGATGATTAATAATCCACTTGTTCTCTTGAACATTTTGACATATTTGAAATAGCACAGCTTTGGCAAATATTTCCTTCTCCATCTCCCATGTTTAAACACAAAACAGAGTGAAAAAGTATGGGGAAAAGATAATAAAATTGTAAAACTAATTATGTTCTCTGTTCTTTTTAATGTTGTTCAGGAAAGAAAAAAAAAAACAAAACAAACAAAAAAAAACTACAGATCTGCTACTGTGTGACATTCCTGCCCAGATACCCAGAGATACCAGGAAAAAAAATGTAACAATCAGGAGATTTCACATTTGTCAGGAAAATGTTCTTGTTACTGTCAGTACTATTGGATCCTGTATATTCCTGTCATTTGCTACCCAGTACTGTTAGTGAAGAACAAAGGACAAATTAATCTCCAGAATAAAAGCAGTTTATTTTATTGGGGAAAAAATAAAAAAAATAAAAAAATCTGAGATAAATACAAAAATTCACAGGATTATTAACCAGACCTATTAATAATGCTGGCTGGGAAAACCCAAAACTTTGTAGGTTACCCTACAACCTTGTCATGTATAAAAATACATGACAGAGAGGACTCAGTTCTTTTCGATTCTGTATTTATCCAGTGAACAAGTCCTTCACATAATTTGTTTGATTTAATGAGTGCTGTGACTCCTTCTGTGTCTTTTAGTGAAAAATGTCTTTAATCCCAGCTTCTGATGGTATGTCATTCTTTTTCATAGCAAATACAAAGGTTTTTTGTCTATCCATTTTGACTGTCTACTTGTAGGAACTTCCCTAGACAAGACTTATTCTAATTACTACAAAATAATTTTAACTTGTTGCTCATGTTGATTGCCTAGGTTTTTCCAAAAAAAAAATCACTGTTATACCTGAGATAACATGAATCCATTTTGAAGTAGTGGTTCTCATGTGGGAAAGAATGGCACTATTTCCTGTGCAGGCATAGCTTAACAGTATAGAAAGCTCTAGGATATGGAGTCAATGAAGACAGTCACTTCTAGACAGCAGTACAGTTTACCATGAGCTCCTCAGTTCCAAGTCTGGCACTGAATGGAGTTTTCTCTGCATAAATAGAATGTCAAATCCTGAAAATTAAGGAAGTGTAACTTGCTCTCTAATGATCATCTCATCAATACAGATGTTTGAAATGAGAGAAGATGCCACATGAATGTATTTAGTGATATGACGATAAACATATTTATCACTAGCTGAAGTAGTTCAGTTGTACTAGCTGATGCTGAAAAAGCCTGTTAGGTCCCTGAGTAAAACAGAGTGAATAGTTGCAAAGTATGATGATATGAGATGAAGAAATGCTGTTAGTATTACAAAAGCAAAAGACATTATTTTGCTGGTTGCTCGTCAGGGACAAGGTATAATGCAGAATAGAAGAAATGTCCTGATCTTGGTCTAGGATTCTTATGCCTTAGGATGCTCATGTCATCTAATTATACCAAACAAGTTCATTGAAAATGTTCCTGACAGTGGATATGAGTATCTTCACGCATAATGATCAAAATTTGTGACCATTTTCAGACACAGATATGTAATATTCTTCATTAGTATTATACTGGAGCAATTCCACAATGAGGAGTGTTAGGGCAGCAAGCTCCTGTAGATATTCAAGAGCTCAGAATCTGCCATTCATCATCTGTAATTACCCAGAATTTTTGTTACCATTGCAGACAAGAGCGATATGTAACCAAGCATTTCTGCACATATCCAGTACAGTGAAAAAGTTCATAAAACAGATTCAGTAATAACAACAACATCATGTTTAAATTATAGTGACATGAATTACTTAGTAACACTTTAGAAACCTATAACCCACCAGGAGCTTAAAGGTCTATTATGGTTAATGAGGCTAGTAGATGCAGTACTATTACAGGAACAAATGAGTAAATATATGAATCACAGGAACAGACTGCAGTTTTAATAATTTTTCTCATCTAAATTGAAACAGTACTCCTGTACAGAACATCTATCTGAATGAAACTTAAAGCACTGTTTCAGGCGTTACATTATGAGATAATAGCTGGATACCTACTAAGTATTAAAGGACAATTAAGAGACGAAGTCTTCCTCACAGGTTGAGGATGCATGCCTTTGGCTCCATTTTTATCTATTTGAAATTAAAAGAAAAAAGAAAAAGAAAAAAAAAAAGGTTAGAAATAACTCCTGCCACCTCTTTGTGTTCCCCAGTTGGAAAAGTTACTGCTGTGTTGCTGAAACTCTCTTCTCTGTACTGCTTTTGACTGATATAACCTAAGAATGCAGCTCAGCATTTCAAATCAAGCATGGCCACACTCAGAACATCTTACCAAAAAAACCCAAAATCTAGTCTTGCTGTACACAAGGAGACCTCATTCTATCAAATGAGTGACACTTGGTTCTCTTACTGTCAAAGAGGGCCAATCTTACCCTCCTTACATATATATTCCTCACTTCATAAATGGTGCCAGACAGAGGGTTTGATTGCTACTTCTTTCTAGGCCAAGAGAACTGAATGTGGATTGGGGTTGCTGCTCGTGTCTCTTGGCTGTGCATAGTTCTCACATAAACTGTGAGGGGTCCTCTTGGAGCCAGGGTTGCTTGAGAAAACTTGCGTTTTCTGAATGGCACTTTTTTCTATCTCATATACAGTCAAAGTGGGAAATGTGAAATCTTTGTATCAGTGCAATCTCCTTCAGTTCAATACTGAGTACTGTCTCAGAAATGTATCAAGGATAGACATGAGTTTGTATATTGTTATTTTAATTATTGCTGTTAATGTTGATGAAAAGATTGGACCACATCTATTATTCTGTCCAGGACTGTTAATGGGTATTAATTACATTTGATCATTTTGAATCATGGGCCTTCTGTAAGACTGTAAAAAGACAGATATTTCTCTTGTATTTCCCATATGTCTACTGAATAATTCCAGGGTGTTGTATGCTCTCGTGTGCAAATGGAAGTTGTTGTGCAGCAAAAAGTTGAAAGTAGGATACTGACCTTCTATTTTGTTCAGTCAAGGAGCTAAAAGAGCAGGTGGTGTGGATTCAATTATGCTTAAGTTCTATTGTCTGTGATTAAAAATGATACTGTAGAAGCAAAGACAATGCAAAGAAGGGCAAGAAAATGACACTGAGGAAGGATTATAGGCTAACACATAGAAGAGGGAGTGATTGAGGAAACAAAATTAATTCTCCCTGCAAAAATAGGACCCAGGGGAATATGTGCATAGTCTATAAATATTTCTAAGGAGATAATACAAATGAAAGAAGAGGATTATTAATGTTATCACAAGATGGCTGCAAAAGAAGCAATGTCCTAAATGTAAGACAGAAAAAGTCTGTAAGAACAAAGATAATAAATAATTAGAAATAGGCAATCTTTGTGGGTTTACACAGCTTTCTGGGTGATATCTTTAGTTGACAGAGTATCACAAAACTAATTCAAGTATGTCAATGGTCTCTGCTTTTCCTGTCACTATAACTGCTATTTCACCAAGGAGACCTAGATTTAAACATCTCCTTCTAGCTGCAGGACACCCTATGGCTCCTGTTGAGGCTGGAAGGGCTCTGAGCTAGGCTAGGCTGACATAGGTGCCCTAATAGTTAAAGCAGTCCAAATGCTCCTATAGCAATATTGTCCTGGTTCTTCAGACCCAACTGGAAGAGCTCCTTCAGCATACAGCTGTTTTTCCAGGAAGAGGTAGATACATCACAAAGTTTGTCACTGAGCCACAAGAGTTCTTGTAAATGTGTGTCCCCCAGCCACGTCAGTGCTCTCCAAAGGGTCAGCTGCTCACATCACTTTGGCCACCTCATTTCCAGTTATTTTAGCAGTATATACTCCATTCCCGCCTCAACCAGCTCAAATACCTGCAAACCATAAGAGGTTTTAGGAGGTCATAGATATTCCCTTATGGCTTCTTTAAAAACATTGCATTTCTTTCCATTTCCTCCTAAAATTGGGTCTCTTCTTGCAACTCTTCTGTTAAATGTGTTTCAAATGAGCTGATTCTCCCTTTGTATTCAGCCTCCTAAATTTTTTCACAAATTCCACCCCAGCCTGACCAGCAAAACTGCCTATGAGCAATCAGAATTGGTGTCATGACATTCTGCTTGTGTAGCAGTACTTTTGCTACTTTATACTTTTTTAGCTACTTTTGCTATTAATTGAGCAAGACAGGGAAGCCAATGAAAAAATTCCCACTGACTTCAATAGGAGCTGTAACCAATGAGTGGCTTTGACAGAGAATCCAAGGGCATTTATTTATCTACAGTCTCATCAGAATCAAAACTTCATTTCTTAAAAAAAAGAAAAAAATATTTATTTGGAACTTTTGAGGGTAAGAGTGTGCATTTGTAGTATAATAATGTTAAAAAATAAAGTACCTACTGTAAGCAAACAAATTACTATTGCATGGAGGGAGATTTTTCTACTAAATGGCTGAATTTAGATAGAATAAAAATCATCCATTGGACAAAGCTGTAGTGATGCTTCACCTGGGTGTAGTATCCCAGGTGAAAGATCTGTTACAGAATTTTTGGTGTCAGATTTTCTAGTGACTCTTTAACAGCATAAACAGAGAAATTCTCACTTCTTAGATGTCAACAATACCAGTTGCTGTAAGTGAAAAATAGAACTACATTCATTATTCTCTTCTGTTAAAGTCTTTCTTCCTCTTAGTAGTGTTATACCTCAAGAGTACAAAGATTTCGCTACATTTCTGAAGTGTGTGTGCTTCAGTGCTCACCCTAAGTCCATCATCAACCAACCCACGAATTCCAAATCATTTCCTCTAACGCCTCTTAGTTTCTTTTGTGTTTTGATGGTATTTTTTTGCAAATTATCTCATTTTCCAGTGCCTCACTGATGGAAGGGTGTCTGCATGAGACTGGAAGTTCTCAGGCAGCACAGCCAAACCAGTTCGGTATTCTATGTCCAGTGATCAGGCTGGGAAGGAGATAGGTGTGGGTTGTCCCTGGGACAGAGACAGCTCTCCCAGGAAATTCTGCTGCTAAATGCTCCTGTGAACTCCAGGTATCCAAGGAGCCAGGAAGCCGGTCTAAGGAACACAGCCTTGGACTTGAGGTACACCAATACAAACATTATTTAATTTTGGTCACCAAAGTTGTGGGTCTGTGTGTAAAGCTCCTGGATGTTTCTATTCTCCTGGGGCTCACTGAGACTTAAGCACTGAAAGTTGGTTTTTGGAAATGATGTTAAGCCTCACCTTTAAATGCTTTGAAATTTTCAGTCTGTCAATGGAAAACTCTTATTTCAAGCCCAAAAGATAAAGAATACATGGAAATGTTATCTTACAGTATAAAGATATTTTCATAGTATCAGAAGAAAGCAGGTTTGTGTGTTCTTATGCCTTGAGCACACTGCATGGAATACATAATGAATGTTTTCTGTTAATTATTACTGTTTTTCAAGTATTTTTCCTTTTCCTTAAGAAAACGACACAGTTGCAGGAATCTGAAAAGTGAAGTAAAAATCTTGCTGAGCATCAAGCAAGCTGGTGGTGTGGTTCTCTCTGTAGTAATTCAGTGTCACTCAAGCCATCCACTGCTATTTTTACCATGTCAATCTCTTTTTTTATTCACTTTTGAATGCTAGAACATAGAAAGTGCTCTGCTTCAAGGACCAAAGCTTTTCCTTTATAATAAAAGAAACAAGTAGTACAAAGAGCAGAGATGAAACTACTTAATGAGAATGAGTATGAACTTAAATTACTACTTTTTCACGTTCTGGTCCCTAGAATTTTTTTTTGCATTGTTTCTATTAAATATTTCCACTGTGCTGATGGGAATGAGAGTGCTTACAGATTTTATTTCTTTTAAATAAAGCCTTTTAAAGAGTACCCTACATCCTCATCCCATACACAATTATAATGTCTTGAGTAATGATTGTGCTGAGGAAAGAAAGGCTGCCAAAGGCAGATATTAAAAATTAGCAGTATAATTTAAAGTCATTTTTAAAGAATATCTCTGGTTCCCAAGTTACTGTCTTTCTTTTTGTCTATTTCACTTGCATAAATGAGTTGATATCAAATCCTTAGGAAGCACAGCCTATGAGAAATTGCAAGTATCAATAGTAGCAATGATTTCTTTAGTAAATAACCAATTAAATCTGCTGTTAAATAACAATACTTTGCCCTGGTGTAACGCTTAAAATTCTCAAGGATTCTAGCATACTTTGCTAAACCGAGAAATACATGTTCATAGAATCGTAGAATGGATTGTGTTGGAAGGGACTTTTAATGCTATCTAGTTCCAGCCCCCTGCTACAGGCAGGAACACCTCTCTCTAGACCAGGTTGCTCACAGCCCCATGCAGCCTGGCCTTGAATGATTCTAGGGAGGGGCATCCATAACCTCATGGGGCAACCTGTGCCAGTGTCTCACCACTGTCACAGTAAAGAATTTCTTCCTAATATCTAGTCTAAATCTATCCTCTTCCAGTTTAAAACTATTTCCCCCTGTCCTGTTGCTACAAGCCCTTCTAAAAAGTCCCTCCCCATGTTTTCTGTAGGTCCCCTTTAGGTACTGGAAGGCTGATATAAGGTCTTCCCTAGAGCCTTCTCTAGGCTGAAGAGCCTCAGCTTTCTCAGCCTGCCCTTACAGGGAGGTGCTCCAGACCTCTAATCACCTCTGTTGGTGAAGTCTGACAAAAATTGAAATTGTCATAATAAAAATCTATAGCATTTTCATCCACTGTCATTTCACTACAACTGTTAGATTATTTCAGGAAGATTTCAGTTAGTTTTAAGAAGCCATATGAGAATTTTTCTAGTTTGTCTGGTAAAGCTTGGATGTTTCAGTAATTTTGAATCAAACAGCACAGGGCTCTGTATGTGTCACAACAGCCTTTCTCAAATTCCTTTTTTAGCCATATCAGTGTCATGACATTACATTTGTTGTTTCTACCCATCCTGAAGTTTAGAAGCAACAGCTACCAAACTGCAATTTTCCCCTTTCACAAAGGATAAAATCCTGCTCTGCTTGGGTTTTTTTTGGTTTGTTTGTTTTTGGGTGTTTTTTTTTTGTTTTTTTTGGTTTTTTGCTTTCTCAGCTGGGGTGGAGGCAGTGGGCTTCAAAGTCACAGTATTTTTACAGTTAGGAAACCCATCAGTGGCCCTGGGCTCCTATGGAATGGCTTGGGAAATTGTTCACCTTTGAGAGGAGAGGAAGGATATTTTTTTCTGTTGGAGAGATTTTTAAAGAGATGATGGGTCCTTGAAGCTGCTCAGGGGTCTGGAATAGTTTATTCACCAGCATACTAATGTGCTTTGGAAAGACAGGAATAACTGAATGGGGAATTACTTTGCCCAGGATTCATCTGTGTGTGGACAAGGAGTGAAAAAGGATCCTACCTCCAGCTGAAAGAAGAAAGAGGCAATTAAAGGTTCGGTTGCAGAGACGTGTTTAATAAGCAGCTGACATGCACTGGTGTGCATCTTTCCTTGCTTCTACTGAGGATTTAATTATGTGGAAAGTAACTTGTTTCTTGTTGAGCACATGAGGTTAAAAACCTCAACGTGTGACAATGGATATAATGGCTAAAGTGACCATTACCCATTTCCCTTACTCATAAATGAAATTCAGATTTTTCAGCAGTACGTTCACCCCAAACACTCTGCTTCCCTGGCAGGAAGCAAAATTCTTGGATGAATTTTGTACTGCAATGGTATGCATACCCACATCAGATTCCCAGTGGCTGCAGTCTGGGGAGTTAATGCCAAATTACAATCATGCAGTAAGAACACATTTTCACAGGGTGGATGTATCCACAGTCTCTAAAGGCCAACCTTAAGATTTACCAATTTCATTTCTCAAGGGATGCTAGACAGAGATTTCCCAACACCACACAGGAAGCAGCAATCTCCACTCCACATCCCCATCCATCTAAATTCTCCTTAAAATCACTAGTATGTAGCAGCTTTAATATTATCTGAACACAAATGGGTTGCAAAATCATTTGGCAGTACAACTTTGCATGTGGCAGTAATGCCCATTAAGTGCAGTGTTGTGACAATTTACATTCATTTCATTGATAACAATGTGCTTTTTAGGCAGTAAATTTCTGCAGTAGTTGATTACTACCCCTCTGAGGTGGTTAATGAAGGTAATCAGGCGGGCTTCTCCAGCATGGTGCCACCCCAGGCATGTGATAGCCTCTCAGAACCTGACTGCCCGCCGTGTGCTGCTGCTTAATTAAGGATTCTTAGAGTGTTCAATATTTAACAGCTTGCAATATTTAAATTATCTGTTCCATCTTCTAATGTTCATCAATCATTAAAGAAAACAAAAAAGAAAGCAGCCCCATATGAAGGCAACGCTAGGCGGAATTTAGATAAACAGTCTTAATCCAGACAGAAGTGAGAGACTTTGAAATAGCCAGGAACAAGATGTCTGATTGCAAAATTCTAAGGGCATAAATTGTGGAGTTTGAATTAATGAAGGAAAGCACTTTTCAAAGTCCAAGACAAAACTTCTACAATTCACAATGAAGCCCGTTTCCATAGGCATGTTTACACATAGTTTCCTACTGAAAGCTCCCAGTTGTGGCATTCTGTAGCTGTAAGCTGTATTTATGTGCAGTTCTCCTAATCCCTGGTCCCAGGGCTGCCTGTAGTCTGTAGAAACACTTTGTCTCTGTAGACAAGTCCTTGTAAATCTCTCCTTGTCGAAGGATTTAGTTCACTGATTGTCAGCCATGAGATACTTCATAAAACAATTCACAGAGGAATATAGCCTTCTGCTGCTGCCTTTTTACTGTCTAGGTTGTTACACTAGATAACCTTTTAATGACTGTATTCCATTTTAACTTGACTCCAGAGATAGAGGAAAAAAGGAAAGAAAAGCTCCTTCCTTAATTCTATGCATTTTTCACATTGTGTCTGCTGCAGCAAATTAGTCAAGATTGATCAGGGCGGGTTTGGTTGGTTGGTTTGCTTTTTAATTCTGAAATACTGCCTTCTGTGTTAGAAACCAACATGGAGCTCCCAAGAGAGCTGGGGGAATTCGGGAATTGTTGGGTTCACAGCTTCAATACCAGGCAATTTCTTGTTTCTCAAAACATCTTTTTTCCTTAACCCAAGTATGTCCACTTTGGAGAAAGAACCATGTGCCAGCAGAAATAAACTCCTGGTGCTGAGACACTAATCAAGCAGTATTGTTAGAAAAAACAGAGGCTATCATTACTAAAGAGAAGGCTGGAAGTAATGACAATTGCCTGCCATGATGTGAGAAGATCAGACAGTGTCTCTGTCTTGCTCCCAGGTCTGTCAGGTCATTCCTCTGTGTCACACCATGTCTGAAACATTATCAGAGACTCAAATATCACTCCTGATCTTGCCAAGTGGTTGGACACTTGAAGTGCAGCACTGGGCTTTGTTACATAGACCCAACTCCGTAGAACTAAAACACAAACCCTATTAACAGGAGTGTCTACCTAACAGCTTGAAACTGCTGATTATGATGAGAGCGTACCATAATTAATGTTATCTATTTGCGTGGCTTAGGTGATCAGACCAACTGGATGGTGATCATTCCCCTGAAGGAGTGAATGATTCATAAGGTCTAATATGGATTAATTTATATGTAAATCACTTGGTAATACTGCAGCTTCTGCTTCAAAATCTGTCTGCATTCAAGAAAGAAAAGCACTTTTTTGTGACTACAGGAAGCTTTATATTCTAAAACCATGTCACCCCTATATTAAAAACCTATCATAGAAGTCCAGAGGTTCACTTTTTCTAATTCACAAGAGTTGTGATTCTCATCCTCATCTTGGCCTACCCACTTGATTGTGTTTTCCTGTGAAGACAAAATTGACAATGAATCCACAGTACGCATTTCTTTATGACCTATTGAGAAGTAGTTGTTGTTTCAGCACACAGATGGGTTTTTTTGCACATAATTCACACCATGCAGTGGGTCTGAGATCAAAAGGTGCTTTTGGTTCCCAGACTGGTTAACCTACGTTTAATGAGAAATCTTTTCACCCGTTCCACTAATCACTGAAGATAGTTCTTTTGCATGTGAAAATAAGAAGTCATTCTGTTCAAAATGTCAGACATTTTAGGTGTGAATACTGTACTAATATAAGTGGTAATATTGAGAATGTTTTTGCTTTAAGAACTTGTTTATTAGATAGGTCTGAGTAGGTGATGAAAGAATTCAGAATTCCATGCAAATGAATATGACTTAAGTGGAATTTAATCATAAGAATATTATACTTTTTCTTTCTCTCTTTTTTTTTTTTTTTTTACTTCCCTAATAGTCAATTTCTAGTTTTCATGGGTAATGAAACATCTGCTTCTTGCTTTACTTCTCAAAGTAAACAAAGGACAGTGTTAAACAAGCCTTACAACAATAGCTTATTTTCAACTACAGGTGTCAAGTTTTACAAGGAAATGTGTTTTGAATGTTTTTAGTCTATTTTTAGTGTCTTGCAAAGTACAAAGGCTAATATAAATTGGAATGATTTGGCTGAGTCCAGTGCGCTTTTAATTTCACAAATCCAGTTTTCCAGAATGCATTATTAATAGAGAATCTTGTGAAGTTATTATTTAAAGCATCAAACTGAAGTATTTCCTTAAAAATTAGCCTCAGCATTTATTTAAGATAACTGGAAAAAAATCACTGTTCAGAAGTCAGCTGTGTTTTACTACAGCTGTTCTCACTTATTATGGTTCTCTTGAAGAATATTCTTTGGCTATCAGGATCGTTATGTAAGTGCTATTTGACTCATTTAAAACAAAGAAGTCACAGAATGCAGTGGTCCACATTCAAAGTTCTGCCAGGCACCAGTTTTTTGTTTGCATTCTGATAATCTCTCCTGGCTGCTGAATACTGAAACATTTTTTTACAAGCATGTTGATCTTCCAGAACTTATGAATATATGTAGGTCACCCCAAAAGTAATGTATCCTATTTATTTCCATGGAAATGCGTACAAAGAGCACAATAACATTATTTGATAGAGGAAATTCTCACCTATAAGGCACTATTTTTTAACACAGTCACCACCATTAGCTGTACATTTTCTCCAGCAATGAACAGAAGCCTGCATGCTGTGCTCATAACAGTTTGCATGGCCATCCAGAACGTGGCTTGTCTTTTATGTCACTATTGCCACTGCTGAAACACCTCCTCTGTGTGCTCACTATGTTTGGTCTCCATAAATGTTCAGCAAGCATCAGTGAATGTCCATGGGTGCCTTTTTTTCTGCATGGAGGTATTCAGTGACACATCTTTGCTTTGCATGCACTTCCATGTCAGACTGTCCCTCTGCTGCCATCTGTCCCTTGGCAACAAAATGCATTTGGAATATGGGTGGGAATTCAACCTCTACTGCCACATCACCATGGGCCAATATAGTAAAATAGGAGGCATTACTTTTGGAGCAGCCCCTGTAGTCAGTACAGAACAGCACCTCTAACCTAAAATGTGTCTTTAGATTTAGAACGGGTATACTAAATATCCCACCTTTCACAGGCATGGTAGACGCAGTTTCATCCACTCCAGCTTCAGGCACCTGACAAAAGATAAGCCTCTCTTTAGCCTACTCAAAGAAATGAGACATCTCTGGTGGTGTCAGACAGACAGAATTTCTCTTTTTCTGGTGACTGTAAAATATGCCTATAACAACTGTATTTCTAACTTAAGGCACTTAAATTGTCCAAGTGAGATGTGATGAATCTCAGCTGCTGTCCTCGCATTGTTGCTCAACAGGAGGAAAAAGGATGAGCTAATCCTAAAAAGACTGTCTCAAGAGAACAGATTAAATTCCCAGATCTGCTGCAGACTCCCCTATGCCCAGGGAATTGCATTCCCTGGAGCAAACTGCATGACCAAGGACAGTTGCTCAGTCACTTTAATATAGCTGTGGTGCTGTATGGACTCCTTTGATTGGGGCGATGATTCCCACTGTGACCAGAGCTCAAAGCAGCTTTTCTTTCCATCAGGCAGTGAAGTGGCACAAAAACAACATGATTAGAACTGGACTTGGCAATTGTTTTGGGGATGCATCTTCTGGGGAATGAGGGCAAAATATAGTCTGCAATACCTGTCTGTTCTTACCAAGGGGACATACGGTTTCAATATCCATGACCACTGTCATGTATTTTCTTCTCCATTTCTCTTATCAAAAAGTCTGGGATAGTTTACTGACAAGGAGGTTCACGTGTTCGGTGCAGGTGCTAGCTTCAGCTAAATGCCAATTTATACCTGTCTTAAGTAATGAGGAAACATTACCTGAGCCAAGAACACAGGTATCTTGAATTTGATTAGAAGCTTAAGTGTCTCTGTGGATTAATTACCAGAGTTTCTTATGCTGGATTTGGCAGAGACATTCTCTGACTAGAATAACCAGAAAAATCTTTCTTGCTAATAGTTTAACGTCTCTGGTGTAATGTATTTCTCTCCTTCCCTCCCCCACCTCCATTTCTAAATCCCTTTAGCCTTACACTGTCATTCCTTCAGCGTTAAAAATGACTGGTCCTTCTGGCCAAGCCACTTCTCAAAATTTAGAGATGAAAGGAAGTCATGCTTCCATATTTTTTACTGCTTCTTTTTACCCACCTGTAAATTATTTCCTTCTATCTTAATAACTATGTAACTAAATCTTTGGATGTGGTAGAGATGACAGCCCTCTGCAGTGCTTCCCTGAAAGGGCAGCAAAACATGAGGGCCTAACCTGTTCCTCTCTCTTACCATTGTCCTGCAAATCTAAAACTGACTGCTGTGTCTCTGAGGCTGTAGGCACTCCACCTCTCCAGCCTCCATCTGGCCCCAGCCCTTAGTCTGAAGGAGCAAATCTTAGCTGTGCTTACTGAGTGTGCTAAGACATCCCTTGAAGAAACCCTGCGCAGCAGAAAGCTGCTCACCCAAACAGCTTGTGGGATCCTTCTTACATGTCCATTTCTTTGAAAACTTCTGACTATCCTTATAAAAACTTCAGCCTATATACAAACAAAACAAACAAATACTGCATAAAAGTTTGCCTATAAAATGTAGACATACTTGCAGTGAGTTGCATTGCAGCCTCATTTTTCCCTTTAAGCCATTCATTTTCAAGCCTAGGACTTTGAAATACAACTTCTGAATAGCTCCACTGCAGAGCAGTTAATATTGGACATTTCTGTCATTTAATTTAAAGCTACCAAGTCCTTCCCATTTCTCCACATTCACCTCTCGCACACAAAGTGCCTCTCTCTCTCTTTCTCACTTCAGTCCTACGGCTTTTGAAATACACACCATTAAATGGAGACTGCCATGGGATTTACTCCTTGCAGTTTGTCCCTGAGGACTGTAGAAATGAAATTTTCAGTTTTATAGCAACTTGAGTTTGGTAGGCTTTCCATGTATCCTATGGTCCCCCTCACTTTCCGGGGGGAGAGGGGCTCTTAAATGTTCCACATCCTTCTCTCACTTTTGGATAAGTAGAAATCTCACAGTGCTGCTCAGCCACACTAAATTCAGATGGCCTTATGTTAATATGTAAATAAAACAATGTATGGGAACAATATAGGCTATGTAAAGCTGAAATAAGGACTAATGACACAGCTGTAAACAATTCGCTAACAGCATGACAATAACATGAGATAGAATTGAAGTAAATCCTTCTGTGTTTCATGTCTGATTAAATTGGCCTGTAGGGAGAGAGGTACAAAATATAATAAAGCTGTAAATTTGCAATGTATTATGGCAAGAAGGAACTATGCCTCTTGCAGGAAGGCCAAATGATCTGTGTTTCCAGAATGAGAAGGCACTTTGAAAGTCTTCGTTACTCAGACCTCAATATATACATATATAGGAGTGCAGAATGTTGACCCAATGAAAAGCATTTCAGAGCTCTAACAAATTATGTAGATAGGTCACTCCAAAACTATTTAGTTCCAAGGAAACTCCAACAGATACAAACAACACAATGACACTGCTGGATAGAGCCAGTGCTCAGCTACAAAGCATTGTTCTTCAATGCAGTCACCACCATTAGCTATGTATTTTCTCCAGCAGTGAACAAGAGTCTGCATGTCACACTCGTAACAATCTGGATGGCCATCCAGAAGGTGGCTTGTCTTTCATGTCACTGCTGCCACTGCTGAAATGCACTACCCACCGCCTCACATCCATTGTTTGGTCTCCATAAATGTTCAGTAAGCATAGATGATTGTCTGTGGGTGCCATTGTTTTCGTATGGAGGTATTCAGTGACACACCTTTGCTTTGTATGCACTTCCATGTCAGACACCATTTTGTCAGACTGCCCCTCTGCTGCCATCTGTCGCATGGCACCAAAATGTAATGGAATATTGGTGAGAAGATTCAACCTTTACTGCCATACCACCAACATCTACCACTGACATGATGGGCCAACATCATAAAATAGGAGGCATTACTTTCAGAGCAGCCCTCACAGGTATAGAGGAACACAGAGTCAATAGATCAACACTACCTCGTGTTATCCACAAGTCTGGAGTTGCTTTATTTTTAGGGAACTCATCCCTGATGCACTCAGCTCTCGTTTTCATGACCTCACCTCAGTAGTGCAAAGACTGAAATGTTATTACTGTCAAACATACATTTCTTTTTTTACTTTTTTTTTGGAAGGGGGGGAGGAGGAGGGGGAAGGAAGAGTTAAAAATGAAGTCTACTCACAAAAAGCAGAATACATCTCAAAATTTCTTTTTTTTTTTTTGGTTGTGAGTGTTTCTGCTATGTATATCAATGCATATGTCAGAAGTTGTTCCAAGTACATATTTTATGAAAGAGTGTGGTAGCTCCATAGCAAATTTTTTTTTCTTTACTCTTTCTCACAAGCTAAAGTGCATAGTTCAGTGTAGGCTGAGAATCAAAACTGATAGTGTTTGTTTATTTACAACTGGATGCCTCCTGATACTCTTTTATCTTTGACCCCAGACCTTGTATATTTGTAGGGCATCAGTTCACCCTTTTGATATGTCTTCATCTCCCTCAGAATGAAAGAGAAGTTGGCTGTGCAGGCTGGAGAAACAATAGACTCCGAATTTTGGCAAACGCTTCTCTTGCACTCCCAGGGAAGACTGTAATATATTCTGAGCCCTGGGGATGTCACAGGCTAAGCTATTCTGACAAATAAAACATAACAACAATCTGATGTGAATTTTATGAAGCCACTGCTAACATTCATCTTTCAGCTCCATGGAAACACGCAGAAATATGGCATAGCTTCTCTCTGTCTGCTGAGGAATAATTAAAAAGTGTGAAAGGGATAAGAGGAGGAGGACAAGCTAGACTCAAGCTGTCTCTTTGAGACCTGTGCTTGGGTGTCAGTGCGAGCGTAGGAAATATTTTGTGTACATGGACAAAATAGTCCTGCTTTGTAGGCAGCAAATTTGATCTCGTAAGAGCTTATAAAGCAGCTCAGCTCAAAAAAAAAAAAAAAGATGAAAGTGAACCTTGTCATGGGAAAGATGAAGCTCAACAAACTACTGCTGTTATCTGGGGAACAAATAAGTTGAAATAACATTACAGCTCACTTTCTCAGAATTGCTTCAACTATCTACTGCTGTACTGTGAACTTGAGAAGACTGCGCAAGCAAACCTGGGTTTGCAGAGCTGATTATCCAGGCAGTCAAAACATATTTGGTGACTTTTTAGAAGTAATCCATGTTGGTGTTTCTGCTTCCAGCTCCCAGGATTTTTACCTGGTGACAACTCTCTGCTTTCTGACACAGAGTGTGCATTAGCTATCTGTACATATTAATTTAATGTGATGGCGAAGGGAAGACGTAATTTTGATTCAACCTCACTGTTTCAAATCAGTTGTAACATCTTTGTGAGTGATGCTGCCCCAAGGCCCTTTACTCCCAAGGAGTTTACTCTCAGTCTGGGGGACACTGAGCACAGTGCTCTCCTCCAGCAGGAGGCTCCAGCTTGCATTCTCCCTACTCCCTTCTGCTTCTCTCGTCTCCCATCTTCCCCTTGAAAAAAAAAAAATAAATAAAAGCAATAAGAAAATATTTGGGAAAATAGGTTGATTGATTTTGGAATGATTGTAGCCTGCTTTCCTATATAGATCCATTATCTAAAAAAAGGAAAAAAAAGAGTAATTAAAGAAGCTCAGCTCTAGCTAGTGTTGCTCTCTGCTTGATAAACATGTGGTTTGCCTATGCGGTATGACAAATCTCCCAGGAACTGGTGTTGATCTTCTAAGCACAGTATAAAAAGTTGCTTTATCTGCTTAATAATGCATCTAGATTTAACCTCTCTTTTGCAACAGACAAAATTAAACAGAGTAAATCTGTCTTGGGATATGAACCTATTATTAAAACAGATCTGCTAACTGTATTTTAAAATACTGTTGTGTTCCTCAACACATTCACTTCCATATGCATTACAGAAAGCTAATGCATTAACTTGGCAATAAAAATGCATGGCCTTCTGAAATGAAAGTATTGGATGAGTGAATTCCGCTGGTTCTGTGCACAGTCTCCGTGCATTTCTCACACGCCCTTGTTTTTTGCAAGGACAAGTAATAGAAATAGCTCCATGTTGAGCAGCTCATTTTGCAAGACTCACAAAGAGTGATAAAATGGTGGAGAATTTTTCATTTCACAGACACCTCCCTATACAAAAATACATTGCATTTATTTTTTCTTTGCATGTGCGTGCGTAAGGGTATGTTACTTTCTCCTTTCAAAGCAGCATATGAGATTCAGTGTGTTAAAATGCCTTCAATTCTTTGCCATAAAAAAGTGACAGGTATCAGAAACCACTTTAAATATGATTGTCTCTGTTTCACAAGCTCTGCTTTCAGTCTGCAGAAAGGATTAAGACATTTCAGCAGTACTGTTCCAGGCTGTGATTACCCAGGAAACTAGAAACAAGACACATTTGCTGTCTAATGTTCACTGCATCTGATCTTTTCAGATTTACTATTTCAGTGCTTGTTGAGTTTTTATGTTTCAATATGTGCCCTTGAGAGCCTTTAAATGAATCTAAAATGTTAATGCAGCTGGGTAGGTAGCAGCTTCTGAAAGGGTATTAATGGCCTTGTATGTACATCTCCATATAGAGTTCTAGCTGACCTAAACAACCCACTTGACTCCCCAGATGTCAGGATAAATGGATACTGAATAAAAGACCAAGCATCTGATACTTCTCTGTGCTGTAACACTCATTTAAAGGCTAAGAAGCCTGGCTGTGTGAGAATCACTCATGCGAGCAAAGTCTAGCCTGGTTTTACTGCAGCCCTCTTCTCCTAAAGTAACGTGAGGTATTTGTCAGCAGATTTGCTTCCTTTTGCCATGTCAGTATAACCATTGGCTGGTTTCTAAGAGAGAGGGAGGGAAAAAAAAGGCAATAAAAACGGGAAATGTCCTTCATAAAATTTCCTTTTTGTGCAGATCCTACTTTATGGGATATTTCAATCTCTTCAATCCCAGAACTATTCAAAATAGTAATGCAATATGGCTCAATTTCTGGCTGTAAGATAAATGTAATGAAAGCAAACTTATGAGCTGAGTAGACGGAACACAGAGAGTATATCAGAGAGTATTGGAATTCAGGGTATGTTTGAACAGAAACAGAAAGGACTGAGGTATACAATTCTCTCTCAAAAATTAATTGTGGAGAAAATGAAGAGAATTCATCTAGTAATAAAATACTTGCCTAAAATTATTTTCCCTTTTTTCAGCAGACAAAATAGAAATAATATAGATAAAAGTTCATGAAATAGTTTTCTTCCAGTATTGTTCACTATAGATCCCCAAGAAACAAACAAAAAAAGGCAACTACATCTCAAAGTTCAAATGTGCCAGAAACTATGGTTTACTACACAGATCTAGCAGGCAAAGATTCTGCAGTGGATGCTGATTCACGCTTGTAATGAACGTGGATAAGCATAACGACATCAAAAAATTAAAACAATTCATAAAGCTCTATCATTTATTGATCAGTTAAACAAGGAAAAATCATAGTATATTCAGTGAATAGAAAGTAAAGGAAACTAGCATTTTAGCTCATTGTTAAACTATGACTGACATCCAGTTTCACAAAATGTGCAAGAAGGAAGTCAGTACAAAAACCAGATAGATCACTGTATAACCAAATTCAGACCAAACGAAACCGAACTTGCTGATGAGAAGTGAATGCCTAATTGATCGTTAAAATGCAGCTCATAAGCTCTGTCTTGTTGCATGGATAGTGTTACTGATCTCATACTTACTTGGCTTGTCTGTATGATAGTAATTACCTGACCAGGATGGCTCTCTACCCTATAGCACAGCGTGGTGGCCAACTGGCTAAGTGTGCCAAAGAGAAAAAGGGAACAGCTCATTCCCTGAGGCTGAGTATAAGCCACTGGAGTAACTGGAAACCATGCAAGCAAAACAGCAGTTTTGCCAAAGTAGCTTCAGTCTTCCTCAAGATGATCATGTGGTTCCTCTGCAGTGCTTTGAAGCAAGACAGGCTGACTGCAGGGGCCATGAACCTTGTTTTGGGTGAGTACTCAAGACAAACCTCCATAAAAAGCACAGCAAAAACAATAATGCAGCATGATTAAAACTGATAGGATACACAGTACCCAGTTAGTTTGACAAAATGAAATAAAGAACAGAATATCAATTGACATACATATATATAAGATACCGTATGGATTTTCATTTATTAAACATAGTTGGCTTAATTCACTTCATATACATTTCCTGTATTAAGCCTAGTGTGAGTCAAGAATAAGTTCTTTGAATGGCCTTATGTATCCTAAATATAAATAATAATCAGAAGAAAGAAAAGAAAGCTATTCCAAGAGGACTTAAATAGAAATAATAAGGTAAACAGTTCTTGTTGAAGTTAAAAATTCATTGTTCAATATTTTTCTTTTCAAAATTATCAGTCAGCATGGATATCATGAGGTTACTGTGGGGAAAAGAAATGAACTAGCAAATCTCTCCATACTGCTAGTTGCAAACAAAGCTTAGTACTGCTGTCGGTACAGTTTCTCAATTGTGGAGTGAATAATACTTGAAAATTATGATTAGATATAATCATAGTAGTCAGGTATATACAACAAAAGGCAAAAAAGAATGCATTGTTAAGAAAAAGCCAATTAGTTAATTTTTTAAAAGCAAGTCAAAAGGTAGTATTCAGAGCATATTTATGAGGGATGTGACTTCTCTTTACCTCTAATATGCTCACAAACTTTGAGATACACAAGCTTAATGGCAGCTGTGAGCACAGGATAAATGTACTCCTTAATTCATGTGTGGGGAGAAAAAAAAAAGGAGTAAATGACTTTCACTGAAGAAATTTCTCCAAATCTTGGGCACAGAATTGGGCAGCTTACCACTAGTCAATGTGACTTTTATTCTTGTTAATCTCCACGAAAGCCAGTTAATTAGCTGCTATTGTTCCTTTCCAATATCATCTAAGTCCCTAAAGCAAAGACAGAATGGAAGGAATGGCCTTTTCCACGTGTATTTTTCTAATGATCATGCTCACCGTTTTATAGTCATGCCTACACATTTACATTAAAAAAAAAAAAAAAAAGTTTTCCTATTTGCTTTCATCATCAAGTGTATGCTGTAGACAACTAGTTTACCTGAGTAAAATAATTAAACGATCTAGAGTGTCTTCTTTCTCTTACCGTATTAATACAGAAACCTTCTAGGGAAATTGTGAGCAAGCTGGTTAAAATGCAGACCACAGCTATTTTTAGTGAGTGAGAAATAAATAATTAATGTCTCCCCAGATGCATTTGCTAAAAACAGCCAACTTCCATAATATGCTGCTTTTGTTCTACATAAAAGACCTATCTTTCAGCTTCTTATATGGGAAAATAGTTCCTGTTGGCCACAGTCCTGTTCATCATCAGTTAAAATCAAGAATCAACAAAGGCAGTGTTTCTGTTCATTAGTGTTATCTTTATGATTTATATTGTTTTGTTTATTTTTTTTTAAATCACATATATGAAAGGTGGTTAAAGTTTTGTGATTTCTGGTCTGAATTCCAAATGGAGAGGAGTCAGTCAGACAATACTGTTATATTTGTCCTTGCCTCTAAAGTTAGGGTATGTTTTCAATATATTTGATTTATTCTAGATTAATATGAACTACAAAGATTTCCAGAACAAGGTATTGTGTATTTCAGTGTAGCAGCAGCATCTGTTCTATCTCACAGAATGGCAGCTACCCCTGCAGACTGCCAACTCCCATAAATTTAATGATGTAGTCTACAAAAAACAGGTTCCTAATGGTTATATATCTATAGACAGAGATTCATGGTGCTAGAAAAACCCAGTCAATCATCTAGTTGGACTTTCTATATATTGAGGTGCTCTTAAATTTTACTCTGTAGCCCACAATGCAGGAGTAAGTACATAGTTAGTCATCTTTATCACCTATGGCAATTTGTAATGAGATTCAGAGACCACACTAGCAGGTCCTTCAGGGTGCACAGGAGGGACTGCCACCACCTCTAGGACAGAAGAAGGGCATCGACCGGAATGCTTCTTCCGTTTAGGTTGATCAAACATTCTGGTTGATGCCCTTCTTCTGTCCTTTTTCTTCAAGTTCATTTTCTTTCATAACTTTCTTGCTTTGACATGAAGATCAGGGTGTCCAGATTTTGCAGTATTTGAAAAGATATGAAAATATAGAATCAAAAAATCCTTAGAGTTGGAAGAACTTTTAACGATCATCTAGTCCAACTCCCCTGCAATGAACAGGGACATCTACAGCTAGATCGAGTTGCCCAGAGCCTGGCCCAGCCTCACCTTGAAAGTCTCCAGGGACGGGCTTTCCACCACCTCTCTGAGAAATCTGTTGCAATGCCTCATAACTCTCACTGTATAAGACTTTTTCCTTATATTCAAACTAAATCTCCCCTCTTTTAGTTTTCAAACATTTTCCCTTGTCCTATCACAACAGTCCCTGCTGAAGAGCCTGTCCCCTTTTTTCTTACAACCCTCCTTTAGTTACAGAGAGGCTGCTAGCAGGTTACCTCAGAGCCTTCTCCTTTCCAGTCTGAACAGCCCCAGCTCTCTCAGCCTGTCCTCGTAGGAGAGATGTTCCATCCCTTGGATCATTTTTGTGGCCCTCCTCTGGATGTGCTCGTGCAGGTCCACATCTCTACTGTACTGAGAACTCCATATCCGGATCCAGTACTATTACATCCTTGAACAGACTTAGGTTTGCTAAACTCAACCTTCAAAGCTTGGATTTTGATTATCAGGCATAACTGGCCCACTCAGATTGCATGACCACCCCTACCAGAGACGAATATCTGTGTACTTGAACTCAGAGATGAGCTATTAATTCACAGAGATCCTTATATTAAATACATATACAATATAAAACATACTGTCACCACAATGCCTTTTTCTTTCTACACTGCATTCATTTCCCTCTTTCATTAATCTTGCTTTCCAGATAGTTGGTTAAGTTAATGTATTTGCACTTGGTTCATGCATTAATCTCTGCAAACTATGTGACATTTTGCGTACTGCATACCTTGTCATAAATTATTACTTCATAATATGTATCATTCTATATTTTTAACCACTGTAAAAGGTAAAGAAATGCATCAGCCACTGATGACTCACAAAATAACGTTGACAGAAGGAAGCCATTTGCAAATAGAGAAATAATGAAGATTTCTTTCCAATCTAATGAGCATTAGAGAAAATATTTTAAAGTTCAGCAAGTAGTTTGAATTTTAATATAAGTGTTTACTAGCACAACTCCTAAAGCTGGCCACGAATTCTAAGAAGGATAAGAAAATGTCATTGTGCTATGAGATAAGGAGTCATTTAATCTTCTCTGTCTTATTCCATCTTCCATTCAATCTTCTTTTATTAACACAAGAACAACAGGTTTCTCTAGGTCTTGAAGTATTCTTATTTATTTCCCATTGCTGAAGTTCAGTTCTGCAGTAAAAAAACAACTAGCTGGGGGTTCACACAGTGCCTGTCATTCCTTTTGGTTCGCTGCCGCGATACGGAACAAAAAGAGGAGCTCTTAATATATGCAGTAGGAAGATTAGATTGCCATCATCAGCTCTTCACACACAAGGCATGGTGCTCCAGTCCCTCGTTACAAATTACCCTGGTATCACTGATCGAACCTCTGGGATCTCATGGTTTGTCTTACTTGGGAAGATAAATTTCCCAGACTAACGCTGCATTCCAGTAATATATAAATAAATCAACAAAAGCCTTTTTCCTATTGCTTTGATTAATTTGACACCCTTTAATCATCAAGCAAAAGGAAAATTATATTCTTTCTCATAAACTTTTATCCAGACACACAGTGGTAAAAAGCAAGAGTTGTAAGCTAAAATATAAAGCCTTTGAGACACAAACAAAAGCTTTTTCTCTCATGCTGGTTGCAATGAGATGTGAAATACTCCTGTTAGGGACATGATGGTCAAGTGACTACCCTCTTGTGTGTCTCCTTGTGCATTACTATCTGAAGGTTGCCTTGCTGTTTCCCATTTTGCAGAATTCCTACCAAAAAAGTGCTTTTGAATGAATTGAACCGCAGAAATCTTCAGCTTGTGAGCTCAAAGGTAATCACGTGGTTTCAAAGCAAATTATAAATTTTTGTTAAGAGTGGGCGACTTGCTCCAAATTAACAACTTGCTTTTTTAATTGTGAATTTTTAACAGTGGCACTGTCAGGTTGGATCTTAAGAACAAACTCTCCTCAGGAAGAGTGGTAATGCATTGGAACAGGCCACCTAGGGAGGTGGTGGGCTCACCGCCAATGGACATTTTCAGAAAATAAGGAGATGTGGTACTGAAGGACATGGTCAGTGGGCATGGTGGTAATGGTGGTTGGACTAAATGATATCTTAGTGATCTTTTCCAACCTTAATAATTCTATGATTCTGTGAAAAACCCATTCACAGCGGGTAGTAAAAGAATGGAATATGAGACATTCTGCTCTATAATTTCAGGTGCAAGTCCTGTGATACACTGCATATTTTCATACCTTTCTTTTTTTAACAACACCAAGATACACCTACCTATCCAGGCAGATGTAGTTAGACAGATGTGCCACAGAACAATACCAAGAAGCTTAATACTTGAGCAGCGAAGTGTTAGTCCAAAAACAAAAGTATAAGTCAGTCCTTCCTGGAGACACTCCAACTTCCTTGATGAATTGTCCGTTTGGTATCTTCCTGCATTCTCTCTAATAAGTTGATCTGAGACACTGTCTAGGTGTGGGATAAATTTGACTTGCCCTTGCTTCTCACCAGTATTGACGCAGTGACTTTGCATATGTTTGTTTCCATGAAGGAATCTTTGTTCTCAGGAAAGAAGATGTATTTCCTCCTTTTCTTAGTACAACTTCGGGAAAAAAAATGGAAACTTTTTTTTATTCTGTGGATTCTCCCACATACATTTCTTTTTATCACAGAAGTCAATTACATCAGTTAATCATAAAGATTCTGGCAGCATTATGTGATGTATGTCTGGAGCAATACATAAATGTCAAATCTGGTTGCTGCAGGCTAGAAAGGAAATGCTGTTTATGAATTATGCTTTAGGAACTGAAAAGGCCAGAATATTTCTAGGCTGGAGCTTACTAGCAACTTAAGTGCCCTTATCCCTGAAAGTCAGGCAACACATAAGCTGAAATCAGAGTTGTGACATTTGCAATTATATTCAGACAAATACATGCACCTTCAGGGATAACATTTAAAGAAAAACTTAGACAATAGCCTTTTCTCTCCCTCTGTCTTTTGAATCTTTGGAACAGCAAAAGTCTCTGTTGCAGAGGCACCCCCAAACCATTAATAAACAAAACAAACAGATATACAATTTTATCGTATCATGGAATAATAATTCACTTTTTTCCTTGTTGTTGTCCATGTTGCTTGCTAAGGGAAACTGCATTTCAAAGGCTGAGAACAGAAGGTTGAACTTGAAGCTGGGTGTATTTTTACTACACATGCATTGTTTGTGTCCTCTTCCCACTCTTCTTCCTGGAACTCTGATGAGTTCCCATAAGGACTAGTTATTGGCAAATCCCTCCTGTGAATTTCCTTTCACCTCTATTACTGAATTTCATCTAATTTATGTTGACTCTATTCTTGAGGGAAAACAGTGCCTCCTGACTGGCGTTCTGGCCCTTTTCTGTACTGAAAGCACTTCCCAGTGCCATCACCAGTAAATTTTATTAGTAGGCACATCCTTTTTGTGTCACAGATATTAACGAAAGAAGAAATGGGATCATCATGCAGTGGGAAAGGAGTATGGAGGGAAATTCAAAACCACGCTATAGCCCACAAACTAAAACCTGGCCTTGGTTTTCAGTACTAGCAACAAAGTTGAATTTGTAGGCAAAAGCTCGGTTGCTAATGGAGCTGAGGATCTTACAAATAAAATAACTTGTGGGAAAGAAGTGATGCCCCAGTGATCTCAGATAAGGCAATAATATGCAGTTCATCCCATACCTGCAAGAAACCCAATAGATTGAATCACAAGCTGAGCAGTAAGGATTTCTAATAAATTTTCCTTTTGGAAAATATTGTATGTTTGGTAAAATAAAGATAATAGACTTATGAAAGAGGGGCAAATTAATGCAGACTACTGCTGGTCTACATCTCTGACCTCAATAAAGTATTTCAACAGTAAGAAAAAGTGGAAGGAAAACTCAGGTCATGCATTTTCTTTAGTATGAACTGGTTTTCAAGATGATAGATTAATATGACTGGACAAAACATCTGTTACAAAACAGCAAGGAAAATGCTGGAATATATTTTTAAGCATCTTGCAGGAGCTCTCTTCTACTGGTGCAGATGCCCAGAACCCCCAAAGCAAGCAGCTTCCACTGATACGTAGTAAAGCATGAAATGGAACCGACCCAAAGACAATGCAGCCTGAAATGGTGTTTCCTACAAAACAGATTGCCTGCTGATTGCAAGGCAGTAGAGAAGAATAAACAGAAAGATAATCAGGACAGCAGAGACATTCTCTCCCTTGGCCATTTTCTATGCCTGTGTCACTTGAGATGAGAGGAAACTGGTTTTAGTAGTAAAGCAGGATGGGCAATTGCATTTCCACAGTCCTGTGTGATCTATGAGTGTTGTATTCTGTCCACATTTGCACAGATGAATGGGGAATCTGGCCCTCTGCCATTGCAAGAGCTTGTATTACATCTGAAACCCACCCAATATATCATTTCTACTTACTTAATGAAACAGGATTTTTAATTCAGCAGCTGTATGTGAAGTTCACATATTTTCTTTGTTCTGTTCCCAAGAAGGAGAAAATATATGATGTACCATGGATTTTGTTGTTTTTTTTGACCACATAAAATAGGAAAGCAAAAGCACATGATCTGTGAACTAGCAATGAGCAATGAACATAGCAGTCTCTGTTACTTTCTAGCCTTCAGTCAGTATTCTACAGCATCTGCCTTTACTATCTGTAGCTACTGTATTTCTCTTCAGAATCTTTCCCTTGCTGAAATATTTCTGCTGCTCAGTGGAAGTAAATCTAAACACTGAGGTGGCCTTGCTGAGCATCCTGTGGACTTGGTACCTCGGCTATGAAAATGGCATTCATATTGGCCTTTAAAAAAGATTGGTAGAAGGTGGTGAATAAGATCATTGTGCCACTAATACAAGATGCCAAAACCATAGTTTTTTATCTTAATAGATAATACAGTAACTGACAAATGTTTCCCTTTTTTAGCACTTGAGACTAGAAAATTATTATTTTACTCATATGCAATGGGAGAAAACAGCTAAAAGCCAGCAGGTTTTTTTAAGGAGTGTGTTTTGTAATGCATTTTCTTAATGCCTTTCTTTTTCAATTACAACTGCTTAGCTTAGTTGTTTCTCTGTACTTCACAGATGACAATTTTTACAAAAGGGGTTTATCATTTTCTTACTAATAGTGTTTGAGTTTGTTTCTCATCAGTTCAAGCTCAGATTTAAAATAAAAGTAGAAAGCAGTGGGAAAACAAATTGCTCAGACAAATACGGTTGTGCATTTCCTTGCCTTTAGACTGTATGCACTCACATGGAAACTCATCCTGACTGTTAATCTTCAGCAATGCAGCCTGTACACCAATGGGTACCGAAAATCACACATCACACAAGTCATACAAACACACATCAGGTGCGGAGCAAGTGTGGGCTTGGCAGAGCCTGAGTAGGGAGAAAAAAAAAGCAAAAAAGCAGTGGCTGAAGAGCTGTGGGAGCTAGTATCATTTTTCGGAGGCAGGGAAGATGGCAGGTGGGTGATGAGATTCAAGGATTTGCAAGCATAGATCTGCATTAGGAAGACATTCATTGCTGTGGCCATTTCTTCCTCCTTTCTCTTGTGGAAAATCTTGTAGAAATAATGATTGTAATGTAGGTTATGTTATGCACCTAAAAGGAAATTGTATGACTCTTATATTCCCTTATATTTCCTCCTTGAATCCATTTTAAAGGCTTTGGTCCTGGTTGTTATATTCAGGGAAAGGATGGTGCTAACTAGATACCAAACTCTTGGTTAGCAGCCTTAAGCAAATTTCCATTCAGCTTTTTTCTACTATGACTTAAACTATACCTCCTGTGAATAAATAGAGAAGACATGAAATTACAGGGCTCTTGATCCTAGAAATGGACAGCTGAGAAAGGACTTCAGACTTTGAAACAAAGACTTTATCAAAGTCACTGCTATTACTGATCAATTATTTCAATACATTTTTGTGGTTTCTAGCCAGCTTTTAGTTACAGCAATCTTAGTGGGGATTTGACCCAAATTCTTGTTTAATCCTAATATTCCTTATATTTCTTTATTTTTATCTTAACATTCTATTTCTATTTAAGTTTTTCTCTTTTTTGCTTATGTGGGTATGTGTTGTACATGGAGATCAACCCACATCCACCAATTTGAAGCATGAATCTCAGCTGTAGGTTTAGTGTGGCTCACTCGGAGTTCTTGTTCTAATACTTTGGGTTTTGTTTATATTCATGGCTAGTGGAATGGGAGCAAATTCAGGATAGCACTGTTATTTGCTATCTGAAGAAACCAGTATTTTCCTTTCTGTGAGACTAGAGAGTGTTTTAAGCCCTTGCAGCTTTCCTCTTTCTCTGGGCCTCTCCTGCTTGACAAGGGAGGGAGGCTCAACAAGTGCTTTGGGGATTCCTCCTGGGTGTGTTGCTCGTGTCACTGGATCTAGATTTGAGTCCAAGATCCCAGAGATAAGGGCAACTGGAACAAGCTGGTAGCGATTGATAACATGTCTAGGCCTATAAGAGATAGAAGGAAAATAGTCATTCCTTTTGTGCTGGTAAACTGGAAATCAGCTGAACTATGACAGAAGCACAGGCAAGGGTATATCTATCAATGCATAGAGCTCAACATAGGCAGATGAAAAATAAGGGAAACCTCTGGCTTGTGAAGGGAACAACTGAAATTGCAACAGCAACATCAAAAGCAGGACAAATGCAGATGACATTTCAGAGATGAAGTGCTCTAAAGTCAGCACTGCCTTTATAGTACAAGTCTTCTCCTGCTCATGTCTACCTCTGAGGGGCCCTCCTGTCAGGCTGGAAGGAGCAACTGGGCAAACAGGTCAGCAGGGCCACAATTCAACAGACCCACAGATGCACTGTGATGGGACTGTGTTGATAGCACGGAGCCCTGCAGTGCCTGCAGGCATACGTGGCTTCTGAGCCCCAAAACTGCCTGGAACATGCTCAAAACCCAGCCCTCTTGCTCTTTGCAGCACCCCCATTTCTCTGCAGCCAGACAGGCTGATGTTTAGGCTAGAAATCTTTTTGAAAGCAGGAGTTCGTGCTTAGCATATTCGAATAGTAAAGCTTGCTTTTGGGAGGGAGAAACCTCACAGTGTCATGATGACACAGTTTCTGATTTCTGTGTGTGTGATGGGTGGAGTTGTTTTATTATCCGAAGCATTCCTCTTGGGAAGGTACAGTTGATTTTATGGAATGAAACTAATTAGTCATATATTTTTCCTATACCAGCTACATTATTGCTGCAAAATTCAAATTGTTTCAGTGCTTAGGATTGCATGAAAATAGCACGTGAAGTAAAAAGAAAAATAATATTTTTTTCCCTTTACTTTATTCTCTGTTTTAATAGAAAATGCAATCAGTGCTATCACGTCCAAGTATAATATTCCCTGGGTAAAGCACCACTCCACTGCACCGAGCTATTTATTGCCTGTAAATGACCGCCGGCTGTGCCAGGCTGCACGGCAACAGCACAGAGGTGGTGCAACACTGCCACCATGTGCTCTGCAGCGAGAAGGGCTCTGTTGTCGGTACTGTTTTCCCCCTACCCACGTTGTTTTGGAGAAATAAGAATAAAAGAAGAGTAAGGAAGTAATTTCTCCCTAATACTTGCTTTATTTGGGATTTAGGTACTGGAGAACAGCGGCCAGATCTGGAGCTGGAAAACAGCTCCATCTGGAGCTGTTAGGTGATGCTCAGCAAGCCCCATAGCAATTTTCTAACCCAGATTCCCAAACTGACACATGCATTTGCTCTCACTCTTCCAATCTCTGTTCATGAGAAAAACAGTGTTTAGTTACTCCCTTTTCTTTTTCTCCCTGCGTCAGCTTTCCCTTAAACCCTGCGCACATCTGCTAGTCTCTAAGGAGAGTCCATCAGCCAGCTGCACACTTGGGATTGTGTTTGTGCTCTGTTATACTCATGGGGCACTGCCTGAGTCATGAATTAATGGGCCCAGGCCTAAGTGGAAAATTCAAGCACTGAAATAGATCAATTCTTTTTCTTTTTTCTTTTTAATAAAAATTCTGTGTATAATATTTTTCCTGAGATCGCAAGGCGTCATGTTTCTTAGGGTAATCCAAAGGAGGCGACATTCCAGTTATGGCGGGACTGGTGGAACACATCTGGTTGCTTTCATATTTCACTGAAGTTCTCAATCTTTGACCCACCCTTCCATTTTTCAGAGATATCAGATCTTAGTTAACTGTGATGTTGATCCCAGCACCAGTAGAGGTCCCAAACCATCTACCTTTGCAGAAGGTAGAATGCATTTTTTCTCTTGAGATGAGGAAGTTAATCTTTAAAAATAGAACTTAAATGTGATCAAAATTCAGCAGTATGAATGCATGTTATATTTTTTTGCATCTTTTAACTCAGGAAAACTAAGGAAGTATATAAACACGTGGCACTTGTGATGACAGGAAATAAATAATGAAAAAAAAGAACAATTATTTTCGCATAATCCCTTTTGATGGAACTTCAGAGAGATACATTAGCCCAATCATGCCACAGATAGAAAGAGCAAATATGCATTCATACAAACAGGGAGAAAAATAAATACAATTGTTTTCCCAAATCCATTCACTGACTGCTTTTAGTTACTCAGGCCTGACCACACAGTGAAGGCCATGGGAGGTAGAGCAGGACCAGTGGGTGGCCAGCAGCTTGCTAGGACCTGGGAAGGGGCAGGCACAGCATTAGCCATGAGTGGATGTGAAACCTGTCCTCAAGGAAGTGAATCATTAATGAAGTAAGTGGTGCAAATCACATCTCCCTACCTGCTGCCAAGGAACGTCATGCTGCTATTCTGTTTGCTAGCTTTGCCATTCTAGACAATACTAAGTATTTTCACTGGTGCACAAGTCTAGAGAGTGCATCTGACCACTCTCTTTGCATACTGATGTTTGCCAGCCCAATTCTGTCACAGTTCAAAATGTTAGTTATTAAATCCAAGATCTTTAATTAAATTAAATCTCTAAATAATGCAGAACTCGCTAGCTCAGAACATACCAGTCCTGTGCTACAGCACTCACAGCCACAATTCATCAAGTCTAAAATTCATTTCCAGCACATATTCACTCTCACATTGATGCAAGAAAGCTTCCTCTCCCATCCTGAATCACTCTCAAGCCATAGTAACTAGTTTTCTTTTATAAACAGATCCTTCACCAGCTGGCACTTCTCTGAGAAATCAGAAAGAACAGAGAATGCAGCAAGAGCACTGCTCCTCACTTGTACAGTTTTTCATTTTTCATTACTCGTGACCTTGGAATATTAGAAAAATGTGTGATGATATATTATCTGAGTTCAGACCTCTGTGAGTGAATTCATCAAATAGATTCTCCTGTAGTGGACTCTTTCCTTTATTATCCACCTGTTGGATATTTGCTTGTGCACTTCCACATAAAAGATCCAGCAGACGCCGGTACAAAATCAGCTGTACAGACTGTTGGCACAGACCCACTAGGGAACGCACAGTGACCCACTTGTAGTAGTTTAGCACTGCAAGAAAATGACCATTATCAGTCAAATCAAGATATTTCCTAATATTAATTTCATTTCAAAATTATAATGTAACAACATTAATGACAAAGGAACATATTATTTATAAAAAATGTTTCTCATTGTATTTTGAACACTTGAATTAATAGTATCATTTAAAAATCTTATTCTCAGCAAACAACAAATGCAACTATTTTTGGCTAAGAGCTTGAGATAAACACTGATTCTAAGAAGAAGCTCATGCATTCAATGCTGCTACAAATTCACTATCAGTAGCTCATAGTTAAACAGCAGTTTGAGGACCACCTATCAGTACAGGATGCAGAGAATCACTTCCACTTCTAATTTCAGTCTAGGACCAGCAGAAATTAGATGTGAAGCCTGAATATCCCCAAGCAGGGGCTGTGTTAGTGCTCAGGTGCCTGGTTCAGCCCCCACTGTGGGTACAAGAGACTGAAATGTAGCTCGCATTTCTCCAAAATTTTGACCAGAGGAAACATTTCAGACTCTTCACTGAAACTGGCTTTTTGTTTACTCCATTTAGCTTCTCATATATATGAATGGCCCTAATAGCTTCTATGTCACATGCTCTGCAATGAACAGATAATGGCGTCAACCCAGCAAGAGTATGACTCACTAAGCAAGCAATATCCATTTTCAACAGGGCAAAAATATCAGTGGAGACCCACTTAATCGTTCCATGATACAATTCAGCACTGCTATAGCATGTATTAAATTAATTAAAAGGCTTTCCTTCCCGTCAAAGGTATAATCAAGGCAATTTGCTTCCAAACACAATCAAGAAACTATGCAAGGAAAGCTTAGTAATATGAGCTATTTTTTCATGTGGAAAGTTAATTGATTTTCTATCATTTTTCCCCTCTGGGATTCAAATGAAGCTTTACAAAAGTTGTTGTCCTCTTATGTGTAATTGGTCCACTTGAACTTCAGAAGGTTACTTGAAACTAGGGCAGCAAAGTGTTTTTTTTTTAACCCCATTTTGTAAGAGATTGTATCAACTATCATTCATAGGAAAAAAAAGAAAAAAAAGAAAAAGACTAGAGGCCACAGAAAATTCCAAAGTGCTTTAAAACAATTAACACTTAAAACAGAGAAACTTCACTATGAAGTAGCAATTTCCTCCCTTAATATTGTGATGTCTTAAAGAAACAGATTTTTGTTTTCTCAGTGCTGGGCCCTAGAAGTAGAATTCTATCTGGAAAATAAAGGTTATGGAAGGTAAACTGAAAAGCAAAACTGAACACTCAGTTAAACCAACAAGTAGTAAATAGTCTATTTATTAAATAGTCTAGGCATTGATAGTCTGCTCTAGGCATCCCTTTGGGAAGGATAGGGTGAGGCAAGCTTATCCAGAAGCATGTTTTGGTAGAGAAAATAAAAATAAAAACAATCATCCCTGGGTAAGCTGCAATTCACTGGAAGTGTCCCAGGGAACCTGCAATGCAGTTTCAAGAGAACAACTACACGAGGCCACAGGAAGAGTCCCTATGTTGGGTGTGTTGGTTGACAAAGCTGTGATGGGACAAATCAAGAGAAATTTATAGTGATCATAAGACAGAATATTTTGGAGTTCATTGAACTGAGTTTTGGTCCAAACTATTTCAACCAGTAGCACCTCCCTGATTTGGGTAACAAATAAATCACAAAAATATGGGAAATGCAAACTGAAGTCAATATATCCCCATTCAAATTGACAAGAGGCCAACTAAAGGCATTTCAATGGCCTCTTCAGCTCTTGGCAAGCAGAAGGTTCCCCACTCCTGCTGAAAAATGTGGCAATGCTACATCCTGTTCTCTATGTGTTACGTGATATTGATTGCAATATAGTGTAGCAGTTAAGATTTATAAGGGCAAGAAGAATAAAGAGTAAAAAAAGCATGCTCTGCGAATATTGAGTTGATGGCATTTTTGGATTCCAGAAAAAGCTTAGCCTTGTATATTCCAAAATAAGATCAAGAGTGATGTCATTTACTTAGGCAGAGAGCTTAAAGCTGAACCACAATGTCATCAGAAAGAGCTACATGCAGATACAGGTTTTCTCAAAACACTGATGTGGTTCTGATCCAAAATTCCGCCTCAAGTTTGCTTCTAAATGAAGCTTTTTTAAAAGCAGGGGAGAAAAGCCAATTCTGTTATTCTGTTATCTTACTGTGCAATTTTAATGTAACTAAGTTGTTCAGAACAGCAAAATATTTGAATAATATATCTTTTTCCATTTGCACAAACACTGGCAGTGACACATAACAAATTGACAGTCCAGGCTGTGTACAAATCAAGAGCTTGTAGAGATGCTCTGGAATTCAAACAGTCAGACTGAACCTGCATCAATATATCGAAGCAGTCTTTTTCAATTATAAGAACTGAAATCCCAAGTCTTAACAAGTAAAATTCTTTTAGACACCAGCCATTCATTCTCATGTATACCAAGCCTTAGAGGGAAAATATTAATCAAATCCAGTTGCTGTCTGATGCAGACTATACTATAGTATAGTCTCCAATATTTTTTCAGGCGTTTTTTAATTGCCCTTAGCAAATGAGCTCCACCAATTTCAGAATTACTTCCCAAATTTAGTAGGCATCAATTTCAGCAATCCTCCTAATCCTAACATCATTTCATTTTATTTCATTCTTGATTTCATCACTTCTGTTTAGAGCACTCCAAGGTATTTTTTTTCAATATTATCTTTGAAGGTTGACCTTGACCTGTTGGTTCTGGGGCAGCAAGTGAAAAGTATCAAAAGAACAAAATGAAATTTTGAGAATTATAGGAGAACAAGCAATACCAGATAAACATTTATTCAAACATTTGTGATCAGGACTGAATACTTACAACTGGGAAATGCCCTCAGCTGCAAGCACCTTGTAAAATACAGCCTGAGTGATATTATTACTCTTGGAATAATAACCATCTGAATTTGGATGGCTGATTCACCAATATATTCATAAATCTGGGTTTGGGTGTCTGAAAAAGAGTGTTATTCAGCCAACTCTTTTGATAACCAGGATTCTCATACTAATATTGCAAAAGAATGAAAAGCAAGACATGAAATGTCACATTCACAGGCAATATTTGGCTGTTCAGACAACCTCTCTTCCCATCAGCTCTCTTCTCCCTGCTTTCAGCAGGAAGATATCCACTGAGCCATTATTTTTCTTTTTACAGTTCATGTTATTAATGTTCGTGCATGGCAAATAAATCTGCAGAATTCAAGAAGTGTTTCACAACCCCAAACAAAGAGACTTAAACAGATCACAGTTCTGCTGCAGAAAATGCTACTCAGCTTGTGCTAGCTGTCAATATTTTTGACAGTCTGGATTTTGAAATATGTTAGTTAACAGAATCCTTGGTGGGCAGAGAAGCTGACTTGCAGGCAGCTGACTTAAACAAAGGCAACTTGGAATTAAATTCTCATTCAGTTTGCTGGCTGACCATCATTTGTATTTTACTGATTGTTTGTTTTTGAAAGCTTTGCAAATGCTAAGACAGTGTGTGAAATGCTAACGGTGCTTTGATGTTTCCTGGCCCAAGCACCAGCCTTCCATCTTTTTTACAGTGAAATTTTATCCAACAGGAAAGTAGCTCATTGGATTAATGTAGTATCTCGTCAAGTGCAGGGAAGCCAGTTGTAAATCTTGTGGAGTAAAGACAAAATAAAAAATAAGGAAGAGAGGATGAAAAAAAATGTATTTCAACATTTCTCCCTCAAAGAACAAATATATAAAATTCAGCAAATCCAAGCAGCAGAGTTAACACTTCCAAGTAATGGGCAAAATTTGTCCTCTAGCAAAGTTATTCTGAGGAGCATTAGCAACATAATAAATGAAGCCTCTTTCTAAGAATTATGTGTATCGTAATGCATATTACAAGGCTTTATACAAATGCACAGAAAAGCAGATGGGTTCAAGACAGCTTACTGAAAGTGAGGTCTACTTGCTGCAAGTACACACCTGCACTCCAGAAACAGTGCTGCCCCGATACTCAACCACAGCAGCCACAAAAGAACGAATTCTGTAGTAACATATGACATAATGAGGCTAAAGCCTTAATTTATGGTGTTAGAATTGCCACAAAATACACTGAAGAATCCCACACATTTTTTAATCTCATTTTAATTGCTCGAGAGATAGCTGTTGTAAATCCACATGAATTACCGAATGACTACACTCATTTCTCAATTGTGCATTGAAAGGTTCTCAAGAATTTTATCAAGCCAACAAAATATTTTAGTATAGATCACTCTCCTGAAAAATATCTTTTTCCATTTAATTCTACTCTTTAGAATACTATTATCTCCCTGTATAATGCAGTAATTCTAATGGTGTTCTCAGGTTCTTTTCATACAGGCAGGTCCCCAACTGCTTTGGGGTTTTTGTTTGTAGTCCAAACAGATGCTAAATGGTTGCTTGAGGAATGTTTGATTAGAGATTTTTAAAGTAAAGTATCTATTTGCTCAAAGCTTGGGGATATTCAGATCAGGGACAGCTTTGAATATACAGAGAGAGTTACTACAGCCTGGAATTCAGAGTGAAGTTAGATTTAGGGAGTTTGTTCAGATCTATCTTTGCTTATTATTTTGAAGCATGTTTATGTGGATAGATGTTCTGAACTAGACACCACAGAGCACATAAAATTACAGATTGTTAATCAGGGGAATTTTATTATCTGTCCTCTTTGGAAGTGCTGTAAATGAGACAAATATTTCTGCATTTTCATAAGGCATTAAAATTGATTTCCATTTTAACTGTTGGGCACTGCAATTGCAAATAAACTAGCCTGTCTATACAAATGACAGTGCTTTCTAATACTTGCTTTTCTTCTTGCAAACTTCTCATAAACAAGCAGTAAAATGATCTCTGTTCTAACTCCGTGGCTTTTCACAGCTTGTACACCTGCACCACTGGCTTACAGTACCTTGCCAGCAAAATACAATGCATCACTTCCAACTGCCAGCAGTCACAAACTCAGTGTTCTCATCACCTTTCAAAGAGCCCTTAATGCTCAGTCTTTCGAGGTGAACTTAATCAGTACCATTTCAACCAAGAGAAAACTGTCGGCTCCGTTTTCCCAGGGGGATTGGCAAACATAGCACCTGGGAGCGCCCAGGAGGAGTGTGGGGAGGACCTGTCCCTCCCAGCACAGTCCAGGACACATGCTGCACCTCAGACCCACCTGCACCAACTGACACCTTGCCACAAGAAAGCACACCGCAGTGGGAATGCCCTGAGCTAGTGTAAGCACTCAGCTCTGCGGTGCAGGGAACTGAAGGCCAGTGAGATCCCTTGCTGAGGGTTTCCTCACTGGGGGTGGCCTGAGAGAGCCCCAGCTGAGCTGCAGCCTGCGGAGAAGGGCTGTGAGACATCTCAGCGCAGCCACAGCAAGCAAACAGGGCTAACGAACCCCTGCCTCAGCCTTCCCAGTCACTGCCTTCCTATTTCCCAAGGTAGTGCTTACACTCCTGAGTAAAACCAAGGGTAGGGAAGAACGGGATACAAATCAGCTTGCTATCCAAGTGTCCCATTGATACTGTGTGGCCACTGAACCACATCATGACATGCATGAAGTCGCTGAATAATTAGGAATTTGAAGTTAGTGTTCTCCTACAGATGGAGAGAATCCTCCTTTATATAAAATACATGTTTTCACAAAGGACAGCAGACCATTTTAAAACAAGTTTGAGATAAAGCTAAGTCCGTTTCTACTCCTCACCAAGATGCAGAGGGCAAAAAATTTCAAAGGAAGTGGGATTGCTTAGTAGTTACATATATAATCAAGTTTCACTATTTGAACATGACTTGAAAATGTATCTGATGTTTTTATCAACGCAAAAACAATGTTCTAAGCACACAACACTAGAGAAAAACCAAAATGACTTGCGTAAAATTAGTAACCAAACAATTAAAAATATGTTTTTTTACATTTAGTTTGCATTGTCTCTTTGAATATTTTCTCATAAAGATAATGGTCTGTATATATTGCCTTGCATCGAGTAGAGTTAAATCAGCAATTGATTTGGTTTTGTATTCTTTCAGCTAAGAAAGCTGTAAATACCAGGATCCTGCCTGCTACATGAACACAAATGGCCTCAGTGGAACCCTGCCAGTTTACAGCAGCAGAAAATCAAGGCCAGAGGATCAAAGAGTCTTTTCCATAAGAGCAGGGATTTGTTTCCATGCCACCTTCTTCAAAAGGTTCTGAATTATCTGGTGAGTACTCTCCATACTGAAATTATTTTCTTTCAGTGGCACTGTGTGTATATACAAGTGTATATAATGATACCTTTGTGCATTAACAGAAATATATTTAGAACCATAATGATGTCTGAATCAGATAGATCTGTCTGCAGCTCTTCTCACTTCCTCAATTTTTATCTTATGCTTTCAAAGCCATTATCTCATCAAATAATTACTTTTCCCTTTACACCCACAAGAAGCAATTCAGAGCATTAATATCTATGCTTGGACCATTACCATCTGAGGAAACAACCCTTCAGAATTCTGACCCAGTGAAAGTAGTACTAACTTCTCATAAAACTCAGAGTTTGTCCTCATGAGTCAGGATCTATCAAGACTGAAGTAGGAAGCAGTCTTTCTGGTAACACCTCAATAAGCAAAAAGTTCACAGCTGATCAGGTCACTGGCTGAGATAGGTGCATATTTCTGCTGCATCTCAGACATCAGTGAAATCATGAATACAGAGGGATTAGAAAGTTCCATCACACAGCCTTTATTTCCTATGAATTCACCCAACATCAGAGATTTTACACTTCTTTCACTGAGTTAGAAAGCCAGACCCACTCCCTACTGCAATCATCACAAAGCTGACTCCAGGAAGCACGCACTTTCCTTTTCTATTGTGAGTTTTTACCCTTAATGCTTTTCGAAAATCAGAAAAGTGTTTAGAAGAACCATAAACAGGAAAGGAGGATGTACCTTACCATGCTGAATACCTAAAATAATAAAGAGGAAAAACACATATTATTCAGATTACAAAACACCACAGAAATATAGATACAAATCCAGGTAACCAACTCCATGTATATGTATAAAAAACTAAAATGCAAATCAAGTACATTTTTTTAAATGATGATTTGGTAATGGAGAAAAGGAAAATAGGCCTTCTCTGTGAAGGACAGTCAGTTAAAAGTTACAAGCCAAAAACAACCATCAGTATATCCAATAAAGCCAATATGTCACACTTGGAAAAGGTAGCCTACATTGGCTACTCTCCACTGTGGTGGAGATTATCATATCTGTCTCTGCTAACAAAGAGCAAAAAAGAGCAAAAAGTAATGTAAATTTAAGTAAATTATCCTAATTTCTCTGCTTAGGATGAATGTTACCAGAGTTCCCATTTTGTTGGGGATTCTGCAGCAAAGTGTTTCTTTATATCTAATGGAACCATATAATGAGTATACTGAATGACACTTATTGAGCTTAATAGGCACTCTGAACATTTGGTAAGAGAATCATCTGCCTGCAAGAGGAGGAACTGAATGGCTGAATGTCTCCCTCATGTACAGAAAAAGATTGTTAATGAAATGAATAGGAAATGCACTTAGTTTCCAGAGCTGATTTGGCCTGAAGATCATTATGAACTCCAGGATAAGTCATCACTGACTATAGTGACAACAGGACTCCAACACAACTTATCAATAGATTTGTACTTCATACCTTTCTAGACATATATATGTAAAGAGTGCCAAATTCATCATCAGTCATTTTGTGAACTCACAAAAGCCCATCTTTAAGGTTGATTCATTTTCAAAATGACAAACTGTACAGAGCTTTCTTAAACTAAAGATTCTTTACTGTATTACTTTATTTACAATAAGTACCTATGCTAAGGAAGTGGCATTCCCTGATTCTCTGTTGATGCCCTCAAAGGCTGACCTTGCTAATTTTGTAGAGCAGCTTTCCATTTCCTCCTCCTGGATTTACTCTTGGACTTCTTCCAGAATTTATTTCTCATTCATCCCATTCTTTGTCCTTAGAAATTTCTGACAAAGGAGCAAAACAGTCTTGTATTCTATCAATCTCCAGAGCTTGCTGAATTTCAGTGATGCCGAGTATAAACCATAAGCTGGTACCCAAAATCATCTCAGAAACAAAAAAAAAGTTAAATCTGACAGCCTCTCAATGCCAATTTCTTTAATGGATTAAATCACTATGTTTCTTTCTGTCTGGGTGGATTTTTGTAGCACTAGAAGTTTAACTGTCAGTAGTTACACAACAGCAATTTTGATCAACTCTCTCAAAAGAGTTTACGGTAACCTGGCATATTTATGTCTCAGAAGAACTAAAGCAACTCAGAAGAAAGAAAAATATACCCCCAAATTTATTCACTGGTATAACTCCACATCTTAAAATCTTGCAGTGACAGAGAAAGAGTCTATAGACCAACATGTCAGCTGCAAAAAGTTCCTTCAGCTCTACATTACAGAAAGAAATAAGCAAAGACAGCTTTAGGACTAGCTTTAGGCTAGTCAGTACCAAATATAAGCGAGAGTAGCCATGCCTGCTATTCTGAATCACACCAGCTTGTTTATGTTTCATGGAGCAATTATTCCACCATGCCTAGAGGCTATGTGGGCTTTACTGCAGTCAGGGATTTTACTTTATTATTTTTTTATTTAACAAATGGGAATTCATAGCTGTCGTTTGAGACATCTTCCAGCTGCTTCGTACCACATCAAAAACAACAAAGAAGCTGAGCAACAGTGGGGCCACTGATCTATGCAAAACTCCCTTTGGATTTAGGGACTGACAGAGACCTTCTTAGTCAACCTGAATACCTAAGCAAATCAATGCACAAAATATAAAAAGATGGTAAACATTCCTCACCGCTGAAGGGCTACTATACAAGTGGCTTTGAGCAAGCACTACCTTCCTATTCTGTGTTTTCATTCAGACTAAGACTAGGAGGTGTAGAGAAAGCCAACCTCAGGCTCCAAGGCACCTTGATGGAACAAAGAAAATCCTGAGGATGTCATTTACTGTCCATGCAGACAAAAAGCATTTAGTAAGGGTACAAGAAGTAAGATTTATTCTCCAGAATGCTATTTCATCAGCATTGCACAAAATGCCATTCAGAGTGCATCTGATTCAGTCTTCAGCTCCTGCTGGACTTTACATCTCTCCCCTTCTCTTCAGACAATTCTTACATGGGCATCAGCTCAGCTTCAGAGAACTTAGAGGTCAGTACCACATTGTCATAATCAAATTCTTCATCAAGTAAGAATGGTTGAACATCATCTCCCAGTAGCTGTAATGAACAAAAACAGACACATAAATGATATCGCTAAAAGTAATGATAAGGAAGCTCAAAATATAAACTTCTAATTAATATTTAATTAAACTATTTTTCTGACTCCAGCACTCTCAGCTGATTAAGCTGTTTTTAAGTAAAAGAATAAATTCAATTATTCAATTTGACCTAATTTAAGCCATTTAATGTGCCCCATTTGTACTGTTCTGTATCTGAATGAATATCATTAGCTAATTTTGCTTGAGGCAAGGAATCTGAAAACCTCTGCACACATCTATTATAATTCTGCCGCTTGTAGAGACAGAGCTGTGGGGATATGGGCAAGTTATGTACAGACATGTTAAATTTCAAAGGCAGATTCCATACCCTTAAAATTTGGGCTAGTATCACACAACACCTCAGTGCACATTCATCTGATGCTAACATAAAATGATGCCCAGAACACAGTTTTGGCAAAGAAAAGGCCTGGAATATGCAAAATGACACAATCAATGTTCATTCTCTAATAATTTTCACCATGTCAGACATATGCAATTGGTTGGTTTGGATTTCTTGTATGATGAACATAGAGCCTTACTGCACTTGCCAATATTTTCTCTGTTGACATATTGCTCAGCATTTCTGTATTGCTTCTCACTGAAATACCTGAGAATAAACTCTCTGCCTATAAAATAAAATAATGAAAACAAATAACTACAGCATGCCGCATGCTGAAAAGGAACTGCAGGGAGCCACAGCACAAAAGGTTTATAGTAACCAGTTACATAAAATGAATTCCAGAAGTACGCAGGAGACACATCCTCACTGCCCAAACTGTACAGGAATATTCCTTATCCTTTTAGAAGTTAATATAAAATATCTAGAAATTTCAGCCATGACAGATGACTTATCTCCTCAAGGGCTCTGTGTTTCAAAGTCTGATGTACTTCAGTAACAAATCAGCAAAACATCTGTTTTAAAAGCAACTTGTTTTTAAACACTTGATGAATCCCCTCTGAAGCTAGTAACTACTTAAGTACACAGTAATAAGTAATGCTTCCTATTTATAGCCTTAGAAACTACAACAGCTACAAAAAGCACAATAACACTACTTGATAGAGCAAATAGCTACAAAACAACATTTCAACATAGTCACCACCATTAGCTGTGCATTTTTGCCAGTAATAAACAAGAATCTGCATGCTGAGCTCAAAATCTGCACCAGCAGAGGTGACCCAGCGTCAGTGTCACCAGTGCTGAAACACCACCCACTGTGCTCACATCCATTGTTTGGTCTCCACAAGTGTTCAGCAAGTATCAGAGAAAGTCAGTGAGTGCCATTTTTCCTGCACAGAGAAATTCACTGACACACTTTTGCTTCATATGCATTTCCATGTCAGACACCATTTTATGAGACCGCCCCTCTGCTGCCATCTGTCAAACACAGCAACAGCATGTAGTGCGATACTGGTGGGAAGGTTCAGTCTCTACTGCCATACCACCAACAACCATCTCTAATTTCTCGTGCCAACGTAATAAAGTAGGAGGCGTTACTTTCAGAGCAGCCCGTGTATTTGAAGTTATGAATAGTCTTACTTGTTTTGCTGAATGCAAGGAAGAACATTCAGCATCTTATGGTCACCAGTCAATATAGAAGACACAGTATGACACACAATTTCTGTTAACGTTCTGTCAGAAGCTGCAGTGACACACTTCATACCATTTAATAAATCATAGAAGCAGCACTAGGATTCCTCTCCAGTGGCAGGGCACCCAACAGACACAGCAGTGAATATCCTTGCAAAGGATGCCTTATTAAGTAAACTTTAAAACTGTCTGACTGACCAAGAAATATTTTTCCAGTTTTCTATAATTTTATTGATCATCTACACTGTTCCATGGACCTGGCTGATATTGGCTTCAAGGACGCTGGAGCACATAAATCAGACCCACAGACATTGGCATTAATAAATAAGAGAATTTTGTAAATAGAGTTTTTACAGAAAGGTATTCATTTTGCATGCAGACATTTTCTTTCTTATGTCCACAGACTAACTCAGGTAAACCATCATTAACTTTTATAAACAGCACATGAAATAAATGTTTATATAAGACAAAGCCTGCAAACAAGCACTCTTTCCTGTTAGGGATAGACCTTGTTAAGGTCAACTCCTTGACCTTCTCACCACATTTATGTCCAGTTTCTATTCTTCCACAGGCAAAACTTTCCAAAATTTTTTGGAAATTTGGTAATTTTTTGGTATTGTTAAGGGTACCAGGAGCTGGCTAATGACTGGTAACAGCAATTACATTTCATCTTTCCTTTGAGGAAATACAAAACATTTCTAAAATGTGATGTAATATGCAAACAATTTTTTCTGTTAGTTTCGTTGTAACAATATTTTTTACCACGTCAATTTACCACGTTAATTACCAAGGTAATTAAGCTCAGAATAGTTCAAGTTACAGTACACCCTCACAGGGATTCTACAAGAACAAATCTCTCCTTTCTCTGCTAACGTAGTTACAGAAACCATACAATCATTCACTGTGCCCTTGTGTTGAACTTTGTATCAACCCAATAACTTTTCATGCAAATGCAGATAAATACTGGAAAAACTTGTTTAAAAAAACTTAAACCCAAAAAGCTACATGGAGATGGACGCCAAAGTAAAATATATCTGATTTCACTGCTACCAATTTTTTTGTTACACATTCATTGCACGTTGAAAAGTTTATTCACATTACGTATTTATCAGTGTGCTTCATCTCTCAAACAAGTTCTCAGAGCAGTAAGGATTCTTTTTTTCTGCTTCTTCCAAGAAGGTATTCACTTCAGCCTTCTACACAGATAAGTAATATAAAATTTTTATACTGCAATCTGCAATTTTGATCTGTTTCAAAAGGAAGACATTTTACAACAGAACACAAAATCCTCTGAGCTGATCAAGTTATTATCATGTTATTTTTGCCTAAGGTGCTGAGAGAAATATATGAATTTCAGGTCTCTAATTTAACCTCTAATTGAAAACTTTTTGAAAGCTTTCTGGGAATAGAATTCTACTCTATTAGAAAGCTGCCAATTTGTTAAGATTGCTCCCTTGATTTACTCTCTGAAGAAAATAATTTTCATTTACAGTTCCCGCATGTCCAAATTAATGCTCATATTAATAACTAAAGTATTTTACTGCAGGTTGCTTTACAAAGTAATTTTGTAAATAAAATACCTTAAAATGAGACTTTCAGAAGTCCATTAATAACTGGCAACTCAGTCATTGTTATTAATCTGTGTGGAGTTAAAGTTAACTGAACAGTTTGTCCCTGTCCTTCCAAATACCTGTATTTTTGTGTAATTACTCCTAAAATCCACTTGCTGAAATTATGTAAAGGATGCACACACACTCACTGGTGTTTTCATTGTATGCTCAAAGGAAAACTTACTAAGCCAATAACAATGAAAAAAAAAAAAGATGGGGGGGGTGGGAAGAAGGTATATATGCCATTATCTCATAGAAACTTAGTATGTACTGGAGGATTTAGGGCAACACCAAAAGAAGTCTTGAGTTAGGGCCACTGGACAATACATCACGGTCCATTTTCCACTACTGCTTCATCATCCCAGACAACTTGCTCAATCTCTGTCTTTACTGGCCTCTAAAACGATACAACTCTTCCATCTTCTTTCACTTAGTCAATCCTGTCTTAATGTTCTTTCTCGGTCTTGAGGCCTATCAGTAAAATCTCAAATCACAGGAAGTCAGTGGGACCTGCACTTCAGGTTTTAGATGCTGTCATCACACAGATAAAATGATAAAAAGAGGCACAGTAAATACTTTTTTGAATGGCCAAAATACTTTTTGAAATTCTTAAACTAAATGCTAACAGTGGAGAACAGAAAGGTTGAATTCATCTTTCCTAATCTCAGCCATAGAAGAGTTAAATTTCTAGGTTAAAGTAGCCAACGAAGAACCAGCCTGACAGTCAGCCTCTGATATCAAACAGATATATTACATCTTAGGACAAATACTGACAGCAAGTGGGATAAATCACTTTCTGGATGTGCTCATCTCTTCCTCCTGACGACAGCACTAAATTAGGCTAAAAGCAGAGCTCAAGTTAGGTGAGATGAATCCTACTTTGAATGCATGTGAACAGCGAGAGCATGAAAAATATGCATTCAACTGAAGTCAAATATACCCAAATGGAAGATAAGAACAAATAAAAATCTAGATATTAATACATAGAGTTAATTTAAAAATATGAAATAGATATACTATATAAAGGAGAGAAAAATATCGGGGCAGAGGAGGTAAATGTTCTGTCTAATGTACTTCAATCATGGAGTGAATGCAGTTTCTGCTACTTCACTCTGGATTGGTCTGTGTTGTTGAGCTGCATATAATAAAGTTTGAGAATATACGTGTATGAAATATATTGAATATATAACACATTTCTAAAACCAGCAAAATTGCTGGCCAGTACAAATAATTTCTTGTGTCACTCACTAAGCTGTTCTTTAGTAATTAGCCAAATTCTGTGCTGGCTTTTAACAGAACTTCTCTTTGTACACAAAACTTTCCCTAGCAATAAATTCCACTGAAGTCTCTCACAAATAGGTTCACAGCAAAGAAATTCTCCTCCTACACTGAAATAAGATTGTTTATTTTTCATAGGAAATGGCTTTCCATTATATCCTGTGAAAACCAAATAGGAAACCACATTCTGTTGCCTTTCCCTAGCAGAGTTGCTTTGTTGGACAGAGAACAGTCATTTCAAAATGTTGCCAGGGTAAATCTTTCTTCTTAAGCAGTCCTGTCATAAGCAAAGCAAGACTTAATTTTCACAGCAATGACAATTTAAGGCACTGAGGGATTTTAAAATAGACCTGTTCAGTCTTGACAGTTCTAAAAATCAGGCCACATTTCTGATACTTAAGTGAAGGCACTAAAATACACATAATCTAGGGAAAATGCTGTCTTCATTTTGAGAATTGTGTTGTCCGGTACCAACTGAACACTTGTGAAAAAGAAGCATTAATGTAATAATACTCTATTTCCCTTTCAAAATCCACCTTTTATCTGAAATTGAAGTGAATGCTGCATGCAGTGGAATCTTCAGTTACTTTTCATGAACTATGTTACAGTCACATACAATCATTTATGAATACTGCAACAACCCCCCTTCTTTGATTTTACACAGAAGTTATCAAATGAGCAAACTATAAAACCTCATACTAAGGGTTTTTGTGTGCCAACAGATATTTCTTCAGGCAAAAAAACTGTGAATTACATCAGTCCTTAGGGAAAAGTGCAAATGTTTTTATTCACAGAGTGGAATGCACAAGAGCTGGAAAGGTCATTTTAGAACATTATTACTTTCTCCCAAAGCAGACCTGTTCCTTACAGTGAAGAGTTTATTGCAAAGAACCAAACACAATTCAACTCATGAAAGGAGGCACTATACACACTACCATAACATCAATCCTTCACTGGTCACATATCATTATGGCTTATGGTTTAAACCTCATAGGATATCAATAAACATATGATATCAAAACTGCCCCATTTTAGCCAGAAGCTAACTTCAGCTTCTATTACCACAATCAGGCAAGGGAAAAGAGCTATGGAAAAAAATTTTCAATAGAAACATCCCCAAAAGCTAATGCTCACAATGACTGTTTGGATAGGAAGCTAAATGACTTAGAATAAGCCTGTGAGCAATCCGCACCTTCTGTTCTACTTTGAAAAGGTCTGAAATTCTGAAGGAAAATGGCAATTCTAAATTAAAGCACATATTGATTGTGTCTGATTAAAAGACTGAGATTCCATAACACAAAGCTGTCCACACCCGCCGTAGACAATACAAATCCTCAGCAGCATCATACAGCATCATACTACCACTTATTTCCAAAAGAATAAATCCCAATTCTGATCACAATATATTCTAAAACCATTTTTATTTTCAGTGTCACACTGAAGTGATCATTCACTACCTCTTTGTTGCAAAAAAATGGTTCCTATATTCAGCGCAGTGAGAACTGAATATTATTTTAAGATCATGTGATCACTGGAATATTAAATGGCACATCACTCTTCGTAAGTTCCCATTTGTTATAAGGTCAGAAAGTGCAAGAGTTTACTTGAATATTTTTTTAGTTAAACCAATTAAATATTAAAAAGCCCACATACATTTTGGAGCCTTGAAGTCTACCTTTTGAAAATGCAAGATAATATAATAACAAAACAACATTTTTGTATTCATTTATCCCAATTCTTAATGTGCTTAAGAATATTGTTTTTAATTCAAAAATTAATAATATTATTTTTTTAACTCACAGAAGCTTCTCACAATCTCTCTGTCCTTGTGGAAATAACATTGTAAGCCAAGAGGTTGGGAAAAAAAAAAAAAGAAAGAAAAATATGGCCTCATACCTCTTCTGCTTTGTTGTCCAGTGGCTCTTGAACTGAGGAGATTTTGAGCTTCTGCTGAAAAGACTTTTCTAAAGGAAGTGGAGAGCAAGTCCCTATCTCTTCCACCTCTCCTGGAAGAACAAATGACCCTGCTGAATAAAAAATAATGGACGTTAGCCTTCCATTTTATGTGTAAGTTTAGCAAAATCACGTGTAAAATCTCATAGTGCTTAAATGCAGACAGAGGTTTTTTAGTTGTAAGTGTAGAATACTGACTGTTGCATAATGTTAGGCAGTTACCTTGAGAACAGATCCATACAATCCTAAGCTAAAATCTAGATAATAAAGTATACTATACTAAGGAAAAATCAAAGTTAAATAGATGGTTAGCTCTTCTTTCTTGAGAACACAGCATAGAAATTCTGCAGCTAGACATGCCCAAACTCAGAGAAAATTTGGTATTAGATTTATGTGTTTCATAAAGAGGAAGGAAAATCCTGAGCAGACTTACAAATAACAGACTGAATTCTAGTCTTGCTATTGATTAGCCGGGCAGTTTATTTCAATTCTCTTTTCCTAGAGTTTCACCATCTATACATTGGGCATAAGGAATCTTTACAAGTATCTGTCTTAGTATTAATCTCCTGAAGTGTTAAGTAAGCAATACCTGATAGAAGTAGTAATATTTCCCATTATGATGCCGGTTGACTCTTGTCCAAGGATATTTAATGGATGTTTGCCCATCCCTGAACTTTCCAATGAGAGGCATTTAAAAGGAATTACACGTATCTGGAACGCGCAACCTTTCTATGCTGGCAGCATTTGGACCACAGTTCACAAGTCTACAGACTTTCTGAATCACTTCTCCATTCCACACTTAAGGAAAATGTTCGTACTAGGAATGGTGGGTTTGATTTCTGTGACAGCTCAGAATGATATGCCTTTGGTTTACAAGTATCTTTTAACATCAACCAATCTCAACTGCTACAGCGCAGATGCATCCATCTTGTCTCCATAATGCTTTCATATGAAGAAACTTAAGGAAACCATATGTCTTGCCATTTAGTTGAAGGATTATGTAAATCAATCTACTCTTTTTTCTGCCTGGTGCACAAATTTCTTTACAGCTTCATAACAGATATTTGTAGCTTATTTTTCTCTTGAAATCTCAGAAACTTTCAAAGTGTTGTTCAAATGTTAATTAATGGAACCAATAAGAGGCTAGATAGATGCAGAGCGAAAAGGAAGAAGTGGCTGTTTATCTCTACCTGCATGCTTTCATCAGAGCAGAGTGGTTACAGACCTCTTATCTTCCTGTAAAGCCACATTTGAAAATAATGATTTCCTAGCTAGGCATTCTTGAAAGTTACATAATGAAATTCTTCATTTATTTTTCCTTCTAGCATCTCTATATTTTTTCAAAGCCAGCAGGACTATCCACTTTGGACTTGTAAAGTAGAACATTCTTTAATAAAGAGCTGAATCTATTCCCTCTGGTATCTCACTCCCAGACTTATGTGTTTTGCTTCATGATTCACAAATAAGTGGTTTTCAATTTTCACCTCTACTCTCTTGGTTGCTTATACCTATCTCCAGTCATCTATGTGCTTTCAGTCCTTGTCCTCAGTATAGTATCTGATCTTATTCTTCATCAGTTATATGAGAAAGCTTTCTGAAAATGCACTATGGCTTCACACATACTCTGGAACTACTTTTTTCATTCTTTCATAACCGGTGTCAAAATTATTTGTAGGACAGAAGTGAGATGTGAATGCTTATTTAAAGGCAATGGCAACTTCTGCTATTGTTTCAAACTTGCACCCCAAATAAATACCCTCCCTGAAGAGAGGAAAGCCTGGACACCAAGAGGTTTGTATCACCTCCTGAGGTAACGTCCATTATTTTAGTACTAAGAGCAGCTTTTTCCTCACAACAGACCAATCTGTGGAGAGAAGATGAAGAGGAAACATTTATGTAACTGCCTGGCAATGGCTCAAGAAGACATCTCTTAAAAATTGGGACAACAGAAGGAAATTTATTTTTGCTTTTAGCAAGAAGTGCTTGTCATACTCAGAATGTCAATTCCAATTTTTTAAGGCTCGTTAGTAATGCAAACAGTGTTTCAAATTTCCTTCAATCACCCCGTAAGAATGTGGTAATCAACCTTTGTTTGCCAGTAGACATGCCAGAAATGAGCTCTGTCTCTCTATCCTGGCTGCATGACAGCATATGCAAGTCTAATCGGTAAATGCTGCTTTCCCTGATAATGTTTAATCAAGAAACTCCTTCAGAGAGAAAAATTAGAGAGTTTTGACAGTACTCCTTCTCAATGGGAGCTCCCAAAGGAACTGTAGGCTATTGTAAGTTCTAGCCAGTACCTCACAGCTGATTTAGGTTGCTGTTACAGCACTAGTGGATGATGATCCTAATTAAGCTGCTAATTATGTTCTGTATGGACATGATTAATTAGCAACAGGAATGCCATGGATATTGCCAATGGCACTGTATATAGAGATAATTGAGAAGGCAGTGATATCAAAAATATGAGAAGACACTGAAGAATCATCTTCTTGGATAATATGGCAGTGCACTTCTACAATTTTGCTCGAGTCCAGTGAAGTTTAGCAGAACAGATTTGAAGCTGAGAAAATCTTCTTTAGCTCTTTTACTCCACGTGACAGGCTCAGAGAAAGTGATTACTAACTAAATTTGCAAAGACCACTAAATTGCTTTTTTTTAGATTCAGTTTGTACCACTGATGTTAATTATAAGTATTGGAAAAAAAATAATCTGTTGGCAGAAAACTGATCTGAACCCTCAGGAATGAAGAAGTATGCAGTTATCTATCTTTACTGAGCCAAGTGATGCACAGCTATAGATAGGCCACTGCAGGCTTTACCACTTTCGACACTACATTTGGCAAAAATTCTGTTGATGGGAAGCTGAAGAGGAAAGTAGTGCTAACAAAAAAAAAAAAAAAAAAAAGAAAACCTTAAAAGCTAAATTTTGGCTCCTCTCATTCTCAGGCTTCAGGCTGTTAGCCCCAAAGAGCTGTCTAGTGTGAAGTCATCCTGAGGCAGTGTTAAGTGGGTTGCAGAGAGTAGAGGAGATAAAAAGAAACAGATTCGTAGGTTGGGTGGAGCCCAATACTTAAAAAAAAAAACGTCTACAGAACTCTGAATCTTGTTCCTGAAGATGATTTTTTTTTTTTTTTTTTCAAAATATAAATGGGAAGGCATAGATTATGGAAAATAAAATATTGCTAAATATTGCATAGAGAACTGTTAAGTTAAATAATCAGTCATTCAGGTTCTCCTTATTTTCTTTGGGGCAGCAGCAAATGTGGACCATGAAAAGACAAGTATGCTGCATCTCAGCATTCTAAGCCCAATCTGTGTATCCTTACTCACACATTTAATCAGCTCTTTTTTAATATACTCCTTATTTAAAGAAGGCTATACTCAAGGTCCCTAGACATGCTTCTCACATATTTAGCATTTTGTATAAATACTATCTACTATTATTACCCAAGTATCCTTTGAGCCCTACAGCAAGTGATTTGTCACCCATTCTGGAAAGGAATTTTGTTGCCAAAACACAGGTACTAGGCATTCTCCATCTGTCCTTGGAGAAAGCCTCATTATTTCTATTGTTGCCTTAAGCTACTTACAGATTAAATTCAATGAGAAAAAGCAATTAAGCAGTCCACCATACGCATGCTGTCACTACGCTATGGTTTAAAGCTATGGTTTAGGGCAGCAATTTTCCTTTGCCAATTCTGGTTTGCTGAGCCAAAGATTCACAATGAAAAAGTACCGCCTTGCTTTCAGGCTTGCAGCCCAGTGCTGCCTAATGAAAACAGCTACAGTGAATTTGCATACTGACTAAATCTATGGGCTGCTTCTCTCATTAGAAGCAGCTGTGTTCACACTGTAAAAGATACCGGACTTAGTAAAATAATAAACAAAATAAAGCAGAATGATTCATAGAATCACAGAATGGTTTGAGTTGGAAGGGACCTTTAAGACCATGTAGTTCCAGCCCCCTGCTGCAGGCAGGGACACCTCCCTCTAGACCAGGTTGCTCACAGCCCCTCCACCCTGGCCTTGAATGCTTCCAGGGAGGGGGCATCTATAACCTCTCTGGGCAACCTGTGCCAGAGTCTCACCACCCTCCCAGAGTAGAGAGGAAGAGCCACCTCCCTCAACCTGCTGGTCATGCTTCTCTTGATGCAACCTGGATACAGTTGACCTTCTGGGCTGCAAGCACAAAGTGGTTCTCACTGAACATCTTCCAGAAAGCACCTGGCTGTTTTAACATGTATTTTCTACCATGCTTTTCACACCTTCAGCCTTGAGCTGCTTCTCCGTAAGTGTGAATATTTATTGCATTAATGTACAATTGCTAACTCAGCTAAATTATCTGCCCTTAAAGTTAAATGAAGTACAGAGATGCTGAACAGTTGCCAATATCAAGCAGAGATAAAAGCTTGCTGTAATTATATTAGCAAGGTATATTTTTCATTGGGTGTCCTGGCTTGTTCTGCCAGTATGAACTCATTTGTCTGACACAGGGGTGGCAGCATTTAGGGAGATCAGCAACAGAATGCCTTTCAAATTTGATTCACACTTTGCCTTACTTATAAATTAATTAGAGCCCTTTACAATCAATCCTTTATTAAAGTGGCCATTAGTGATATTTTATATTCATTAAGGTAAACAAGAGTAGCCATACCATTTTATATTTTATTTTGCATGTTGTTGCTAGAAATAGAAATATTTATATTTCTAGAAATATCTATATTTCTATTTATAGAAATGAGATTATTAATCTCTTTTCATGAAGAAATGTGGATTTTAATGTATAAGAGAACTATCTAGCTATGAGGCCTATTTTCTGCATGATGACTTAGGAGTGAAGGGGTTCTTTTTGTAGTTTTGTTGTGGGTTTATTTTTGACTTGAACAACCATCCTCCATTGAAGCCTTGGGCAAGAACAAGGCTATGCATTTCTGAGTTTGGTTGCTGTTTACTTTCCTTACAGAGCAGAGACAGAATAATTAGCTTCTGACTGTGCAGTATTGCAATGTTATAAAATATAATCTAAATACTTCATGTCATTAGTCGGCACTCTTGATTGCTTAGGAGTTGATGCAGCCACTTTCTGCAGCAAAGCAGTTTGTGCAGTGAGGGCTATCTTGTGGGAGGAGTTGAGGAGAGCAAATATTGAAATCAATCAAATGTCAAGTAGAAAAAAAACAAAGTAGTAGTTAGCATAGTGATAATCTACAGTAGTGGTGGTATAATAGTTTTTATTATTGTTTATGGTTACCATTAAAAGCCATAACTGAAAAACTTTCCCAAGTTAGCTTGCATGAAGTTATATTCAGACAGCACAAGCAGATGATCATTTCTGTAATTTTCATCTTGTTCAAATGCAGCATGTTTTACTAGGAGGTTTCTAAATGTATGTGATTAGCATTTACTCTTGCACACTGAAAGGCCTGTGGACAGACAATGTCTGCAATGGTCCAGAAAGTGGACCCCAAGTTCTGTCAGTTCTTTTTCATCACTGCCCAGCTTGTACTGTTGAGCTTATTTCTCATCTTCCAGTTTGTGGCTTCTTTTGAACTAGAGATATCTGATGATACTTCTCCTAAACTAGATATAGACAAATCTTATTTCATTAGTGAAATGTAAATTAAGGCTTCCACCAGTGAGTCCCAGTTTTAATAGATATTATGATAATTGAAGATAAACACAGAACAATGAGAACAATGTCCTAAAAGGGGGGAAAAATGAGGAGAAGAACAATGCACAGAAAAGAACTTTTCCATTTCTGTACCTGACACAGGACAGCAATCTCACTCTGCCCTTTCTACTATGCCCAGTTCAAAGAAAGATTGTTATAAAACTGACTTAGGCTGGTTTATTGTTTTCTTGTGAGTTACAACCCAGCTCTAAATATTCATCAGTTCCAAGCCTGTAAGCCCTCTGACTTCATAAGTACTCTGCACATACAGAAAGGACTAATCAAATAGTTAATGGATTAGACAGACTAATTAAACAGTAACAACTAAGGACCAAAGTCTGCTCTGTCACAGCTTCTTCCAGTGACTTTATGCAAAACTCTTAAACTGTATGGCTTGGTTTCTTTGTGCAGTCACAAGTATAGATGAGGAAAATCACCAGAAGGTGTTCCATTTTGGTAGAAACAAAGACCGCACAAGTACCTGTAATAGACAAACAACTGCAGGCACGATATTTCTGTATACTTTTCAGTGGCAGGAGAGTTAAATTTTTTATACTCATAATGGAGAAATTCAAAACAATTCAAAATGCTCATAGTTTGAATGCTCAAAGAAGTTCACCATGTATTAAAGATAATTCTTATTCATTTTAAGCCCAGGATGAAATCACTGTAATGAGTAGGGAAAACATTTTCATTAAATATTTCCACTTCATAGGATTCTCTTTTAGCACCCGATTTACTTTGTGGGTTACACTTTCTAATTAAAATAATTTCTATACAAAACAGAGGAACAGAAAAATGAGAAAGTTGCCACAAAAAGTTGAAAAACCTTGAAAAAAAATCACTGCCTAACAGGTAACTTAATATCTCATCTTAGAGTGTGGACATAAATTCATTAGTCTGGGGCATACGGGCAATTGGGAAAATTTTCTAGCAATAGAAGAATGGAGGAAAAATAAAATTTTTAAGAGATAAACTGTTCTGCTAAACAATGTTTCAGAGTCACTAAAAAGGATGAAAAGTAATATCTGTACACATGGATCCAAAGACAGAATCTGATTGTGAATATGAAGATGGATAAAACGTACCATTGCGTGGCTCTCCATCTATGTATGTTTCAAAGTAATGGTCCACCTGCAGTGAAAAAAAATAAATAAATAAAGTGAAAAACAGATCAAATTCCATTCCTTTCAGTACAAACTACAAAAAAGCAGAAAAGCATTAAGTTGTCTTCTTTGTCATCTCAATTCTCCTCTGTATTTTTCCAAGAAAGAATATGATTATTTTTTTTCAATGTAAAACACAAAGGAAAAACTTCTAAGTGTAGAAGGATTTCTGCACAGGATTGCTGCTGCAGCTGTTGCATACCAACTACAGCGAAAGAAGCTCAAGCTGAAGAGCAACCTTTTCAAAATCTTGGTAGGAAGATGGAGAAGTCAAATATTTTCAAAGAAAAAAAAGCTACTCTGTGGATTTGCAAAGGCACAACACGTGACACAGGCACAGCTTAAACTGTAAACTTCATCTTTCTATATTTGATATTAATATTGAACTGAATGGAAAATGAAAAAGCTAAGGATTATGTAAATTTTAATACTTCAGCTGGGACGTATCACTACTGTTTTTATCAGGCTGATATCTGCTGAAAACAGTCCACACTATAGAACAAGTATCACAAGAGTTGCTTCATATTCAAGGCAGCACTCTGAATAGATGCAAATATGAGAGTCAAAGAGCTTTCCCAGCCCATCTGTAAATAGTGTTACAACAAAGGATTTATTTACTATACACAATAGAGCCTTCTGTGTATCTGTGCAGTAATCAGGGATGCTCTTTGATCATTTTTTACAAACTGATTTGGCACTATTGTGTTACACAACCTTTATATTTTAATAGCACATGCTCATTAACACTTGGAAAAGAAATGTGGAGGATGATGATCTCATTCTTCTTTCCCATCGATGTGAAAGAAATACACTGACAAACTGCAAATGCTTTGTTTATACATAAAGCAAAATTCAGTGACGTTCAACTCATAATCTCCACTTTGAAGAAAATCAAAGGAAACCTCACCTGAGCTCTTTCAGATAGACTGAGGCCATTTCCATCAGAGTCACCAGATTTCCAGCTCTCATTTATGACCGTCTATAGATAGACATGCAGAAATATGCATGAAACAGAACCAAAGCAATAGTCAAGCTCATTTACACCCCTACTGATTTACACACACAGATTCTTGACAGTGATTAAAAATTGTATATAGTGAATGCTGTGCTGCTGCAAATAGAATGCATGTAGGTAATCCTTTGAAATTCTACATGGAACCAGACTGATTTAGTATAAGTAATCACACTATGCCAAAAAAGCAACATTTGGAATACAAATATTGTTTACAAATGCAGTTCTTTCCCTTCTTTCCTCACAGGAAGTTTAAAGGCTACTGTGCCCAACTTAATGTATTAAGGACTCCTCCCATTACTATTCTAGCAGCTTTTCTGATGCATTCTACTACTACTGTATTTGTTTCTAAAACTGTTCATGTGACAAAAATGTGGCGTCATGGCTGAAACTTTTTTTTCTGTAGCAACAAAGACCAGTATTAAGATCTTCCTTAACATAAAGGCTAATGGAAGCTGCACGTTGCTCTACAGGGTGGAAAAACAATTCAAAGTGGCTAAAGCAAGAGACCCAAAGGCCATCTATACCAATGAAGCATCCATACTCTTCATAAGATCAGTGGCAAAAAGATTTTTGTCATTTTTGTTATACAATCAGCTGATAGAATGTGACTGTTTTAAAAGCCTTACTTGATTCTACCTCAAAGGCATGTGTTAGTAGGGAGAAAAATGACAGCTTTTTCTCTTTGACTGAGGCCCGGCAGTGCCATCATTTGAAACCATTGAAGCGTGTTGCTGTGTGCATTGCACAAAACGACCTGCTACTTCATTTGTAATAAGAAGCTTAATGAATCTATTACAGGCAAGATTGCAGCTTTATTTTTTGTTATTCATGCAGGAGGGTACAAGTTCTTAAGAAGTAGATTCAGATTTTCATCTTGCTCTCTCCAGATGATGTATGCGGTTTTCCTGTCCCTGCACATTCCTAATCTCATAGGTTTCCAAAGATTAAAAAGACTTCTGGCCTGCCTAATATTTACTTCAGGCAGCTGAAGCAACAGGATTCTGTATTTTTTAAAATCCTCAAGCAAAGTAAATGTGTGCATGCTGGTATTCACACACTCAAGTCTTTTGCCAAACCCTACAATTAACTGCAGTTTTGAGTGAAAGCCTAACAATGGTCTTTGTGGGGCTCCTTATTTATTAGTCAGATTAGGACAGCTTTGCAGTAGAGAAAATGCCACTGTCAAATGTGATCCCTGCAGGTGCCTCTGTAAGCATTACACACTTGGGTAGTGTTTTAAATATTTGCCTTAGATGGGATAATACCATCAGCATCTAACATTTAGACAGTATACCCTTATTTTTACTTCTTTTAATCTTTTTGAAACTGATGCTTGTCCACACAGACAAATGTTAACTTATTACCTTATTGTCATTTGGAGTCTGTGGTAGGACAGACATGAGCTTTTCCTTGCTTCTTTCAGGGAAACCATCCTGTTTATTTCCATATGAGATGTCAGAATCAGAAAATGATTTTCTTAAGGATTTTTTACATCCTTGAATCATCTTCATCTCTTCTTCTGCAAGGAGAACCATATTACATCAGATACTATAATGGCACCATCCAAGATAAAAAAAAACGTATGAATTTCACTAGATATTATACTGACTTCATTCAAATATTCACTTCTCGTCTTATGCTCAGAATTTCCATGTGCATGATATACATCTACTTTGCAATCTTTATCATAAAGCTAAATATGCAGTTTGAACTCCTACTACATAAAGTATGACCTATTCCTTGATACGGAAAAATTCACTGTTGAAAAAGTTTACAGTATATAAAAAACTTTACATACCTTCACATACCAAACTGATAGGTTACCAAGAACAGAAAAATGCTCTGAATTTTATTGAGTGTTGTAATGATCTGGTCCAAAAATTCTTGTATTTCATACCACAGTATCTTGGTATCACCCTGTTCACACTGATGAATAGCCCAAACACATGCTCCTGCATGTGAACACCACAACCACTAGAGCAAACATCCATGTTGTCTGGTATAGAAGTCAGCCTTGGCAATTCATTTGCCAGAGCTGGTAGTGACACCAGTTGTGCGTCTGCCCAGGTTCAACATCTGCAAAGCTCTCAGGTTTCCACATCACCACTGCCAGAACCTCCACCAGACCAAGACTATGTGATGAGATACAGTGACAGGTCCTATCCGATATTATCACTTTAAAGTTACTAGTTTGTAGACAGATGACAGCACGCAATTTGCCACCAGGAAGAGAGAGCCCCAGATCATAATCCGATGAAAGATTTCTGCTTAGAAAGACGCACAATCCTAAAAGGATGAGAAAGCAAATTTCAAGGTCTGGCTTCCTACTCTGTCTTTGATGCTGAGCAAAGAACTGCTCTCTTTATCACAATGCAAATCTAGCTCCTGTATCTTTATTTAGTAATACACCTCATTTGAGCTGAGACCTTTAGGTACTGCTGCTTTCAGTGTTCAAAACCTACATTAGCAACCTGACTGTCCAGGAACAATTTTGCAAGAGAAAATTTGTTTCTGGGATCAAGCTTATAAACAGCCATATGCCAGCAGCATTTAATCGTCAAAAGTTTAGGCTCTGAAATTAAAGATTAAATATAGGTGTTTAAGAAGGGTTTGTTCCTTTAGGGGATTCTTCTCATGTTGAAAGTCGGACTGGAAAAACATTTTGACACTGTACCAACAGAAGACTGGGATACCTTCTCTCATGTTTCTTTTATACATCAATAGCAGCTAATTGGGCCCACAGTGAAAATAAGGGAGTATTCAAAACTATAAGTGAGTCAGCGACAGCTTCTGACACCTTTCATACCTTTAAGAATGCCATTTACAACAGAAGCGAGGACAGGACAACTCCTGCTTCTTCTGGCCATCATACCGGACAGGTCTCTGCAGTGCAGAACAGCCAGCAAAATTATGACACAGCAATGACATCACAGATGGAACCTCCACAGTGCAACTGTAGCTGAGAGCTGACTGGAGGTCAAGACAAGCATTTGCATGGCAGTTTGGAATTCTAAACTCACTCTGACTGTTTGCATACAAAGTAGCTAAAAATATACTAATTGTAGCCAAAATAAAACTGCATTTTTATTTAAAAAAAAAAAAAAATCCATTATAAAATATGGAGAACCAGATGAACTTTGCACTACATGAAAAAATAAATGCTGATTTTAACCAAGTTTCTTGGGTTTAGTTTGAAAGATTTACTCTATAAGAATAAGAAACACTGCAGTACATTTCTAAAGCGAAATTACACGTTATAGGCATTAAAGTAATTCTTGCAGAGAGCCTTAATGATGCCCTTGGGGTTAGTACATTCAGCCATCCACTTTCCCACAGACTTATTAATCCCCACAGACAGCTCTGTGCTGCAGTTACTATGACACACAGAAAGGGCTGGTATTCTGGACATAACCTTACGTCCTTACTTGTAAGAGTCAGGTTCATTAAAAGTAAATTGCACCAGATCAGAACAGCCTAGCAAACAGGTTTAAAACTCAAACCACAGATGGATCCTCTGAATAATTCCTAAATCCCAGGTCTCTTGATATGACATCTGGCTTCTCCTTGCTTTTTTAGCAAGTGCTTTCCTAAAACAATATTTGGAAACAGCACTGCATATGTGCAATGTCTTCTTCCTACACACTCTCTTTTTCAAGCCATGCAAATGAAGCTGTGTTAAATCAGAAACCCTCTTTCAAACTCTTGACAGGTTAAAGTGATCACCCACTATTTGAAGATATTGTCATCCCACTTTACAGGAAGAATGTGATTAGCGGCTCAAAAAGCTTCAATCTTTTGTTATTACAGTGGTAGAACAGGATGAACTTCCTTTTTTATACCAAGAACTGAGAAGTTTAATATTAAAAACTGACAAACCACAGGAGGATATTAATGTCTTTATGCAGCCAAACATGTGTATCCACAGTGTCACACCAAGAACTGAGGGGCCAGTATCCTCACTGTGCATATTCGGGGGCCTTTATGTAAGAAAACTGGAAGAAAGCTTCTGGAACCAATATACGTTTCTCAGCAAGATTAACAGAGACAAAAGGCACCATCAACTTTAATGTTCTACATCATAATTCATATGCCAGTAGGCTCTGAATAAACTTATGTATAGAAACATAGAATATCCCAAGCTGGAAGGAACCCATAAGCATCATCCAAGCCTTACACAGAACCACCCAAAAATCAGACCATGTATCTGAGAGCATTGTCCAGACACTTCTTGAACTCTGGCAACCTGCGGATGTGACCACTGTCCTGGGGGGCCTGCTCCAATGCCTGACTCTTTCAGTGAAGAACTTGAATAAGCCAATGTCTATCTTGGGTGCCCCTGTGATCATTCTTCTGTGCTATAATTCTGGACATCTGAGCTATTCTCACAGACAAAAAGTTGATAGGTTATGTGAGCTAACAAGAAATCAAGAGCCATTCACAGTATTTGTGCACCATTCATTTACTTCAGACTAGCTAGAATAGTATTCAGTTTCCAAAGAGACTAGCCATAAGCTGCTCTTAGACACATTTTTTTTGGTTAAGATCACTGCAGCATTGCTGAGTTACATAACATCAAGTATTATCTTTGAAGAAACATTCACAACTGTAATGTGATACTAGATTAATGACTGCAAGGGGAAAAAAATTACAAGGACAAGAAAAAAAACACAAATAAATTGTTACATGCTTCCTCAGTAAAAGTATCAGCTATGCACCCATGTGCATAATAAGGCTATGTCACAAGAACAGGCGGGGGGGGGGTGGGAGAATCAAACATAATGTTGCACAGACAGTGTGCCTCAGGGCAGATGAGATCCACTCTTCAGATGACTACTGATACCTGTAGTTTCTCAACACACACATCACACAACAGCCTCTTTGTGAGCAGTAAGCTATTATCTTGAAAAATATATTTAAAACAACACAAATTTTGCTAAATCTAAAGAAACTGGCAATTTGCAGAGAAATATCTCAGCTTTATTCCTTTGACAGTATTCTGAATTCCAGCCATTTCTGTCCTTACTTTTGAAAGAGAATGGAAAGCAAAACAGGTCACATTCAAGCCAGTGAGAGGCTCGCTCAGCCTCCCCCCCTTGGCTAAGTGATAATTGACTCATTATTCACAGCAAAGACCCAGATGTGTACAGCACTGGCTTTTCATGGAATCATAGAATTGTTTGAGTTGGAAGGAACCTTAAAAGGTCATTTGGTCCAACTCCCCTGCAATGAACAGGGACACCTACACTAGAACAGGTGCTCACAGCCCCATCCAGCCTGACCTTGAATATCTCCAAGGACAGGTGCTTCCACCACATATCTGGGCATCCTGTGCCAGTGCTTCGCTACCCTTATTGTAAAAAAACTATTTCTTCTATCCAGCCTAAGTCTCCCCTCCTTTTGTTTGAAACCATTTCCTCTTGTTCTGTTACAACACATTCTGCTGAAGAGTCTGCCCCCTTCTTTCTCATAGCCCACTCTTCCTCCCCACCCCCTTTAGACACTATGTGCGAAAAAATATGTAACAGATACAAACGCAACAAAAAATAGCAGAGGTTTGAAAGGATGGAAGGATTCATATGTTTACTCTGAAGACAGATTTTCAATTTTACTTTTTAGAAATTCCACTGTCACTACCTTAACAATGAAATAACAAACAAGCTTAGGTCTCTAGAAAAGCAAATCTCAGTCTCTCAAGAGTAATATCCATCACTGTAACTGAGACGTATGTTGCAGGCTTCAGAAACATTTCTATCAGAAAGTACATCAGATTGATACATTCTTTCTGTCCAGCATCCATCCTCCATATTGCTTAAAATTCTCTTTGTCTTTCAATTTGGAAGGGAATCTTTTGAAAATGTCCACTGATCACCCATATATTTCAAAGAATAATGGAGTCACTTACCACAAAGCCAGAGAAGAGAGCTATCGGGATTACCAGGAAAAACTTTCTGTCAGTGAAACCTATGAGATGAAATAGTAGCCCCAGTCCTGGAAGAATGATAAAAGTCCCTTGGTCTGAAACATTTCAAAGCAAGAACAGACACAGCGATCAATACTGCAGAGTGCCTGGCTTGGGATAACACACCAGACTAAACAATATAAGATACCAAGTGTTTCACTCCTTCAATTCAATGGATTAATGCCAAAAATGTTTATAAAAAGTGGATGAGAACAGGGCCCCTTTCAACTATTAAAAAAAAAAAAACAAAGCTAATGCAGCAAAGTTCCAAGTTACCTCTTTGTCCTCAAAATATTAGACAGCATAAGACTTGTCAATCCCTCAAATCCCTTCAAAGTTATGCTTTGATGGAACCCCTGGGATTCAAATAATGCAGTGTCTTTTTGCAGTGCTCCTGAACAAGAAGTAATTTACTCACAGTAGCATGATAATGGTCTTGTACAGAGGTCAAGAGTACAAATTTCAATTTTTATTATCTCAGATGCACCAGCAAACAGACACACATAAAGCATAAACAAACTGAAATGTTTCCATAAAATATCACTCCAGGATTTTCAGAACAGGGAAACAGTGCAGAAGTACCTGCATTTACCTATTAGCAACTATGTATACGGCTTTATGGTGCTGAGGTAATTTACCCTAAATGCCAAGCCATAACAGGAAAGAAACAGATTTAAAGCCTGAAAACCCAATTTGTTGGGAGGATAATTTTTAAAGCTTAGTTTTTTGTTGCTGTTTTTTGTTTGTTTGGTTTTGGTTTTTTTGTAATTCAATCAAACCTGCTCCCAGAAATAACTCTGCAATACCTTAATCAAAATATGCAGCCTCCCCCTGCTTGTACACTGCACAGCTAAGCACAGAACTTCGTATTTTATTTTAGTTACTTTGCCAAGGAAATCTGCTCCAATTTACATTCTTGAGCTATCTTTCTTTTCCTGTGTATTTAAATATATAAATCATTGTAAATCAATGCAGAATTTGTCCAACTTATTTTGACAAGAAAAGAAAAGAAAAGAAAAGAAAAGAAAAGAAAAGAAAAGAAAAGAAAAGAAAAGAAAAGAAAAGAAAAGAAAAGAAAAGAAAAGAAAAGAAAAGAAAAGAAAAGAAAAGAAAAGAAAAGAAAAGAAAAGAAAAGAAAAGAAAAGAAAAGAAAAGAAAACTACTCCGTACAGTGAATAACTGAAGGATTGTGGAATTAGGCACCTATTTGCCTGTTCCAGGGCAATTCAAGTGCCTAAACAGTTACCTAGTGGTATTTTAGGAGCCCTAGCTCCTAGCCTAGGTGTCCCGCCTAACCTTCTGCTAAAAAGAAGCCCCCAAAAGGGCAATGGATTTTCCATAGATACTGTATCATATCTGCCAGCCACAGGCATCTGAATTATCTAACTATTAGACAGCCAAATTGCTAAAGTCCTATTGAAATCTTTCTCAGCTAAAACTCTCACTGATTTCAATGACACCAATCCCATGGCAACACTAAAAGCAGAACTCCTCCGTCAAAGTTACTCAATCTGCGAAGCTGAGAAAATAACAACTTACTGCACTTTCAAGACATGTTATGAATATTAATTTGCACACTGAGGCAAGTATGTCAAACATTGTTGTCTTCCATTTCTGCATTTCTTCTTCTATTTGACTAACAGGGGGTTTTATGCTGCTGGTTCCCCTTTCCCTCACTGCAACCTTGCACCAGTGTAATGGATGTCTATGGAACTCTCTTCTGCTTATGCCAGAACAGAGATTCAATCAGTATAGCCCTTCCCCTTACATCTTTGATCTTACCCTGATTAAATCACAGATGATCATCCAAAAGCACTATTTACCTCCATGTTTTTTGTTTGTTTGTTTCATTTAAAAGATCAACTTTTACTATGTTCAATAATATAGCCTTGATTCTTTGCTCACTAATACCAATGTGCTAATGAAAGTTCACAATGTGATGTCAAGCAACTGAAGGAACTGGGGCTGTTCAGTCTGGGGAAAGGAGGCTGAGGGGAGACCTTATTGCTCTCTTCCAGTATCTGAAAGGTGCTTACACAGAGAGTGGGGTTTTTCTCTTCTCACTGGTGACAGGTGACAGGATAAGTTGAAATGGCTTCAAGTTGTGCCACGATAAGTTTAGGTTGGATATCAGGAAACATTTCTTTACAGAAAGGGTTGTTAAGCACTGGAAGAGGCTCCCCGGGGAGGTGGTTGAGTTACCATCCTTGGATGTGTTTAAAAACTGTTTGGACGTGGTGCTCAGGGACACGATTTAGTGGAGGTGTTAGAGTTAGGCTAATTTGGTTAGGTTGCATTTGGACTTCATGATCTTCAAGGACTTTTCCAACCTGAGCAATTCTACAATTCTATGATTCTGTGTCCTCAGCTAGGATAAATAAATATTCTGTAGACTGGGACAAGTAACATGTAATCTTTTAAGTACCAATTATTACTTCTAGCTGCCATTTTTGCCTATTTTACTTTAACATATTTTTAAAATAAATAAATAAAAGACAGGAGAGGACTTTCCGTATCTATTTCTTCTGGGGAAAGAAGAATGACTGTTGGTTACATCAAGCATATTTCAGCCACCCACACATTCACTTTAGCCTAATGCACAGCAATACTTATTCATAACTAAATCGGCTCTTCATTTTCAAAAGTTTAACTGTTCTTTTACTACATCAGTATCTCTCCACTTCTCCTTAATGGAATCTATATGCTGTGTTTTTATGTACTGTTTCTCTGTATCAATATCTATGTCTCTGTAGGGTTTTAGTTATTGTCAGTGTTAGAAGAGTGGCAATATTTCCTGTTTATACCACATTCATCCAAGCTGATCATTTAAATACATGCATTATTCTTCCACAGATCAACAGTGCTGGTGTCAGATACCTTCTCCATTTGAATACTGTAATGCCGTTGGTTAAGCCACATAACAGATGTGCATTTGAGCATCTCAGCAGCCTCCATGAACAAAATCCTGCTTCTTCCAACAGGTAATGACCAACAGTTATCTTTACAATTTTCAGAAAGCCATGACAGACGTTTTAGGGCAGACTCTCAGCTGCTATTAACCAGCTCAGCCCAAGTAAGGGAGAAACAACTCTTAATACTGCCAGGACCATGAGGCATCTACCATTACCAAGTATTGCCAACACACTAAACTTGATTCTTTAGTTCAAACAGGGGGTTTATGCTGTGGGGGAAAAATATGTTTTGAAAAGAACAGACTACAGTGCGTTGAGAGTGTATCCGGATGTAAGAACTTGAAGTTTTTTTCCAGAAGTTGATAAAGGTGGGAATCCTTTTGATGGCTTCATAAAATCTGCACCACTCTTTTCCAAGTGCAGACAAAACTGTGTTTGAGGGATAGTTTAGGAAAATTTAAATTTGACAGTAGCTAACAGGAGAATTCCCATGCAGTATACAGGAACCCCACATTTCTGAGCCATACTTGGAATGTCAGCTAAAAAAAACCAATGTATTTAGAATTATTTCTGCACTTGGAGGCTTTTAATTGTTTGTTTTGCAGTCTAATAAATCAGAACAGGGTTAGTTTTAAAAACCTTCTGTGTAATTGCATTCTAGAAGAATTCAGCGCAAGCAGATAAGTAGATAAGCACTGTAAGGAAAAACAAACCGTGTCAGATTAAAGCATCTGACATCCACAAAAGGTATTAATTTTTTAACAAGTAATATCAATAAAAAGATTGCAGCAGGAAGGAACAAAATTTAAAAGAATCACAGATCCCAAGTACTTTAAAAAATACTTGATTTTGGACATCATAATTAAGAAATTAAATTATCTACAGAGTGACCTGGTTTTAACAAATGGCAAATACATACTTCTTTGAAAGTAGCCATTTCTACATGATTTCATACTGGACACAGAAGAAAAAAAAAAAAGAAAAAAACCCACAATTTTATGGAAGGTTCAACACTAAACACAGTTTGAGGTCACAGTTATTGTTTCTGGTTGTCCTGTCAAGCCCTTATATGGCTCTCATCTATGATGCTTGCTTTGTGCTATTTCTTCATATAGAAAAAGAGAGCTAACAGTGTTTCCTCACCTCATTGGAGTGCCACGAAACAGCCAACAGCTGCATTTAGCACACTTTGATGCCTTTCAAGGCAAGGTGAGAAGGCAGAGCAAGGGTTCATCCTGTCTTATCATTTCACATAGTGTAACAGAATTCAACCAGAGCCAATATACCACTACAGCCAATATACCACTACTATACCACTACGTGTACCAAAACATCAACAGCAAAACTACTAAATATTTTCCTTCCTTTGATTCCAGAATGACATAATCTAAGTCATGCACAGATAAAAATACATCTTTTTCCATCTGAAAATCCTTTAAAATTGTTCAGTAAGAGAGGCATCACAGGAAAGAAAAATAATTTCAAAAATAATCCATTGTGCTTGCATCTTTATGTCTTTTTTCTGCATTTAGGGGTTCTGTATGGTATTTGATTCTATACTGCATCAAATGAAGGTTACAGAGATGGCTACTACATTTATGATCAATAGAAAATTGCAAATTTTTTCTCCCAACCAATTCTTTCCAATGATCCAGCAAAACACATCAATAAAAAGCTCTGAATTGATGCTGCTTCCCTATTTCATGCCCTGTTTAAGTTCCCCGGGGATGACAGATTAATTTAATTAGTTTTATTGAGTTGCCTAGTTGCTTTTATTGGCAAATCCACTCATACAAAGAAGGCTGCAAATTTCTCTTGGGGTTATCATTGTCCTACTGGTCCATTTTTTTTTTAAATTAAAGTGAATTTACTGTCATTTCTTAAATAGTTTTCTGCCACACTTTTTGTGGTTAGACCCAAATTTGTAAAGTGCCTTTACTGACACTTATCTTGGAAGTTTAAAGGTGTTGTTTTTTCTTATCACGGTTAAAAAAAGGAAGCAGATAGCTACCATCAAATGGACTGTGAACTAAATACATCAGGAGCTTTCACTGGGGAATTAAATTAATTTGATCTGAGCATAGAAGATAGCTCTTGCACTCCACCTGGAAGCAGAGAGATTGTCGGCTACTGTCCAGCTTCCTCTGCCTGACAGCCTGCTGTGTCCAGAAGCATTAAAAGAGCAGCACTGGGGCTAGAAAGTATACATCCAAGGTTCAGTTTACTTGGAAATGGGTCTGATCAAAGCCCTCAACAGTGAGCCAAGTAGGGTGAAGTACATGAAATAGAGCAAACTTAACAGCAGCAATGGTCTGAACTTAATCGCAGTGGTCAAGCAGCCAGAAGCATGGAAAAACTGTGAAGCAAAACCTGAGTTTGGCTAAGAATTTTATGCTAGCAATAGCTTCTTATTCTACCAGCTGGCTGATTCAGAATTATATAGATATATATAAAGACATTTAAGTAAGAAATGAGTAACTTAAAATCCAGATGATTCTTTTTTTTTGGTAAAAGATCAAAGGAGACACTTTGTGTTTGAATGAATTTCCCAGTCTCTCTCTGAGTTTAAGAAAAAGATGCAAATTCTACCTTCTAATTTTGGACACCAAATTCTTTCCATTAAACTTCCAATTAACTTTATAAGACCAGACAGAGCCTCTTGCCCCATGCAGTAATTTTTTAAAAAATCACAGATCAGACAAATTCTCACTGAAATAGATCCAAAATTGTTCTAGCATTTAGTTTTGAAGAGATGACTCATGAGCCAACCCTACAGAAAACAGCATCATGAATTCCTTTGTGAATCCAACATTCATGAGGCTTCTTTAACTGTACTGTCAAGACATCATTCATGATTTTTTGTTGGATTTAAACATCATAACAGAGCTGTACAACCCCAGAAAAATGCTAGTTAGCTGTTCTGAAACCTTTTCTACTCAAAGCTAAAGGAATAACAAAAAACAAACATGTTAACTTGGCATAAACATAAGAGCATTTAGTGTTTCTACAAGCAATACTAATGAACATATTAAAATAATCAACAAAATAATTTCTCTTACCAATATCATCAGTAGGATTTGAACAAAAGAGGTGGTCTTTCTTCTGCAGATACTTAAAACTCTTAAAAATCTTAATAGAGTATGAAAAGTTTCAGTTTTCTAGGCCTGTGCTCTAATTACTAATTTGTATTACCATGGGTTCACCATCCCTTTCAACTATTTATTCATTTTAATATCATCTTTTTAATAAAAAAACACCCTTTGGATGCCATACACAGGAAAAGGGACTTTTTAGCAGCCCTGCCCTCAAATGTCTTTCCGCTACATGGCCAATAAAAATTATTAAAATTCTTTCCAGTCATGTAGAGAGTGCCGCCATACTTATATAGATATTATGCACTTACAATCGATCAAGTTCTGTTGGAAAATATATCTTTAAAATGCTCAGCTCAAGGTTCTTACACATCATTCAAGTAAGTTAATCCATGTTCTATCATTATTAGATCTGGTAGAAGTGAAGGAAAAGCCTTACAGTATAATTTACTGTCTATTAGTCTATAAAATTCTGCCACATCAGCAGCACACTTTAAAACAAATAGACTTTGAGTCACTGCGTTTTTAACAGTGCCAAAATGAGGAAGATTAAATTCCTATATCAAAGATACAATTTTATGGTCCCATGAAGTTTAAATCACATATATATCACTAAATAAGTTACATAGGATTTAGAAGGATTTATTTTGACTCCAAATCTTGTTCTATTCAAGCTAAAAGGAGTATTTTCTCAAATATCACAATGAAGAATTTGATCTCATTTCATGTTGTACAGAGAAGTAAAAGGTAATATCACATTCAGATATAAAAAGACAACATTCTAAACATAAGATTGCCTTTAATAGGCTATTAGCAACCCTTAAAAATCCAGCAAAAGGCAGGCTTGCAAGAATTCATTAATATTCGGTTTCCCATGTTTACAAGAATTGAACTATTCTGTCAGAAGAAGACCCTAATGTGTCCACAAGGGCTTAGTCTAGCCAACATTTTACAGTCTCAAAGGGGTCTGTCTAGATAGCCCAGAGCAGTCAGTGATGCTTGAATTTTGTGTTCATGGTAATATACATATATTTTTTTCAGTTTTATTGTGTGTAAATTTAATTAATGAAAAAAAATTACATATTAGTTAGGGAACCAGCTTCTTATGAGATGCTTGCAAGAGTAACACAGAAACTTCTGGTGAAAACATCCCTGCAACCCAACTTGGGAGCTAGTACAAATTTATGTACAAGTGAAAGTCACCTTATACAAATACGGTACTCTGAAATCAGTGGAATCCAATCAGTTCTATTTGTTTCTTCTGTTTGCAATGCTACAACCTAATTTACAAACATAACTGAATAGCTTTGGTTATTTGTGTACAGAGACATATCTCTATATCTAATGAGACAGGACTGCAAATTCTAACGCTAATGCTCATGTATGAAGATGCAGTGTGGATCTGCACTACTATCAGGCCAAATTCAGAAAGATAATCTGTAAATGGACAGATTTTATTAGACAGTGACCACAAATGTACCTCCACAGTGAATATCTGAACTTATGACATGAAAGTGAACATTTCTGGAGCCTATCAACAGATAGTCTTATTAAGCTATTACAGTTGCTTTTTTGAATTATTTTTTGAAAGCCAAATGTCTTATTTTTCAAGTGCAAAATTGAAAAACTAAGAATGTGATATTTTGCACAGTGTTTTTGCACTGTTCTGATGCTAAAATACCTTGTGCCTTAAGTAGAATTTCTACAGGTCATTAGTTTTATAATGCAAACCAACACCTTTGGGTATTTTTAAAGGAAAATGAAGACAGGAGAAAAACAACCTGAGTTATTTTGTTTACACCAGCATAGGAAGCTACATTTCTAAGCATTTGACTCAGTTAAAACTCTACCTTTGATATACAAAGTTTTAGTGGCAGATGCTGTAGTGACAGTGAAAGTGACTGAAATACACGCTGAAGCTTTTTGCAAGTAGCATCATGATATGTAGCATGCTTCTAAGACAGGACCTATCCCCAGTGCATCAATCATACATAAAGACCAGAAGCTAATTTTCAATCCTCTTATCTCACCTCCCAGTGCCTCTTTTCTCTTCTATTTTTTATTGGAACGAGAGACAGAAGGCTGCCACAAGATTATTTCTGAGGCAGTTTTGACTCCCCCTCTGGTTTTCTGCTCAGTGCCTCTGACTGACACTTAGTTCTGCCTGAAGGACAAGTACAGGCCAGACTTCTGAATGCCAGTCAGTGGAGCATGCCACACAGTGTAATTGGAAAACACAGTACTTCCGCAATAAGATGAGGATATTATTAGTGCAAAGTTGTAGTAAAAAGAATTATAACTGAGTAATATGTAACTCTCGGTTACTTTTACTGCACCTGAAAGAACAACCAGAATAAGTGAACCTGAGCTGCAGAATTGGGATACAAATTTAAACTTCCAGTATCACTCAGATCAAAATTAAGCTCCACCCTTTTATTTTATCTGTAAAGCAGAAGACCTTTTCAACCTAATTATCCTAATATGATATCCCTTCATCCAAGTTATTCGTAGAGCCAGTTTTATGCTTATCATAATATAGCACAGAAAGCCAGTACTATTAAAACAATGAAACTATCCAAGCTGCACACATCTTAGGCCACTGTGTACTACAAAGAATTCTCCATAGCTGCTTCTTTTATGCATAGTTCCCTAGCAAAATGACATGGGACTTACGTAAAGAAAGCCTAGCCTTCCACATATTGCCTCCCACAATATTCCTAAAGAAAGCAAACCACCTGTAAGTGTGTGAACCAGACTAAGGAAAGCTGTCATTAGGGATTTCACTGCTGTTAGGAGAAATAAAAGCATCAGAAGCTAAACTCTAAATACTACTGCTGCACTTCTTACCATCCTTTCAGGCTGCAATTTCTAGTGGGAGATTTGGGATGTACATACCTTTCAAAAGGTAAGTGAATGTGCTTAGAAACTCTTCGTATGACTGCTCATGGCTATTAATAAATTGATCAAGAATGCAGTTGTTTATCAGTTGTTCTTCCATAATCCACACCTTGCCAGTCAAATAGGTATGTCTGGGTTAGTAGGCTTCTCCTGCAATAAAAAAAAGAACCATGTGTATCTGTAGGCAGCAAAGATATGAACTGAAGAGTCCCTAACCCACATTTATAACCCCCAGAATGTCATTTTTTTCTTCACTCCTTGTGAAGTCCAAGTCTCTTCAGTGGGACTATGTACCACATTTCCCCTGAACTCAAGGGCATGTAGTAACTTAAAGTACAAAGAGAGAAAGTGCGAAGATGTATGCCTGAAATTTATGCTCTCGGGTAAAATGGGCCACATAAGAGCCAGATTCTCTCAGTGGGGTTCCTTCCCCTCACTTTGAGTTGTTAGTCTTCAGATCTGTCAGACCCCTGCCTTCTTTGCAGAAAAAGTGACACCACTCACTAGCTTGCTGGATCTTGCAAGTAGGACACCTGTACACTCAAAACTTGGACCAAATCCATCATTTTGCAGGTGCACAGCTCACTATACCATCAAAGCCACAAAACCCAGATTGTGTAGGGCACATGAAATCACAATGTGCACACTGAGGCAGCACACAGGACAGGGAGAGTATGGTAGAACTGGGCAGCCATATAGGAAAGCAAGGACCCCGTCTTGACAAGGGAACAAATGCTGAGAGCTGCAGAAACACCACACATTATTTTCTTGTGTAAATACATTTTAACAGCTGTGTGATATTAAATAGTTAATAATATTACTAATTTTTTGTACATGTGGGACTGGAGTACTAGCAGTAGGATGACACAGGTGGGGGCACAGACGTACAGAGCTGCCATTCTCTCCCACAGTAGCAACCATACTAGAAAACAATCAGTTTACAGACATAAATGTAATAAGGACACAGGAATGCATTATTCACCTACTGCTTGATTTTCACACATTCCCATGCATCTTCCCTCAATTTACTGCAGCATTAGAAACCATCTTTTGGGAATGAAACCTCAGTTCTTCTGCAAAACTTCAAACCTAACCTCAAACACACCAAGGAAGGACTGCCAACCTGATTTTATAATTAATAAGAGTAAGCAAGAATTGTTACAAGCTCAGAATGAAAATAGAGCATCATTTCTAATGTCAAACTCTAATTTTGCTGGATTGTCAGCTTGTAAAGAAGGCAAATGTTCCAAGGATGTGAAAACACCTGCATACCTACACGAGCTGAAGCTGGAGTTCACTAATGTTTTGCAAAGTCAAACACATATTAATCTCTGTGGACCGACCAAGAAGAATATCATTTACCAGACTCTCAGAATGGTTTATGCAAATTATGGTGGTTTCAGAGGGAAGCAATGCCATTCCTCATTATTGTTCAGTTATTACAGTCATTATTTGAGGTAAATTTCATTATATGAAACACTGCAGTGATTTGGAAAGCCAGTGTCAAAGGAAAAAATATACATACATATATTTAATACGGTAATAACAAATTTTTGTATTTCTCTGGCATTGATGATCTCCAAGTCCTTATAAATACTAATGAAATAAACTCCACAATAGTCTCATGAAGCAGAACAAGCACATATTATACCCAATCATAGATTAGCAAAACTGAGTCACAGAGAGTTTGACTGACTTATTAACAAATCAGAGGAGGGCTGGCATCAAAGATTCCTTTACTCTAAAATGCTCTAATAAGATAGAAAATTGATAAGCCATTTGGGGGATGACATTTGTATAATTAACCAAGCTAAACAGAAGCTGTCTCAGTGAATGCTGTGTTCTGCAGCCACCCAGATACCCGGTCATCAGCTTGAGAATAAGTACCCAGAGCAGGCATCTGCATTTTGCTATAGCTCAGTTCTTACTTCACTAGAACTCGGGAAACCACTTCAAGTTTTACCATCCTGTACTGGTCAAGCTGTGGAGGAGCAATAGTACAACAGGACCCTGGAGGAATACCAGCTTTTGGTCATTATTGTTAGCTAGGGTGCAATGCTGAATTCAACTTGACAAAATTTCAGCCATATTGCAATAGTGAAAACCAGAAAGTTAACATCATGAAAAAGCCATCGTTGGATATTGTTAGAATATAATCCAATATTTTATACCTGAATCCTCCTGATATAGTCTAAAAAGGAAGTTATCCCTAAAGGTTTTAAACATACATTACACTGATCCTATGCATTTTCATCTAGCATGTACTTCAATATGTATGCATTGGGAAAAGCTTCACCAAAAGAGTAATCTTCTTTCAAAAACAGTGGAGAAAATGTCCTGGATAGTTCAAGCATAGGAGAAGATGGGCAGCATTCTTTACTGAAATACAGACCAATTTTTTGTCCAATACAAAGCAGCATATCCAGAGTAGTTCTGCTACAGCCAAGATAGTTATTGTTGGCTGACACTCATATATTGAGAGCTGTTACCAACTGTGTCAGTGCCATTCACCATTGTTAGGGAAATAACTTAGAATTCACAGGTGACATTTCTTTTTTTCTTCTTCTGAAAAACACAAAGAATATATTATGTAACCCGAGTTCTTTGAATTGTTCATATTTTAACAAATCCTATATTGGAAAAGAGGGGAGAAAACCCTATCTGTTTATTTTATCTCCACTGCTTTTTATGAGAACATCACAGTTCTGTTCAAAAAAATCTAAAGCAAGAAATGAATAAAAAAATGGAATACAGAAGTAATAATACAACACATATTCAATCTTTCCTTGCACAGCTACAGAGCTGCAAATTAAGTCTACAGAATCAGGACACCACCGGTACGAAGAACCTGTTAGGTTCAAATGCAAGCTTAGGTTCTTTCAGAAGAACCCCTCTTCACCCAATCAATAGAGAGGAGCCATACCTACATGTTCCACTTATTTCCAATTACTTTGAAGAACTGCACAGTCTGATTCTAGCAGCCTAAATAAAAGCACAGATGTCAGCATTCACAGTACGCATTCCTGAAATTGAACATGTGGTTAGGATGGATGATACCATTACAAGGTGTTCAGAAACTGAGCTCAACCTATCAGAGTTTTTTGTATTTTTCATTTTTATTTCACTTTGGTTTTCTGCTGTTTCCCACTTACTTTATTACTGGGCCTTTCTTAAACAAACTCCACAATGTGTCAGCTGCAGAGATGTTTTGCAGTGTAAACAATTGAAACCAGGCTGACCAAAAGATTCTCAAGAGGAAGAAAAAATAACATAGGCTATCTTAACTTACGGTAATGGATTGGAATAAACCCACCAGTTAAGGATTGGATACACTCTTACCTCTAAGAATGAAATGTCCACATTGTTCAGATGGAGAGTAACTACTACTGAAACCAAAACTGTCCTTTTTTTTCCAAAAGGGCATCAAACTAACTCAAGAGTTAAAGAAAGTAAGGCAAAGACATTTGATTATCTCCCTGTGCTGGCTTTGAATAGTTAAATTTGGACTCAAATATTAGTAAGAGATTCATTTAAGCAGCAACTATTATTTCTTCTTTTCGCATCTCAATCCTGCTCATTCATCCAAATTACTATAATGAGGTTTCTTGAGGCGATCATTCATTTAGTCTTGCTGATCATCAGCAGATTGTGCAAAATCAATTTTATTTCTCAAAATGCTGCCTTCTTCACAGCAGTTTAAGCCAAACCAGAAATCTCTGCACTGAATCACAGAGCAAATCAAGTGAATATTAGCATGATTTCAATTACGCAGTTATTAGTTCCATTAAACAATTTCTAAAGTGCAGTGGAATATGGTTTTCCTGCATTTTTGAGTCCTCCAAAACTTCTGGTGGTAATCAGGCTGCCACACTATGAACTTGCATTCTCAATTAAAATAAGGATATTCAGAAATACTGTGATAAATTGTGGGGTCACAGAAATTATCACTAAATACACCTGTGCTCAAGATTTTATGAACTATGTACAAATTAGATGAAATACAAATTTATAATTTTCACATCTTATATGCTGTTACCATTGGACTATGCCTGATCTTTTAGTCATGTACAGCCAGTGCAGGACCCAATTTGTCACAACTAACCTTTTCCAAAGGAGCCTCTAATACTTAAGATCTAACTAAAACCTCATAAATGCAATCTTACTCTTTTACAAATCACAATACAGAACAAAGCAGCAAACATTTCTCTAGCAGCTCTTGTTCTCAAAGGTTTCATATACTGAGCTGCACTAGAAAGACCTTAATTTTAGGGACTCTTTTGGCCTGGGTACTTCAGCAAGGAGGCATGGAAAACTGCAATGTCACAGTGTCCTCGAATGTTTTTGGTTGCATATGGACACAATACAGGCATCCCTGATGACACTTCAAAAGCGGGCCAAGGGAAAGGAGTGATCCTGCAGGCTCTTGACTGCACTGAGGAAGGCATAAAACATTTGTAGTGGTGCAGAACAGAAGGTTACCTACTCTCCAGAAGGCAGTCAGCTGTTTCCTTGCTGGCTAAACAGCTGCAGAGCTACGGTTGCAGAAGAAAACCTCTTGCCCACAGTCCTGCCCTACTTCTCTTCCCCCCACCCGTTCACCCTGACAGCAGAAACCCCTGGCCACCACCAGCTGCAGGGCACAACAGCCACAGGAATGAGCTAGAAACAAAAGTTTCAATTATAAAGCACAAAAACTTTCAAATGATGCTTCTTGCAGCACCTCTCAATTCAGGGCGATGTGCAGCAGCTAATCCTATTTAAATCAGCTGGATGGTTGCCACTGCCTTCAGCAGGAGAAGGTCTTAAGGGTGCACACATAATGCATCAGCAATTTGCTTGAATGGGAGCTGCATCTGCTTATGTAAGTGCATTACCAAGCCTCAGAGTCGACCTTCCTGATGGTCAAAAACACACAGCTTGCAGAGGGTTTTACAGAATGTGTAAGAGCTTTAATTGCAAGTAAACACATTGATCCTGCTCGGTTTCAGTGCTATTCTGTTAGTCCCATACACGATCAGAGGATTTAGGTTTCTGTTGTTGTTGTTGTGTTGGGGGTTTTTTTGGTTGTTTGATTATTATTATTATTGTTTTTATGAATTCCCAATTGCTTCACAAGTGACATGCACTTTAAAGACCACCTAGAGACCTTTGACAGAGGGTAACATCTCCTGTGCCCAAACACTTCTGAAGCACAGTAGCCACCGCCCCCTGCAGTGTGATCTTCCAGTATGTTACCATCAAAGCAGGGCTCGATGTAATCAGCTGTTTTAAACCAACCCTACAGATAAAGCTCTGTAACTCATATGTTAAACACTGTTTACTGATGGTTTTGGATGAGACAGAACACTGAAGACTTTAGGACACTGGACTCCCCGTGCCTTCCTTCCTCTACAAGTTTGAGCCCTGGGTTCTGGCTAAATATCTAGCCACATATTTGCATCCTGGATGGCTACTTCCACAAACAAGTAGGATGGCATCCCCTGTATTGCCTCCCTGAAGTGTGTTGCTGTAACCCACGGAGAGCCACCTCCACTCTTGAAGGATGAAGGTTTAGTGGCAGATAATATAATGACAGGTGTGGAAATATCTCAGTACAACTTGGAATGACTTGGGTGTTGCAGTCGCCTACTACACTTGGAATGAAAATGTAAATCATATATTACCTAATTAAGTGTAGTAGGAGAAAATGAAATGCAACAAAGCATCTCCATGACAATGAGCAATCTGCTGAAAACATAGCATGTCAACATTGCTAAAATAGAAAATTGCAAAGAAGTCTATTGATTCATTTTCACCTTGGTTCTCTGCCAAATAATTTCAAGTTGCAAACCCTAGATATTCCTGCTGTGAACTGCACAGTTCTGAACATGATTTTTCTTTGTAGATATGTTATTCCAAAGCTACTGGCTGCTTGCAGCTCTTCCAAAACAGTTTGTCACTGACAGTTACAGAAGACCATTTTGGACAGAACACATCCTCATCCAAAACCAACATGATGTTGCCAACAAACTTTAATTTCTCTGTTTTTTCATCCACAGTAATTAGAAAAAGAATTTCTAGAGATAAGACACATCAAGTAGCAAAAGGAGAATGAAATGAATATAAAATATTAAACAAGACAAGTGGAGGTTGGATTTTATCTTAAATATTTGTATCTCTTTTGCCAGTAGATCTTTTGATCTCAGATCCAAACAAGGGTTTGACTATGTGAAGCGCTCGATACAAATCTGTCAAACATCATCTAAGCACCACTGAAAATACCAATACATCTGATCTGAATATCCTTAAGTTATGGGCGAAGCTAAGTACTCTGGCCTTGAACTTTGCAGTATGTTTTCCTTTATACTTTGTTTTGCTAGAGAACTAATAGACCCATGTGGACAATACAGGGCACAGTGCCTTGCAACTGCTATATTTCAAATGAGAAACTCTACCACATCCTAGCTGCATTACAGTTTTTCAATGTCTCAAGGTGATTTTTCACAAACACTGGGTGTGTTTGCTTTCCTGTACAAACCAAATTCCACTACAAGCTGTTCTTATTTCTGTTCTCCCTGCAGTTTCAAATGGGAGATGGAGCATTTCTAAAATACTGCGTGGCAGATGTTGTAACTCAGGAGTGAGTGAGGTTCAAGAAAACAGAAGCAAAGAGCTATGAAGAGTGAATTGTTTTCTTGGTTCTTCAGTTTACTTGCTGTGCTATGTTATACAAGTGGTTTATCCTCTGTGCCCCAGTACTGCTGCCTGCTGAAAGGATATGTTCCCATAGCACTCTGCAGAGTCTAACTTGAAGAAAAGCTCTGTGAATCTGATGAAAAATGCACAGAAGGGAGAAAAGTTTTCATTCTTTAAGATCTAATCAGAGGGTCACTGACTTCAATGGACTTTGGACTGGAAATTCAGTCCTCACTCATTCTTTTACTACATAGAAATTAGTATACCTTTGAACACACACAAAAAAATTACTTCAGCTTGTATTTTACAGTACACTGGCACTAAAAAAAATTCCAAAAATGATCACAAGCTTGAAGGATTAAGCAGAGTGAAGAATTAAGCTACAAAGAAGTGCATGCTCTGAGCTTTAACAATTGTTCGACTAGCTCAGCTGCAAAGCTCCCAAAGGCTGGTGGGTTTCTTGTTGTGCCATCTGAAGACAAGAGAGGAAAGGAAAAAGAAAAAAAAAAGAAAGAAAAAAAACGGTCACAGCCAGTTAGCCACAGTAGACTGAGTTCTCAGGAACACATCTGCAAATTGAGCAGATAGATTCCCCTCCATGCCACAAGCCCCTGTGCTGTCAGAGAAGATTCCTCAAAGTGCTCACATTTGAATCTCAATTACAGAGAAAGATTTTGGAAGACACAAAAGCACTCCATCAGCCAGGTACGTCTGACTTATTGTTTTACCCAGAGCAAGCTTGGTTGATGCACGTATGAAATTTTTTAAATACTATTTCTCAAAACAATTGCTTTCTTAATCCTCTTTATGGAGTACTTCAAAGCTCTGCAGGTGTCTGGATATTATCTCAATTCTGAAGAATTTGGAAAGAGCACTTGCTTGCTGCTTTGCAAAAGGAGACCCTGCAGATCAGTCAGAGGAAAAGAAAAAGTACATAATATTGCAAAACAAATTTAAATGTACTGTAGATAACTGTGTTCCTGCCAAGTTACAAATAATTACAAACTAATGACAGAATCTGATGGTCAGCAAGCAGCATTTACCAAATAAGACTTCACGCTATCATGCAATCTGTTTTCTCTCCATGTCTAATCAGTGCTGTTCAAATACCTTATTTTATAACTGAAAGGTGCTTTTGGTTTGCTGCAGTTCCTAAGATCTAATCATTCACTATTTGGCAACATTCCAATTACTGTGAAATTAACATGAATATGGGTGTTGTTTTGGAGGTTTTTTTATGTCATGTTAGTAATAGCTTGGAAATGGAAATCAGCACAGCCCAAGATCAGCCACACAACGTGAACACACTTTAAGTAGCACGGAACAACCCAGAAAGACAAAACAATCCCAGCAAGGGCCTAAGGAACTACTGCTGTCACAGAATCCAGGATAAAGATTCTCTCCTTCACTTACTGAACTGATTACTTATTTAAAGCCCAAGGAATATTAAGCAGTGACAAGAAGGAAATGCCTTTAAGTGTGTTTTATTTAACCAGTACATTCTGTATATCTATCAATCTCATTTTTATCTTAATTATCTTAATTGGTCTTTTCTCCACTCTATCTCCAACAGTTTCTCTGGATAGTATATACTTAAGAACTCGACACTGTCAACATGTTGATTAAACTATCTGCCATTTTAATACTCATTCGATTTCAAAAACAAACCAGTAGGAAAATACCATAATGCTAACTTATTGTGTGCTCATGGCATCCTCAGTATGGAAGTTCATTTACTTTACTAAAGACCATAACAACAAAGAAGCTATGTAACCACACAATATGAAAGACAGGAAATACAGCCCAGTAAACCCAAATTTACTCCTCTAAAAAGAACATTTTTTAATAGCTGTAGGAAACAAGCAGCAAAGATTTCTGTTTGGCATCTCATCTGAATGTAAACAATTTGGCAAATTTCTCTTCAAGCAAATTTGAAGTAGCTAGCGTCATCAGTCCCACAAATCAGCCCCACCATGAATCTTGCTGTAAGTGCTGCTGTTCTGGAATCCCCAGATTTTGATGGCACACCGCTAGACGATACTCATCCTTCCTTAAAGAAGGAATCCTCTGTTTCTTGCTTTTGCTATTACAGCAAAATAAAAACCAGGCACAACAAAAATATAAATCCTAAAGAATTCAAAAAGAGAAACTGTATTTCAAAATGCGGAGAGTCTTTTGGCAGGGCTTTTTCTTCAAATTCTGCACTTTGAAGCTAGCTCACAGCTTTAAATTACACAGATTTGGCAAAGGCTGCACCCAAGCACTGGGCAGTGACTGAAAGGCACAGCTCTGCTGTCACTACAGACTGGTCAGTTGGTTTCCTCCCTGGCATCTTTGCTCCCTGAGCAGTGTTACTGCGCAGGCTGACTGCATTAACTACTGTAGATTTTCGGACAAACATGTTTAAAAAAAAAAAAAAACAGCTTGGAACCTACTCATGAAAGCATACAACATGACAAATCCAAGCTGCAATCCCCAAGATGAACGTGACGGCAAGACAAAAGCATGGGGCAGTCGGCCCATTGATCCTAAACAGAGCCAGCAGCCTGCGGCACTAACACGGTTAGAAACACGGCTGGCCGCGACTGCTCCGACACGTCTTCCGCTAATCTTGACGTCTGCCTTGTAGTCCCGCATGCTGTTCATCTTAAGGAGGCCGGTCCCACTGACCGGGGAGCCCAGGCGAGCACAGCCGAACCCGCGTGTTACGGGCCTCCCCCCCCACCGCCCCAGCGCCGCACGCCCCGCACAAGCACCCGCCTTCTGCCAGCAGTCGGCGGCGGGCCCGCCCGCTGACGGCAGCGATGCGGAAAGGCCCCGGCCCTTGCGGCCCACTCACCGCCCGCGGCCCGCCAGACCCAGCGCGGCCTCGGAGACGAGGCTGGTAGAGCCGCCGAAAGAAAACTACCGGCCCCAGCAAGCCCCGGGGCCGGCGTTTCCATGGGAGCCCCGCGCCCGCAGCGCGGCCTTTACTGCTCTGCTCAAGTGGAAGCAGTAAGGCTGGCCAGCAGCCACGAAAGCAAGCGTTATGCTTGTAAATATTACCTTTTTTTCATTATTTTTTCAAAATTCCGCATAACTGGCATGCAGTTTAAATTATGAGAGAACTGGCGTGCAATTTTAATGCCACTTGTTCAAGCAGATACTCTCTGAGTGTTCAAAACATCTTTCTTTTGTGTTGTTTGCCTCAGATACTGCAGGATGACCCAGCCAGCAGATGCGATGTCACTGCAGATGGTATCGGCAGTCAGCAATTCATCCTTGCTTCAGCCAGGTTCTTCCCTGCTGAATTTTGATGGACACATCTTCTTTTTTGGGCAGAAAGGATGGCCGAAGAGATCCTGTCCCACGGGTGTTTTCTTCCTTGATATAAAGCAGAATGAGCTCAAAATGAAACCTGCTGCCTTCTCTAGGGATTCCTGTTACCTTCCCCCGCTCCGCTACCCAGCTATTTGCACGCTTACAAGCGATGGGGAGTCCGATAAGCACCAGTACATTATTCATGGTGGGAAAACACCTAACAATGATCTTTCTGATAAGGTTTACATTATGAAGGTGGTAAACAAAACTACGAAGAAAACCACGTTTCAATGCACTGAGAAAGATCTAGATGGAGATGTCCCTGAAGCTAGATACGGGCATACAATTAATGTAGTTCATAGCCGGGGAAAAAGCATGATTGTTATATTTGGAGGTAGATCATATATTCCTCTTGCACAGAGAATTACTGAAAAATGGAATAGTGTAGTTGACTGTTTGCCATTTGTGTTTCTTGTTGATTTTGAGTTTGGATGCTGTACGTCATACATACTTCCAGAGCTTCAAGATGGACTTTCCTTTCATGTTTCAGTTGCCAGGAATGATACAATCTACATTTTGGGAGGCCATTCACTTCAAAATAACACCCGGCCTCCCAGCCTTTACAAGCTAAAAGTCGATCTCCCGCTGGGCAGCCCAGCTGTGACCTGCTCTATCTTGCCAGGGGGAATATCTGTGTCGAGTGGTATTGTGACTCAGACTGGTGATACTGAATTCGTCCTTGTTGGGGGCTACCAGTCTGACAACCAGAAACGGATGATCTGTAACACTATAATTTTGGAAAATAATAAAATAGAGATTGTTGAAAGGGCAAGCCCAGATTGGACACCCGATATTAAACACTGTAGGATGTGGTTTGGCTGTGATATGGGCAAAGGGTCCATATTGTTGGGTATTCCTGGTGCCAACAAGCAGTTAATCTCAGATGCAAACTACTTCTACATTTTGAGATGCAACAGAGCAGAAGAGGATGAAGAAGAAGAATTGACATCACAAGCATGCAGTCAGGCATCTACCGAAGACCAAGGAGACTCCACTCCATTTGAAGATTCCGAAGAGTTTTCTTTTAGTGCTGAAGCCAGTAGCTTTGATGTTGATGACATTGATACTTACAATGAAGACGATGAAGAAGATGAATCAGAAACAGGGTACTGGATCGTCTGCTGTGCCAGCTGCAATATTGACATTAACACCTGGGTGCCTTTCTATTCAACAGAACTCAACAAGCCTGCAATGATTTTGTGTTCCAGTGGGTCTGGCCATTGGGTTCATGCACAGTGTATGGATCTGTCAGAGAGCATGCTCCTTCGGCTCTCCGAAGCAAATGTCAAGTACTTCTGCAATGAGCATGTTGACCTTAATAAAGGGCTGCAAACTCCCAAAAAGGTGGTGCGTCTGAAAAAGCAACCCATGAAACGACTGCACAAAAAGAAAACCATGAAGTTAACCACACCAGTGAAAAAGTCTTTTCTTCGGAGATTATTTGAATAGATTTGTGCCACTGATTTGTATTCAACTGGGAGACTAAAACCGCTAGCAGTAGTTGAAACAAAATGGGTTACTGAGGTTCCCACTGATCATTTTATTAAATTGATATTATCTCAATATTTCAGTTATATTTCAAAACTCATGAGCATTTTTTGTTTCTTATGTATGTGTTTGTAATATCCATATAGGAAGCTTATCACAGAGGGCACATAACACACAGCCAGATATTGGTAACTTAGTGCTATATTTTTTACAGTAGTATAACTTACTCTCCAATCATTCCCAGTAAATGTGGTAGAACTCCTTTAGGAAAAGATGTTATCTCATGTACTCAGTGGTGTTAGCATCTGTCAGTAAACAAAGACCATATTGCCCATTTTAATTTTTTTTTTATCTTAGCGAGTAGTTCTAGAAATATTTGGCCTAATTTATAACTGCCTTGCTCCGATTTTACATTAGTGTAATGAGCTAAAATTAGACTAATTAATCTGCTTTTAAATTGAAGTGATTTTTAAGTCCCTTGTGTCAGAAATAATGAAATATTCAGATGCTGAGGGTCAGTTTTCTTCAGGGACTTCCATTACAAAAATCTTTCTTTCAAGTATTTAATTCTGGATAATTCATTTTTTATTTTGAAAGGTACTGAATGGTTATGTGTCAGGCTTGGCTATCATTAAGGATTATCACCTCACAGTAAAAGTTAAATTACATTTTTAAACCACTGTGCTCAACAACTGCTTTGCATTTGTATTTTTAAAAATACATATTAGTTGGATAATAAAATTTGTAATAAAAATGAGTGGGTTATTTTCACCTGTTCATGGAGTAAATCAAACACTGCAAATCAGAAAGTCTAGGAAAGCACAGTACGTGTGTGTGCTTGGGAAGTGCATCTGGAGTCTGTAAGGGGTCTGGCTTCACAGCTGCCACATGCCGTGAGCTCCCATTGACTTTAGAAGTTCCTTCTGATGAACAGGACTTTTATCATTTACTCCAGACCTTCCCTCTCACGTTTCTTTCTCTACTCCTGCAGGGTGACTGGGTAGATTGTGACAGTATGAAAGTGCAAGCTGTTGCTCAGGGCGGCTCATTGAGCCAGTGTTGCATCATGAGGGTGAAAACAACTGCAGCTAGCTGCTCAAAGCATGGAGGCAAGATTGGATTCAGATTGAAAAGGACATTGTCAAGGCTGAATAGCCCAAGAGTTTACTAACTTGTTGTGGAGTCTTTTATTGGCTATCTGTAAAGCCTCATCATTTTTTACTTGATTTTTTTATTTTTATTACTGTTCCAAACATCTTTTCAAGAAATCAATACCATCCATTCAACATTCGTGAGGCAACACTAATAGCTCAGTATTCACAGTCCAGTTCTTGTGCTGGAGCCCTGAATAAAAAGGAAAAGCAGCAGAAGCAGCTGTCAGCCATCTGATCAGTATGTGCAGACCCTGAGCAGCCCCCCTTTCAAAAGCAGCCATGTGTTCCCATCAGCACAAATGTGTATGCACAATACTCCCCTTGACACCTTCACAAGTCAACAGTAGAGGATAGTAAAGGGTAACAAGACAAAATTTCCATTTCCAACCACTTATATTCTGATGGAGGTTATAGTGTTGGTAGAATTTGTAAATGGGAAGTAGATCATCCTGGGACTTGTTTCATCCATTTTTACGTTAGTGTAAATCCATAGATTTAAATGGTAGTTTCCTCTTTCCTCAAAATATACTCAGAATAATAAGGCTGTATATTTTTCAAAGGAATAAATAAGAGTTAGAGCCCTTTAAACTGCTGAAATTCAATAGACAATATCCTCTTTTGTAGTTTAGTCATAGGTATTACTCAGCCAAATTGTCATCAAAATATACATTCAGCACATGTTACAAGTTTCATTTACATCAACAACAAAAAATCTCCACATTAAAATTAAAGAACATCATCACGGCACACACAGGAGGACAATATATGCACACAACAGAAATTCACCCCTCATCCCTTCACCACTGTACAGGACTTCTCACAGTTACTTCAGTCCCTGGCAATAGCTGGTTTGCTTTTTGCCTGTTACCCCGTTGCTGTCAATATCTTAAATTCTTGAGGAGCCACACTGGGAAACAAATTTGTTTGGTCTATGACTTTTTTAAATGTATGTGTCACTTCATAAGGAGGGAGTCAAACTATGTCCCAGCCTTCAGTGAAGAGTAGTAGAACAAGCATTAAATCACATTTCAGAGTTACTGCTGGAAGAGTAAATCATAGGTAAAGTAAAATATAAAATTCCTAAGGACTCGGTCATAAAGAAGTGCACGACCACTGACCTGTAAAGGAAGATACTTCACATAGCATTCAAGGTTGCAGAAAATATTTAATTATTTGATAATTCTGATGAAGCTTTTGAGGCATGTACTTGTTAGAGCATTGATTGTCTTTAAAACCAGATAATCAATACATTTCTTTCTCATGCCGGGTAGAATTAGAGGATAAAATTAAGCAGATTTGAGTGCAGTAGTAAATCCCTATTGTGTCAACATCCAACTGACCTGTGTGTTTTGTAACCACAACAAGCAGCATCAGGGTTCCCAGTCACATTTTATTGTTGCTTTGTTATCATCAGCTTTTAAGATAACAGTATATGGTTTTTCTGCTTGTGGAAGGTACTTAAATGCTGAAGTACCTAATTAATCTACAGGAAAGGCAAAGCACAAATTTTAGTGGTAGCACTAAAACATGTGTCATAGTTCAAAGTGACTCATTGCACTAAAAGACCATTGAAAAGAGTGGAAATAATGCTACTGGGAATCCAAAGCAAAAGGAGAAGACTGTGTTCAGATTGAAAAGGAATCTGTAAAGTTATTTACTACCAGATTTACTGCAGTGCAAACAGAAGGACTTGCTTAATTGTAAGGGTTGGCAACTCTAGCTCCCTCCATATGTGATTCCTACCCTCTCCCATTTCAAGCAAAACTAACTTCTCAGAATAGCTTGAGAAAACTCCGGTTTTGTGGCTGTATTTGAGCTTTGGAAATTGTCCCTCGTTAATATAAATGCAGGATAAACATTGTAAAAACCTTCTGATTTCTCAAAACATGCATTGGCCACTACGACGTATGCATTCTGATTTCTCTTGTTCAAAATGCCCATCTTCAGAGGAAAAGCTGGGCACTGAAAATACAGCAGTTTCACCTTTTGACACCTCTGCTGGTGTTGCTAGAAAAACTGCTAATTAAATCCTTTCTAAAGTGTCTTTTGGGACTGTGGGCAATATTAAGCTTGATGAAGAAGGTAGAAAATCTCCCATACTAAGGAGCTGGAGCTGATCATTTCTCTGAAAATTATGCTATATTCAGTCACCTGAAACAGCAGTCTGAAGAACAGTGATAGTAGACCTCATTATTCTTCATCTGATTCTGATTCTAGTGAGAATATATGGAAAATAAATTTCAGTCAATTATTATGGCCAGTAGAGAGAGGGCGGTGATTGTCCCCCTCTGGTCTGCCCTTGTAAGTCCACATCTGGAGCACTGCGTCCAGGCCTGGGGCCCCCAGTGCAGGAGGGATGCAGCTCTGTTGGAGTGGGTCCAGAGGAGGGCCAAAAAGAAGATGAAGGCTGGAGCACCTCTCCTGTGAAGAAAGGCGAGGGAGCTGGGCTTGTTTAGCCTGGAGAAGAGAAGGATATGGGGAGATCTCATCCTGCCTTCCTGTACTTGAAGGGAGCTTACAAGCAGGATGGGAACTAAATATTTACATGGTCTGATAATGACAGGACAAGGGGGAATGGTTTTAAACTACAACAGGGTATATTTAGGTTAGATGTTAGGAAGAATTTTTTTACTCAGAGGGTGATGAGACACTGGAATAGGTTTTCCAGAGAGATTGTGGTTTTTTTGCCTCATCCCTGGATGCATTCAAGACCAGGTTGGATGGTGCCCTGAGCAGCCTAATCTAATGGCTGGCAATCCTGCCTGTGGCAGGGGGGTTAGAGCTAGATGATCTTTAAAGTCTCCTCCAAACTAAGCCATTTAGTGATTCTATGATTATTACTTTAGGAATAAAGGAATGAAACCATCCCAGTTTACCAGGAAGCTGTCTGGGGGGATTGGTTTTATGTTTTGTTCTGTTTGTTATTGTTGTTGTTGTAATGACTTACATTTTTTCCATCCAGAAATTTTTATTCGTGGTCAGCTGAGAGAATTAAGTTGGTTATATAAAGTCTATAAATTAGGTATCTAATTACCTGTTTGCAGCAGGAAATCAGGTAGCTAATAATGTAAATGCTCAATTTGCTCAGCGTTAATTCCATCCATACCAGTTGGTTTAAGTAAGTTACTTGACACTGACATATCAGTGGAAGGAAAGAAAGACTTTCCTATCTGAAGGAAAACTAAAAATCATGAACTTAAAGATAGATCCAATCTAGCCTTTGCAGCTGCAAAATCTATGATAAGACAAGATTTGATGCAAAGGATGCACAGAAATCAGTAAAGAAGTTTAGTGCAGTAACAAGGACATAATAGTCATGGCTGATTTTTAACCAATACTGGGGTAGTGTTTGTAAATGAAGCCAAAGTTATCTACAGACTAAATGAAACTGGTTTTGCTTTCCTGTCAAACAGCTGCCTTTGGGGAAAGGTGCAGAAAGGGCTGTGGAGATGCATGGAGCAGTCTTCATTTTTGTTAACCTGGTGACCTCAGCACAGGGCTGGAATCCCAGCTGAAGTCTCTGAGTATTAGAACAGTCCAAATAAAAAAATATGCACAGTATAGATGAAAAGTGAGACTGTTATCACAACCTTATGAGCACAGGCAAAATAGTATAAAGAAATACAAATTCAGAAACTTAAATACTTGTAAGACCTTTATTTTAAACAAGTGTTACAAACAAAGAAATAAAGAAACTGTGATACAATAAGAAAAAGTAAAATGATGAAGCTGTGCTGTGAGACAGCACGCAGAACTCAGTGCAGTGAGAAACTGGGATACTGTAAATATCTGAAGTTTGTGTCTGAACTGAGTAAAAGTCAATGCTGCTTTGCTTAGAGTCAATAGAATTATTCCTGTGAGGACAAAACATGTGAGACCACAGTCAAGACTCCTCTTATATTCACATCATTTCATAACAAGGCAATTCGTAGTCTGAAGCCCTTGAATAAAACTAACAAAACAAGATACATAATGTCATTGTATACAGAATACAGTCAATAAACTTTCAAAAAAGGAAAAGCATTCACCTTGAAGTAATTACTGACAGATTTTTACAAAGTATTAGCGTAGAAAATCTGAAGGTTTGAGAGAGTACCATGAATAAAAGCATCTCCACTTTTCTAAAGCCTCTTCAAAACCAAAAAGCTTAACAATGGGCTGAGTAAACAAATGATGCACCTGTCTGCAGTCAAAATGTGTTTTCTCTGGGATGCATGCAGCATTGTTATTTTATTCCTGTTTACAAAGCCCCACTTGCAGGTACCTACCCTTTCAGTTCTGTTTGTTTTAATGAGTTCAAAACTCTCAAAGAGTCTTTTGATTTACACAGAATGTCAACAACAGGGAAAAAAAGATTAAAGTAGATCCAAGCCTAAAGAAAAGGATAAAGAAAATATTAACTATCACCTGTGTCAATTGTTCTGCCCATAGCTGGTGGGATATGAAATGTGTTTTGATGGCTCCATAGTATTTCACAAAGGAATACTTCCTTATCCTCCTGCCTGCCTGTGTCCCAGCCCATGCACTGTTCAGCGTGATAAGTTCATGAGTTCACAGTGAGAAATCAGACATATATGGATGAAATGTACCCAACTCTTTTGAATGGAGCGGGACAAATTGCTTGCTCTTATGTAAGCAGCGTGTTAATTTGGAATTTGAAAATGTCAGTGAAGTCACTGAGATTATGTGTGCAAAATGACCCAAGTCTGGCTGGTCTCCAGTGGTGCGTATGCAGTGCGAGAAACAGGTTGAGATTACTTCTGAGTGAAATTCACTCTTGTGCAAAAGCAACATATACCACTTAAATGAGGTGAAAATCACCATGAGCTCAGTCAGGACTATTAAACTATGCCTTAGGCTATCCAAGCAGAGGAAGAATGAAAACTAAGGTAATACAATTGCCCTAAATAGGTATACAACTGAACAAAAAAGTGTGCAACTATTTGCATAATGAAATATAGTGTACCAAAAATACGAAGCGTGCCTGCATTTACTGCTAAAGTATATTCTTTGCCATACTGCTGATGCTTATACTCCATGGGAAACAGTTGTACTTGTCTGCATTTATTAGTAAAAAATGATACTTATGTAAACCTGGCATTTATGCTCTATGGGAAGTACTTGTTTTATTCAAAGAACTGAAAGAAATAATTTAATGTAGAAATGAACACTCAGTAAGTGCAGATGTACATGGTAAACCATACAAAAGACTGCTGTTCTTGTGACTGCTTAGAAAAATGAAGTGCTGTAAGCAGAAGACATTATTTCTAGCCTCAAATTTTGACACAGTGTTAAACTATATTTAAAGAAACCCTATTAAAACTAAATCCTAAGTTACAAACTACCTTAAAATTGGATTTAAAATAATCAAAAGAAAGGCATTATCAGAATATGATTAATTTTTATACTTGCTACCAACACTTAGCACTATTTCTTCATAATTCATAAATAGTAAATACCAGACCCTCAAAGATCTAGTAAGTAACAAGAGAAGATATTACTAACAGAAACCTCAGACCAGTAGTCCTTCAAGTTCGTTGCTCCCTTACACTCACAAACCAACTCCTGCCACATAAAAATAAAAACACAAAGTGTGGGTTTTTTAGATCCGTGCTTTTGATTCTTTGTGCATTTAATCTTGTTTCTGAAGTATTTCTTCAGACACAATTGTGCCCTACCTACAGGTACTAATGTGAAAGGCTGGGTGACTTAGGGATATCAGATATTTCTGACTATATTTCTTGCCTATGTCACTGAATAAAATCCACATAATTTTAACATTTAATTTTTTTTTCAGATGTAAGCTACCACTAAATGCTTACATTATGTATGCATGCATGCATTCAGTGGTTGAGTCACACACTTGAATTTAAGTTTGTGTTTGAACACTGCAGAATGAAGGTCTAGACTTGTTCATCTGCACTGGTGATATGTCCAGAAATAATTTAGTTTCCAAATCTCATGGTTTACACACATTAACTTTTAAATCCTTTTATCCATTTTAACCAACGTTATCCACAAGAACTACTGGTGCAATCTCATCTGATCTAAGCAGCTTTCAGTCATATAGCAATAACACTTCAGAAAGGCAAATACTACCAACATAATGGTGCTCCCGAAGGTTTAAAATACGAGGAATGCTAACTAAATGTTGTTGTAATAATGTAAAATACACTATACAGTAATTTCAAGGCAGCTAATAGTTCTTTTCACTATGCCTTTATGCAAACTATCCTTCAGGTTAATAAACATCATTCTTCCCATTTTACATATCTAGAAAATGAAATAAGTGACATTTCCTAGATGAGAAAAAGCTCAGTACTGGATAGAGTTAGAGCATATCAGAAATGGTAGCGGAACTATTTAATAGAGAAGACCAGAACACTGACATGTACCTGATAAAGTTAACATCCATCTCCAGAAAAATGGGTCTGCTATGACTTTTTGTCACCTGGTGAAATTGGGAGCTTGCATTCAACGACAATTTAGTGGTGACTTCAGTAAGGCCAGGAATTTACCCAGTAAGATTAAATTGGTACAAGTATGCCACATAATGAAGTCACCATCAAAATCTAAAATTTGTATGAAGCGACAAGCTGCACAGCAGAGCTTAAATGTGCTTTGTATGGTGAGAGCACAGGACACTGTGATGCTGATTTAGGTGCACAAGCACAGGTTTGCATTTTAGAGTAAATGCACTACAATAAAAATATCTTTAAAAAATTACAGCTACCCTTCTTTCATCTTCATATAGTAAATCAGCATGATATTACTGATACCACCACCTGCTCCTAAGCAGATCTACAACCTAAACATTAAATGTTTTAAATGTTTGAGATCAAAGTTTGTATCTTTAGTCAGTATATTGTGTAAAAATACCCAAACTTTGTTCATCCCAAAACAATTACCTAACTATATCACTGGTGAATCTTGACTTATAAAAGCCGAAAAGCCATCAATAAAATAATCAAATCCTCTTGAAAAGTAAATAGCAAAATAGCTCATAAAATGCAAACAGAACAAATAGCCATTCTCAATTTTTCAGCAAGTGTCATAACTTTCCAGTATTATATTCATTCCAAAATACTGTTCTATATAAAACCTTGTTTACTCTGTCTTTCTCACTTATAAACAGCACTCTGAGACCAAAATAAATTCATGGCCCTTCTTTGCAATTTGTTTCCACTTCCCTCTCACATAACAACTGGTAAATGTACCACTGCATTGCTTCTGTTCAAAGCTTCCAACAGACATGGCATTTCATTAAATTCCATTCAGCACCTTTAAAAGGGAGTATAAAAATGAAAGCTTCAATCTTCCCTGTACCTCTAGAGGCCTGAAAAGGAAGCTGTCTCCACTCAGAAGGAGTATCACAAACCCAACACCAAATGTATTTTACATTTAGAGTTCCACTGAATCACTGCTTTCCAAAGAGATCTCTGGTGGCAAAGAATCACCTAACCCATCATCTGGATCAGTCACGAAGCCCTGACTTCTTAACGTTTTATGAGCATTCATGAACTTCTGGAGGTACTTAGAAGTATATAGCCAGTGATGCTTTAAGACATCCTCCATTTCATAGAATTTGGACTGCCTGGCATTCATTTTTCGGAACCTCCTAAATAGTTTGTTTCCAGACTCATTTCCTTCACTTGCCCAAGCACCAATGGACCCATCTCTTTCAATGATTTCAGGTACATGAGCAAGGGTTTTGTGAAAATAATTGGTAATCTTGCCCTCATATCTGTATTTGAACTTTGTAGACAGGAGCTCAGCAAAACGCTGTGAATTGTAGCTGTACTGGCACAGCAATTCTGGACACTCTTTGGCAGGGCACGAAGATCGCCATACTGGTTTCATTTTCAGATAAAGGTCCATTAGTTCTTTTAGGGCTTCATGCCTTTCCTCACACTTTATTAACTCACATACTGCCTCTACTGTTTCTCTGGACATGAGCTTCCTAGCAAAGTTCCCACTCATCCTCATCATAGGTTTTAATTTCATCTTCTTCCTGAGATGTTTGTCAAGAGTCAATTGCCACCTCTTCCTTTCCTCTTTAGACGCATCAGGATTCTTATAGACTTCACCAATCTCCATCTGGAAAATTCTGTAAAATTCTGTTGCGTTGCCAATGTCACAGTGCAACGCATCAATGGAGGGAACAGTCTCTATAAAAGGTTTGGCTGAAACACCCTTCACTCTGTCACGGAGCTCATCAACAGATTCATGATATGGGTTGGACCTCCATATTTCATATCGCTCCAGATTTTCAGCGTGGCTCCTGGTGATGGAGTGGAAGACTAAATTCTGAGAGGCCTCTAGGCGGGTTGCATCACAGAGGGTACAGATATAAGTGGAACCTGAGGCCTCCAGCCCTTCCACTTCCCTTACAAGTTTCTCATCATAGCCTGTACCTCGAAAGATGAATTTGAATGTTCTCAGGACGCCTCCCATTTCAAGAAGCAGTTCACTGTTCTTCATAGCCTCTCTTTCTGCTATGAGAGGGCTCAGGATCGCTGTCAGAGTTTCATGGTCTGATTCATCAGCCAGCATAAGGCACAAGGGTTTGCAACACAACTCTGAATTGGGCTTTACTTCTTCAAAGATCCTTATCCTTTCATTCCCATGGTCTATAGCAATGTTCATGACTGTAAATGAAAAGCGTACAGCCTTCTCTGGGACAGCAGGACCACTTCCATGCTTCTCGCTGACATCTCCCATTCCGTCACAGCACTCTTTTACTACCACAGTGAAGGGACCATTCAGATAGTCATCCAGATTTTTTGCCTTCATGCCCTCCAAGATTTCTTCCTCCATGTCCTTTAAAGCAGAAACCAAGGCTGTATCATATCGAAATCTCTTTGCAATTGTGTCTATTGGGTAGTCATCAATCGAGAGGGGTAGTCCTGATAGTCCATCTATAATTCCCACTTCTGTGTTAGTGGATACATTTTTCAATGGAGGTTTCCATTCAAAAGGATGATAACCTGGTAAGAGGGCTTTCTCGGCAGTGCGAAGAGCATGCAGTGGCTGGAAAATCTGCCTCCCAGTGACAGCTTTTACAGTTCGGTACATTTTGTGATATTGGCTACAGCTGAGAAATGTGTTGATTCGGATTGCCAGGCAAACAGCAGGATGAAGTCCAGATCCTTTGCCTTGCATTATAGCCTCCAATTCATCTGCTTGCTTGTGCTCATTTTTTGCTCTTAAAGCTAGCAGGAACAAAGTCATGCATACAGCCTTTATATCACCACCTTCTTCTTTCTCAGCAAAAGCCTTGACTTGACGTTTCAGTTCTCTCAGACGATGTTTCTGAGCTCTTCTGGTCAAAGACAGAAGATGCTGCCTTGGTCGACCACCTTTATTTATGGGGTTATAGAGCTCTTTATCTTTCATCTCCTTGTGGTTAGAGAAGTGTTGGCCATATTTTCCATGCAAGATCTCTTCATCACATTCTGGTACAGGGCATCTTATGCTCAGGCTATCAAGGATGTTCAGGAAGGATTTCACTGGGGTAACCAGATCAGTAGGGAAACAAGGATACCAGCAGGAGGGGCAATAGCTGCCCATAACTTTGATGCAGCTGAGAATGCAAGCTCTGCAAAACAAGTGTCTACATGTTGTTTCCACTGGGTCTGCCAAAATATGCTCACAGATCTGGCAAGAGATGGATTTAATGAAATCTGCTGGATAATCAACTGCAAGAAGCTTGGTGCTGAGATGTCTGTTCTTGCAGTTGGTAATCTCTTTCATTACCTTTTTGTTATTTATCAGTACTTGATTCTTTATGCCTCTGTTAACTCGAGCACGTTCTGCAATGATTTTCACACGTTTGCTATGTTGTACATTGGGTGGTTGGCTTTTTCTCTTGACTCCCCGGCTGGGAGTGTGGCACACTTCACAGTTTGTAGAGTGGGGCTGCCACTCCATCGTGCTGTTCCTAGGAAAATAAACTTCACATGGAGTATTACTGAATTTCCTGTGGATAATACTCCAGCAGTTGTGACAAAATCGAGTGGGATGGATAGTGTCAACATCCCCTCTCACATCAATCTTGAAAACTTTTGCAATAAGATCTGGCCAAGAGGTTGCTTTTTTCTCTTTCTTTCTCAGAAGCCACAGAGTTTCATCATCTACTGGTCCATGTACTGGATGAGTTCTCTTGTAGCAATCAGTTTTAAATGAAGCTCCACAGATGCGGCAAAGTTGCTTCAGGTTGTTCTGGTGAATTGTGTTGTCTTGTATTTTCATGTCATTGACATCTTTCTCAAGTGCTTGTGTGTTGCCCATGAAGTCCATCTGTGTCAGAATTAACTTTTCTCCTCTTGGAACTTCTTCATCTTTATGCAGTACGATGTTTTGGTCTGTAGAAGCTACCTCTTGTTCTTGATCCTTGTTTATGCATTGGCTTTTATCAGAAGGTGCTTTTTGAAATGGTCTCACTTTAAACAGCTTGAATTTCCATTCAGAAAATTTTGCATAAGGATGCTGAATCTCTTCAGGTAGATCCATTTGTGATGTTATCGACATCTCCAGTGTGGCAGAAACCAGATCACCTGAGAAAGAAGCTGTATGTTAGCTTATGTTCCAAAATGAGAAATAGTGCCAATGCCTGAGCATATGCTTTAAACACAATAACTCTATTAACTTTAACTGAGAAATGCGTTTTAAGTTCCTTTGCCCGAGACACTTATAAACTGAGAGATCCAAATGTGGCTGTCCACGCAGTACCTCAGATAAATACTTGCTTATGCTTTGACTTTGATCATGAGACATCCGTAGTCAATTGTACCATCAGTGCATATTGCATACACCTGTTAGTCATCAGGTCCTAATTTCCCAATTTGCCTCCTTCTTCTTATAACTAACTTCGCAGTCTACAATAGACAGACGAGTAACATTCTGAAAGTGTGGCAAGTTCTTCACATGAAACTGAACAAGATTGGTGGCTTCAAGACATAATTTTTTCTGTCTCATGCTATGTTACTTCAATCACTTGAGACTACTGCTGTCACACCACTTGTTAGTCCTTGATTCTGACCTGAAGTGTCTAATGAATGCCTTTGCCTTCCTACACAGGCAGAGCAGCATAAGCTATTCAATCCCTATGCAGACTTTATTCAGACCTCAATTTTGTAAGGTACTTTAGTATACAGATGCTGAATGTGAGTGGTTTCATTAAAGCTGTAGGAGTGTATCCTCTGTTGATGTAAGGTGCAATGGTTCCCTGGACTCTAAAGGAGATATGGCAATTTATACTCACTGCGTATTTGCTCTAGAGAGAATATTTATACATTTCAAGTTAGTCATCTGTTTAAGTGCCCTGCTGAGAACTCTGTTTGTAAGGATTACTGGTACTGGAAAGCTGAAAATGTCTGTTCAAATTTGACCCCAATTGTAGCTTTCATAGAGATGCAACCAAAAGTAATATCAGTGTGATTGCCATGGGAATATGATATTGTATGAAAATGAATAGAAGACTCACCTCAAACACTGAAACTTTGTGCTACTGCATCAGACTTAGAAAACAAAATCATGTAGAAACAAATACAAAAGTGACTAACCTATTTTTCCTTATCTGACAATGAGAAGTGCAGAAAGTGAACAAACAGCGTAGAGAAGATTAAACTGCATTTGCTGATTATTTCACTTGTTTTACTTAAATTTTGTTTTACTGAACCGATTGATACGAATTAAAAAAAAAAAAAAAGAAGAAGAAAAACTATACATTAAGACCATACACATCAAACTAGAAATTACATGGGTATGGCTTTGATTTCTCTGATTATATCTCCACCTAGCAATTCACTAACCTTGGTGGAAATCTCAGTTCTGTGTTTATGTGGAAAGTGTCCTTCATAAGAGATATATCCATGCCATGATCTGGTGATGCTCAGTGAGTTTCTGAGAGTGTTTTATTGATAACCTTTCAATGAAGCAACATTACTGTACTAATTTTGAGAGTCCATTGGGAAAGGACTCCACGCTTTGATAAAGTTCTAGACCCAGAATGACAAATCAGTCTGCTCAATTTTCCTTAAGAGCAGTGTTTAACTTCGAAATTGTTCATTAGGCCTTGGCAACCAAAGCTAACATTTGTTTTCTTCCCACTTTCTCTTCATTTCATCCTACTGAGAACAACCTGCCCGTACCTCTGTCCCCATCTGCCTGCATTGTTCGGTCCAGCTGTCCATGCTGTTGAACATCGCGGGCTGCACTGCAGCCCCCTGCTGTCCACAGCCGAACGTGCTTGCTTGTGCTCTGCTGCCTGTGGATCTGTGATCCGCTGCTGTGCCCAGATGAATTCAGGTCATTACTACCGCCTACTTTCTTGGCTGCATCCTGTGGCAGAGGTAGTAAAACCTATCCACTGAGCGATAACCTGTTTGCCCCTGAATCATCTTGCATTCCCACAGATACGTGCTCTATTACCTGCAGCACTGGCTGCCCTATGCTGTCTGCAGATCCCTCTCTGTGAAGGGAAATTTGTGTAATTTCACCATCTCCAACAGCAATTTCAGAATGTCTCAACCCATATGCAATGCCTATTCATGGCAGTACCTAATTCATTGTAAAGAAACAGCCAGCACCAAGTACATCTAAAGTAAAATATTTAATACTTTCCCTCCTCAGCTATCCCTTAGACTAAGTGCCACCTTAGTGCCTTACTAATCCCCAAACCTGTGGCCATTCCTATTAATTACCAACTCAAATGAAGCTTTACCCTCGTTAAAGAAAAGTGCAATGATCTTTTTGTTTTTTCCTCTCTCTCTTACACTGAACATTCCCTTGAAGAAATGAATGATAAAGAGCCCTCTTAGGTCACCTGACCTTAGCCTCCTTCAGGAGATAGTAGCAGCCAACAGGCTACTCATCAGACACTTTAAATGGCCTGGATGCCAGGCAGTGGAGTTTGAAGCGGCTCTGCTGGGAGAGGTAGAAATATCCCCAGTGCTAGGAACATTTCATACTAGATTTGCCTTTGGTCTGTTATTCTAGTTGTGGGTCACAGTGAACAATCCTCCTCACTGTTTATCCCACTCAGATTCTTACAGAGTGAACCCCAGCCGTGAACCCCAGCCACGGTTATTTAATCAACTCTGACAGCTGTATTCAGTATCACCTCTTTTTACCTTGAAAAGGGAAAAGAAATCCCTTTTCTTCCCAGCTCGCAATATTTCATACACTTCTGAAGAAAAGCACAACTGTGGTACTGTTAGTCATGTCAAGGAAGACCTTGCTTTATGAACAGTCTCACTGCATATATAGAAAAAAATTGACTTGTGCATTAAAACAGGAAAATGAATCAACATTCAGTTGTCCTACAAGCATTTGAGTTGCTGCCATTAGTGCAGCCAGCCTACCTTTAGCTCCCTGTCAGTATGCAGAGCTGCTGTTATGTCTGCTCAGTTTGCTCCACATGTCAAGCTTGCTTGCTCTCCCGTGTGCTCTTGCTCTTTCTTTGTCCCCTCTGCTTTTTAAAGACACTGCAATGCTGTTTATCTCACTTATCCTTGTGCCTCTGAGCTCCCAGTACCACTTTGGTGCTAACCACAGGTTACTTCAACTAAACACAATGCAGAACTTTCAAATCCAGGTGGCACCTGGCAATTTATGAGGCTTAACCACAAAATTCATAAAAACAAGGTCTTCTTGTGTGAGACTCTAGGGCTCAGAGATAAGCATGCAGCCTTTCTGAGGAGCACCTGCAGTGTTAGGACAAAGCTCTGCATTTGGCTTTCTTCTTTCTAGCTTCAGAGCTAGTTTCTTCACTGTCAGCTATCAGAGAGAAGAACCTGGTGTCTGGTCACACTACAGTCGCACACCAAAGCTGTTTCACTGAAGGCCAGAGGCCTGCTTCCTCTGTTAACAGCAGCCAGTCCTCTGCAGTCTGGGACCACACAATGTCTTTTCTTCTGATCCCACTATCTCACTTTCAGAGATTTTACCTTCCTGATGGTATCCTAAAGGTACTCGACAAGAGAACAAATCAACAATACAAAAACTAGTTCTGTATTCTGAGTAACTGGTCGGTAGTACATCAGGCATAGGCAAGTGTCCACAGATGGTGGGCAGTAAAATTCAGTGCTCACGCTCAGTTTTGACAAAGCACGTATGTCTCAGAAACTCACTCCAAGTGAAAAGAAAACAAATTCTGTTACACAAGAGCACCTTGAAGGATTTTGGTCTCCTCAAAAAACATTATGCAACAAAATGTAATGACCCACCAAGCTCTCCCAAAGTGAACATATGCTCACACTCCAGAAGTAGGAGTTTGCAGTAGCAACACTTGCTATAGGTAAAAATGATGAGAGGATTCCCTCCTATTATCAGCTTTGATCTTGTAGAACAGTTCCTTCCTGTTCTTGCAAGATGACAAGTCATAGAGAAGTGAAGCTAGACCTGGGTCAGTCACTCATTTCACACTGTATGTCCCAGGAGATGCCAATATCTCCTCAGTAACTAAGTGCAATTATTTGTGCCAAATCAAGTAACGTAATGACAAAGAAAACAAAGTTTGGTTGCAAACTCTGATACCCTTGGTCAGATTCTGACCAAAATCTCAGAGCTGCTGTAGAAACAAGTGCACCTGAGTGTCAGGACAAGGTGGAACAGAAATCACAGTAGTCACTCCCAGGCAAGGCAGGTTAGAGTAAGGTTGTCCTGAATCTGGTGTTTGCTCACCAGCGAGAAGGTGTCATGGCCCAGCCCTAAGCACAGCATTTCTGCTCTCCCTATCTTGCCAGGATTTCCCCACAACCTGCCTGCCTTCACTGTCCCCTCGCTAGCATTTGGAGAGACCTTTTCAAAAAGGTATCAGGTCAGGCTGCAACACCAGATATCAAAGTAACTCTCTGCAGGCTCATACTGGTTTCCTCCCTTATCTTGAAACAGCAGATGCAGCTCGCTGACAATATGCATTGAGGGATCAGGGGCTCTCAGAGAAGCAGTCTAGCAAATCTGTCCCTCTGCTGGAGGACTCATTCAAAACCTTGTCCAGGCAGCTGCCTACCAGCCCCATTCCCTGTGAGACTGAAGTCTTGTGTGAACAGCACTGGATGAGAGCAATCTGATCATCAGCTCAGCCAGGTGAGCATATGTAAGCAGTCCCGCACTTTACTTGCAGCATACTCAGGAAGAATCACCTTGAAAAAATGTTTTCTGGAAGGGATACTCAGGTAAATAAGGTTTTAATTGATCTCCAGTTGAAACAGCTTTGAATGTGGTTTATGTGTGTATGAACATAATTGCTCAGCGGTTTGAGCTGTGCAGTCAGTGCTGGAAAATATTTTCCCTGTGCAACTGTCACCACCACGTGGAGAAAAAGCATTTATACACCATTTTATGTTGCATTATGGTCGTGGGTACGTGACTATTGGCCAAGTCTGCCAAAAACCATAAATATTTGGGAACTGCACTGACTAAAGACATTCCATGCACATTTGAGATAAAAGCTCCTATGTTTCTTGTGTTCCTTTCTAATCAAAATGAACTGGACATCAATGCTCTGACTACCTGATATATGACTAAAAATTGTGGGATTTTGTCACAGAAAACTCCATTGAGGGATATCTATTTTATAAATCTATTATACATTTCCTCATTTTACAGATAATGAAAATAACATCTAGTTTTTCAACTTCACTGGGAATAAGGGTGCCTCTGAAATTCAGCTAGTTGTCCAGCAAAGGGTCCACCCACAAAGTTGGTTAAATTATTCTTAGTATAACTACTTGTTTCTTGTGGTATGTCAGAGTCCCAGATGAAGACCTGACAAAAAATGTAACAATCTCATGGCCAAAATTGGCACTCAGAGGGCTGCATTCAGGGCTTCCAGAGGTCCTACTGCTTCTTACAACTCCCTGGAAGAAGTTTATAATAAGGTGGGGATTGGCCTTTTCTCCCAGCAATAGGATGAGAGAGAATGGCCTCAAGTTGCACAGAGGTAGGAAGCAGGCTAGGTTGGATATTAGGACATTTTTTTCTCAGAAAGACTGGTGAGTCATTGGAACAGGGAAGTGGGGAAGTCACCATCTCTGGGGATGTTCAAAAAATGTGTAGATGTGGCACTTAGAGACAGGCTTGAGCAGTGGGCCCAGGTGAACCTCATGTGGTTCAACAAAGCCAAGTGCAAGGTCGTGCACCTGGGTCATAGCAAATCCTGCTATCAGAACAAGCTGGAGGATGTGAAAGTGGAGCACAGCCCTCCTGAAAAGGTCTTTGAGGCACTGGCAGATGGCAAGCTGGACATGAGCCAGCAACGTGCCCTCACAGCCCAGAAAAGCAAACATATCCTGGGCTGCAGTCTTCTTTTGGAAGAGTGGCCAGCAGTCGAAGTTGGTGATCCTGCCCCTCTACTCTGTGCTGGCAAAGCTTCACCTGGAGTATTGCACCCTGGCATGGAGTCCTCAGTACAGCAGAGATGCAGACCTGTTGGAGTATGAGCAGAGGAGGGCCTCAAAAATGATCCAAGAGATGGAACATCTCCCCTGTGAGGATAGGTGGAGAGAGCTAGGGCTGTTCAGCCTGAAGAAGAGAAGGCTCCAGGAAGACCTGATATTGGCTTTTCAGTATCTAAAGAGAGACTGTAAGGAAGAAGAGGACAGACTCCTTAGCAGGGACTGCTATGACAGAACAAGGGGAGGTGTTTCCAAACAAAAAGAAGAGAGATTTAGACTGGATAGGAGAAATATTTTTTACAGTAAGGGTGGTACTGGCACAGATTGCCCAGAGAGGTTGTGGAAGCCCTATCTTTGGAGACACCAAAGGTCAGGATGGATGGGGCTGTGAGCACCTGATCTCATGTAGGCGTCCCTGCTCACTGCAGGCAAGTTGGACTATATGATGTTTAAAGGTGCCTTTCAATACGATTCTATAGTTCAGTGGGCAATATTGGTGGCAGACCATTGGACTAGACGATCCCATGATTTTCTCCAGATGCAGCCTCCTGCTTGCACCATCTGGCACTCAGACAGGCACTTTTGGCTGGCAAGGGTAGGAGCTCAGGAGTGTTCCAGGGCCTAGTTCTTCACTGCAGATCTGGGACCCCAGAACAAAGTGCTCTCTGAGTTAGCACACGCAAGCCTTGGGTGCTTGCCAAGGAAGGCACAGATGCATACAGCAAAATTCCCCTTCTCTGGGTTTAGGGAAACGAAGCTGCGTTTACATTTGCACCGTCCTAGTTTTTCACTTCCTTAGAGCCACCCACTGTCACACGCTACTGGGAAAAGCCAACATCCCCACTGCCTCAGGTAGCACTGTGTCCTTAAGCGAGCCCGGCCACGTCCCCACGTAGCCGAGGGGCTACTGCCGCGGGGCAGGGCTCGAGCCCTTCACTTGTGCAGCGCGCGTGCCGCGAGGATTTAACTGAAAAGCCCAGATGCTTCCAGGCTGCAGCGCGTTGTTTCCAGGTGGGACGGCTTTCCCTAATCACGTCACGCCCTATCAATCAATGCTTTCTGCACCTGCTCTCCTATCAGCCTTGCTACGTCTCACATCGCGCCGCGCTACGGCGTACTTTTATCCCTCCGCAGGCGGCCGAAGCGGAAGGCGGCAGCGCGGCAGGCCTTAGGCGGGCGGATCCACCGGGCCGGCAGGGGGCGCTGCAGCGGCTTCGGGCCCAGGCGGCCGCCGCCCCGGTTCGTCCCGAGGAGAAGGCGGAAGCGGCGTCCGGCGAGGAGCGGAGCGGCCCGCGGGGCTGGCGGTGAGTGGGGGTCGGCGGCCGCGAGGGCGGCGCGGAGATCGCGGCGGACCGGGACCGATGAGGGCGGCGAACCGCGCGCCGCGGCCGCATCCCGCTGTGGACCGCCGGTAGCGCGGGGGCGCGGTGCTCGGGACCGGCGGGACGGGGTGCGAGGCGGCGTGGGTTTGCCGGACCTCGGCGAGAGTGCGCTCCGTCGCTCGGGCATCGCCAGTGGGAGCCGCGGTGCTGATGGAGGGCGGCTCCGTGGCCGGGGCGCGTCGGGCTGAGCTCCGCCGAAACTGAAAGTGAGCCCTGTGCTGGGACTGCAGGGTGCTGGGCCTGGGCCGCTGGGCCGGCCGGTACGCAGTAGGGCCGCGTTGCGGGTGGTGGCTGCTATGGGCATGGGGGGGAGGGGGGGGGGGCGGGAGCCGTTTGTCTGGCTGTGAAACGGGGACGCTCAGCCAAGGGACCCGGCGTGACAGGGAGCTGGAAGGCTCTGTAAGACTGCCCTGCGGGAAACTTTGCTGTTTCAGAAACTAAGAGCCTCCCTCTTAGAGACTGGCAGATCTGCACGGTTACAGCGAACTTAGGAGCACGAGTAGGAAGTTACGATTGTGGTCGTACTTCCATCAGCGTAAGCTGGTTTACAGCGGTCAATGTGGGTCTTGTTAGGCTGAGACAGAAATTTCCTCTGTAGGTGAGAGGACAGTGATCTAATTATACCCCTTACACCTAACAGTTAGGGCTCACTGGAAGTAGCTCTGTCCTCTGATGAATTCTGCAGGCCGAGGACTGCTGTAGGCAGGGAAACCATGAGCCACCAGCTGTGTTAGCACCTGCAGGTGAACGGCATTGCCTTCCTAAGGGCAAAGGGGCCAGAAAAACACAGCCCCACAGTCTGCTGCTATCAAAAAAGAAGTCCCAGAAGTCTGCTGATCAAAGCAAGCATGTGACTTCTTTCCTGGCAGGTATTGCTCTGGGCATAGCCTTCCAGCTCTTCCAAGCATCTGGAGACCTGCAGAGCTCAGGCAGGGTGTGCAAGTGGTGGTTTGAGGTTTGTAGTGCTTTAGCATTGCAATGCTGCTTTCTGTTTTAAAGGTTTGATGCTATATTTAAGAAAGCATGCTCAGTAAATACTACAATACAGAATACTGAGTGAAAAAAATGGCTGAGATAAACAAGCTTTTTCTTCTTATTGAAAATATTCCATGACCTTAATATGTCAACAAGGGTAACTTTTGCTTCTCTGCAGCACACGTTAGCTAAGCAAGCATAAAATGTTTTTAAGTCTGGTCTGTGGAGAACTAGGGGTGCAAGATTCTGAGTATAAGGCACATCAAAAAGAAAAGTGAACGTGAGGCAGAGTGGAAAGGGGAAATGCCTGAGCTGTTTCAGAATGTGTGCTCAGTTCACTGCTTATTGTCCTGGTGTCTCAAATGATTTTACAAATGCTAGCTGCAAGCAGACTGTTAACAAGCATCAACAGATGTAGATGATAATAAAATACAGTTCGGAGGCACTGCAGAAATGATGCTTGTTCTTAACCATATTTTTCCTGCCTCTTCTTGAAGTACTTTCTGTCCTAGTGTTTTCTTTGACCCTGCTATGGCAGCATCTCAGCGGAACCCTTGCAGGTTTTTAGAAGGAACCAGAAGTTGTTTTTCACAGTTATGAGTTCTGCATGAATCTCCTGTTGCTTTTTCTTGACTTGCTTTTTGATAGCTTTGGAATGAAAGTGTTTTATAGCTATTAATTAAAATAAGTTTTGCGTAACTGTATATGTTTTGCCAGGCTGGAGCCATGGTGTTGATAGTTGTACACCTAACAATGCAAATGCTGCTGAGCATAGTGCTTATCAGTTGTCAGACCATTGATTAATCTGCCTGGGAACTGCAAGTATGGCTTCATAAACAAATCAGCTAAAGTCGCTCCGCAGGTCTAACCCAGAAATCTGTTTGACTCATACATCTGTATGTACAGAACTGTTCTTAACGGGCCAGGTGAAGAAAAAAGCAAAGTTTTGCCTGTGGTTTGTTTGCGTGGCACTAAAGGCATTGCCCTCTGCTGGCTTTGTCCCAGCTGGGCTGAAAGCAGTTTCATTAGGTTTACAACTTCAAGTGAGGAAAGGGATCTGAATAGCCCTCTGCACTGATTTCTCTGGCTGCTTGGTAGGAATCTTCTTGGAGAGGTCGTGCAGGAATTGATCGTTTTCAGTATTTACTAATTAATACTCAACATTTTCTGCATCATAACTTGTAAGATCCTGTGTAGCAGGTCCTCTGCGCTTGCCAAATGCATAGGTATCATCTCACTTTTTAGACAAGTAGGGTACAATGCCTAGTCTTATTCCCTCCCATTACTCCAGTGAGTGTGATTTTGCAGGTAGTTGGAAGATATCTCATGTACCATTTAGCCTTTGATTTAGGAAACCTGAATTAATCCTGTGGCTCTTTGCTGGAGCAGAAAATCTGTAAAAGTCCTGGCTGAACTCCATGGTACTGTGGGACTTCACAAGTCAGACTGCTGAGCTTTATTGCACACAATAATTTAAGGCATGAAAGGCTTCTAGTTCTGTTTTGAAATTGTTTATGTGAATCATAACATGCACTATGCTTGCAGGAGTTTGCCACTCTGACTTGACTGTGTTATCACAGATTAACCTTATTGCTTTGTAACACAACAGTGTAAATAGCAATGTGGCACAGGTTGCCCACTGAAGAGCGGTTTCATTATGATTTAGTTGGAAAAGCAGTGTAGGGATTCCATCGCCCTGCCTGTGTCTGGTTTGCCTTGGGTCTGAGAGTTGGATCATTACAGATGGATCGTTCTGGAGTCCAGCAGAATAAGTAACGATTGGACAGCACAGCATTACTGGTTAGCCTGGAAAGCACCTTCTTGTCTTTTGTCAAACAATACAATGTTGTTGCAGTAGAGGAAAAAGAATACCTCTGGTGGCCCAGGGACTTGTGGTGCCTTGTGTGCAAGCTAAAACCTGCTGTCAGTCTGCTCAGTGAGTGTGATGGGACTTCCCAGCACTGGGGAATGGTGTTTCAGCTGCACTGACAAACCTAGCGCTTGGGTTTTCTCTGCCTGAGAAACTTCATGCTAATCAGGATTGGAATTGCCCTCTGATGTTCTGGTTTAACTTCAAAGTGAAGGCTGTTAGGTTGATTAGCTGGTTGATTACCAGAGTACTTAATGTGTTATGCTACTGATGTCAAAAAGCTGGATGGATTTAAACGGTTTTGGTGTAGATGAGGAAAAAAATATTTTGTATATAGTTACATTTGCTCGAAACTTCTGCGGGACAAAATGTGCAACGAGTAAAAGGACATTCATATTACAGCACTTAAGGGCTTTGCAAGAATTATTTTCAGCTGTGAAGAGGTAGTTAGGCTTTGACTGCTGATCTGAGAGAGGGCTGAGCGGGCTTTGATTAGGAAACCTGTGTGCCATGCCTGTAAATGCATGGAGAGGGCAAAATTTCCTCCCAGGTGAAGTGAAATGAGCGGAGTAGAAGGAGGAATCCTATTACACATTTCACAAAAAACATGAGCAAAACTCAAGATCTGACTCTTAATCACCTTATTTAAATTTCCTCCTCTTTACAGATAGGGAAATTTGGACACAAGCCGATGATGAGACTCGCGCTTCTTCTTTGCTCACCCTTTGGTCATATACAGACAGAAATCTCCATGTGGGAGTGCAGTGTATCACTGAACAGGGGGATTTTTGTGAGGCTGGGATGTTGGCTGGTTGCACTGACTCATGCACTAGAATGACTCTGGTGTAGGATTTCTGTTTCCATAGACTCAATGTACATACCTGCTCTGACTGTAGAAACAGACAAGCAAAAAACACCACTTGCACAGCACTTAAATCTACAGCTGTTGAGATTCTGAGTAAGGTGATGTTATCTTTCTTATAAGAACAGTATTTCAAACGGTGTGTTTCCTTCTGGAAGCCTCTGAAGGGAAGAGCAGCTCACTCTGCAATTAACATGACAACTGAATTTGGATGAAGCTGTGACATTTTCCTCCTCACGACTTTCTGAATTCCTTTGTGATGTTGCTGAAGGCACGTGTGTTCCTTTTCCCTTTATCTCGCTAAATATCCCCCTGTGGTATGGAATTATGTAAGTTTTTCCACTCCCATACTGGCCAGTGGATTCTAATCTTGCATACCCACCTTCACACTCCTTTGGCCCAGCTTAATTCCTGTGCCATTTTTCATGAAACGTGGACTCATCATTCTCTGCCGCAGCAGTTAAATACAAATTGTTGGTTTGACAGCAACAGCAGCATTTCTTCCTCCAGGGAAAAGAGAACTACAGACAACAGTCTGAAAAAGCTTTTGACCAGACCATCTTTCAAAGCAGTGATTTTTTTTCTGTTTCCATTCTGTGGGGCTAAACTACTAATTCCTGGACTGTGTCTCAATCAACTGCCCAAAAATCATTTGGTGTTTAGCTTGTATTTCTGCTGTATTTAGGAGTGCTGTTATGAAGTCTGCTCTGTTAGATAATGTGTAAGGATAACACATGAGGACAGAGAAAAGGAGTAGAGGAGTGAACTTTACCCCTTGGATGCAGCTCCAGGCAGCTGTGCTGTGGGATGGCTTCTGCATGAAGTAAGCAGTCTGGCTGCTTCAGTCCTGTCCCGGGTGCTGCTTTGAGACTCTGTACCATAATGCAGTTCTGGAACACTGCTTTTAGATGCTGCTTGCACCTCTGCGTGCTTCAATGAAATGGAAAGTATTGCGCAACAAAAGAAGTTGCATTTTTATTTGAACTCTAACCTGTATATGGTAATTTTGCCTGTTGGACTGCTGGCTTTTTTCATTCTTTTTTGGTAGATGTACCTTCATTTTCTTTCCATTTGAATAAACGGAGGGAAAATAGCTCATATACTGTTAACACAGGTAGTACTGAAATAGTTGAGGCTATCACACAGGTGGCCTAAAGCATGTCTGTAACAATGTATGTGTTCACAGGTTTCTAGCTGAGGCTCCTAGTGATCAGCATTTTTGTTGGAGTCTTCAGGTGTTGCGTAGTAAGCGCCCAAACAAAACAATCTATGTGTCATCCTCCCCTTATCTGTGAACACTGTTTAAATGGCTTGTGATGCTCCAATTCTGCTAAAGGCAAGAAGTTCCGTGCCCTGAGCTCGTGGTTGGGTTAACCCTCACTCTGCATCCTCACCGCCCCTGGATGCAGTAGCAGTGATGCACACCACCAGTCCTTGCAGCCCAGCTCTGGGCTCATCCTTAAGTTGCCATCCTGAATATGCTGCAGATGAAGTGATAGTCTTGCAGTGAACGCAGGAGGGGAATGTTGTTTAAAAAACAGGCCTCGCTATGCCGTGCACTCCTCCTCAGGGAAATGTGATTTTTATCTGATGTTCTTACAGCATTGTCACTTGTCCTCCCTCCCACCTGTACCGGAAGAGGGATGGGAGAGCATGAAACCTGTTTGAGCACTGCTAGCTGGTAAATAACATTCTGAGCTGCAGAACTATTAGCCTTATCTTCTGTGCAGCTTCTTACTCAATTTCAAGTCCTACTGACAGTTCTGAAGTGCTATCAGCGATGCCGTGCATTTGCATTTCGTTTGCAGCACATCCTCTGCTTGGTGTGGCTGCCCGGACCTACCTTTTATCTGTGGCAATGTACCTAAACTGAGTTGAAACCTATACTGCAAATCTGTATACAGAAAATATTAAATAACATCTGTCAGTGCAAAGAAAATACGGAGCTGAGATATCGCCACATTCCATTACAGTGCTTTTTGTGGAAATTCTTTGAATGCTTTAAAAGAAAATAGGGCCATGGGGATAGAGGCTTTTCTCAGTAGGTGCAGCAAGGAGAGACAATGTTTACAGAAATCAAGTAGGCAGATGAACGAGATTGCAGGGAGGTGTGTATGTGTCAGTTTTTGAAGTGACAGGATGCTGTGCTCTTTCTTATGTATTACAAGATAAGTATAAAAAGATACATCATGGAGAAACTGGGATAAAAGTGGTTGTGTGGAGAACCAAGTCTGTAGCACTGCTCCAGTGCTTGTGGCCACAGCTCAAATCTTTTCATGACTGGAAGGGGAGATCTTGGAGTATTTTAAATCAACGCATCTTTTTGTCTCCTTGCAGGGCGTTCTGTGTGGCACTCGACCAGCTGCTATGAGCTTGCTACACAGTGACAGCAGCTGTGGGGCCCGAGACATGGATGGCGGCTGCTGTGCGGCCATGGCCAGCGCCTGCAGCGGGGGAGCGAAAGAAGACAGCGTGAGCGTTGGCAGTGGGACCGGCAACCCGCCCAGCTCCTTCACGGAGGAGACGCAGGGATACGACGTGGAGTTTGATCCGCCCTTGGAAAGCAAATATGAGTGTCCGATCTGCCTGATGGCCCTTCGGGAAGCAGTGCAGACGCCATGTGGGCACCGTTTCTGCAAAGGCTGCATTGTCAAATCAATAAGGTAAAGGCAAACCTATGGAAATCATTCTTAAGAAGTCACTTGACGGAGTAAATGTTAGATAAAAATAGTAATTTATTTGGAGGATTTGGCTACAGCTCCCAGGTCCCCTCTTCAGCCTAGGGTTGTAAACCTTGTCTTCTCACAGAATCACAGAACGGCCAGGGTTGGAAGGGACCTCAAGGATCGTGAATCTTCAACTCCCCTGCCACATGCAGGGCCACCAACATCCCCATTTAATACTAGACCAGGCTGCCCAGGGACCCATCCAATCTGGCCTTGAACACCTCCAGGGATGGGGCATCCTCAACCTCTCTGGGCAGCCTGTTCCAGCACCTCACCACTCTCATAGCAAAGAACTTCCCCCCGCATCCAACCTAAATCCTCCCTTCCTCAACTTAAAACCATTTTACCTTGTCCCGCTGTTATCTACCCTTTCAAAGAGTTGATTCTCCTCCTGTTTCACAGGATCACAGAATTGTAGGGGTTGGAAGGGACCTCCAGAGATCATCGAGTCCAACCCCCCTGCCAAAGCAGGTTCCCTACAGCAGGTTGCACAGGTAGGCATCCAGGCAGGTCTTGAACATCTCCAGAGAAGGAGACTCCACCACCTCCCTGGGCAGCCTGTTCCAGTGCTCCGTCACCTCACTGTAAAGAAGTTCTTGCGCACATTTGTGCGGAACTTCCTGTGCTGCAGTTTCTGGCCATTTCCCCTTGTCCTGACTCCACTCACCACTGAAAAGAGTCCATCCTCACCATTCTGCCCCCACACCTTAGATTCTTATAGACCTGGATCAGTTCCCCTCTCAGTTGTCTTTTCTCAAGGCTGAACAGACCCAGTTCACTCAGCCTTTCTTCATAGGAGAGATGCTCCAGGCCCAGGTTTGTAGGCTCCCTTTTAGGTACTCTCCGTGTGAGTGTTTAGGTAACTACAAGTAGCTACTGGCAGCATGGTTACTTGGCACAGATGTGGCAATTTGTGCTTTCAGTTCTCCCCTTGCAATCTGCTTCCTTGTTGGGCTGGAGAATGTAATGAGGAAATAGTCTGGAACAAAGAGTTGAGGGAAGAAACTGCTGTATGGAGGGGTGGGAGAAAAAAAAAATAGAGGCAAGAATACGCTGAACTTGTAACAGTGGATGCTTGAAAGGGGAAGAGAAGGCAGAGAGCATGCTGATTGGTAGACTGTACTTCCCTCTGATATGGAGTACAGTCATCACTGTCCTACCTATGCCTCTGAGTATTAAACCTCATTGATAAAAAGTTAGGTATTACTATATTTTTGATTCTTGACCTAAGCCAGACTTCTTATTCATGGATCTCTCCCTTAGCTCAAATGTCAAGGTGCTTTAGTGGGAGTCTTAGTTGTGTGACCCACGTATGGAGTTGGTTAATTTCCCAAATCACTTTGCGTGCCTTTGTGCATAAAATCAGACGGTCTTCTATGTTACTTTAAAATGCATTTTATTTTCCTCATGCAGCTGTTTTTAGCATGCAAAATAGACAATACTTTCTTGTTTAGCTTTCCATACATTTATCCCTAGTTCTTTTTTCTTTATCCATAGCTCATCATTTTTAGCTCACTAAATTAATAGCGTGCCAGCAGCAATGTTCTCTGAAGGCATTATTCTGTGGGCTTCTCTGTCGTTTCAGCATTGGCTGATACTAATGTATTTCCTCACAGCATCCCTTCTAGATGGAGGAGGAAGGTGTTGGAGCTCAGTAAAAAATGAGCCTAATTTTGCATTCCCTACTTATGATGGCAGAAGAGCGGGTTATTCTCTAGAGAGCACGAAACTGTTTGCAGCTCAGCTTTTTAACATTAATTTCATCAGCATTTCTGAGAAAAGGATGTGCAGGTTCATTATTCAAAAAAAAAAAAAAATGCAGAGTATTGAAGTTGTTCACACATGAAAAGTGACTCCCCCATGTGTACTGCAAAGGAGGCTCAGAGATGCTCAGTTCTCTCATAACCTTGCCATGAAGTCACCTTGCTCCCTTGGTCTCTTGCCTCATTTCCTACTTCTGGAGAAAGGAAAAAATAAGTCAGATCTTACCCAACTGCATTACTTAATGTCATTCATGTCAGCCAAGAGCATGGAAGAAAGCAAAAATGAAACTAAACCTGTCAGCTTTACTGTAGGTATCCAGTTTCCTGTGCATAAGCAGGTGGCTTCAATTTCTGGCCTTTACTTCACATGTTCCAACGTGAATTATTTCAAGTGGTTGTGATGCATAAATCCATGTGTGCTTGTAAGCATCAAATTAGACTTCCATAGTAATAAAAGCCACTACATCGTGGAATTCCTTATTTGCTTTCTCTGTGCTTTCTGATGTTTGTTTGCTTTGCAGCAGTAGTTTTTGTGTTCTTCTTTAACTTGGGAATTGCTGGAAGAATGAAAAGATAAGGAATCTGTAAGCCTTTGAATGGGAGGATGATGCCTACAAGCCCTGAAAGTACATTAGTCAGTACTGAGTGTCAGAAATCTTTATTCACCAGTCATTTCAAAGATAATCAAAATGGGTCTCTTCTTCCAGTCTTTCAGATCTTTTGTAGTGATCTTGTTTCCTAATCTTCCTGTTGCAGAGCTATGTAGATGGTCATTGGTAGAATTTACCATTGTTTAGTGAGGAACTGCAGTAAGCTTGTTCAGAACAGAGCATCTCATTAAGGTAGAGAAACTCCTTTCTTAAATCTCAGGCTTGGAAAATGGTTTCTCTTCTGTTAATTAACAGAGTATTTGTTCTGCTCAATGGTTTGAATCTATAAATAATAACTAGGAGTTCTTCCTTTTTATATCCTCTTTTTCCCCTTTGAACTCAATTTCTGGAATTACTATTGGCAATTACAGTGAATGCTGAACAAGGGTGGCAAGTATTCCTTGTCTTGGAGACTGTAGATCATCACTGTGGTATTTCAGATGTTTCAATAACAGTGACTATTTTCCCTCATTCCCCACCAGCATCCATCTTTGAGATTCAGCAAGCACTTGTGAAAGCAGAGCTGGGAACTTGAAGTGCCAGACCATTCTGAGTTGCTGAATTAGGATGCGTGGATTGAGCTGTTGATTTGGACTGTCATTGTATCCACAGTCCAACACTGATCTGGAGTTCGTAGTGTCTACAGTACAATATTGATGAATGTCATTGAGAAGTTTGTACAGAACTAAAAGGGGAATGGAAAGTGATTTTTACACTAAGTGCTATTTTTTTCCTATTAAGTGATCATTTATCATTTATTTATTTATCATTTATTTGGTTTATTTGGAAAAAATGTTTCTATTTCATCCCGTCTTGCCTTCTGTAGAGCCTGAGTGAGCACTGAGGATTAAGTGATACAAGGTGGATGGATGGTTGTTGGACAGGAAGTTGTTGAGATGCTTCTTGTGACTTAGACAACAGTTATAGTTGCCCATGCTGAAGAAACTACCTGCAGCTAGAAAGATTTTTATCAAAAGAATAAGGGGGGCAGGGGGAAGCTTTTAAGCACTGAAGTTTTAGATCCTGTAATGGGAAGGGCATGGTTACACCATATGGATTTGATCACAGTGTTTGCTTCCCAAGAAATCTCGGCAGCCTGAAGTGCCTTTAAGCAGTGAGAGTCACGATAGTGAAGAAGCTTATCTGCTTTAGTAACTACAAATAATAGTTTACAAATATTGCTGCCTGCAAAGTAGTTGATGAGAAATTTTAGGAAAACTGAGTTCAGATGCAATAGCTAATTAAACTTCATGCTACTCTCCTCCTTTGTCTTATGCCAAAGCAACACTTGTAGTGGGGCTCACTGAATTTCAGAAGCTTCTTTATCAGATCACTGAATTATGAGTTGAGAAGGAGCAGCAGTGAAAGCTTTGGGTGCTAGCAGTTCATTAAATGACACGCGTGCCTCCAATTAAAGCATATGCAGACTGTTTTGTTTCTAAGCTAAACCTATTAGTTGTTAATCACAAAGCAGATATTTCTTCAAAATAAGTTATTTCTGCCTTTTCATAGAAAATGCCATTCGTTCTGCTTAAATAACAAGCAGTTTAGGAGCAAGATCTGGTAATCATTATATATAATGAATATTCTTATCTTTGTGTGTAGAAGTCAAGCTGCTGCCTTACTGGCAGGCCTACCAAGCCACCACTGCACTGCATTAAGTGAGAGGTATTTGTGACCAAGCTGTACCTGTCAAGAAGTGACTGCTTGTAGATCGTGTGTAATCTGGGGGAACACTTTTGGTTTGTGATGAAGATCAGCACGTTGCTCAGGGAGCTGTGAAATGAAGGGGCTTGCTAGGTGTCGTCTTTTTTCCGTTTGCTTACAATCATGACTGTCAGACTTGTTGTGAGCCAAACCTAGGAAAGGAAGTTCATTGTCATTTTCTAAACTCTGATTGTTACCCCCACTTCGTCTGGCAGCATTACTGATGGAGTGCTGACCAATTATTTCCTTTTCCAGCGAAGACCACAAATTCCCTCCTGTCCTCCACAGCACACTGGGTTCTACTTCCCCCTCACACTTGCAAGCAGTAATAATGAATGGCCTTTGATCTTTGCACAGCAAGCGTGCTCTCACATTTTTCCCACCCCATGGGTTTTTCCACATTATTGCTATTTCCAGTGGAGGAAAAAGATAAAATCACAAAATATCCCAAGCTGGAAGGGTCTCACAATGGTCGCTGAGTCCAACTCCTGGCTTTGCACAGGACCACCCATAATACAAACCCTGTGTCGTCCAAACACTCCTTGAACTGTGGCAGCTTGGGGCTGTGACCGCAGCCTCGGGGAGCCTGTTCCAGTGCCTAATCACCCTCTGGTGAAGAACCTTTTGCTAATACCCAACCTGACCCTCCCCAGATGCAGCTCCATGCAAGCAGACAGAGCCTTGTGAAGTGTTAACAAGCTGTGAGTTTCCTTGTGCAAGTTGCATGCACCAATGCTCCACTGTTGGACTCCAGAGTTCCACCAGTTAGTAATGACTGTCTGGTTGTAATGGCTTCAGGTACAATAACCAATTCCAAATCCAGCACTGTTTTCGTAGTTCTTAGTAAATTCTGTGTCAGGAGTTCTTTACCCATGTTGCTGTATAAATACATAAATTGAAGGGTGACCAACTTATGAAGTGATTGTACAAAAAAAACCCAGAGAAATAGCTCTTCAGAAAGTTCTGTGAAATAAGTTAATCCAGAAAAGATTGCTTTCTGTCTCAGGAATGGTCTCCTTGGCTGCTCATAAAGTGAGAAAGGAGGGAGAAATGCCTAAGAATCTTTAAAGGACTGTTTTGGAAGAGTATGTGAAATATTCTTTTGTGTTTCAGCTGTGTGAAGTCCTTATAGAAACAAGGCCATAAGTTCTTGTGTTCTCTACATCCTCCACAAGCTTATTTCCAGGGTATCTATCATGTCATTTGGGCAATTAAAAGCTACTGAGTTAGAACAGCTCTGCGATCTCAATAGTACTACCTCGGATGAAACTTTATGCTGTCAGTTTTTCTAACTGATATTGCATCCTTTCTGGTAATTGTCACATAAATGCCTGTGTTTTCCAGTACTTTATTCATGTGTCATTACCTGGCTGCTAATGTCTTGGTAGTGTAAAAATATTTTAAATTAAGGGCAAAAGAAACTCAAAATCTTTTTTCTGTCTTTCTGTCATTGTAGAGATGCGGGTCACAAATGTCCAGTAGACAACGAAATTCTACTTGAAAATCAACTTTTTCCAGACAACTTTGCAAAACGGGAAATCCTTTCATTAACGGTTAAGTGTCCCAACAAGGGCTGCTGCATGAAGATGGAGCTGAGACATTTAGAGGTGAGAATGAGATCTGACAATACGGAACCTTGTTTTTTTATGGATGAGGAAAAATTCAGACTTAAGGGGTCATACCTGTTCATACAGATTCCATTCATTCAAGCCTACAACTGTTTTTTTGGTTTTGTTCTGAGGAGCACATAGTTGTAATTAGGTGGTTCTCAAACAAAAAAAAAAACAAACCCTGGAGTATGTGACAGTTTAGTAATGCAGCTCACTTCTTGAGGTCATTCTGTGAAGTCCTGATCTTGGCCATAGAACATCGACATGCCATTAGTGAAGTCAGTGTAAGTGTAAATAAGGGTTTTCTTGGAAGGAAAGAAGGAAGGGTTAATGCTTGTTCCTCCTGTGCTGTGCCTTATCTGAAAAGCAAGCAATAAATTAGCACTTGTTTTCGGTATCAAATCTCTTTTGTCTTTGTTCAGGAGCACCAGTTGCATTGTGATTTCACGGCTGTGGAATGTCCACAGTGCCAAGGAGCCTTTCAGAAGAACCACCTGAAAGAGCACATGACACAGGAGTGTCCCCGGCGACAAGTGTGCTGTCCAAACTGTGCCACATCTATGGCTTATGAAGATAAGGAGGTACTTAGCAGGAGTCTTTCAGCCTCCGTTCATATGGGTTTGCTCATGAATGTGACATCATGGTCTTGTAGAAAGAAAGAAAGCTTTCGTATGGAAGAGCTGTTTGAACTGCATAGGGTAGAAGCTCTGAACACCAGGGCACTTATCTGGGAACCCTGTGGTGTGAAAAGATGTGTCTCACAGTGGTTGCTTTTTGGCCTTGGCATCAGAGGGGGCAGTACCTACTGGCAAAGTAATATACAAAGCAATATCCCACACTTACAGTTTGTATGCCTGACAGAAAGGATCAAGAAGTGCATCTTCTGGGGATACCTACATGAGAATAGGATCACTTCAGAGTTCTTCTCCTAGCTCTTCTTTTTGAACTTTATTTCACAGTTGCATTCAGCTTTAAAATATCTCATCAGAAGTGATTAGCATTCTTTGGAATTGCATAATGTCATTAATTTGTTTTCCTCTATCGCTGTTTGTTAACAGCTTCATGACCAAACCTGCCCTCTTGCCAATGTATTCTGTGAATATTGCAACACAATGCTCATCAGGCAGCAGGTAAGAAACGGCCTTTTTTTGTGTGTGCTTAATCTGGGCCTTATGTTTTGTACTTAAAATGCTGCTTTAATCATAGAATGGCTTGGATTTCTAGGACCTCCATGATGATCTAGTTCCAGCACTCCACCCTGGGCAGACTTGCCAACCACTGCATCAAGCACTCAGTCAGGCTGCCCAGGGCTCCATGCAGCCAGGCCTTGAACACAGCCAGGGATGGGGCAGCTGCTGTTTCCATAGGCAGCTGTGCCAGCATGGTTATGTGATCGAAGGGTTTCATGCACACTTATTGAAATAGATCTCTCCTGAGGAGGATGAGCTTACTCCCCAAGGCTACCTCTGCTTGAAGGAAATGCAGGTGTTCTCTGCAGAGTGTAAGCAAACATAAAAGTAAATACAAGCATATTTGTCCTTAAGATAGCTGTGCTGCAGCCATTTCTTTACAGAACAGCTTTTGTATTTTTCACAATCTCAAATTAAATCTGAAGAAATGGTTTCTCTCCTAGCTGTTAAATCTCTCCTCATCTCTCTGAAGAAGTTGCATCCACTGCAGGTGTAATACTGATTTAAATGCTGCTAAGAAGCAAACATAACTTCAGGTTATATAGTTTTGCAGTTTGTTATTTAACTGAGAATGAGAAAACAGATTAGTAAATGACCTATACTGAGCTTATAAACAAGACTTTTGCCTGAGAAACCTGAAATTATCCTTAGTCTTGGTTAGGGCTGGCAAGGCCTCAGCTGAAGCTGTCTGGCTTTTGGGATGAAGATGGACAGGGAGAATTTGGAGTGATGACATAATTGGGTCTGTAAAATATGGACTGTAAGAAAGATTGAAGTAATGTGGTCTTATTGAGAAGATAATAAGGAGGAGCAACACAACTATTTCTAAGTACGTGTAAATAGTGCTTCAGAAGAGAAAGAAGCAGACTGTGATCTAGCTTGAGTATAGGCTAGAAACAAAAGGCTCACGCACAAGAGAGGAACTCTGGTGTTTCTGATGCATAATCTAGATACTACGTCAATGAAGTAGTGAGTGAAGTACGTGTAAGGAAGATGTTAAATTTTTATTATTAGCTGCACACTCTTGTTTAAAGTTTCCCTATTTCTCAAATGAATGATATAAAAATAAATTGATTTTTACTTCAGGTACATATACTGAAATAGGGCAAGCTGGACTGTGATGATGTTATAAAGAGAATACTCTTGATGGGGAGAACTCATTTCAAATCTGATTTGTTTTAGATGCCCAACCATTACGATAATGATTGTCCTACTGCCCCAGTACCGTGCTTTTACAGTGCCTTTGGGTGTCCTGAAAAGGTAAGCCTTGTCAGAAGCGTGAGCTGCAGATGTTTTGCATGGCTCTTTGTCTGTTCCTACTGTCTCATCTACCAACCCAAATCTTCAGTGATTGGTGGAGTTGGTCATTTGGAAGCATTCTAATTCCAAAACGTGGCATGTTGATCCAGTGCTTTTCAAAAGTCCTAAGTTTAGAGAACTTGAATGTGTACCTGATGGACATGTATTATTCCATGAGTGCAATCTCAACTTCATACCAAGGAAGTAACTTCTAACATTTCTTACAAAGTTCTGACCAAATACAGTTATAACTTTTTAGGTTTGGTAAAGACGACTTGAGAATGTTTTAAATATGATTGAATTCCAAAGCTACTTAATCTGGTGTCAGTGGTTTATGGACTGGTTCTGCCTGGTTCTGTGACTAGCAGGGTGTGGGGACCCACAGACTCATGCCCTGGAAAAGGGGAGTCATAGAAAGACTTGAGTTGGAAGGGACCTCAAGGATCATGAATCTCCAACACCCAGCCAATTGGCAGGGCTGCCAAACTCCAGATTTAATACTAGACCAGGCTGCCCAGAGCCCCATCCAACCTGGCCCTCAATACCTCCATGGGCAGGGCATCCACAACCTCTCTGGGCAGCCTGTTCCAGCACCTCACTGCTCTCATAGTAAAGAACTTCCTCCTGACATCTGACTTAAATCTTCCCTCCTTCAACTTAAAACTGTTTCCCCTTGTCCTGCCATTATTTACTCTTTCAAAGAGTTGACTCCTCTCCTGTTTGTAGGCTGCCTTTAGGTACTGGAGGGCTGCAGTGAGGTCACCCTGCAGCCTTTCTGCTCCAGACTGAACAAGCCCAGCTCCTTCAGCCTGTCTTCAGAGAAGAAGTGCTCTAGCCCTCTCATCTCTCTGGACCCTCCCCAACAGTTCCCTGTCTGTCTTGTACTGGGGGCCCCAGAGCATGAGGTAGTACTCTAGATGGGGCCTCATGAGGGAAGAGTAGAGAAGGACAATCACCTCCCCGTTCCTGCTGGCCATAAAAAAAAAAAAAAAAAAAAAAAAAAAAAAAAAAGGGTCAAGGGTAGGGAGATGGGTGTAGAAACAAAACAGCAGCAACAATCTGAGGAGAAACAAACTAATTTACTAAACAAGATATTGGAATGCAAGGTATAATACAATGTAATTAGAATTGAAGCTAATAAATAAAATGAGAATGTCTGAAGACTTTAATGTTGAGGTTGAGATGTCTAGCCAGGCTGAGCAGAAGGCAAAAAAGGGGTCATCTTGTGATATGCCAACAGTCCTATCTTCTGAACAGGAAACAGAAACAGAACAGCACAAAGACCTCTGGGGGATGTAGTATGTAGTTGTTCTTCTCTTCTGAGAACCAGGTACCAGGAGTGATCCATGATCCACAGAACTGGAGCATTAACTCTTTAACTCCCAGTGCGCTACATGGTATTATGATGTGGAATGCCAATAATAAAAACCATAAAACTCTGTTGGCTGGATATTCTTATTTCTAGTTGTGCAGTAACTCTGGAAATCCACTTTCTCATCCTCATGCCATCAGTTCTCGTAGGTCTTTATCTTCTGGTACCAGAGAGCCATTTCTGCAAGTCTACAAAGGAAATGCAATGCTGATTTAGCACATAAATACTTACTTGTTGCTGATGCTTTTTCACCAGGTGTATATTTTGTCAAACAGCTCTTGTCCACTGACATTTGAATGTATTTTCACATTTATCATATCTGATTTTTGAATTTGAAGCCCTTCATTGGTATTCGCATCACCTTTGCAGCTTTGTCACGTTGTTTGTCTTTGACTTGCATTCTGTTTTTTCTCACATAACAGGACTTGTTTGATTTTTATTTATTTGTACTTTAGAACCACATTTAGGATGTGGTGGATTCTTAACGCTACATCTCTTAAATCCTAGATGCAGAGGAACGAACTGGCACGACATATGCAGGAATTCACTCAGGTTCACATGAGAATGATGGCTCAGAGCATTCAAAATATCAGTGTTACTGCTACAAACCCTGTACCCTTTATCAACGGCCTACCGTTTGAGCCTGCCCTCTTCTCCCATGTGTCACATGCGCCATATAATTGTAATCCAGAAGTTGAAAACTTTAAAGAAACTATTCAGCAATTGGAAGGTCGTCTAGTGAGACAAGATCACCAAATCAGAGAACTCATTGCAAAGATGGAGACGCAGAACACTCACATGGCAGAACTCAAACGTACCATCCGAAATTTGGAGGGAAAGATTACTGAAATGGAGGCACAACAATGTAATGGTATTTACATCTGGAAGATCGAGAACTTCAGTGGACTTCAGAAAGCCCAGGAAGAAGAGAGGCCTGTTGTGATGCACAGTCCCGGCTTCTATACTGGAAAACCTGGCTACAAGCTGTGTTTGCGCCTGCATATCCAGTTACCAAATGCTCAGCGGTGTGCTAATTTTATATCTCTGTTTGTCCACACGATGCAAGGCGAATATGACAGCCATCTGCCTTGGCCTTTCCAAGGCACTATACGACTTTCTATTTTGGATCAATCGGAAGGCCCTGAGAGGCAGAATCATGAAGAAGTAATGGAAGCCAAGCCAGAGTTACTCGCCTTCCAGAGACCAACGATTCATCGCAATCCAAAAGGTTTTGGTTATGTGACTTTCATGCACCTGCAAACTTTGAAGCAAAGAACCTTTGTAAAGGATGATACCCTTCTGGTGCGCTGTGAAGTTCTAACACGTCTAGATTTAAACAGCCTTCGCAGGGAAGGATTTCAAGCTCGCAGTACTGATGGAGCTGCGTAACCAAGTCTTAACTAGAGGGATGGAGGCCTGGTTGTACTCTTCCACCACAGATACACGCATGCTCCACTATCCATATAGGCTGAATAAGATCGTAAATGCTGCCACGGTTGATCTTCACTTGAACAGCTCTATGAGGTCGTGTTTGAATACTAGCAATTGTTCTCTATTAAGTTGTAAGCTACTTCTGTAGCAAGCTAACTGAAAGTGTGGTTAATCAAAATTTAACTGCCTACAAGAAAATCTTACTGAAGTACCTACACATTTCTGTTTGGCAAAGTGCAAGTAAGTCATATCAGAAAAGACCTATAAATCTTTGCAGCTCAGTGCCTTGGAGTAGGTGCTGCAGCAGGGAAATCATAGGTAGGTAAATTAATAAAAATGAGGGTTAGGCTTTTTTTCATGGAGCTTGGGAAAGCTTTGCCTTGGGTGAGATGGTTTCTATGTTGACTTACCTAGAATTTTTAATTGACTATGCTTCTCTTGAAATCTGAAGTCAGGTTAAAGCTTTGCTGACACAACTTAAAGCGAGATGCTTCGACCCTTCTTTGCTGCAGTAAGAAATTGTGTGTCAATATCAAGTTGATAGTAGAATTTCTGAAAGGTAGGTGGTAGTGCTGTGAGGAAGGTTAAAGGAGCCAAGCTCTTAGAAATACTTCTAAGATGGTCCGAAAGTGCTACTCCCCACTGCTCTTTATTTTGACCCTAACTTTTGTATGCAAGTGCGTGTGGTGTGTGTTCCAGGGCCAGAATCTCAATTGCTGTTACTAGAGGTAAGTGTAGCATTAGACTGAAAGGTGGTTTTGGGCGGTGGGTAGAGACATGAGCAAAGGTATACAGTAACTAGACAGGGTTGCAGAATTTTATTATTGAAACCTAAATTTGAAGCAGTGTTGAACTTGGGAATCTGCATCTGAGTCATCCCTTCTCTTGATGTTCTGGGTGATAGGAGCTATATTAATCTCCTCTTAATACTCAGTGGACAGCTGGCTGTGTCAGCGTACAGCTGTTGTGGCCATTTCCTGTCCCATTAGACAATAGGACCTAGGGCCTCCTTAACACTTCAGGAGGAAAGAAAAGCCTGCTAATTAGTGTGAGGGAAAAATTGCAGTCCTGTTTGTTCTCAGGAAAAAAGCCTGCCTTCCTTAACAGCTCTTTAACCAAACACTAAGTTCACTAGTTCAAGGATTCATGAGCTTCCTCATGTTGCATGTGTTGTTGTTTTCTCTACTTATTCCATATAAATACTAGTTTTGACCAGTCAAAGCAGAGTAGATAAGTTCACCGGTGCTAACAATTTACCATAGTACTGATAAAGCATGGATCTTTTCCTTCAAAAATAGCAAAGAGAAGGCTTGTTCGCTCCCTAACTGAAGTGTGCAGCCTAAGGCAGAGTAAAGAAGTAGCCCTGCAGGAGCATCTCTTTTCCATTATTTCTGCAAACCAGTGAAACGGTGTGAGGATTTGGGATGCTGCAACTTAGAAGACACTGAAAAGCAGCCCAAATAAGCAGTCCCTTCAAAACAACCTCATGGGGATCATCAGTGGGGAAAATGTATTTAAGTGCATATACTTAATATGCACAAGACTAAGGAAGAAGTACTACAGTACATTAATATGGGAGATTTCTCCATGTAGTTGTAGGAGCTTAGAAGTTGCAGGCCTCTACCTTTACTGGTATGTTCAGCTGGATGCAATGAACCAATTTATTTTGCAGATAGAGCCTGGTAACTGCAGAGAGATTGTTAAGCATTGTTGCTACTGAATACTGAACTTCTGGCTTATTGTGACAGTCACAAGTGACTTATTAGTGTATTTGGTGTGTTTGGAGGGCTAGTGAGCTTATATTACTCAATAACAGGAAAAGATCCTTGCTTTACATCTGTCTTTTTAAACCTCTTAAGTCAATTTTGTACTGCGCAGTCTCATCCCATTAACTGGATTGTTCCACTGTGCCTCCAGTTAAAGCAGTGTTGGTAACTCAGCCATTCTCACTGAAAAGCTTTTAATACTTGTAACAGTACTCAGATCTGCGATAGCCAGAAGGCAGTTCTTTGCACTGCACAGCAGTTCTGCAGTCCTTCTCAGGCTGTTAGTTAGCCATCTTTTTCCAACATACTCAAACATTACCATTCTCCTTTTTCTGGGTGGGTCAGGGAAGAAAGGCAGAAGGACTGCTCATTTATAGCAAGAAGCAGCTCTCGGTTCCCTACTCAACCCTGGTGATGTTAACAAAAGGGCCCTATCTGTACTCTAAGAGTTTATAACAGAGACCCACTAAGTGCATTAATACTTTGCATTTGAAGCTTTGTGTTAGGAATTCTCACCTACAACAAACTGAATTCTTGCTTTGAGACTTTTCTGCTACATTTGATAGAGTTACGCCTCTAGTTGAAACTCAGTTTGGTGGCAGGTTCAGAAGTTCAAATGATTCAGGCTAACATCGTACAATAGCACAACCCAGCAGCGAATAGAATATAATACAAAGCATGTATTGACCGTGTAAGTAGGAATGCTCAACTCACTGCTGTTCTACTCCTTTCTATTGTGATATTATCTAGTAGAACTCTGCGTGATGCCGCTACTGTAATGCCAGAGTTTTACATAAGAAGCTTTGACAGCTAATGTGCTAAATATTAATTTCTCCTGCCCTGAAACATAAATGTTAATGAAACATTAATTTGTGTATTTGTTCCAGTTCCCTTATTCTTTCCCCACCTTTAACTGCAGTTCTAGTGCTTTCTCTTCCAAATAAGAGCAGCATCTTCAGCCAATGGAAAAACTTAGGAGTCTGGATTGGTCCCACCTCTCATGACTATTACCCTTTATTCAAACTTTCCTGAGGTTAGTACTAAGGTGCTCAGTTTCCATATGAAAATATTCTTAATTAAATAACCTTTTTTTTTTTTTTTTTTTTTTTTTTTTTTCCAGCCTTACAAATGTGATCATCTGTTTTGAAAAATCATTATGCCAGGGTGGGTTGAGAACTCCTTAAAGGAAGGGGAATAGTGTGCAGCCTTGAGAGTTGTACCTGAAACAAACACAAAAATAGGAGTATTAAGTCAGCTTCCTGTATAATTTCTTCAGGAATGAGGTTCTCCACTTCTGTCACTCTAGATGCTTTGCAGCATTATTAGATCTCAAGGTGTTTTAGTAAGTGGCTTAGCTTATTTATCTTCTGAATTTCTGTCATCTTGAACGTGTTTCAAGTTAGACTCTTAGTTTATGTATTTGCAAAGCTGCTATGGCACATTTTCCAATTATAATATATTGCAAATGTGTTCTCTTTTTGTCTCTGAATGTCTTCCCCTGCAGGGCAGGGAAAAATTTACTGAAAATGTTGGTATGTGATCTATATTAAGTGGTCTCATGGTATGCCTGGTTGTGTTTGCGAGCGAGGGCTTGAACTCGCTAATGAAAGAAATCAGGGTGGCCTTTCTGCTCTTGTCTAGAGAGAGACTCTCATCATCAAGTACCTTAATGATAGATGCAAGAGATTATTCTGGGGTCAGTGTAAAAGGTTTGTATTAGTTTCCATTTGAACAGAATTTAAGGTACTCTTGTTCCTTTTTAAAATATCAATAGATTAATATATTTTGTAATTAATACACAGCTATATTTCTGACAGGATTTTTTTAAAAATAAAGTAATTAAACCATGCATTGTGTGTTACACATTTATTCAAAGGGAGAGCTGTTTAAAACATGGACTGCTTCAGAACTTGGTTCTTTGTCTTGGCTGAGTTATACAATATAGTGATGGAGAGCATGCAAGTCGAAAACCAAAAAATGCTGAGTATATTTCAGTAGGGAAGGATTGTTGTAGTTCATAAAGGGTGGTGACAGCTTTAGTAGTTATTAGAATGCATGAAAGGAAGCTGTTTGGGTGATGGTCCTCCAACTTACGCATTGAGAACCATTCAGCATTACCTGTTCAGCCATAGACAAGGATAGACAGAAAAGGGGTGAACTTGGGGGTAACAGAGAATAACTGTGGCAAAGTAGAATGAACTGGGGGCGTGAGAGACAAATGGGGGATAACCAGAAATAACGTGAAAACCAGGAACAGACCAACAGGCAGAACAGGAAGAGACAGAAGTCAAGTCAACAGCACTGACCTTTGTTAGCTCCATCTGCAAGGACAATATCCATGGGGACCACCACCCTTACACCATCCAAGTCTTCTTTACTTCAGGAAATCTGTTCTTCAGGGTCTTGTTTTTGTTGGTTGTTTTTTCTGTTTTTGTTTTGTTTTTTTGCTTTGCTGGCTTTAATTTTTTTTAAATTTTTGAGACCTCACCTATCCATAACAATCCCTGCCTATGTAAAAAAAGACATGCCCCCCAGTTACACACTGAACAGTTGCTGTCAGCTTGGCAGATCGCAGAATGCATGAAGATTGCTATTTCTGCCACCTCTTTCAGTTCACAAATATATTTTTTAAGATATGTCTGCCTTTGTTTCTCATTTTTAATTTTCCCTTGCCCCTAAAGAAGCAGAAAGCTTCTAATGTATGAATGCTAGCTTGAATCTACGGTAGTATTTTATTCCAGGTAGAACCATTATCAACCCTCCCTGTTATAATTCTTTCTGGAAGGCCACAACTTTTCTTTGTTTCAGAAAAAAAAAAAAATACACAGTACAGCCTCCATGACTTTACCTTTATTTTGTGAGGGGGAACAGATGAAGACTGAGGTGCAGCAAAACTTACTTTCTGGAAATCTGGAGCCCTGCTCTATCCAGTCTTTTAGCAGTCATGTCTGAACTCATTTGTTCTATGGAAGCGAGTGCTTGGGTTGTGGGTTTTTTTTTCCTTTTGAGATGGAATGAGGAAATTTTTGAAACTGTGAACTGGGAAATCATTTTCCTATTAGCTTTTGTCCAGGCTGGGACTGATGAGCCACCTTTTCCTGCTCTGACTCATCCGGACTGACACAGCCCACGATAGTTCCTGTGCTCAGTGATTTCCTCTCACAGCTGGAGCTGCTGCTTTCCTGCTCTTTTGTCACAACCAGACCTTTACTGCAACTCAGTGCAAGCTGCTCACTAATGCAACCATGGCTAAATACTCAGGCTGGCACATAGCCCATTTCAGAGCCATTCATACTGCACTGCAGCATGGTCTACAGGACAGCTCTGCTCTGCTCAGCTTCCTGAAGAGCCTTAAGAACTGCCTGTTTAAATGGAGCAACATTTTAGCAGTTGGGCAGTAATAATTTTGGAAGAAGCACCTGCATTCTTAAAGTAGAAGCATTCCTTTGCTAAATGCCTTGTGATAAACTGCCTCGAGACATTCATCTTCTACTTCTTACCCCTCTCAGACAAAATCATTTCCATACAAGTTAATTTATATGTTCAAAAATAAAAAGCAAGACAATTCTTACCTCATCCCACTCTGCAGAGACAGGCGTAGGTTGCAGAGTCCCAGGTCTGTTGCGGGTCCGCTCTGGTAACCCCTTGGTTTTCCTTCCTGCCTTCAGAAGTACACGTCCTCTCTGCAGCTGCTGGCACCAGCTCCATAATACTGAAAGCTCCCTGCAGTTCTGTTCTTAAACATGAAATCAGTGAAAGCCTCTTGTCAGACCCTAGGATGGTACGCTACAGCTTAGTGGTTTTATTTCCATTTCTGCATTGGGTCACCATTATGCATTACATTGTTTCTCTCTAAGCTTTACCTTGATTTCTGTTGCTGTTTTTAAGAAAGCAGTGTTTCCAGCTAGGTATGAGTCAGGCCTTCTGGCAGCACACCAAGGAACCAGGCTACTGTCAAGGAGAAGTGGCACATACAAGTTCTCCTGGTTTCTGTATTTCACCAGGTGTAACAAACTCCACTTACCTCAGCAAATCACCTAGAAAGTGCTCCTCAGGCTGAGGCTTTGGCTGCTTCTTGTGGAAAGGCTCTGTGTAGACTAATGTGTACATCCCTTATGGATCCTCTAGTTAAAACTCAAAAGTGAATCTGTACTTAAAGTACCACTGGGACTCATGAAATAAGGCTGATGCTTTCTATAGCAGCCACTACAAGGAATGAAGGAAAAACTACAGGGTTCTAGCCCTCTCTTTCTCCCTGAAGTAACCTATGGAGAAAGATGCCTTGCATCTAAGGGCCACAGGACAGGCTGACAGCCAGATCCAGGCTGTATTGTTTAGAGGTTCTCCATCTACTATGTTCTGTCACAAGCAGTGATGCTCAGTACATGATAGTTGTTCTCCCCAGCCTTCTGGGAAGAGACTGTGGGGGAGGGAAGAAAAATCACAATAAATCCTCTCCTCTCTGCAGCCCCCACACAAGCTTGTAAAGGAGAATTACACAAAGTCTCCAATGCTTATCTGAGTTCCCAGGACCATCTTCATTCAGCTCACTGGTGCCCGGGAGCAGAGTATTAGACTCAAATGTCCTGCTTTTGCAGGAGCTTTCCAGTACAGGTGCCATCGTTTCCCTCCTTCAGAACAGCTTCCCCCTTCCCTTTGTTTCTATTGCAACCACGCAGCAAATCAATGATCATTCACTTCCCGAGCCTGAATAAAGGCAGCAGACAGCCCTTGTAATAGTGAAGCTGCCTCTTAGAGATACACAGGAGAGAAGGAAGGACTTCCTATTTCTGCACCAAGGACCATCAATATCTGTTAGTCGATAGCTGCTTAGTATGAAGTGGATTAAAAACCCACAGGAGAAAAGAGGGCTTGCTTAGCAATAATGGTAATAAATCATCCTAAGTGTCATACACTGAAGAAGATCTTGTGGTTTCTCACTGACATTTAATATACATTAATTCCATTACCTTCCAGTTTGTCCTGGTACAGCACTGTCCACTGTTCCGGGAGCCCGAGCAATCCCACAGAACTGAGGTTTTGAGGTTAAAAAGTGGGGGGGCTCTTTCCAGTGACAATAGCAACTGCAAACTCTTGAATATGAGCCAGCGCAGATGTGTTCATAAACTTTTAGCCCAGAAATAATGATTCTGTGACTCCAGTCTTTCTTCCAGGGTAACTGGGGCTGTTACTATGCAGTCCATAATAATAATTCCACAAGAATTATTAACTGGTTCTCGGCATAAGAGGGAGTTGGCTCTGAAGCCCAATGACAGAGGCTTCAAACAGCGGCTCCTCAAGCACTGCTGCAATCGGCAGCTGCTCTGTACTGCGGTATGAGTTCAGGGTAGTGGAGATCCTTAAGACCCCAACTCCTGGAGGAGTCAGGAGGCTGTAGAGAAGGGTCTGAACCCACCTCACTCAGAAGCACCCCAACAGAAGGGGCAGCTCACTGCCCACAGCCATCCCGAGTTCTGCAGCATTCTCTTCCTCGAGGGAAAGAAGGCAGCAGTACCAACACTGACAAAAGAAAGGCTCAAGATCCATCAAATGCCCATGAAAACCTAGTTCCAACCAGATCCTCCGTGTTGGTTGAAGAACAAGTTTAGTTCAGTTTAAAAAGTAAAGCCACCAGCTTTAATTCTCCATAAACAGAACATCCAAACAACCAGGGGAAGTGCTCAATTCAGAGTGGCTCGGTGCAAATTTCCACAACGTAACAGGTACAAAATCAACATTATTCAAAATTATAAATAGATGTAAAACAAAAGACATTCAAGTTAAAACCAGGACTGGGTTCCTATTAGCCCTAGAGATGATCCAAGAGTATGTCAGGAAATAAATCATACTCATTTTCATCACGGAAGGCGGCGCTGCTAACTTTGGGCATTTACAAAAGGGAAATGAGAAGTAAAAAAGATGAGAAGCACTTACAGGAGTGAGCTGAAATGCTGCAGGATCAGCACTTCCCACGTGTACACTGTGGCCAAGAGAAGGCTGCAAGTCAGTGCGTGTGACAGCATCAGGTGGCACAATCAGTCCAATTTAGGAATAAGAAGGCAACTTCCCCTAGAATCCATTTAAAGGAAGGACTGCTTAAATCCCCCTCTTCCTGCCTCCCCAGACACATCCTTCCTAGGAAGCCAACAGCACAACCCAATCTCTCTCACATAATTACAGCAGGGACAAAAACACTGCATTTCTACAAAGGCCAGCAGCGAGGGTGTCGCAGGTGACCAACTACAAGAAAACACAGCCCCTTCCAAGTATCTGGAGATTTGCAAGCCACAGGAGACAAAGAAATATTCTCATGTACACAGGCAGCAAGACTTGTGCTCATTGCTGGGTTTTCTGGTGCTTTGTGGTACAATAACCATCCAACTGCTTTTTGCAGCACATACTACCAAAGTCAAATCCCAGCAGGTCCAAGCTGCTCTTTCAGTACAGCCCATGCAATAAAAGGTGCTTAATGTCCAATGGCAGCGGGGCAAATTCTGCAATTAACGTCACAATATGTAAAAACATCTCCTGAAGACTCATCCTAACTTCCTGTTCCCTTGTCAGGATAGATTTATTTGCAGTCAGTACCACAGGGACTGGATTCTAGAGGCTGTGGTATTATACCCACGTTTTTAATGGGATTTGACATTTAAGGCAGCATTTCAGTTTACCTCTAAGCTTGTAATTACACTTGCAAATCTGCTTAGCGAGGCACCAGAGGACTGCTCCAACAAATCGGTTCTGCTCCCACAGAAGCAGCAGTTGAGAACCAAACGGTGCCATGCAGTGGGCACTGCAACTCTGACACACTGACAACCTGGACCCAATCCTAATCTTCAAAACAAAAATAGGAACAAAGACTACACGTAGTCCTCACTTCATCTTAAAGAAATGCTCACTGAGCGAGATACCACTGGAGGTCAGAAGCACTTCACAAATGTGCTACAAGGACAGCGCTCCGTTCTGCACCCAGCTGCTTATCTCTGGTCTCACGAATCCTGCAAGTGCAGGGAGTACCACAGCAGTTCAAAGAAGAAGCCCTGTAAGTCATCTCCTGCTCTGCACTCATGACAGTCATCCTGGAGAAGCACCTTTAGCTTTCTCCCGATATAAATGCATGGGCTTTCCCTTTCTGAAGGGACTTGTTTAGATTTCTCCTTTCATTACAGCTGCACCACCCCAGAACTTAAATAGCAATTTGATGCCAAATACTGGGATGCTCAGGACTGTATTCGCTCTCACTTTATACCTTTCTCCTTGGTGCTTGATTTATAACATCAACACTAAAGACATTACTGGAACTACATAAAGCACATTGGAAGGGTTCAGCTGGCACTCCATACGTATCCAGTTCTGTTCATGTGTGGGCTAAAAAAAGCTGGTTTCTTCAAGATTCTCTTCCCCCCACACTTGTGGGAAGCAAGTGAAGGATCTCCTTCTCTCAAGCAATCCAAACAGATCTTTCTGCAAGATCCAAGTGGTTTTATCCCTGAGTTCAACTTCAAAAGAGAAAAAGGTAGTCCTTAGTCACCACTTCAACTACAGAAGCAAAGAACATTAAGCACAGGATCCACTGATGCAAACAAGTAGCACAAAACCAGGAAAGACAAAAGCAGAAAGAGGCTCATCTGCGTCATACCAAAGAAACAGAAGGAAACCTGAGGCCAGAAGATTTAGGTTAGTACAGTAAAAGAGCTTACAGAAGGTAAACAGCAACGTTCAACTTTGCAGCCCACCACCCTCAATCGGGAGCCGGCTGTTACCTCTGTCAACAACAATCACAAGCAAGGAAAACAAGTCTGGAGAGCATTCCCAAAGAGACATTAGATCATCCAAGGCCATTTCACTACCAGGAGCAAAACCCCAATTTTCCTTTTTTTCCAGCGGGGGTGACAGGAGCATTTGTCCAGCTTAGCACATACTCTCCTCCTCTCCTCAGAGAGACTTCTTCTAGCTGACTGATGTGCAGTTCAGCTCTGCTGAGTCCTGCCTGCCTGTTGCCATGCCTCCTTCAGGCCCATCAGCAATACTGGGCTCGCTGGAGCACTGCCTGTGGCTGAAACTGGGCTGCAGGAGGAGACATTTATCATTGCTGTCCGACTCCTCGATCACCATGCCTGTGTGCATCATGGAGGCCATCGCCAGGAGCTGAATATCTGAGTGAGCGTTGGCAACAGTGTGGCGACGGATGCTACCACACTTCTCCAGATAAGCCTCACCCTCCTGCTCCGTCAGAGGTGTCAGGGCCATCTCACTGGGCTGCCGACTGCCAACCAGGTGGGAGGAGTAACTCAGTCCACCAGCTTTGGAACGGGATCTGGAGTACCGTCTCTCTGGGAAGAAAAAAAAAAAGGAGGCAGGAATGAGCAACAGGGCAGAGGCAAAGCTTTGTCCAAGCTGTTAGGCTGGCTGCAAGACACAGAGGGGACTCAGCTCGCAGCCACACTGGGTATCTCACCAACTTCCTTGAAGTGCAGGATTTCATGTCCTAAGGTCAGAAGTCTTTCAGATCATGTAGGAGACTTCCCGCAAGACTGCAGAGCATAAGAGATAACAAAAAGCAAAGCAATGCGCTGTTCTCTGAAGGTTATGAAACAGCTCTGAAAGCTTGCATCAGTAAGAAAGGCAGAAAACCAGCTCAGTGTCGTTACAAGGAGGAATGGTGGAGCAGCCAAAACTCCACCACTGACAGCAGCCAGATAATGACAACACTTCACCCTTGTGCTTTCAGTAACACATTCAGAAGATTTCACTTTGTGCAAGTAAGTTTGAGGCTGGTTGCGGTTGATATCTTCCCTATGCATCCACTGCAGCTCAAGTACAGCAAGTGATGGTGTTGGTCATCAGAGAAAGGTCATGTAAAGGGAACCACACCAGCACTCCCATAACTCCCTGCAGCTGCTGGTAGCAGCACAGCAGCACTGCAGCACAGCACCAGCATCACTGGTGCTGTCTGCACCTAGGCTGTGAAAATTGGTCTGGTGTCAATGAGACCCAAATAACATGGGAGTCCAAGCAGCAAATATTTCTCCACATTGCACGTTACTTATCAGGGCTTCTTTGCTGACTGTTGTCAAAAAGGTCAAGTGCTGATCCCCCCCAAAAAAGCAGCCAATGGTGGGGTAGTTATTTACTTGCAACATGACTTACTCAAGCACTTTGATGCCCACCTCCTATCTAGGTTAGGAACACAGCCACTGCTATGGGCTGCTCAGTTCATTGGTACAGAGGAGAAAGGGAACGCAGAAGCTTTCTGATGTTGTGTTCACCACAATGTAATTCCACAAATTAATACTTACATTATGTCTATCTTGCAACAGTTTTATCTATGCAGAGGTTTCTTGGCTTAGGAGAGGCCTGAGAAGATGAATCTGAGCCAAGCAAAAAAGTGGTAAATTCTCTTGACTCCATTGCTGCAGATTTTCCAGGGCAAAATCTTTGCTTTTCTCCAATTCTAAACAGCACATTTAAAATGAAAATATGCTCTATTTAAACAGGCACAGCTTGCAGCCCTTCCCAAGAGGCCAGGATACACAGGAAAATGAAAAATCATAGCCATGGCTTGAGCTTCACTTAATAAATAAATAAAAATATTCCCGTGAGAAAGAAGTGCCACTGCATGTGTATACTTTTAGTGCCGCTAAACAGCCAAGCCAGAGGACTTGGGAGATTAAAGTCCATTGAATACAAGAACACTGTAGGAAGCAATAACATAAAATTGCTCCTGCCAAGCCTGGCAACCATCCCTGCACATAAACTGGAAAAATTGGTCCTGACATTCCCTTCTGGTACATCCTTGTGTTCTGTGGCAGAATGGCTAACAAGCGCTCTTCAACTACTGTAGTTGTTTGCAGTCCAACCAACCAGGCTGTATTCATCAGTTCTGAGGCTCCCGTGCTATGTGTGTACTTGTGTTCTTACATACACCTTTACACACGCTCACTGAGGAGGAGACTTTACAGATTTGATGCATGTGTTGGTGCTTCAGCATCTGACATTATCCAGATTTCAAAATCTAACTACAATCTGAGAGACTGTAAAATCTGCTGGTATTGAAGCGAGCACTAGCAGCAACACTGCACAAGACCACGCTCTTCTCCCCAAGCCTTTATCAGCATGAGAATAGGAGTACAACGCTGCCTGCTGTGTGCAAAAGTAAAGCAAAGGTCCTGAGTTTGACCACACTGCAGTAACCACCGTAACCCAGATACGCTGCAAGGACAGAAGACGCTCTTCAGCTCAGCCCAGAACTAAGCAGGGATTGGATTGCAAAACATCCACAGACCAGGCAGACGTGAAGCCTGTGTGAGCTGGGGCCCAAACTGCCACTGCACAGCCACAGCTCACCCAGACCACGCAGCCTCCAGTGTGAGTGCATCCACACTGCACACAGACCCACGCTCCCATGGTTTCTTATCTCAGTAGAACTTTACTCCTAATGCATATTTCAAATCTGAAAAATCTAAGCTTTACCTCTTCCCTTCTATTCTACTATAGTCAAACAAGTGGGACAAACAGAGAATGCTAAAAAGGAGCAAGGCAAAGGACATTCTTGAAATTGCAAATAATCCAGAAGTTCATGTTTCAGTTCCATCTGATTTCCTACTCCATTAGCCTTAGATTGTACCTCTGAAATTCTTGAACGTCCCTTAAACACACTGTCTTAAATACTGCAGCAGTTAGAAGAGCAATGCCTGCCATCATGGAGAAGAAATGATCTGTGGGAAGATTTGCCTAAGAAAGGGATCAGCGTGCTCCCCAGTACATCGCAGGGACCTGAAACCCCCCCTCCAGCTCCTCTTAAGCCACTGTCACCCACATGTTAAGGAGGCAGAGCTCTTAAGTCATTATTTCTATTTCTGAAAGAGATGCTCAGGTCACTCACACATTACAGGAGCCAGATTTTAATCTCCACTTCTACTAAAGCATGATGCACAGCTCTTTGCTGACACATTAGCCAAACACATCATACACCTGAGGAAAAGTACTTCCTGCATCTATGCTTTTGCTTTCCAAACATTTAATTTGAAAGAGCACAACTAGGCCTGGCCAGCAAAGAACCTGAAGTTTGTGAAGATCTATTCTGACACTTCAGTGGCTACTGCTTGGATCCAGACGCCAAGCTGTTTCCCATCCAGAAGGCAGCTCCCTGCATAGCTCTGTACACACAGCTCAGCAGAAGTGCTAGGAACAAGATATCAGCAGAATTTCATTGGTGGACTTAGGAACACACCTGGTTAAGTGTCTCAGCCGGTTTGATAACCTAGACCAATCTCTGACCATAACATTCCACAGGAGTTAGGACAGAGGGGAGAAGAGGAAGGTGATAGCAGCGTGAAATAAGTTACAGGCCAGAATGCTCCAATTTCATCTCAGATAGCCATGGGTGTTATCTGACTTTACAGCACTAGAGAATGGCCCTGTCTCCTGCTGTCACAGTGAAATTGATGAGATTCCACAGAAACACGTGTTGGAAATGTATAGCATAGCTGACAGGTCTCAGCGGAAGAGGTCAGAATTCTTCCTTCTCTTGCCACCAAGTATTTAGCCAGAAGCTGTACCTGGTTAAGATAGGATAACTGAGCAGGAAACAAGAGGTCTTGCTCTTATTTTCTCCCCACAACAGCAGCAGACATTTTTAAGACATTAAGCCAGGCAATCTAATGCCAATAAGGGCTGCACGTAACCACACAAAAGTTGTGGATCTTCCTTTAGTAGAGGTTTCCTTCAAGATCAGGTTTGTTGTAGAAATGGGTTACACAGGACTGAACAGGTACTGAAACAGGAATGCATAGTGGAGAATTTATCAATGTTTCTTCTCTTCAGGTGAGGGATGACCTAACTCTTCTGAGGAAAAACTATCCGCAGATGATTTTTGTGAAACTGAAGTAAAATTCTTTACGATAATCAGAAAAAAAGTTAGGCTGAACTCTGAACATAGATTTATTGCTTTACTTTTCCTCCTTTGATTGCTCTATCCAGTAATCACAGTCCCCTGGGAAATTAAGAACAGTCTGCAACTCTTTTTTTGGCCTCTGCTCTGTTTGCACAAGACCAGGCCTGCTGGTAACTGATAGGAGTGGCTTCTCTCACCAGCATAAAGGGGTCTTAAGACAGGAATTGGGAAAGTTCACTAAAAGAGCTTTAAACAGGGGGGGGGGAGGTGTAACTGAGATCACTAGAATGGAACCTGTATGTAACGTCCCAGTGCTTGTAGGAGAGGGATGTGCTAATGAGATCCCACAGTCTTGAGTCTTGATTAAGGAGGACAACTCACCCCTTTGTAGGAAAAACACGACGGTTGGTGTGAGCTTGGTGACTATGGAAACACGTGAGTACGGTCATGAGGGTATTATGATTACAGCCACTCAACAGGGGGCCCAGCTCAGGTGTCTTTACACTAATGCACACAGCATGGATAATAAACAGGAGGAGCTGGAGGCCATCATGGAAACATGGTGGAATGACTCTGGAATTACTCACTCAGCTGGAGTGCTGCAATGGATAGCTACCAACATTTTGCAAGAGACAGGCAAGGCAGGAAAGGCCGTGGTGTAACCTTCTATGTTAAGAAAAAATGTGTACAGAAATGAATGATGGTGATAATAGGGTTGAGAGCTTATGGATCAGAAAAAAAAGGAAAGGTCAATAAGACTGATATTATCACAGGAGTCTGCTACAGGCCACCCAGCCAAGATGAAGAGGTGGATAAAGCTCTTTTCAGACAGTTGGGTGAAGTCTCTCTCCCTTGTTCTTGTGGGGGACTTCAACTTCCCAGACATCTGCTGGATTTATAATACAGCAGATAGGGAACAGCCCCAGGGGTTCCTAGAGTGTGCGGAGATAACTTTCTGACACAGCTAGTGAAGGAGCCAGCAAGAGGAAGCAAAATCCTGAACCTGCTGTTTGTTAACTGAGAAGGTCTTGCAGGGGATGTAAAGGTTGGAAGCCATCTGGGGCATAGTGATCATGAGATGCCAGATTTCCTCAATCCTTGCTGAATCACTGAGGGGAGTCAGCAGAGCTGTCATCTTGGACTTCTGAAGGGCAGAATTTAACCTCTTTAGGACTATGGTTGAGAGGGTCCCTTGGGAGGTAGTTTTGGAGATCATGGGAGCCCAGGAAGGCTGGGAATACTTTAAGGAAGTTATTATGAAAGTGCAGGAGCTGATCATCCCCAAGTCACAAGAAGACAAGCCAACAGGCAAAGAGGCCAGACTGGCTGAACAGAGATCTTTGGCTGAACCAGAGCAGAAGGAAAGTTTATAGTTTCTGGAATAGCGGGCAAGCTACTTACAATGAGTACAGGTATACAGTAAAGATATGCAGGGAGAAAATCAGAAAAGCCAAAGCCCAGCTAGAACTGAACTTGGCCACTAAGGTAAAGAACAACAATAAATATTTTTATAAATACATCAACAACAAGAGGGCTAGAGAGAATCTCCATCCCCTGTTGCATGCCGAGGGCAACTTGGTGACCAATGATCAGGATAAGGCTGAGGTACTCAATGCCATCTTTGCCTCTGTCTTTAAGAGTAAGATTTGTTATCTGTCATGGTTTTATGATTTTTGGTCATCAGTATTCCACACCATAACATCACGTAATGCACTGGGGGGTGGGGTTTGATAGTTGCCGAAAGTTCATCCGACGGAGAAGAACATTTCCCCAGGAGGCTTTGCGGTCAGCAAGGAGATATAACTCCATGCAAGGTCACTTGATTTCTCTTCTTTGCCTGCGCTTCACCATCTGCACTTCAGTCACTCAACTGGACTGCACTTCTCACGCCAGCATTGTGGTGAGGTCTATACAATTCAGACAGACTCTCTCTCATTGTATTTTACTAGTACTATATTTAGTAAAATCATTTGTTCCACCTCAGATTAGTGCTGTTGTTTTCAAGTATTTTGGGGTCCCCTGTTTCCCCTTTCCCAGAGGTGCTGATCCGCAGTTCCCTCCGCCCTGCTGGTCATGGAACTGGGCCGGACCAGCCCATAAACCATTGACATTATCCCTTGAACACAGCCCCCTATGCTAGTATATATGGATAAGGTACAGAATACCATGGGCTAAGTGTTGGGTCCCGCATTTTGTTCCCAGCAACCCCAAGCAAGCCTGCAGGCTTGGGAAGGAATGGCTGGAAAACTGCCTAAGGGAAAGGGACCATAGTGTACTAAGGGACAGTCAGCTGAATATGAGCCAGGAGTGTGCCCAGGTGGCCAAGGCCATCCTGGCTTGTATCAGGAATGCTGCGGTGAGCAGGACTAGGGCTGTCCTGCCCTAAGTCAAGGCCTCACCCATTGTATTGTGTTCAGTTATGACACCTCAGTACAGAAAGGACACAGAGGCTGGAGCAGGTCCAAAGAAGGGCAACAAGGCTTGTGAAAGGAGGAGCAACTGACGGAACTGGGGCTGCTCAGTCTGGGGAAAAAGGGAGGCCTTAATGTTCTTTTCCAATATCTGAAGGGTGCCTACAGTGAGAGCAGGACTGGTCTCTTCTCACTGGTGACAGGACAAGGGGAAATGGCCCTAAGTTGCCCCACAGGAGGTTAAGGTTGGATATCAGGAAAAACTTCTTTAGAGAAAGGGTTGTTAAGCACTGAAAGAGCCTTCCGTGGGAGGTGGTTGAGTCATAATCCTGGATGTGTTTAAAAACCATTTGGATGTGGTGCACAGGGAGAAGATTTAATGGAAGGTTGTTAGGGTTAGGTCATGATCAGACTCATTGATCTTTAAGGTCTTCTCCAACCTGAGCAATTCTATGATTCTCACACAACCTCCAGCTGTGAACTGATGGCTTGCAGAAAACAGACCACAGTCTGATGCTTCTTAGCCATCTATCCTTCGTCTCTCCCCTGATGCTGTGCTTATCTTACGGAGCAGGGCCCTGCCACACACTGGAACACAAAAACAATGCTACGTAATGCACTGTGTCAAGTTGCCATAAGAACTGCAAGGCACAGAACTCCATCCTGAAAGAAAAATCTGACACGAGGAGAAGAACAAATCAGCAGAGTGCTGAAATAAAACACTCTGACCTCCTATGACCTTTCCCATTTGAAATCCTCCTTGGAGCAGTCCTCCAGGGAGAATGGCATCTCAGTTTAACGCCTCCAAACCTCATTGCCCAGAGCTACGATCCAGCACACACAGTAGCTGAACCACAACCACATCATGGCACAGAAGACAAAAGAGCTGGCAGAGAACTCAAAGATTATTTTGTGTGTTCTCATGGGTTTCAGAATGGAAAGAAGGTCATTTCACCTATAATGGATGGCCTGTTGCCAACAGCCAGAGAAGATGCTCTCTTAAAGGAACTATCATGCATAGTTTAACTAAAAAAAAGTCTGCTTTGCTGTGCTATAGCCAGGAACATGAACTGGGAAGAGCTTTTAAGGCATTATTTTGGAGGCAAACTCAAATAAGCTGTGATGCTAGGTTTAATATAAAGGATGAATAGCAGGAATGTTTTTTTTTTCCTGTATTAATAATTTAAACATTGTTTCTGAGACAACTGGATCCCTTCAGCACACTGTCCTTACTGCTCAGGTAGCGACTAATTACGCAGAGTAAGCAAGTAGAGTGGACAACAGGAGAGTAACAAGCACAGTGAAAGGAATACAATTCAACTGAAGTAATTATGTTTCCACCAAAGCAGGGTGAACTACAGAGTTCAGAATGAAACAGGCCACAGACTCCGGCATCCGAGTCAGGCTGTGTGATGCAAGTTGCTTCCCCTTGCTCCACCTAGACTTTGTGATTTGTCACTTCAGCAGGGGAAGTTCCCTTCCCCAAATCCACTCTGCAAGCTGTTGTCCTCTTCCCCCCCCTCCTCCCCCCCCCCCCCCCCCACACACACACACACCTATTCCTACTGCTCTCCTCTCTCAGCTTAAATCAAGTTTAACATACTGCAGCCTTGAAGGCCAAAGCCTTATGTTTATTCGCAGCTGTGACCTCAATCTTCCTCAATTGCACTTCTCAAAAACCAACGCAACTTGAAGGTTGTGTTCCAGATAGCAGTTTGGACTCCACAGCATCTACTGAGAATGCAAACACATCCAAAGCCCAACAGAAAGGCACCACAGAGCCACTGTAGGGCAGGGAATCTACTGGGACTCTCCATCACTACCAGCTGCCTAGTGACAGAATACACCAGCTCTGAGAAAGCAAAATAAGTGACAGAAAGGAGAGGGGAAGGGAGAGAAATCTGGTAGGAAGCGGCAATTGCTAGATGAAACTACCACCACAGAAGCTTATTTGCAGGAAAACGCTGCTCTTTCTGTCTCTGCTGTGTAATGCAATGAAAAGTTACTTCTCTTTGCTCAGCATAGGGTGGAGCAGGGGCAAAAGGCCACCTTGGAAATACACAGAAGTAAATGACAGCTTAAAAAAAAAAAAAAAGGACATACAATGATTTTAAGGCACATGAACTGGCCTTGTAAAGTTGACGTGAATTTTGTTTTTATGATACCAATACTTTGCTCACTGGCAGAAATCCAGGCTAGCTAGGAACTTCAGTATAGGTCAGGCAGTTACACTTCCCCAGCACTACAGGCTGGGAGTTTGTTAAAGACAGAGAGCATCCGAGCCCTGATGAACCATTCTACCATAAGACCATATTCTGCCTGTGCTGCTAAGGTATAACACAGAATAGCCTGTGCCTTCATCTAGACAAAGTCTGTATCAAAGGAGAGGCTACAGCTTATAAAGTACCACAAAACAGTGCAGGGCTAGAGCTTTCTTCATTTACTTCATTTCAATCTTTCTGGTTACCTAAACAGCACTGCCACATCTATTTCTTAGCTAATCTATTTCTCACAGGCCATGCTTATTAGCAGGGCTCTTGAATAATACGTAGAATACGTAGAGGTTTTCCACTATGACCATCACCTTTCTGAAGTGACGTGATAGTTCTCTCTCCTAGCTCCGTTTATCTACGGTTTAAATAAATCATGTTGTTTTTTTCCCCCCCAAACAGAATGCTCAAATGCATGGAAGAGTCCATGCAAAAGTTAAAACAATCCCTCAAGATGAATAGGCAAGTGAGCAGTTTGCAAAGAGTGGCAGATGCAACAGTAACTGCTGGAATCAAGGTAGTGAAAACAGGTGAGCCGGTAGGAACAGGAAGCAGGTAGACAAGAAACATGCAATTTCACTAGTGCAACAGGGGGAGAAAAGCACCTCAGGCACAGACTTTAAAATCCAGCCTGCCTCCAGAAAGTGGGGATTTCGCACTTGTATGCAGTGGAAAATGAAAAGCAGATCAAAAAGATCTACATTCAGAAATATGTTAACCAGGACATTCTTAAGGGTGCTTTAACCTTTGTTTCCTCTCTCCTGGAGTCATGCAGCACTTCCTTTCTAGCACAGATGTGCCCTGCATCCTATTAGCCAACCTTGGTACCACACAAACTGTTTAAAAGAGCTTCCGTACGCTGTTGCATGTCTTACCAAGCAAGCAGGTGCTACCAGAGAAGCTGTGGTCCTCACACAAACCTAAGTATGGTGACACCACCTGCTTGACCAATTCTTCCAGCTGTAGGTAGCTCTCACTGGGGCCATCAGGTTCATGGACACTCTGAAATTTAAAGTTGAAATTAAAGAGCCATCATTACCCATCTGTAGTAAGTTTCTACTAAAGTCCAAATATCTTGGCTCTGGAATATCACAGCCATATCAGTACAGAACTTAAAGGAACACAGCTGAAGAGCCAAAATGGAGACTTGCATGCTGATCACACCAGCCTCCTTGTTCGAATCATAGTCAGACTGCCAAGAGACTTTTTTTTTTTTTAAATGACCAAGGGATAGTAAACAAGCTACAGTAACATGAGATTTACACAGAATAACTACAGAAACACCGCTATACCCAAGCACTCCTGCCAGGAAATATCTCTGCGGAAATGCCTTATCACAGCTTGGGCAAAGCCCTGCTCTTTCCTTAAGACAGGCTTACAGGAGAAGCACCCTCTCTAGTTCAGCTTACAGTTATGAAAGACTGTAACTAAGTAATTTAACTGTAATTTCAGAGAGTGTCCACAGACTAGCTTGCTGCAAACCCTCAGTAGGCTTTTCTTTCTCAGATGTGTCACTAAGATTCTCTTTGCCCCCGACTCTTTTTATTATGATATTTTATGGAAATTGAGCTAGCACTCTAATATTTCCTGCTATTACAGCCTGGGTCACAGGGGATACCTGAATTGAGCGACAACTTGCACAGAAATACTAGCTTAGATACTGTGCAACTTCGATCATACATACTTCAGCAAGGTTTACTCCCCATCAATCATCATAAGGTATATCTGAAGAGAAATTAAAGTGAGAAGAGCCCAAACAGCTACCTGGATTATGGTATTTTTCAGGACTGCCAGGCTGAGCAATATTAAAGAAAAAGGTAAACTTGGCCATACACGTCCTGCTTGGAAGACAAGGATTCCATTTTCTTCAAGCCTGATTATAAAAGACAGTCCTCACAAGAAGTCTGCGTTCCTTGCAAGATGCCCTTGGAAAACCTGCACCATTTTGCATGCTACCATAAAGATATTCCTTCTCTCATAGAGAGGGTTCAGCATCCCATTTAGGAAAGAGGAAGGTACTAGGGAGCCAGCAGGCAATACTCCTTCCAATGCCTTTATTACCCGTATAAAGAGACTCGCTGGGTCATTAAAAAGCTGACAAATCAGGAGACCTACGTGTTCACAGAAGTTGGGAAACTTATGAGGAAATTAGAAAACTACAGGGACTGTCCCTAGCTGGAGAGACAAAGTACCAAGGAAAATGCAAACAAGAGCAGAACTGGGCCCTTTCACAGACCTATCCTTATCAACTGCCAGGAAAGCTCAGGACATTAACCATTGAAAGTCAGCTTTCATTTTTACATTCAGCACTCTCACAGAAGACCACATATCTTCCCCTTAACCTCACCCTCTGCTCTCCCCACTCTCCTTTCCAAAGTTTGTATCAGTTGGGTGAGGACAAGAGTCTCAAACAGAGCAAAACAAGGAAAACCAGAAGCTTCCCACCTGTAGAATTAATAGCATCTGGACAATGGAAGCTGGAAGCTTTGTCTGGACCAGAGGAAGAATTTCTTCCAACTTCACTTTTAGCAAGACCAAGTCTCTGAAACCAAGAAGAGCAATCTGACGGATGGTCAACTCCTGACCCTAGAAAACAGAGAAGGCAAAAATTCAAGAGTTGGTAAAGGAATATGGGAGCACCACAACAACACATGCATATACATAGAGAGAACGGGCCTATCCTGCCCATCGCTGCTGTGGTGAAGCACCCCCAGCTGCTCAGTGTGAGGACTTCTGGTGCTGACAGCTTCCTACTCAGTCTCTGTCCCACGTAAGTTTTGAAAAGAGTAACATCTTACGTTATGTGTTGCTAGGCTTGGAGTAAAGCCAAAAAGGGGCCCGTATTTCACCAGAAGGGTGAAAGTGTTCATAAAACCCAACTGGCAGCCAATCTGGTCACAAACACCTGAAGGCCAGGGTGGATGCAGTTGGTGCTTTTGATGCTTGGAGCTGAGAAACCACTAAAGATTTTGTAGGGAAAGAGCTCAGCACAGAATATTCCTTAATCAAGCCTATACCTCCGTTCTGTGTCTAAAGTGCAGGTGCTGAGCAGACAGATCCGGCTAGTAAGACAAAAATCCACAATGCAGTCAACTATAGATTTTAGGATTTAGGCTAAAACAAAGCTAGTTGGACTGCTTGTATCAGCATCTTTTAAAAGCAAAAAGACAAAATGAAGACAACAGCTTTGATTTCCTCCACAAAGCATACTGTAACCTTCAGCATCAACAAGTGAGTTAGCTTACCAAGTGAAGACACAGTTCTGTTTCTAAGCACACCAGACATCTTTGGACCCCATCGAGCATTCTAGTGTTACTACATTTCCTTCTGCTAGGCAGAAGGTACACGTGACTTTATCTTGACCCATTTAACAGCAAAAAGTTTCCTCCTGGCCCTGCTTACCTCCCGGCCTAAAGTTTTCCTTATTCTCCCCAACACATTAATCCCTAACCTGCACTCCATTTTGTAACCATTTTATAGTATCCGTAACATACTCACTGAGGCAAATATTTAGCTGGAAGGAATTAAGATCAGTTAATTATTAATTCATAATGGTTTTAATGTCATAATTAACAGCATCATCAATATGTAAATACGATCTAAAGGCAGAGGGGTGGCAGGCAGCATGGCCACTGTAAAAGCACTTTACTGTTTTTAAACCATCACTGAGTGCTTAGAAACATCAAGGTGTAGAACAGTCTGGCTCATGTTCATCTCCAAACTGTATTTCAGCAGCTGCACACTTTTTATTTATCCCATGTGGTTTAGCCCCATTAATTTCATATCTCATTTCAAAATGCAAACATACCGCTGTGCCAAACAAAACAAGACTTGCTATTCTTTTTCCACACCAACTGGTTACATCAACAGCTGCAATTATATTAAAGTCAGTGACCTGTTTACATAGTTTTCCTCTGTACAGCAATTTAACCCACTTGGCCGCTTAAAGGTCATACTGCTGCAACAGCTACGAGCCTCACGTTCAAACTTAGTTGAGACACAAAGTTACTTCTGGTCACTGCCACCAGTAACATGCTCACATATCTGGCCGACTTTCATTTTGAATGGTCAGCTGCTGGGATCACAAAAGTCACAAAACACGTACATTTGTGTTTGCAACAAAGGAGTTTCAAACGTTGAGGAACCAACAGCACACAGACTTTCTCAGTTACTGGAATAGCGCATGAAGAACAGCAGCTTGGTGAAAGAGATTTGCTAGATGATCTCTTACATTTGGTAATACGTCAGATAAATGCTACATACAGTTTCTTATTTATAGGAAAAACCAGATCACTACAGATCACTACAAGAGAACAGATCACTAGCTCAGGATAAGAGCAAAATTCATTAGTTCCCTGCTGCACCAGCAACTCGCTTAATTGTAACCTAGGACTTAAGAGTCAGGTGCTTAGATGTATCCAGGAGAGTCAAATCCATAACTCTATGTAGGACATAGGTGCTTGCAAAGTTTTAAGTACGCTGTCTGTTACATTTCAGTTCTTCATCTGTGAAACAACAATACTTCCCTAGCAGTTTCTGTGAAAAATCTTTGACAAAAACTTTCTTAGTGTCTATCTCGTTGCAAAGTTAATATTTCAAACAATCTCAGCATCCCATACTCAGTTTAATCGCTACCAAATTCTAAAAGCTGCTACTACTGTGCAGTAGTCTTTGCACTGAAGCAGATTTTTCTGGTAAGCTAAGAATTATTATTTGCAGGTATCACATAACAGTTAGCTCAGTTCTTTCTACAGTGCACAGGTAACTGCAGAGCAAACAAACTGTCACATAAATAGATGACATCACTCCATGACTGTGAGTTAGTTGCAAAGGGAGCATATTGGAAGTGCACAGTTTCAGCTGCCAAACACCTACCTTTAAGCTTCTGCAGCAAGGAAAGAACAAAAATAAACAGTAAAAAGGTTAGCATTTGTCTTTATAGAAGGGCTTTGCTCTTCTAGGAGATGCTAGCTTTAAAAGGATTAGAGGAAAAGGGCAAATTGAGCTTTACATGCTGCCTTCCAAAGAAAACAAAGGGAATATAACTAAAAGACCCTTTTCCAGAAAATATATCTTGTGGACAGCCAGAAGTCAAGAGAAGGCAGCTAGCATTTCTCAGAATGTCTACTCATCACAGGACAGAAGATCAAAATAGCCTAGGAAGGTATCCAGATTTCTCATACAGAAACTTTGACCACATGAAAAACTGAGAGCCCGACACTTCTGATGGGATACTCAGATTTAAAATACCCAGTATACATAAGTCCTACACTTAATTGTCCACTTGTCCTTAGAGATTTACTTGCCCCTTTACCAAAGCTTTAAAAACGCTAACAGAGAATTTTCCAAAGACACAGCTTGGACATAAACACTCCAAAAGTAGTTTGGACGAGTAAGACATTTGCTCATGATCTGATCTTCATATTTCCTTCCCTGAAGGCAAATCGTCAGCACTATCATCTGTACTGGAGTTCCAAATATTTAGAAACAGACGAACCTACTTTCAGCAAACAGTCCAGAGCTTCAATCTAGACAAGTAATCCAATAATTTAGAGATACAAGCTTAGCTAGGCACAGACAGGGTAGACAGAGGGAAATAAGAGCTCAGAAGACTGTACTTGCCCAGTAGATTTTAGCAGTCCTTAAAAATGAATGCTGATCTGGGTCTGGGCAAATGCTACTTCCTCTAAGATTTAGCTCCAAGGTTTTGAGACCTGCTTAGCCACTAGCCAGTTCTTCCAAAACAGACATTTCCCTGTACTGTTAGCAGAATTGTCATTATGTTAATTAAGATTACCTGTACTGGATAGAATATTGCCTGGAGTGTAGGAAGAGTCTCAGTGAAGTAGTGATCCCAAATTTCAGACAGGCTGTCAATGCGATCCTCACCTACAAAAACAGATTGGGAGTGAGAAAGAGCTTTAGCAACAGGGACACTGCAGTCAAGTTGAATTGTTCCACTACTCCATACTTCCCAAAGTAAGAGATACAAAGGCACAATCAGTTTCCTCACAGAAAGTGACAGGTCAGCTAAGCTTTGCCTTAACTGACAAACAAGGTTGTGATCATAAACTGCTCTGTCATTTAACACAAAGAGAACAAGCTCCAACAAAATGCATTTCTTTGTAAGGAGTCTCTAACTCTGAATAAAGACTGTAACTTCACAGCTCACAATTACTAAACTACTACAGGAACCTAGCTGTGTACTAGCAACTGCATATGAAAGCTGGGAGGCCACAGCCAGTATCAGCTGTCCTGCAGCCACTGAGTCAGAGAGAACTTCTGTAAGAGCAAAGCCATCTCTAGCATCCAGCCACCCTCAAGGACAGACACAGAAGTCATGAACTCCTGCAGGAACCCACAACTCCGGCAAGCCACAAAGCCATGGTGCTCCTCTGAAGGTTTTGCCTCTCAAACGTGGCAAATTGGAAGGTTCCTAAGTGAACTCCACTTGTGGTTAGCCCTCATGTGAATCTGACTCCAACACATATCCCCAGACATAAGGGGATATTTCAAATGAAGGCAGATTATGCTAAGCAACTCATGACTCCCATAACAAGAATACAGCTGTGGTCAGAAAACCTGTTATTAACAGGAAAATGCTTTACTGAACATTATAGTTCAAATAGACACTAAATTATTTTTATAGGCTTGATTTAAACAGCTGTATGTTTCTCAGCATTTAGACCCAAAACCTCTAAGCTTTTTATGGGATTTTTCCCACCTGAAGTGCCAGCTTCCTGCCAAGCTTTTTAGATACAACTCCTAGAAATTCCAGGAGCAAATACAGACCCACATTTAATAATAACAAGTTTCTGACAAACTCATTTCCCAGGTTACCTCTCACAGAGCCTCATACGGAGGAGCCCTCAAGTAGTCAAGATTCAAGGAACAGTAAATGAAGACAGCTGCTCAAGGCATCTTCAAAGTCTCAGCTCAAGCTTAAGCGAGGAACCGGAACGCAAAATTGCATCTAAGGGGAGACTTATCACTATGCATTCATGTGTTTTCCCCATCTGGAGACTCCCATGTGGACTTTCTCCAGGGCATTGCCCACGGGTCATATTGCTTATAACCCAATCAGAGGGGAGAGAGTCAGCAGGACCAGGTTCTACAGACGTTTCCTTTCAAGCAGAGACCTCACTGGCTGCCGGAGTGCCGAGAGGGAAGTATCTCAGATATGACATCAGTTTCAGAAGTGGAGCACGAGACCTACCCAGCACCCCCATAACAGATATCCACTGCCTGAAACTGCCAGCCATAAGTGAAAAAGACAACAGGAAACAGTTGAACTTCTCCTCCCTCTGTCTCCTCCCCAGAACTGTAATTTGTTTGTGTGGAGCTAAAAATGAAATGCTTTTTCCTTCTGAAGAAGAATGGAGAGTAGTTTGTTTCTTCAAGAACTCATAAATCCTACAGGCACTGAAAAAGAGTCTGATAGAGTAGAGCAAGAAAAATAGTAAAATATGAGACTGAGATTAGAAAAAAATAGATGCAGTAAAAACACTGCCATGCCCCACAGCAGGAACGATTCCATCTTTAAGTACTGGGACAGGAGAAATTTTCCAGGAAGACACAACTAACAGAGAATGCGTACAAGAAGTTCTTGTTGCTGCGACCACAGGACCTGGAACAAATCTACATGTTATGAAGGAAAAGTGGTCATGAGTCATCATCTCATGCAGAGATGCCAGTCTGCATGGGTGCAGTGGCTCCAGGGTTGTTTCAAATGGGGGGGGGGGGGGGGAGGAAATAAAGCATAACAAGGGGGATTTGCTGTCTGCCTGGAAAAATTTCATCCCACCTAAACTACTTCACTAGTTGCAAACTACTCCTCATCTGCTCTCAGTTTGCTGTAGACTAACTCACTTTTCCTCATGCTAAAGCAGAAATTTGAATATTTTACATGAATAAACAAAAAAAACCTCACAAGATATCAGACTGATAAGCATACAGTGCCTAGTCTGAAGAGCTGGCAGCAGCATGGCAAGTACCCACATTCATGAGTAGTATATAAATCTGCCTTTTTTCCCCTCCGTTACAGAGTCTGTGCTAAAGCAGCACACATCAAGCAGAGGGCTGGCAACTGCACAGCTCCATCATCAAGGCCCATTCAGTTCCACAGCATGCTGGCTAGATAGACAAGTCACTTGATGAAGAACAGTGACAAAATTAAGTGTCTACTGGCATTTAATGACCCAGATACAGCAAGCTGATGATTAGCAAGGGATCTTCCCTACAGGCTACAAAACTGGGTCAAATCAAATGGTAGCCTAGTTTTGAATAAAGATGTATGCTTCAGCCAGCACTCTCTGCTTGAGCAAGCCATTAATAACAAGACTAACTCCCCCAGCAGCTACCCCTGAGCCTTGCTGCTCCAAACTGGCCTTGGTCCACAGGCTCTGTGGCAGCAGGCATCTGCACCCAGTGGTTTGAACAGATCTTCATGAATAGTTAGCTTCTTTTTTGCTGAAGAATTTCAATCCCATCCACATGACCATTTTCTTTACATTTACACAAGACCTGTTAGCTCAGCTCTCAAAAGTACAACACCACAGCACTGCTGTAACTAAAATCATGCTTCCAAGAGTCCGAACAGCCAGAGTGTAAAGCTGCAAATCACACTCAGAAGTAAAAGGCAGAGGACTCTCAGCACAGCTTCACAATAGGATTCACACGCAGCCATAAGTGCATTTAGCCCAGGTTCCAATGCCACCCAAGACCACGCTATCACTCTCGCAGTGAAGCCATGGCTGGCAGGAATACTGCAGCCACACAGTTCTGAAAACAGTCCTCCAGCCATAAGGAATGCACAGACTGCAGTGCAGCCTAGCCCCTGAAGTCCATGACACACTCTCAGTTAGTACCAGAAAGGGCTGTAAGCTTTTTAGCATTGCAAATCATCTCCTCCAGCCAAATATCAAAGCATGACTCAGAAGGGCCCACAAGGACTCCACTCCAAAATGGGTTTCTTACAATGTGTGTACTTGCCTTCACACAGCTTAACCTTCTCCTCTATGAACAGCAAGCCTTTCGCAAGGAGCTGGTTCTGCCAAAAGAAAAGAGACACTTTGTCATTTCCATTATTCAAAATAAACATGGAAGAACACATGTGCTTTTTTTTTTTTAAATGTTATCCACTTTATATATAGCAGAAGATCAGTTGTGCCACAGCACTTGCTCAAAGCACTGCCACCAGACATGGTCTAACTGGAAGTTGTGCACACTCACCACCCCTCTCTGACACAGCCCAATGAGGGAATGCAACAGACCAAGACATATTTGAAACCCTTGTATAGAAGTGTAGAGGAAAACTTTCCATGGGTAACCAGGTCAAAATTGCATGCCTCAACTGCTTCAGCAGCTGAGAAACAATGTATATCTATTTTTGCCTCCAAGGGACACTACCTTTACAATATTCTGCCACATCACCTCCTGCTGCACCACAAATCTGCCTCTGCGTTGCTGCTTCAGAGTTCAGCCTTCCACTGTACATGTACATGTACAGCTTCCACTGTAACCATGTACCAGCCTGCTTTGGTCAGTGTACACAAGCAGGTAACAGTATGAACCAGCACAGGCCTAGAGAGAGGTCCACCTCTGCATCTGTCCTACTTCAAGAGCCAATACTGAACTAGGACTGCTGATCCCCACCCTCCACCCCATACACCCCATCTCTGGATGCAGTGCATTGATGCAGAGTTCCCCAGTTTGTACCCAGAGCTCAGTCATGACAGGATGGAGGAATGGCCATCCCCAGCACTGGCAATAGTACTCTTATATGCACTGAGCAATATTTAAGAGTTAATGGTAATATTTGTTTTAAGCTAATTTAGTCCTACTAGCAGTAATCTTTTTTCCTTTCCCCCAGAATTCAAGCTCAAAAACATTTAGTGTAGTCTTATTCTCAAAGTAATGTAGAGTATAGGTTTATTTTATATTAGTTATGTGACAGAAACAGAGCATTTTAGAGTCAACACACATGATATTATTTGAATTGCCCATCTTAGTCACAAGACTAACCTTGGCTAACTCTGGCACAGCAGAGAAACAATCCTATCCACACACTACAAAGTTTTTCCATAGTTTACTATCCGACAGCACTAGCAATTCCAACACAGGAATCAGAGCTGACCTGAACGTTCCTGTTCAGCTCAGAAACATGCTAAAATTGCCCTTCTATACACAGACAACTGTGTGGAGACAAGAGCCTTAAGGACTTCTGCATGTGACCTTCTGAATCCATTCACAAATAGTGCACAATTTTGTAACTACAGTCAAAGATCTGTGGGTGCCAGCAGAGCACTCTACAATGCTACAGACGGTGAGTAGATGCTCCCAGGTCTCAGGCTGTGTGCTTCCCAGCCTGGTCTGCTTTGGACCCTGCTGCTCCTGATACCAGGGCACTCACAGGCAGCTCCAGCAGCGCCAGCCTCATTGCCTCCAACTGCTGACACCAGCTCAAAAAGCCATCAAGTTCTTCTGAGAAGAAGTCTGCTTTTCTGGACTCTTGATACCCCCAGATCAGAATACTTTTTTCTTGCTTTAATGCTTTTATGTACTATTTTCATGTACTGTATAAATTACATAGTCTCATGCTTAGAGCTCTTCAGAAAAAAAGTTCAGCTCCACAACATGTAGTGACCACAGATGTTTCAAGTATCTCCTCCATTTTTTTCTTTTCTGCTCAAGTCACAGGCCTAGAAGTTGATTCCACTCAAACATTTTCTTCTCAGATCAAGCAAGACAGATAAGTCTCATTAGAAAAAAATCCTTCATGGTTTGCAATGTAATAAATAAAGGCAGCCACAGCAAAGGTCTGTATCAGACTTTACCCAGGTTACAGGTTTCATTACTGCTTTATCCCTAGATGCCAGAAACAAAAGAGGCACAAAGCTGAGAGGATGGGAAAAAAAAGAAATCTTACTTTTACAAGCAGGATCAAGTAGAGACTTGCACCAAGCAAGGATGCATTTATCTGAAAAATTTTACCTTGTGGGGTCCTGCTCTAACCAAAATCAGCCAGAGTGCCTGCTGGCACAGCATGAGGAACCAAGCATACCCAACTGACTTAGCCAGAAACAAATGAGACATTGCTCATGGGAGGTGCAGGTGCCTGGTCACTAAAATGGCTTGTGCGATATGAGCTCACCACCGCTGTTTCCAGGAGGCTCTGACGTTAATTTGAGGGGAAAAAAAAGGATCACTTTAACTTATTTACCAGGTATTTTCTAACAAGTTGCTAGTCAGCATGCCAGCTGCACACAAACACCTACCTAATTCTGGCAGTGTTTTAAAAAAATGCAAGTCTTCGTAAGCTGCAGAATTTCCAACCCGAAGCATATGCCCTTCCCCCATTTTTATTTTCTTTCTGGAAAGAGGGGAAAACACTGATAGAAACACAGAATTCCATATAGAACACAAAACAGCAAGAGGAAAAAAAATGAAGTAAGTGAAGTATCCTAAAATACACTTCTAGATACAGCCTTGCTCAAAATCCAGACTAAAAAAAGAAACCCCACATGAAGAGAGAAAGCAAAGCAGAGGGAGTAAGGAGGAGGACAGAGCAAGCAGACGAGTAGGCAGTTCCACCGTGACCCAGACCACAAAGCCCCTGCTTGGCAGTAGCTACAGGAAAATCCCACGTGGTGTGCCCACACAGCTCTGCTAGCACAAGCACGGCCCCATGTGGAGCCTGCCTGGGGACAGCCCCACAGAAAGTTCTGAGTGGTAAAAACCAGTGAATCACGCACAGAGCAGAGGTGCAGAGGCTTGAAGGTGGGCGTCTCCTATCATAGCTACCCAGGATTGGGTCCTGCACTGGGCTTACAGGCCAGCGACTGAATCCACCCAGGCCCCCCAAGCTAACAAAACTGGAGCCTCTGAAGTTGCACTATGCCAGTTCAGTTCCTGAAAAGCACCAGATGAAGCAGAAATAATCAGCAGGCCTGCCTGAAGAGGGCTTCTCACCCATCAAAGATGGAAATAGCAAAGAGCAGAGTGCCCCACAGAACAGCTGCAGGGCACAGCTGAGCCCCACAGTTCACTCGGGGTGGAGGTGCCCCCTTTCCCTCACAGACAGTACCACTTCAGTCATGGGCATGAGGGAGGCCCAACAAGGAGAGTGAGCAGTGCCCTCACTGAGCAGAAAAAGCCACTTCAGCACCCACACCACTGTTTCCTACCTTTCTGTGAAACAGGCAAAAGTAGAAGCCTGGCATGGAGAAGGGAAGCATCACGCACACCAGTTTTCTGTTTGACTGGGCAGGACAGAGCAGCACACACTGCTTTCTGCTGTTAGAACAGCTTTATAAAGCAGACTTTCAAGGGAGAAAAAGTACCAAAAGAGACACTGGACAAGGCAGAGTCCTGGTTGGAGAGAGAAGAGGGATTTAAGTGAAGGGTGAATACAATACATCCCCCCTGTACAACTGCCTGGCACAGGGATGGATGTGCTCCCCACTGACTGAACTCTTAACAGCAACAAAGACAGAAAATCCATTTTGGCTTGGATTAGGGCTTGGGCTGGTGCTGCTTACTTTTGCACTTATTCACTCTGCTCTTGTTGACTTTGACACGCCAGCAACATGAGTCTTGTAAACTGTGGTTTGCATGATTTTGCATGCAGACAGAAAGCTGGGCCTAACCCTGAGTCAGAGCTCCCTGCCTCCCACAGCACACTGCAACAGGATAGGAGTTACATAACAGCCTTCTATTTCTGAGATGCCAAACCTCTTGCTGAAGTAAATGAGCACCCCGACCCAGCTGGTCATCCTTCAGCCACAACTTTTGGCAACAGAGCTGATGGGCTTTGGGTCTGCACATCACCTCTGAGCATGGGTGAAGATGGTTGTGGTGGGGAAGGGATGGGGTCTCTGCCATGGAAGGAGGCAGTTTAGGGTTAACGTGCACAAACCAGGCAGTTCTGCTAAAGCGGTTAGCTATGAAACAGCTAATGTTTCCATTTTCCTCTGTGAGTTTCAAGATTAACAAGCCCCGGAGAGTGAAAAGAAACAGTTCATCACCTCCAAAAGTTTGCTTTCAGGCTACACGCAGAACCAGAAAGGTAATGTATCAGATAATACTCATTAGTTTTACGTTTGAGAAATATTCTTCACAAACATAGCTATCAAATAACATGAAGGGAACTTACCTAACAAGTCTCACAGCTGCCCCAGAACAGCTCCAGTTCACCATGTTCCTACAAAAACTGACATCTTAACATGGGATCCCCACCTGTAGCTAGCTAACCAGCCAGCTAATCCAGCAGTGAGAGCAGACAGAGCTTTGCAGAGCTACTGAGCAGAGGAGAGATGCAACATGCCCATCTGCAGTAGCATGAAACTACTGTATCAGGTCATGGATAAATTCAGTGCTGGAAAACCTGGAGAAATTAAGGCAAATCTGCAACAAATATTGAGTATGCTGAAACTGAAAAAAATGCTATTTGGCATTTGCACTCAGACTCCGATCCAAGTATATGGCTTAGATATCTAATTGGGTTGCTAAAGCAGAAAATTTATAAACACAAATCTCCTTCAGAATGAAACATCTGACTTTCTACCAAAGCCCTTGTAGGAAATACATCTCTTTCAAATACAAACCACACTCTGGTATGACGAAGGTTCGGTCACAGAGTCCTTAAACCCCATCAGTTTCCTACAAGTTCCTTTAGCAACGTCAGTAGCTAAAACCTGGTAATTTTCATGGGAGTTGGTGAAAATGACTTGTGAGTAATCAACTCAAGTTGATCACAAGAGTGGCTTTGTCTCACTAGTAAAAGCTTTGCTCAATTTTACTCTTAAACATTCAGTGGTTAGAAAAAATTGTCTCTGAGTATAATATACACAATGTAATGATTTACCAGAATGATCCTAGTGGCTCCTGTTACCAAAGTTGCAGCATAAGAAACAAAACATTTAAGTCGATTTGCAACACCCAAATATGAACCAATCAGCTGTTCTAATTACTGCTAGGATATTTAAAACTGCCAAGCTACAAATGAGAACAGATCCTCCAGGTTTTATGTAAGCTTAACAGTAAACACAGTTCTCAGGATAACTTCTCAAAAGGGCTTCAGGGGATGCAGAAAGCCTGTGCCAAAATAAGCATTTCTACTCCCCTCCTCATCCTGAGGATGTGCTCCCACCACCTCCCTCTTGTTATAGAGGATGAATGCACCACCGATGAGGCAGTCAACCTAACTGTAGATTTGAAATCTTTTTTTTTTTTTTTTCCCCCTTTTCCTTTTCAGCCAAGTCATTTGGTGGAGAAACATAGCTTTAAGTTGGCATCAACAGTGAAACTGAATCCACAGAAAAAATTTTGTCAGCCTTTTTCTGTCACATGAACAGATTTTCCCCATTCCATAGCCCTGGGATTTTTGAGTAAAGACATTCAGAGAGAACAGCAACATTTACCACTGGTACACACTGTCAGTCTAAAACCAGAAACATGCATCTTAACTCACAGCAGGGAAAAGAGATCATTTCCTACAACAGCCCTTATCTCACAGTGTTTGCCTCATGGCTTGCCATCACTGAGAGTTTTGCTTCAGGCTAAGTCTGATGGATATCAGTTTCTTCTTTTAAAGTTGAAAGTTAAAAAAAAAATCCCCTCCCCCCCAAAAAAATAAATTTCAGTCCCAGGATTCAGTGAGAGAACATCAGCTGAACTACTGCATTTACACTGAGATATTCATATAAGTGCAAGCATACAGAAAAACAAATTCAGAAGAGACTGCAGTCTAACCCTTGCACTGCAAGCTCTCTGAGGCAAAGGCCACAGTAGTGCTGAGTACATACATTGTGATTGCAACCTTCAGATGAAGTAATACAGCCCTGCCATCAGGGCGAAAGAGCACATTCTCCCATCTGCTTTTAAGGGAAGCAGTGCTGATGCTCAGTTCCCTCTCCCAAGAAGGGGTCAGATGTCCTCTGCTTGCCAACAGAAACACAATGCAAGTCAAGCTGACAGCCCCAGTAGCGAGCAGATCATAACACAATCCATGTCTTTTATCCTTATCTCTGCGACTAGGAGAGCTAAGGAGCAGCAGCTAACACTACTGGCTCTGGCATAATCACAACAGGCAAGAGATCTATAACCTAGAGGAAGAGACCAACACACCCAAACCCTAGCATCAGCATTGCCCCCAGGCTTCTTGGGCCTGTCCCGTGCAGTGACACAATGCAGCTGCATCTTGTTCAGCACTGGAAGCCACCCAAGGCCTTCCCCAGCACACACTGAATCTTCAAAGCCAGATAACAGCTGTGCGTCAGCACCCCGCATCCCTCAGAGTCACGCATGGCTCAGTGCTCTGCTCAGCCTTACAGAGGCATGAAGTTGCCTCTGGAAATTCTCTACTTTTTTCCAGACCACTGTGCCATGCCCAACACCACAGAATGTGGGCTCTTGATGAAGCTTTTACAAAGTTTAGTTTTTCGCATATATTTAGTTGCAAAGTTTTGACTGCCTGTTTTCAAGTTAGCTAGGATAGCAACAGATTTCCAGAAGCTCTATGGGTTTGTACTACAGCTTCACCCCCCCTTCTGCTGCGCTCCCTTTCAAGGAAACATTCCACCACTTTCCACCAGCAACTGCTTCCTTCCAGTAAGAAAGCTGTACAGATAGGGGCTGAAGAAGTGAAACAACTACCACCAGGGCAGAGTTTGCTTCTCATTTGATAGTATAGTGGGGATTTTTTTTTTTTCTTTTTTTAAGTCAAGTAACCTAATAGTGATAGGAAACAACACTTCTCACCTTCCCCCTTTAAAACAGTTGGCATAGCACACAGCAGCATCAGCCACTTCAGAAAGTACTGAAATTCTCTCTCTTACTCAAAAGGAATAAAACCAACAACAACAATCTATCGCTTTCAGCAACCTCCTCCTTTTTAAAATCAGCACTACACTGAAAAACTTGCAATACTGAAAGCCATTGGTGTTCTCTCAAAATCTTACACATGCTTTCATGTGGTTGCATGTGAACCTCGGTCTATCTGGACAACATCAGTGAGAAGCAATAACAGATCTTTGATTGATTGCATCTTCCCTAATCCTTCACCTTTTGCTTTTCTACAGATTGCATCTATATTCTAGAAGGCAAACAGTAACCAGGTCGATTTCCTGCTGATAAGGACTTCCTTATCTGCACCCCCCAAAACAGAAAGCTTTTAGTATTTTCTCTTCCCCTTTGCTAGTCCTTGTTTCAGAAAACCTAGTCCAGGATCCTCAGTATTAGTGAAATAAGCAAAAAAGAAAAATGGTATCCCATCTTTTTAAGAAGTTCAAGTGAATCCCTTGATTTTTGGCAGGCTGCTGGTAGCCCTTCTTAAGTGCAAAGGAAGATTACCCCTAATTTAGCATATATGCCCATAAGTAGTTACTTTTGGGGCTATATGGACCACATTAAAAAAATACCCTATCTCCATGATCTTTCATGGAAAAACAAAAATGAAATTTGTAGGTCACGTGCTGGTAAAAAGGTTTCCTATATGCTAAAAAGCTAAACAGACCAAATCTCAAGAAGCAAGCAAGCAAATCACGTAATACCTGAAAGTAATCAGTGATGAAGGATCCCAGTTCACTCTTCAGCAGCCGTCTGTAGACAGAAGGAACGCATCCATGAAGTAACAGCTATTGCTGGTCATTTCTTTCAAGAAGATTCACACTTCACTACCAGTCATACCAAAGATACCTGAATGTATATGAGTGTGTCCTTTTGGCAATTAGATTTCTTTCACATTTAAGTATATATTCTACCAATGCCTACAAAAACTAACTATTATAAAGTTACGATGAAAGTTTCCCTGAAACCATCTGTTTATAAGCCACTCACCTGGAATAAACAGACAAACCACATTCACATCCCTGAATGCATAAGCAGCTGGAAAATACTTTCAAAGTTTTTATTTAGTTTTAAGTTCATCTTTTTTCTGATATTTCTTTAAGGAAAGTCACCTTCCATTGCATTGAAAATAGCATTTCCCCCTACTGCAGTACTTCCTTTTCTCTTGGAAGCAGAAGGTGGGAGGATAAGGAGAGAAGCTATGAGGTAAACACGCAAGCAGCAGCTGTGGCTTCCCCATGGCTACTGCATAAAAACCAAAAACCAGAAAACAAAGCATAATTTTCAAGAAAACATTTCTAGAAGTTTAGTAAGATGCTGTTTACATTTGTGCAAGCAGAAGCAACTCAACAAATACTTCTGATAAAAGACTGATGGCTTTTTAAATCCAGTTATGATAAATCCCAATATATATATTTATGATTCAAAATACCAAGATAAAAAACAGTTGTTTTAAATCAGAAGCAACATCACAAAAACAGATCACAGTTTAGAGCACGTGAACTTTCAGCTTTCAATAACTATGGTGGTAAATTTCGCAGCAATAAATTCCACCTAAGATTTAAAAGGTGCCCAATGCTTCCCACTGCAAAACACTGCCTTTTTTTTTTTTTTTGCTGGTTTAAGAGTTTTGCTTTTCAACAAAGTGAAGTATTACCAAGAGTGCTCAAAAAATAGCATCTGGGACATCTAGTTCTCAGGCTAGATTCTTACTAACAAACTACAGCTCTTTTTCTACTCTTTGGTGAATATAGGTCTTGACTGCAATCTTCCTCACCAAGCATTCTTCAAAACTTACATGTTTATTCAGAAAACACAGAAGCACCTTTACATCTTTTCAGATGAGTTACATTCACCCCACCCATCTCAAAGAACATTTCTATTTCTGCAAGATGGAGAGAGCAGATAAGTCTTTAAGGGCTGGTGTGAGAGATGCTCTTCTACTGGCTTCAGTAGAACCCTGTGGGCTTTTGATCAGCTAATTTGCCAGCCCTAGCAGAACACTTGCTCTCTCAAGTGGACCATCCCATCCACCTCTGCAAAGAAAAGCATGCACCCCAAAGAGAACCTGATGGTTCTCCTCCTAACTATAACCAGGTCACTCCTTGTGTCCTATGTTCCATCTCTCAATGGCATTTCTGATGTTTCCTCTTGCCATGACAGCTTTCAGAGCAATTAAAAAAAACTATCCAGCGAGATGTTAGCAAATCACAGCAAGAGAGACTTGGTGAGAGCAATACAGAGCAAGATGTTACCTGTTGCTCATCTCCTAGCTTTGTCATTACTGCCCAACTTTAAAACTTCCCTCTTCTCCCACTGTCAAACTTAAGCACTGCGCAGAGCCTGTAGCTATTAGAACACTGCATTTGCTAACTTCCACTGATTATCTGAGTGAAGAAATGCAAAGGATGAAGATGCACCAGCTCAATCTAATGGCACAAAAGACTTGGCTGTCTGAAACCTCATATACACTGCATTGACATTTAGTTGAGAGCTATATCAAGAATCACAGATGCAAAGCTGCAGACGCATATGCAAACATGCATGCACTTGCATGACTTTTGCTCCTTAGACTGATTTGATGAGCTGCTTGAATGTTAAAACAGCCTATTCAGAAAATGACATTCTAAGATATGATCAATGCTCAGACACATGTAGGAACATTAATTTCAGAGAGAGCTTCCAAGTGCTGCCTGCAAGTGGAAAAGCTTACTTCCCCTCCCACCATCTCCACTTTGTACACTAAGCATACATATTTCACAAAGAATTTCTTGTTCTACATCTAGCTCTTGACAGTCCAGACTGACTCTGGTAACTGACAGTACCAGAGCACAGTCCAGCCACAGGGGCCAAGCCCACCCAAAGGGGCTATTCTCTCCAGAGTACCTCCTCCCCATGAAGCTGGGAAGGAATACCTGCTTGCACCAGTTCAGGAAAGCAGGCTGAAGCCACTGCAGTGAGCAGCAGCCTAGGAGACAATTCACAGAACCCAAGACCACTCTTCAAGTATGCTACAGGCTGCGGGTTAGGGTGTTTCTCAAGGCTTACGACATTTGTTTTTCCCTTTCACATACAGAAATCCTCATCCCATGGAGAATTAATACTGCTGCAAGTACTTGAATATAACTTGAGGATTTCTGCCTTAGGCACATTTAAATAACATTAAACCATAAGACATAACTTTATGAAGCTTTTACTTTGGGACCAGATCAAGTAGGACAGAGACTCATGTCCTGCATTTACTTTGACAGTAGGAAAAAGGGTAGATTGCTGCTCAGTGTGTTCTTGGCTCTAGCAACCACTTAATTTGGCATATAGCAAAAACACAATAGGGATGAGGTAAGCATACAAATGTGGAAGTTGAGACCTATACAACAACATTCATGATGGATGAATATGGATGTAGTGAGAAAGAGGAGGAATAAGGAACTACAATTGTGAACTGTCAATATTCCTCTTAGCACCACTTGGAATCAACAAGAATAAACTGCTCTGTATCTGCTCTATAATCCTGCCTATCATTAACTGAAGTTTCCAAGTAATCAGACCAAAACCACAGATAACCACGAGGCTTGCTTAAAATAAAAAACGATACTTTTATCATCACTGTTAAACTTCCAGGTTTTTAATCTTCAGAGTTAGTATTTTCTGGTCTTTTTCCTGAAATCACTATAGAATGTATATACATGAAATACTATATTTTAAGTTTCTTTTTGTTTAAATGCTCCGTGGTTCTGAGAAGCTTGATTTTAGAGAAAAACAGTGACAGAAAACATTACTACTGTTATGAATGTCCTTAAATAAATGGGGGGAGGGAAACAGGCCTAAGAGGAAAATTCCATGGAAGAGGACAAAATCCTTTCATCCTAACTCAATAAATATCCTCAATTTGTCAAAGCACCACATAAGTTAATTAAACATTATCTAAAAGCCCAGTGCTCTTCACATTACCCCATAGCAAAAAAAAAAAAAAAAAAAAAAGGTAGGAAGCCAACCTGAAATTCAAAATACATGTTAAAGTTCTCTCCCACATCGATCTCCTCTCACTACATTTCTGCTTAGGAGCAAAAACGAGGAAACCCCAAACAAGCAGCAACAAAAATCCCTTCTCCACACACTTCAACAACTTACCTGATAGCTTCATTGAGGGTATAGAGTTCATTGTTCTGCAAGCCTCCCCCTTTAAACACATTTATCACTGCTGTTTGAACACTGTCAAAAAAGAAATGAGATGGTACAACATCCATAAGTAACAGCCACCAGTATGATTTAAACAGAATGCAACGTGAGATAGCCATCAAAAGCTGAATGGCTAAAAAGGGGTGGGAAAGGTTAATTGCACTTAAATAATTACACTTTTCATCCCTCAAAATCACTGCACTCAGAGTAAGCAAGGGAAAGTCATCACCGGGACACCATTCACAAACACCACATTCACAGGAGATATATCTTTAAAAAAAACTGGTTGTGGGATCTCTGATGTGTGCTGCAGGCTATTAGCTATGAGGAGACACAGACTTTTGTCAGTGTCTACCAAACGCATCACATTGCATTATCCAGAGATGCTGACAGGACCAGCTGAGCCACCCAGCTGGCAGCATCTGGTAGGACTCTGGCTGCACTAAAGACCTTCAGCAGGCAGCATCAGTCAGGCCCATCCTCAAGCCTTGTTAATGCATGTAAGGTATAGCAACAGCTACAGATACTCTCATACTTTTCCAATATACTTTTCTTTTTTGGCACAGAAGAAGTCCTGAAGTGACAGTATGATTTAGCAGCTGCAAAAGCTTGCCACAGCCAACACGAGGACATGCCATTTGCTTAATAGAAGTTCTCTTCTGCAAACAAGTTTGGCACTCATACACTTCAGTAACCTCAGGTTTCTATCCTAATACAAAACAACGATGCTTTTGCTGGGCTACGTTTGTGTGACATTAGTAAGCAGAACTAGTTCAGCAAGAGAAAGGAGTCTGCAGAGCACAAAGATGGTGCAAGATGGCAGACAGAAAGGTGGGAACACCCAATTTCAGTAGCAGCAGACCATCTCACACTTTACCTACACATCATTTTTCCAGTGGTCATTGCTGCATGATATATGCTGCAGACAGGATTTGACTGCAGTATGAAACTCTGGTAGAAGTAGAAGCCACAAGCTTAGTAATTACTACAGTTGAGTTCTTCTGATAAAAGATTCATAATATGTAAATAAATTCCTGCTGTGCATTAAGAAACTGACCTTTGTTGCCCTAACAGCTTTCCTAAAACATACTGAAAAAAGTGGATCTGTTAATATAGTGCAGTTTTGTCTTACTTTCAAGACTGTATCTCTTAAAAAACATTGGCTAAAAAAGAAGCTGGCCAAAAACTAAGTCTGATTGCCACCTCCGCAGAGGCTTTGAATGTCTGCAAACCTCAGGCATGCTAAAAACTCATTCAGGCTTATAAATAATCAAGCTTAGCCATAAATAGCCTGATACACAGTAGTATAAAGATCAGTCTCACACTGTAGATGCTGCTCACCTGTTCCATGCCGAGTTGGAGCTGAGCTGCAGAGCCTGCCGAGCTGCCTGGAAACGTGGCAGGTCACTGAGCACTGGAGAGCTCATGAAGCGAGGTCGGGGCCTTCTGAATGAACCCATCTTGTGCAACTGGAGAGCAAAGGATGGTGATATGGTGAAACCCCCAGTCATAGGCTTGAATGGAGTGGAGTGGGTTTATCAGAAAGTCTTTTCTCTTGAAGGCTCTGGTATCAATCTCACTGGCATCAACAAGACTTCAAATCCGAGGACTCAGCCTGCAATGAAAGTGAACAGTTAGCCTCAGACTAGCATTTCCCCACCACATTAGGCTGTGATACAGATTCATAATAAGATAAAGAAATTGAAGCAGTCCTGAAAAATGAAGAGGAAGGGGAGGAGTGAAAATAGCCTATCACACTAAGAGCAAACTTGGGCAAATCTTCAGGAGCTCTTCAACAGCAGCAGCCTTTCCCCCTTGAAGAATGACTCAACACAGCCAGCCAGAAAAACAAGTGTGGTTTCTCTTCCCATTTCAGTTAATAGAAATGCAAGAACAGAGGTGCCCAAACCATTCCCAGAGATACCTTACAAATACCTTTAAATAGAGCTGCCATTCACCTAATATAAAATAAGAGAAACATTTCACCAGAAGAAAAAAGGGGCAAAATATGATCAAAAGATGATCAGACAAACCCTTCGCTTCTCCCAGAAGCATTATGCAAGAGAATAAAACTCAATATCAGCTCATTACAGATAAATACCATAAGGAGCTTCTGTAGAAGAGCTCTGACAGCCACATATTTTGAGAGTGAGCAGGACTGTTTGGGTTGGTTACTTTTTGTTTTATAGACAACCAATTGCTGTCTGAATACAAAATTCTCGTACTTTCCCTTCTGATCATCATCGCCACATAGACGAATATGTAGCCCAAAACGAACCACAGAAACAGAGTAAGTTAGAATCAACTTGGATAAAAACCACAAAAAAACCTCTGGCAAAGCTGCTGCACTTCAAAATCTTCCCACTTCAGACAAGTACAAACAGCAGATTCAGTTGGCAGTTTGAAGAACAGAGATGTCAGAGAAAGAGATGGGGAAAAAAAAATAGTTGTATAACCAAACCACACACAGAAGGTGTAAAGCAAAGCCTTCTCTTTTCCACAACATCTGCAGCATGAAGTAAAAAAAAAGATATAATCAGCTAGAGGTATACTTTGTATTTGCATGGTGCTTCTAATTTAGATAGTGCTCAGCTCCAGGAAATTCTTCACACTCTGCAAACCTTAGCTAATCATTTTACATGTAAAAAAGCAGCTCTCTTGCAACCTGGGCAGCCCTGCTTCACTCTGAGCTCATCACCTGCCTCCTCCTTGCCTTGTTCCAATCAGCCAAAGAGGCCTAAGCAAGCCCTCAGCCCTGTTGCAAACACCAAGGCCCCACCACCAATGGTGTTACAGGGGAAAAATACAGAGCAAACACCTTGATTACAGGACACAAAACATGTAAAACTATCATTACTATTCAATAAATAAATACACCTATTATCCCCCCACAAGCTGAATGCAGTTTGGATAGATCTTTAGACAACTCTTGACTGTCTCTAGAGATGACAAAGGCCAGACAGAATTCCACAAAGAAAACTGAGCCCTAATACGTGTTACCAGAAAGGACAGCAAGCTGCAGGTTGAGTGGCTGCTCTGCTCCCATTAGAAAAAAACTACTATAACACTTACAAATAAAGAATAAATACAAAAAATAATAGAACCAAATCACACTGTCTTCTGTTTGCCTTTTGAAACAGTATTCTGTTTTTTTGTTTGTTTGTTTGTTTTTCTCCGTTGCTCACATAGAATCACCAAGGTTGGAAAATGATGATCTAGGAGGTCATCCACCTATCACCACTATCTCCACTAAACACCTTCAGGAACAGCAACTCCACCACTTCCCTGGGCAGCCCATCCCAGTGTCTGACCACTCGGGGAGTACTATTTCCTAACATCCAACCTGAGTCTCCCCTGGCACAACATGAGGCCATTACCTCTAGACCAACCCCTAGTTAAGTGGGGAAAAGGCTGACTCCCACATTGCCACAACCTCCCTTCGGATAACTGTTGAGAAATAAGATCACTCTTAAGCCTCTTCTTCAGAGGAAAAGATCCCAGCAACCTCAGCCACTCCTCATAAGGCCTGTGCTCCAGACCCCTCATCAGCTTCACCACCCAATCTGCTAGTAGTTGCTCCATTGGCAATTCCAGCCACCTCAGAAACTGTCTGAGGAGAAAAACTGCAGCACCTTGGAGGGGTGAGGGCAGATTTCACTCATGACACAGAGAGGTGTCTGGGAGGCAGTCAGCATAACAGATATTTCTGTTGCAAAACAAATAATTGTGCCAATATTTGCCATCAAGAAGTCCCAAAGCTGACAGCGAGATGAGCTGAATGAGTGACAGATGACTTTATCCATAAACTACTATTTCAACAGTTTTTGTACAGGGAAGGGAACAGATTCTTCAGAACTATATAATGTTATTTTAAAATCAGATGTAGACACTTAACTGGGCTAGAAAGTGGTTAAGATGCCTGTGCTAACCTTCAATCCAGTACTCCAAACAGTGTAACCACACACAGTACTTTATCCCCAGCAATAAAAGTCTACTATAAAAGCTCTATTTGTATTAACTTGGGTTAAGTTGCAAGGGGAAAGTTTAAATTCAGAAATGTAAGGGGAACAAATTTTGTAACTTAATATACAGATATTTAAATTGTGCAGGAAATCCTTTTGCACAAAGGTAAAACAGACCATCACAAAGGTCTCTCCCAGGCTTGGTCTTCGGGTTTACAAGCCTGATTCCACAGCAGCAGAACACAGGGCCCCACGACAAATTTCCTGAATGCTTCCTTCTTACCAAGGGAACATACTTGCTTCTGCTCATGGAAACATATACATTGTTTCCCTTAACCCTTGCTAAAGTTACTCAGACAGACAACAACAAGCGCTTGTCTGTGATGAGCATTTAAGATGACCTTCTTCCCCACTTTTTTCCCCCCAGTCCCATAGTCTGCAATCCCATTTCAGTATTAAGACAAGTTTATTTTACATTTTCACCACAGATTTAAAGAAAAGATCTTCAGCTTTCGGTCAAATCCAGAGCCTTAATTTCACTTACTCAGGATTCAGAGAAAGCACTCTCTCCTAGTTTACCTGAAATGGTAGCCATTAGACAGCAGTCATAGTAAGCTTGCTCTTAGCACAAGCTAGTCACCAGAAGAACATCAAGTATAGCTAATTAGCATGTTATCAGAACCGAAACGCCAAGGTCCGTGAGAATAACCATCCCCACCCATAGCCTACTTAAACTATTTTCAGAGATTTATAAAGCCAGAGGTAAGAGAGCACGTGCTGGAAAACAGACTGCTGGCACAGTGCATTTGCATTTTGCAGATCCCATGCATCAGGACATAAAACAAAGCCCCCAAACCAGAACCCAGCTTTACATAATTGTTCTGCATTAGCTACAGAAGTATTCCATCTCCACAACTCCTTCAGATCAGATTTTCCTTTCTCAGTAAGCAGTTTCCACTGAAAGTTTTACCAAGACGACCCCCGGTAAACACTGCTTTGTTTCTGCAGGAGAGCTCCTTTAGCAGTTTGTTGGTAATGTCCATGTTACACATTCAGTAGTCTGCAATTTATTTATTTATTTTTTTTCTTTTTCTGAGAGAAACTATCCTTGTACCAAGGATATCCTGTATTAATACAGGTTGATACAATCCTGATACAGGTTAATACAATCCTGTATTAATACAGGTTAATCAGAAACCCTCACGGTTTTGGGGCTATTTCAGCTAGTGAGAACTAACAGCATGACGCAAAGCAGTGAGCAGTTTTCCTCTCTAGTTTGCACTGAAAACAAAGATTTACACAAATATTCTTCCCTCAGAGGCCTTCAGTCTAAACTCCTTCACATCTCCTCTACCCAAGATTAAATTGCTTCAGAAGACTACGAAATAAAGCCTACATCTAAAGATTACAGTCCTACTATTTATCAATCATGGAGAGAAGAAAGGCAGGAGGATGCCAGTGGTTGCAGCCACCAAGCCATATCCTCTCTTACCATTGATCATAAAAAGGGATGAAAAGCTGGATGCTAGAACTCAGCTCCAGCACAGGAGATGGTGCCACAACAACGTAATCTCCCACTGCCATGTGCTCCAACCACTGGGACAACACTTGAGGTGGCAACAGAATTTCAAGTTGTTTGCCCAATTATAGAGGACTCCCTGCTTTTCTCTCATCTAATGACCCTGCATTTCTCTTTTTGGCAAACTTGTTTAAAGTCAAGGAGAGATGCTTTTATTGTTCTTACTCCTCTTTTCTTGATATTTTTTCCCCCTCCCATTTACCTGTGATTATCACATCAAAGTCTAGCTATTAAAGTCTTCTAGATCTCAAATAAGACAGACATTACCTGTGTCTTAAAACTCAGGTCTTTAAATGAGCAAATAACTGAAAGCTAGATGATAGGGCTCAAAACTTGGGGGAGAGGGATGCTGAGCTGGACAGTGAGTCAATCTGACAACAATGTAGTTTTATCCATTTCTAATTAATCACATCTGAGTGAGCACTTTATAGATCAACTTGAATCTTTCAACAGAAGAATTAAATAAGGACACAGATCTTTTTCCAGAAAACACTTGTAGATACAGACATGAAAACATTACTGTCAAACTAGGAATTTTTATCCATTTGTTTTCTATTAGCCATGAAAATAACAGAAGCTCTTATAAGGTGATTTAATGAAAAGACTTTTTCCTTCTAACAGACCAAAGTACCTGTGACTGGAAGAAAAAAAAAAAAATATATAGATCTGGCAATACACCTAGCTCTGTCTCTGGAAAGAGAATAACCTATAGAAAATGATGGCAGCACTCCTTCTAAATTAGGGATCTTCTCAGTAATCCTGAACCAACCAAACAAAAAGCCCCTGGCAGCTAAGATTTAAAATAGTCTCTTCCTTTGTTAAATGGTCATTGACATCCCCTCTGCAAGTCTTAGAACAACAGCTGCCCATGCAGCAACAGGGCACCAAAAACTACAGCTGCTTTTGCTTTTTAGAGGGTAACATGCAGTGGTTCTACTTCACATTCACAACAAAAAACCACAAGTCAAAAAGCAACTACAAACCAGATGGTAATGCAGGGAAGGGGGGAACCACATGAGGCTCCATTCATCCAAGTAAGTATTTCAGGAGATCTGGGGAATACTACAACAAAGAATGAGGGATTATCCAGATATAAAGAGATGTCTTACAATATGAACATTTTTAGTAGTAGAAAATTAGTGTCTTCATGAAGAAAGATATGTTTGCCCATTTTCTACTCCTTTGTATGCTCTGTGCAACCGTGACATTGACAACCTATGAGTTTGGATACTGCATCACGTAACAGAATTTTTTGTAATGATTTTGGGTGCAAAACAAGCATAAGCTTAAGAAAAAGTGCATTAATTATTCCAAAGCTAAAAATATTTACTTTCTGGATAGCATGATCAGAAGCCATATCTTACATACAGTGGAGTTGCAGAAATCACAAGTCTCCACAATAGTTTGAGGGCAGGCTGGGGCCCAATCTCAAGGCATAGTCCCTCCTATACCCCTCATCCTTCCACTCCTTCACAACTTTAGAAACAAAAATTATCATGAGTCAAATTTCCAACACGTGGCCCATCAAAAGCAATAAGAGCCTAAACATTGGCCTTCACATTCTGGATCAATCCACCAGCAAGACAAAGTACAGATACTTTGTCACAGGAGCAGCGCCTCACACAAGGAGCAAAATACCTTCAGATGTGCTTATGCTACTAGTAGGGGCACAGTCCTTTCTAAGAAACTGCCCCAAGTCAGAAAGATAAATGGAATGGTGAAAGGTCAGTATTTTGGTCTGGCAATTTCATCATTAAGATTGATTCAAGTTACAGCCTTCAGGAAACAGCTTTTTTTTTTTTTTTTGCCCTACCTGTATATTAATGCCACTTGCCTCCGAAATCCCAGTGACTAAAATCAACTCAGAACATTGTTATTAAAAAAAAAAAAAAAAAAACACAAACTCTGTTTAAGCTACAATCCAGGATTGCAGACCATACCCTATTCAGGAATAGGATCCAAGCAGGAAGAAGGAACATGCTCCACCAGCACCTTACCAGGCTACCCCACACAGAGGAAAACAAGTTGATTCCTCAGGCTCTCAGTGCACTCTCCATGCCAGCTGGCAAACACAGGACTTCAGCCAGCTAAAGCACACTACCTGCAGCCCCACCATACGCCTCCTGCCAGTCCCTGGCTGGCCCCAGTGCATGCAATGCCAAGTATTGAAGTGATGCCTGCCTGCCCCATACCTCCAGCCCACCCACCCCACAGTATGGGAAAACCCCAAGGCAGACCACGCACATTCAACCCCAGGTGGATGGGCTGCTCAGCCCTGCAAAACGCTCTTTTCAAAAAAGAGCTCTAGGAGGATTATTAATAAGGAGAGTGAAAATCATTATCTCCATTTTCTGGCTGAGGAAATGAAGCTGAAAGCCAGCAAAATGAGTCATCCAGGTCTTCCACCTCCCAAGCCAGGAACCTATTCACCGAAATAAAGTGAAATAAAAATGCCTCTAAGCTCCTTTAAAGCTTTTCAAAGAATTCCATCCCGTTGTAAAGAATGAGGAGCCATCTGAGCTACCTCTTCTTTTTAAAAGGTAGCTCAAAACCAAAAGATGTCAACTTCTTTTTATTATCATTATTTTGCCAGGCCATCCACTATGAAAGCACAAACTTTGCAGCCTCTATGAATCCAAGTGTTCAGCCACCACCTATCCCTAATTAAACTTGATATTAACTATGGAAATGAAGCATGTTAGAAAAAAAAAAAAAAAGAGCCACTACAGAATATGGGAATAGAGCCCTTCCCAATACTGTGTCAATCCTCTGGTATGTACTCATGTCTGATAATTATAGCTCTAGTCTTTAGCTACCCAAAACAAGATCTCACTTTCCCTATGTTATATCCATACACTGAACATAGACTTCTGCATATTCTCTTCCCCTCACTGGACCTACATCTTTCCTTTACTCATTATATATCCCAAACAAATTCATGAACAGAAGGATCTCTCTAACCAGGCATTAGTAGCAGAGCCACATAGGAATTGAAAAGAAATTAAGAGGTTTCCACTTAGTTGTGCTTTGAGTTCTTGAGGTTAAAGTAAACCTGAAACTCAAAGTGAAACTGTAGTCAAATTGGGAGGAGAAAAAAGCACCTTTGCTTATATCCCATCCTGAGATGGGATGTTTCTCTGTAATTCAGAGACCACCACCTTCTGCAGTTCATGGCACGTTAGAAGGAAGACCTATACAAACATGAATACAATTCCCTATAGAACAAAGTATGAAAACAGCACTGACACAGAGCAAGCCAAAGAGATCAAGATTATATACAAATGCACAAAAAACACCTCAAGCTCTTACAATAAAAAAAAGAAATAACTGATTTAACAGCAAAATAACACTCCAAGGAGCTCAGCGCCTAAAGCTGCCCATCAGTTTTGGCCTACTTCATTTTGATGTCTTCAAGCCTTAAGCTCTGTTGACTACAAGAATGCCTTTTAATGAGCGCAGTTTCACCAGAACAATCCCCAGCACAAGAATATTTTACATCAGAAAAAAAAAAAAAAAACCATAATTATTTCCTTCCACTGTTTGGAATTGCATTTAGCAGATGCACCCGTCAGGGCACCCCTCCTGGAGCAAAGCAAGCCAAGAATGTAGCACTTGAATGACAACAGTATGAGTAAGCTATTGGACTTTTTGCTGTACAAAAGGCTTTAAGGTTGAAATGACAAACGTGTTTTCAAACACATGAACTAAACTTTTAGCACTTCAACCTGTTTCTAATAGCTCTCCAGTAGCATCTGCTACAAAATTCAGGAAACACTTGTATTAACTCTTTCAAAAGAAGTTACAAAGTACATCGAGCAGTCTGCAGGGATCATAGGAGTTGTGCTTAGCATGTGGAAAAGCCGCGTGGGAAAAATAAAAAAAAAAACCCATAGCTGCTCAACAGATAAACTGTTCATATGCAGTAGTTGCATGAGCAGCAGAACTAAAGTGCTCCCTCTGGGTTTCACATGTGCAGGAGGGGATAACTCCCTCCAGAGCCCTTCTTCCAGCACAAGCTATAAAAAAGCTTAGAGAAACTTTATCCTTTCTGTCTTTTTCTTCCTTGGTCAAGTGCAGTGAAATTAACTAATTCTTATAGTTACTAGAGGAGGACAGATAAAGGAGAACCACAGTAATGCTTTCTTAAACACACGGGATGAAGGTCATCCATTAAAAAAAAAAAAAAATGGAACAGGGAAGTAGAACACAGATTCAGAAACAAAAATTTGTATCAATCTGACCATAATGACATTTCTACTTTTCTAGTAATGTTAATCAGAATACTGACAAGATAAACTTCAAGACCAAACAAAATGTCACAACTGCAATGATTTTAGAAACTACCTATGCTGCAAGCAGAATGGCAATCTATCATCTTTGTTTTCTTGCACTTCATATATATTCCTTTTTCTCCCTCCTTCCACATTTCCCATTGTTATTATTAAAAACAGAAATACACTCCCTGTTTTTAACCCTAGGGCTACAGAACACAGCAGTTGAGCAGCCTGATTTACACTGTAGCCCAGCCTCAGTCACCTCTGGTATCACAGGGTGTTTGCTGAAGTCTTCAGCACAATCTTCCACCCTCTGAGTTACACATAGCTCTATCTAATGGAAGAACAGGTTGTTATGCCCTACTGAATAAGCTCTGGAGTCCAGCACATACTCAATGTATATTCATGCTTGAATTCACACCAGCAGAACCAGTGAGGACAAAAGGCCATACATTATGTGCAATGGAAACAAACAAACAAAAAAAATCTACAGAGGCCTGGAAAAGTAACATAAGAAAACCGAATACATTGAGTATAAAAGATACACTTTTAGTGGTTACTTTTTTGCTACTTCCAAGCTTTCAACGATCTCTTCAAGTCTCAGGCCTCTATTTCTTCTATAAGAATGGAAGCTACCTATATTAATTTATCAGGTTAAGTGAGAACTATCACACCTATTCTGTGTCTATCATTACTAGAAGTGCAAGGAAGATAAATTCTTCCAAAAGGAATTGAGGAGTCAGTAGATGTTACCTGCGATCCAGATGACCTTTGAACGAGAATCTTGGAAGTCTTATCAGACGCTGAGCAGATATCAGACAGTCCATAAATACACTGCAAGAAAATAATTACAGATAACCTCATTTAAGTATCTAAACAGAAATTTAAAGACCAAAGATGAATGTGATGTGCAACTGAATTGTCACCTGAAGTCTGCTGTAAAATTATCAAAAGGAAACAATGCTGCTAAATTGACATAGAAAATAATAGTCCCACGTGGAACTGTCTGATTGAACATCCCTGTCCACCTCCAGCACCGCAAACCACTGGTGTAGGTCTCAGTGCAACTTGACAGCCACGTCAGTCAGCGATTCAGGATAACCACAGAAACAACTACAGAATAACAGAGCTCTGGAAAATTTTCTTCCAAGTTTAACCAAAAAGCAGTTGATTTTGAACTCAAATTGAAGTGTTTTTCTTCCTCCAGGATGTTATAGAAGTCCACAGCACTAGAAACCTAGCAACAATGCCATACATTAACCATGAAGTGTGCATAATGTGTCTTAGGTTACAGCAAAGTTTTCATTTTCATGGCACACTGTCTGCTTTTTCTTGCGTTCTGGAACACAAAAGATTGATATTTACTTTTTTTTTCCCCCAGTACTTCACTGGTACTTTTAAGTGGATGAATCTCCTACATGTTAGAGCTAAAAGAAACACTACAGACTGCAGGAATGTCTGAGTATCCTGCACCCTATGTGACAAGTCAATAAATCATAATAGCCTCCCCGGCTATAAAATATATAAATAGCATTATAGGAGAAACTGAATCTAAACAGCAAAAAGAGAATGCAAGCGCTTTTACATCACAGTTCTCTACTTGCCAAGAAACAGCATTAGGTTTGGGTCGTTACTACAGATCTTGCTCTCAAACCTCACATCCTTCACAAGGCTGTGAAATAGCTAGCATAACTTACAGCACATATTTTCAGCTATAGGTCATTTTTGTTGCTGAGTGCTAGCTTAGTTCTTCCTAGGGGTCAAAGGGCAGGACTTTGCCCCCAGCTAGGTGCTTCCTAATGTAAAGACAGGCAGTTCAGCAGGCCTCGTCTCTGCTAGTTCATCCACATCATTAGGACAGCATCTTCTGCTTTAGAAGAAAAACACAGCCTGTACATCAGCTTCTATACCTAACGCATGCTGCCTCACTGTGAAATAAGAGCCACGGACATATGCTTAGAATACACATATACATACAGCATCATACAAAAGATGCAAATAGCTTTCAGACACAGATCCAGGTAGCTCTGCATAAATGAAACCTTCCACAACGCAAAATTGCAGCATTCTCTATAAATATGCTCAGCATTTGTTGCTAACAGAAAGTCCCTCCGCTCGAGACAGCCTGCTTGCATGAACAAATCATCATATGACCGGGAAAGACAGAGAAAAATAACCGTGTTTTGAACTGCACTTCTCAGCATAGGCAGCCAAGAGAAGCATCGGTCACCGCTGGCATGACCCATGGCTGTGGCTGACGTCCCAAAGAGGTGACAGAGGACGGGTCTGACAGCTAAAGGAACAAAACAGTGGTGTTCGTCCACGCGGCTGTGAGCGGGCAGCGAGGCTCCCGGCGCCTTGCATGGGAACGCGGGTGGTACCACCGCAGGGCGAGGTGAGAAAGGGACGGGGCTGCACCAGGCTGCTTTAAGCAGGCAGCCCACCGCTTGTGGCTTTTTTCTCTCCTCGCAGCGGCTACGCGTTAATTCGGTCTGTTTAGCGGAGGGAAAAGCCTCCTTCCCTTCACCCTCGGTTTCAGAATTATTGTGTCCCCCAGTGGGAGGGTTAGGCGGATACATTTGATTTGGAAATGACTCACTCGGCGGCACTATGGAACCGGAGGGTCTATTTTTAATATTTTCAAATGGAAAACTTGCTAGGGATTTATGCCGGAGCTTTGCTTCGGAGGAGCGAGGGCTGAGCCCCGTGCCTTCCGCGGGCCGCCCCGGGCACATCCTCCGGCACCAGCCCCACTTCCCGCGGCGGAGCCCCCCGCCCGGCAGCCCGGCCCGGCTTTCCCCTCGCACTCACCGCCGCCGCTCTGCGGGGAGGTCGGCAGAGAACGCCGCTGCTCCGCTCCTCGCACAGCTCCGCTCCCGCCGTCGCCCCGCCGCGGGCTGAAGGACGCGCTGCCTCTGGCCGCGATCTGGCAAAATTTGCCACCACCCGGCCAGGATTCCACACTTCCTGGCTCTCGGCCAGACTTTTTTTTTTTTTTTTTTTAAACACAATCTGCCTTTCGTTGGCTCCTCCCAGCGCAGACAAAGGCGGCCGGGCCGAGCCGCCCTGGGGGCTGCGGGCGCCGCTCCCCCCGGGCACAGACCCCGCCTCGGTTCGGTGGGTCAGGAAGAGTAAATCCCTCCGGCCGTTTGAGAAAGCAAACGACGGGACGCTGGAAGGGCCCGGAGACCCTTGACCCCGACGGGCCGGGGATGCTGAAGCTGCTACCGGCCCCAGCCCGGCTGCCACCAGCCCGAGCCGGTGTGCGGAACCCTCCTTAGCGCCGCGTTACACGGTCTGCTCCTCACGGCCCATAAACTCGTGGCGCGGGTGCGCTGGATATGCCGCTTATGCTAGGGCGGGTTTTACGATAACCTTACGGTTCAAGGACGCTTCGGCAGCCTCAGCCCCGTGCGGTGTTCAGCTGTCACTTTCTGTGCAAGTATCGGACAGGAAGCTGCTGAAGCCTTCAAGAGATTAAAAAGCCACAATGAGTTGCAGTCACATTGCACGTATGAGTACTATCAGGCAGTCACGCCAACGTGAGGAGAGCTACTTGAAGTCCCACTGAAGGAGCTGAGACCTTGAAACACGGGAAGATGACATTTACATTGGTAAAACAGAGCCATTTTCTCTACACACTTAAGAGAGTTCTAGGAATTCATTAGCATACAGGACTGCTGGTGCCTGGTAACCCAACACACTAGTTTTTAAAAGAAATCAGCATCTTACAACCAAGTCTGGTCCTAATATCAGAAAAGCAACTGCTGCCTTGGAAGTGCTGTGCTCGTACATCAACTCATGCTGGGATGGATTCTCTGACACTGAGCTGTGCTGGAGGTGGCCCTAGAGAGCTCAGAGGACATCATTCACCACACGTGGTTCTGTTTCTCCTTTTTCAAATCTAGATGTTTAAAACAAAGCCTCACTGAAGCACTGTAACCCTTACCTGCTGCCTATTCTTACTGTTAGGGGAACACAAAAAGGATTTACTCCTAAGAACACAAAATCAGTACCTCAGTACCTGGAACTTGCAGACTATGAACACACAAAAACACGCTTCCTGTCCCAGAAGGGTGAAGTATATGACGACAGTTGATAAATTAAAATTTTATGTGCTGAAATAGTTATCTGGTAATCTACTAACAATTGAAAGCACACATTGCCACTAGTTCTGCATCTGCTTTTCAAGCCAATATTTGCTAATCCCTCAATGACAACACTGCAGAAGCAGAGTTTGAGTGGTGGTCTTCAACCTGTGGGTCACAATCTAGCCAAGAAATTAAAGGTGCTATGCAACTGGAGAAGCAAGGCTCAAGCAGTTTATTACACTTTAAGTGTTATTCATGGGCCAGTAAAAAATTCAAAAAAGGTTACATGTTAGCAAATGGTGACTTGATGTACCTGGTCAGTGCTGTGCTCTGAGAGGAACATTGCAAGAAAAAATAGGAAAGTTTTGGGAGGTGTAAGAATTCAGGTCAAACCAGTACAGACCATAGAGCAGATCTCAGCTTCTAACATAACATGAACCTGCAAGTTCTGTGTTTAGCATAAAAAAGAAAGTCAACAAAAAAACAACACAGGAGCAAGTATATTTCCCCAAATTTAAACTCATATGGTTATGAATCAAAACCAGAGAATGAGTCAGGTGTGAGACAAACACCCAAACACGCAGAGGTCTGTAACCTAAGGTTTAGGAGAGGAGAGCTGCTCACCAGACCATTTGGTCTCAAGTTCAAGACACCATTCCCACAACACAAACTTACTATGACCATCCTGGTTTGTGGCTGGACTTCTTATGGGAGAAAACAAAAGAAGGAGCTGAAGAGATTTGCTGCCACTGTGCTGGGAAGAAGGTGGGTTCCTCTGTAACTGCATCTTTAGGAAGGAGCTCTGCAGAAAGAAGAGAGTCCTTACCACTCACAGTGAAGGCCCCAGTTATCTCATGCAAGAGTGTAGGTACTAGGAAGACTGAATACATAGCAAGGACAGACAAGCAAGACAAGTAGAAACGTTAGCCCACAAGAGGAAGATGAAAGTCTTCCAGTGGAATTTCATCTTACCTAACACTTTGGCTATATGAGAACATACAAAACCTCTTGTAATCAACATACTTTTTCTAGGCTTCTTTAGTGGAGAGGGAGGCATGTTCAGAGCAAATTCATCTCACCTGGGTCAGACAGCTGTGTTACATTAGGAGAAATTGCCCTCTGGAGAAGTCTGTACACCTAAGCTGATTCCAAAAGATGGTGCCTTAAACAACACGCCTAACTTCTACTGTTAGGTAAATTCTGCCCCAAAGCTTACCTGAGTGGGACAGAGTTGCAGTTAAGAAAAGACCTAATAAGAAGGGTTATCTGTAAGATTGATAGACGAGGAAAGCGACCTTCAGCAGCTCTATTTTTTACTTTTAGCTTTAGTGAGATCACCAGGAAGAGAAGAACATGGGATGCACAGAACTTTCTTTAGAAACCATAGACAAGTGATAATTCACAAGTGTCTGCTCTTAGCATTGGAGCCAACAAGTGCTACAGACTGCTGTTCTGTTTGTGTGCAAAGAATTGTCTCTTTGGCCTTGCACAATTCTGCAGCATTGTCTTAAAGAACTGAAGAGCAAGCAGATGGACAACATCAAAGATGCTGCTACAAATGCTAATATTGAACGGATATGTGACAAATAGCTACAGCCTTTATTTTGTTTTTGACACTCTGCTTTGACACCACACATCCTCTCTGCAGCACTTTACTGCAAGACAGCCTTGAGCACACACACGTCCTGCTCTCACATAGTCTGCTGCTCACTAAGAGCCAAACCACAAAAGTTGTGACTAACAAATGTGACCTTCAATTGGCTTGCTTTATAATGCACTCAATGATGGGAAGAATCCCTGGCATATAGCCTTTGCTTTGTCTGTGTGATCTGACAGGTCTTCAACATCATATGCTTCTTAGAAATGAGTTTTGGGGAAAAAAATAAAAGAAAAACAACAAAATACACACAGCACGGATTAGCAGGGCACTGAGGAGAACCATAATCCCTGAAGAGCATTCCTAATTCTAGCACTAGTTTCCAAGGGGCTGAGAGCCACAGCTGAACCACATTCAGTAGTTGTAATCTTTCAATCTATTCTTATTCTCTCCAAAGATCTTTCCCTTTCCATCTGCTAGGAGATCAGATATTTTCTATTTGTCAAATAAGCAAAAGAAAGAGAGTAAAAACAAACAAACAAACAAAAACTTCAGTTTAAGTGAATGGTTTTAATAGAAAAGGGTTAGGGGAGAAGTTACACTTGAGGTTAACTTAAAGAGAGTGGGGCAGATGGCTGGGAATAAGCTGTGAATTGTAACCTCCTATTTTAGCTCAGACACTGCGAAAGTTGTTCAGCATTTTCATTCACCTCTCTTGACAGCCTAAAGAGAAAACTGTGTATTTGAGATGCTACAAAGCTTAAACATCACCCACAAAAAAATTTTTTTTTCTTTAAACGAAGAATCCTATTATGATTTCTAGCTCAGGAAGGGAAAGGGGGGGGAAACGTCTTTAAGTTGTGGGGTTGAGAGAACTTCATTAGTTTTACAAGTCAAAGCTTTGGCACAAATGAGTTTCAGGAAACTGCAATTCCACTGGGGGATTGTGTGTGTGCTGGGGGGGGGACGAGGACAGGGAGAGCATATTTTACATTTAGAGAGAAATAATTCAAATCAAGAGCTACTCATTCAGAAGGCTTCTCAGAAGCTATAACACTGAAGGCACCTAAAACAACAGGACAGCAGACAGTAAGTTAGATGTGTCTATACAATGAGATGATGGGCAGATTAGCAGGATTAGCAAATACAATCAGAGAGCATACTTCATAAACAAGAATTACAACAAAGACCTCCGTCAGCGGTATTGTAGCGTAGCCTCACGTAAGTATAGGAGACAAAAAATACAGTTGCCTTTAACCAGCTTTAAATCACCCAATACCAAGAAGCATAGTGGTCACAATTTGGTAATAAAGAAGGAACAGCTTACCTCTTCCCAAGGTTAGTACTCACTGGAAACTCCTAAAGGAGGCAGTCTCCAAGTCAAAATGTCTCCCTCTCAGCTGCCAGCCCTTAAATGAGGTTAGGGAGGGTTGGACCCTGAGTTGCACAGGTGGACCCTTCTAGTCATACCAGTGAATTGTTTGCACCTGTGCTTTCAGGGCTGGCTACACCCCTACAACAGGTGCTCAATCACTGGTTCAGGTCATGACCTAACGGTTCCCATATCCCCAATAGAATATTGCATTCTGTCCTGAAAATCTCATCAGAAAGATGTTAGCAAATATAAAGGAATTCATCTTAACAAAGTAGAAGTTGTAAGTACTGATTAAGAGATGCTGGGTGAACTGAAAGAGCTGAACACAGCTGGTTGTGCTGCGCATGAGATACAAGATGCAAAGCTGCAAAACTTAGAAATAGGATAAGGCACCATGAGAATAGAACAATGAGGTTTGCTAAAGTGAGAGCACTATTCTTTTGAAGCAGGAAAAAACAGGATGAAATGACAAATATTAGGATGAGCACTGTTGGCTATAAGATCCATCACCTGGTGAAGAAGTTGCTCAGAGGCACTTCTTGTGGTATTTTAAATAAACCCAATGCTATTGTTTATGCCTTGGCTTACCAAGCACAGTGGGCTAGTTGATCTTTTACAGTGGAATTTTCCATCTCCAATTTCTGTGTTTCTAATGCTTGTGCTTCTCCCGCATAGAGTGCTGTTTGTCACGTCAGTGGCAAACCACTGAGGGAGAAGACAAACAAACTAGCCCTCCGGGAGAGAAGATCTAAATGAAGAAAAGAACTAAAGCATGTTTGTGTGTGATGTTTCACAGTCACAAATCATAGTCAGGCAAAAGAAGCAGCATCCAGCCTTCATTAATCAAGCAAAAGCAGTGACAATGAGACTTCCATATATTGACCTCTGCTAGAAACCATCATATAAATTTCCAAAGGGGGCAAGAAAGCACAATAAACCCTTCCTTCCATTATCCTGCTTTAATTTTTCACATCTCCTGACTTTGTCTCTCTAGCATCTCTATCTGCTTCTTCTCCCTTTTGGCTTTTATCCCCAAGGTTAACAAACAGAATGTTCAAATTAATTACTTAGAATCTTCAATGTCCATCCTACAGCCTCTCCAACCTAGTTGCTGTACCCCAGACCTCAGGGAAGTATGCCAAATTTTCTAAAACCTTTCAGTCAATCCTCAGTTCGGTTTTCATCATCTCCAACATGCCATCCATGGCTGTTCTCAACGAGACTATTCTCTTGCAAAACCCTTTTGTGCTTTCTGTACTCCAACCTCCTTTTTGCCTTGTCACTGTATCTTCTTATGGAGAGCTTACATGGGTGTTTGAATATCACCTCTTGAAGGAGGACTTTTCTGTGTTGGTCACTTCTCCTTCATCTTGTCTCCAGACAATTGAAAATACACAAGAAATTAATTACAATGTGTGTTTATACTCTCCACTCCAGTCCTAGCTCTTCTTTCCTCCATTTTATAGTATAATATATGTAAGATATGGCCCTCCTGCCTCTTTAACTCATGCCTTTCTTCCTCTAGGTCCTTATATTGAGGAAATGCTTAAACTTTCCAGACTCTCTGAGTAGTTTCTGTCAAATAGTCTCCCTACTTATCCACAGAGCAATGCATCTCAGCCTGAAATGCATATCAAAATGCCTGCGATACCTCTTCCTCCAGCTTTCAAAAATGATAAGGGTCTTCACTCACAACCACATAGAACATGGCTACAAATATCACTGCCTGAGCTTCTCACTTAATTTACAATCTGTCGGCTGTGCCTGCACAGATGTCACTGCAGTGGTAATTTTGGCGAGGTGACCAATGGCTCAGTTACCAGCTGTGAAGAAGTCTGATTTTTCATGTACCAGCTATCTGCTGGCAACAACTTTAGGTTACATTCCCTACCAGAGCCGCACACCTAAAAGGGTATGCAAATGGTATAAGGCATGTGGCACAAGGCATTTTTCTTACAGCAAAACAAGTGAATCAGTAGGTGTTAGATGACTCTTCTTGGTAAATGGATGCCAAATTGCACAGTTCTAGTTACAAGAGGCTTCTAAGATGCCTTTGTCTATTCAACCCATCTTGCCGTGATTCATCCATTGGTTTTTAGTTTGTCTTTTTTTTTACTTCTCACATCTTACTTACTGACCACGTTACATTCTGTGGGTCCAAAACGGCTGAGACAGAAGCATTCTGATGTGGTGAAATCTCTCCCACTACTGTGGGGAGATTTCACAGTAAGAAATACAAGTTTTCTTCTTTAAAATCTCTAAACCTACTCAACATGCTTTTATGTACTCCTCAGAGCCAGCTGAATTTGATGAATCTATGTAGACACAGCAGGACACATTCACCTCCTGAGCTGACTGGCACAAAAAATGGTTTGGTCAGAGGATAAGGAGAAATCATGAGTTGCACTAGAAGTGATCACAACGTCTCAGTGTGGACCAGAAGTGATGACTGAGGCTATATTATAAGCTTGAAGTAGAGAGGCTGAGAAGTTTTGGGGCACAGAGAGGTATTTGAAAGATACACTTCACGTACACTTAGTAAGACACAATTGTTCAGAACATGTGTGGACTATGAAAGCTATATGGATGGTAAAGTAAAGGACAGCTGCAAGGCTTATTTCTCCAGGTTATCAGATGCATTTTATCCCAAATTATTTATTGTGATGAGATAGATCTTTGAGACATGAAGGTACCATAAACTATGTTAGTGTAGCTGAGATAGTATTTGTAAGGGAAAGAAGATATAAAATGATAAAAATGCTGCTTTGCTTAAATGAAAGTGCAGTCTGCACATGGTAACGTTTCACAAGCGAGAAGGGCCTGTGCACTTGTAGAAGTCAGCTCATGATTGCCAGTATAAATATGTTTAACTAGAGAACCCTGCATGTGTGCATTCACATTGCTTATGAGCAGTAGTTCGAGGTGGCCAAATGGCTGTGTATACAGACATGCTGTCCTATGGAGAGCTTACATGGGTGTTTGAATATCAGCTGTGGAATCTGTCTAGGACTGTACATTTTGTGGATCAGACACATATCCTAACTGTGCCAAGATGAAGCTGGGCAACGTGGTTTGTCACATCTCCAATTCTCAGAATTTTTCTTGGTCTCTCAGGTTTTTGATTTATTTTCAAGAACTCTCCTTAGAGACTGTTCTTTATGCGAAACTTACTCTTGTGCCAGGTAAGACTGGAATTTCAGTCACTCATAAAGTAAACCCAAGTTTTTTTTGTGTGCTTATGCTGCTAACTCACTAGAGCACATACAAGGCCAACACTTGGGTTTTACTACCAAAAAACATTAAACAACATAGCCTCCCTCCCTTCCCCATCATTTTCACACCTTGCTGAAAGGTGAAATCAAAATGACAAAAACACCTCAATTGATCAGTAATTCTGGATTATCACTCGTCAATACCAAGGGTATCACCCCCTGAGCATGCCCTTTCTCACACCCTCTCTTTGCAGCAGAAGGGACAACTATCAAGGTCATGGCTAACAAAAGGCACAGTCCCAAACTGTGGAATAAATACCTTTAATAAGACATGAATAAAGCAGTGTCTAAGCTATACTACATTACACCACAGGTCAGAAGGTCTGTCAGGTGGGACATATATGCAGAGGGCAAGAAACTGTGATGCTCACCTGCAGCTGGGGAACATGTCTTACGAAGGGACTGCATCTAGTATGTGGGGTTCACAGCATGGAAGAGATGATGTTAAAGTCTATGCAGGGGATTTTTGAAACAAAAGGCAAAAGCAAGTGTATTTGTATGTTTGTTATCAGACAGATCCATGTTCATTGTGAATGACCAACCTGCTCACAAGCTAGTTTTACACAAGACAGACTCTTGGTTAGTCTAATTTTGCAGTTGCTACAAGAAACTGAAAATTGGCAGCCTATCCAAGTGCATAAATCTCAACTCAGGCAGGCTAGCAGGGACCCCAATTAGCTTGTGTTTAGTTAGTAGGCAGTGTAGCATATTAATAGCCAGAATGGGTCTCCACCACTATTTTTACCCGTATTAGCTAAATTAAAGCTAGCAAGGAATGTTCTTTGCTCTTCAATCGCTCCTTTTTCACAATTGCAAACATATCTGAATTCATTTCCACATCTATATTGTGCAAAGTCTGTGAAGGACAGATATCTTGCTGAAGAAAATTCCACAGCACAATGATGGCACCCAGTCCTGGGAAGAGGTATAGGGAAATAACTGGGTTAACATGAGTTAAACCATGCCCTTGCTAAATATGTACTCATGGCCTGAACTGCAAAGTCAGTGAAGCTGATTCTAATGAACTATAATCCGATAGCATATTGTCCCCCTTTTTTTTTTTTAACAGACACAGAATATAAAAGGAGAAAAAAAAAAAGTCTTCCTCTGCAATAAATACAGAAGGTTAAGCAGTGAACTCTTCTGTCACCCCCATTACCCTCAAAGGAAACATTTTGTTGACAGAAAGGTATTTTTTTCATCTGATGAAAGTTCCAGTATACTTCAGTGCTCAGGGGAATGAAAGTCTTTGTACACAGGATACAGACTGCATGCATGTACATACTTGCATTAGCCTGTCAACAGGGAAGAGAGGGAAGAAGGAACCATGATTAGCAGCTGACCCTAGGAAGATGTGGACAGTCATAGCTGCAATGTATTTTTACCACCATAGTGAGCTTCTAGTGTTTACTGTACACATATGGGATGGTATGCAAGGTGGTGAGCTGTCTGAATAAATAAACAGAAGAAGCCAGGGTCCAAGTTGGACTGAACAATAGACTGAGGGAGAATGCGAGTCTCCTCTTTAACTGGACTTCCCTCCAGGAAACCTAACTCGTAATAAAATCCTCCTGTATCCTGTGCCCTAGTCTGGGGTTGTTGACTCAGTTCCAGCTAATCATGTAGATCATATTTGCAGAAGGAGATGAATACACGCTGCGGGACACAACCAAGAAAGTATTCTGGAAGAAATCTCCCTGCACTAGATGACAGAAGAGTTGGCCTTAGCATTTGGGAAAGATTCATCTTTTCCTCAAGCCCCCACAGATCTGACAGCTTCTATAGTCAAGTTATGTAAGAGACCTAAAAAATTCAAAACTTCTCTCCTGCCCCTTTATCTCGAGAAATGGAAGAGCTGTCCCTGAGTACAGGGGAAGGAGAAGTTTAGAATCCGAGGCTCCAGCTTCAGGTCACATGGGTTTGAGCTGCATAGTATTTGAGACATATCTTTTTGGATTAGAAGTCTGTTTTGTTCCGAAAAATGAAGCTTCTCTTGGACATCTGAAAATGTAAGACATTAATTTTCAAGCTATAGATTTCAGTAAGATGACCAGGAGAACAGAGAGACGTGGCACAGGAAGTTTGTAACTCAGAATCAATACTTCAGCACAAATCTGGGCCGGAAGAAAAGTGGTTCTCAAACTTTTGTTTCTAAAAGACCAACCAGTTTTCCGAAAAAAAAAAGAAGAATGGAGTAAGAAGTTTGTGGAGCATATTCTGCACTACTGGTGTTTAGCAATTATGTACTTGACATCTAGCTAATAAAAGTGTATTATTTTAGGAAAAAAATGTTACATGTTATATTGACAGTCTTTTTCACTGCAATACTTATAATGCTAACTGACTTTAAATAGTCAGAACTCATCAAATATTCCAATGAATACTCATATATCTTATGATGGATAATGGTTCACAGCTCACAAATTGATTTGACACAGTTTTGGAGCATGTGATGGCAATCTTGAAAAATCAAGATAGGATCTCTGTGTACTTTATTGTTTTATATGTCACTTCAAACAGATAAAATAAACATATTTATAGCTGAAACTGATTGGGTCACTATATTTGTCTTTTCAGAATTGAAGGAGAGGGCAAAAGAAAAAAAAAAAGAGATTTTCACCTCTTTTCACAGGAATTTAAGTAGACCATTCCTATTTTTACATTTCCTGTTCCAGGAAGGAAAGAGAGCTTTAAAATTATTATTATTTATAATATTATTATTATTGAATAAAATTTGAATAAATGGAGATACTAAAAGAATTATGCTTCCTGTGTCCTTCTGCTTAATGAGAAAACAAAATTATAGTATGGACTTCTGAAAATGCAGTGTATTTTTCTGTATCTAATTGACTCCCCGTTTTCTTTACATATTGTCTAAGGCTTACCAATTAAAGTCTTTAGATTAATCAGAATCTCAAATGATTATTCCTTTATTTCAAAGGAAAGGCAGACAGGAAAAATGTCAAGGATGTTATGAGTACTATTTTTGCTTACTACCCAATTTTTCTCTAGTTCTGCCCCTTGCCTCAGTTTACTGAGTCAGAGCATTTCCACACTATGCTTCCCAATGAAATGTAGAATAGAAGAGTATTTTAAAAAATTGATTCTTCTTATAAAACACACCAAATCTTAGCTGCAGTGTTGGAGGTGAATGCTAGACCAAATCAAACTCGGGCTGCAATATGATGTTTTTACCTAGGATGTAGGATACTTTATGTAATTCTTTTTCCTCCATCTTCCTACAAATGTAGAGTAATTTGTGTACTGTAAATAGGCTGACATGTTCTACTGCAGAAGTGGCTGTATTTTCAGCAACACTGAAGTTGTTTACCAGTTACATAAGTTGAAAACTATTTCTGGAACTATAAACCAACAGGTATTATTATAACATCTTTTCTTCACTGTTAGCATCATCAATGTCCTGTATATTTCCATTAATGTCACTTGCAGTGACACTGTGTATGCACTAACTCCTAAAAACTTTACTCGGCCCATTTGAAGGTTTTTTGAATTCAAGCTTCTTCTTTCAGATTCCCTGGACTGAGCTTATTGGGGTCACATCAGATGCACTTCTTGAGAATACTTCTCAGTTTGGTTTCACTGGAACTGAATCCACGCACTCCAAAATCAGCCCATAGTGCAAAACAAAAAAACAGGCAGTGGAGATGGCCAGGAGATGTGAGATTTCTCATATGAAGGGAGACACATCATAAGTGTTCTTGGCAGGACTGCTGCAGTGGAGTTTCTGATATTCTGCTCTACACGTATCTTACTTCTCTAGAGATTACAAATACAGTATAGAGGTAAGGCATAAAGGACTGACACATAATTAGTTGTGCTGTTTTCATATTGGTGTATAAACTCCTACCTTTACGCACATCTCCTGAAAGACTGTACTTGTATGAATTACAACAGTTTGTATACAACGATAGGAGAATTCATGATGCATCATTTGCAAACACACTGATTCAGGCTAGTGTCACTAAGCTGACTGAATAACAAAAACCTGGGCTTGTGTTGATTTAATCATTATTCTTCCTGATGGAAGGAATTTTTCTTGGAAGCAATGCTACAGTCCCATGGTATTTGTATCACTGCACAATACACCACACAGGTTGTGTAACATCAGCATATACTGGCAAAGTACCACCACAACATGAGGATTCAGGCAGCAGTGCTTCCATGTAGACTGTCACAAAGAGTTACGGGCAAAACTAAAGCATTTCTTAAGGCTTGGTTTACTCTACTACATATATGTTGCCTTTTATTATCACAGGTTTGCATGTTGACAGACAGAAATTATAAACATCAGCCACCAATGCCTAGCCTTTCTGTTGCATGCATGCACCTTCTTCGTGAGCTGATACCGATCCTCAGCAAGCACAGATACCAGAGAAACACGCTGCTAATGAAATCACATCTGCAGTGCTCGTCCCTGAACAACTCTCCCACAGGGAATAGGCCTTCTGACAATACAATTTTTCACAGGGTGGATGCATGGCCTTGGTAAAACCAATCAAGTTTCTAGTGACACAGAAACTTAGGTGGCTCCAAGGCAAGAAATGACTTCCTAGAGATGATGTTAGACTCAGTGAGTTCACCTTTCAACTAAAGTGATTTCATAACCATGTCAGAAGAAATGTTTTGAGATTTTGTTGCTGTTTTTTACAGAGAAATATCCGGAAGTCTGGATTAAACAACACTTACATAGATGAATCAATCAATCAAAATTGCTTCCAAAATCTTGGTTCAGTCACACCGTTTTTTAAGGCTGTGACATTCACCAGCACCCCTTCAATTCAAACTGGTACCATGAACTACGATTCCTATTGTTGATGCTGAGTTGTGGCTGCATTCAAGTGTACAATGCTATCATTGTGGGGAAAAGGAGTGAAGTCAGATTTTTTGCCGAATGCCCCAGTTTGCAGGAAACAAAACAACAAGCACACTAATGCTTAGGTGCCCTTCTTGGCATGGCAAAAGATTCAGACTTTCACATCAAACTACGTATCTGAGGTACCAGCAATAAATACAGTATGCCCTAAAAGGATGGAGTTGTTTGCAAGCTCCATTCTGCACGACAATTTTCCTGAGAGGAAAACACTCAAACATCCATATTCATAACACATTCTGAATTAAAACAAACAAAAAAATCAATTAAATAAAATTAAATGAATGAGAACCGATGGGGTACTTAAAAAAAAAAAAAAAAAAAAAAAAGAGAGAATTGTATGCTTTCAATGCTAATCAATAAATGCCAGCTTTCATTTTTGCCAGCTGCCTCCTTCCCCCTTGGCCAGCCAGCATGGTGACATACCACTTCTTGTCCATGGCACCACTCCATTGCTTCTCTAAAGCAGCCCAGCCAGACCTCGCACACTGAACCTGACAGTCCCACCACTGACATCCACTGCTGCCACCCTACAGCTTGGATTGTACCTCACATACTCACAGTGACACAGCTGTCTTTTTGCATGCACCATGGAGCAGGCACCCACCTGGCACATCCTTCCTCCCTTACAGAAAAAGCTGCTGGGCACAAAATACTGCTGGGCACAGCCCTGATTCTGCTGTGAAACTGGTGACAGATCTGCCCGAATCACCATGAAACAACATGTGGAAAACAGCTCTGTTTGCTTTCAGCTCCAACAGCACATCTCATTCTCATCACTCGTTGCCTGCAGCCACAGTACAGCCAAGGTCCCACCATTCAGAAAATACACTTGTGCTTTTTTTATCTTAGCGTATCTGGTTATTCCCATTCTTTTCTTAATCAGGTGAGAATTTATATCAATTCCTGTAGAAGAATAGCAAAATGGACATCAAAAGCTGTTAGAGACTGAAGCAAAATATTTTAAGTTTTAGGCAAATCTAGTTCTGTGCTTGCTCTCCAGGGCAGAGCTCAAGGCCCTGCTGGCCCTTGTGCTGGTATTTTAGCTGTCTGATGACTGTTCTGTTTGATGTTTCCTGTTGCAGAACCCTTGCCAAAAATCCCAGCCTGTTTCTGACTAAAAAAGGCCCAACGCAGGCATAATGATAGCAAAAAAAAAAAAAAAAAAAAAAAAAAAAAAAAAAAGCAAATTTCAGGTTTCCAGTGCTTCCAAATGTAGCTCATTATATTTTCATCCAAACCACATTTATGGCAATGAGGATTGAGAGGTACAGCGAATGCTTACGCAGTGGTAGCAGGTATGTCTAAAGTTGGTATTAATTTCTGTTAAACATGTTTTGTCTACTGTGTAGTAAGTAGATCATGCGTTGGTGAAGAAGATACCTTCCACATATCTTATGTAATTCAAAGAATTTTCTTAAAAGAAAGATATTTATTTTGTACTGTCCTTTTCATGTCCTATTGGTAAGAGTCCAGCAGAGAGCTAGGTTAATTAAATTTGTTTATGGCATGCTTCACATTGACATCATCTGAAGCCTTAAAGTAATTAGATAATTTCCACTGTTACAAGGTGAACTTGAGCACAAAATTAAGGAGTTATCACATGTACTCTTAATTTATAATGGACACGAGGTAAGGAAGTTGAATTATTTCCCCGTTAGATTACACTAAAACCTAAATGAGTGATAGCTGCCTCACAACATCTTGTTTCATGTAGGCACTTATTTCTAGTGCATGCACATGTGCAAACAGGCATGTACACGCACACCCAAAGGCTGTAGGTACAGCTGGATGGCCACGGCAGGTTCGAGATGCTCAGTGCCACCCAGCATAACTTTAGTGAGGAATTTCCAAGATAGAGTGGACCAGTAGTCCACAGAATTCATCACTCCACACACTCTGGTCATCAATACAAGACATTTCAGAAAAACATATAAAAATTGGCAGAAGACAGGCTGCCTGCAGGAAGCTTCTTTTTGTAGTCTGATCTGGCAGAGGCTGCTTCATGTCCTGAAATTCTAGAGGCACAAATATAGTTATGTTTGTGCTATTTATAAAAAGACAGAGGTGAAACATCTAACATACACTTGTACACATACGAAACACTCCTCTGATGATTCACTACCCACACCCAAGGAAGTGAATAAGGGTAACAGCAGATAAATAATGAAAAATCAATTATGCTTATAAGAGCCCTTTAATTTTAATAGTCCATGATGATATTCATAATAGAGAGAAAGACATTTTTAAAGCATTTACCTTGACATTTACCCCTACTACGCCTTATTAATATAAGCATGTTGGGGTTGTGATTAGGTAGAGCTTTAGCAGAAGAAAAAGGGATATCATTTGTATTCATGTTTCTTAGTATTTGCAGTTCTGCTTTTCTGATTTGGAGCATTTCCAGAGAGACTCTTCTGACTGTATGGAGTGCACCTCATCTTTTCTGAGTTCTCACCCACTCAAAACAATTACAGAAAGAAGCTGCTTTCTTAGGTACTACTGAAATAAATCAAAGCTTTAAGATTTTCTTGATCATAATTTCTAATTGATTACACTTGATCTACTTTGAACTAGCTGGTACTTTAACAGAATGAAAAGACAATTCCAACTAGTAAGGTAGAAATCAGCTCTTTATAATTCTCATTTCAAATCAATAAAAGGCAGCAGGCGCAACAAAAGGAGCTGAATGACTCCTGGATAATGGGTCATGAATCCCTTTACTTACTGAAGTGCAATTCAAAGTAATGGTGACACTTCTGTCACTTATTCTCATATAAAATGAGCTGATGGTATTCTTGGTGCAATCAAAATCACAGCTGCTGTTACCTTGCAGACAGCCTGAGCCACAAGACTAGCCATGGTGAATAAATGTATGCAATTTCTTAAAGCATGCAAGAGCGTGAGGCCAGCTCTCTCTGCCACTGCCCAGAGTGCACCTCACAGCCTGCGTTTACCACAAGTGCAGGCTGAGCACAAGCACAGCTAGATGAAGTGGTCGAACACTGGCCTCTTCCTTTTGTACAGGTACATTTTGTACAGTGCCCTGGCAAATTTACAAGTGATTCATGTTAAAAAACTCAACAGTTCCATGCTTTCTGCACTTACACTCTACATTTGGATTTGGAGAACCGCACTGGTTTCTTCATAAGGCTTTGCTTATCTGCAGGCAGCAGTCCCATCACAAGAAGATGAGCTGTGCATGAGAAGCTCCCTGCTGGGAGACCCCTGGCACCCAGTGGTTAAAGCAGGCAGTGCAGGGGATAGTGATCAAGTTGGGTTTATACTGTGAAAAAGTGGAAGTAAGCAAGAAATGGTTAAGCAGAGATTATAAGTTGTGTCACTGCGACCTTGGTTTCTCCCGCAGCTGACTACAAAGGGCTGTGTTGCAGCAAGACTTTGTAATGAATACAGAGAATTAAACTGATGAAATGTTTCTACAGTCAGTTTGTTGATACTGGCATCACGGCATCTCAGAGTTGGTCCTTGATGTTTTACTTAGTTTTAAAGACAAAACCGGCAAGAGGTGATCAGGGCAGCCTGGGGCCGTCTACACAGACACTGCTTTCCCACTGCTAATGTTTTCCAGTAACAGATCCTCCTATTTGCCTGTTGAAGGCAAGAACCAGGCAACAGAAAAGTGCACATCTGAGGTTTGCTATCTTACATACCAGTCTTGAAGAAGCCCTTTCTGACAGCTGCTGTCAGTCACAGTTAGCCAATGAGCTTCAGTAGGTTCGAGCTTTTCCCTTTCTACATTCTGCTCTATATTGTTACTTGCATGGTATGGCAGGGGCCTGCAGGGAAAGGCTGGGAGCTGGCCTCTGCTGCTGGCTGGCCACTGCTTCATGGCATGACCTCAGCATAGTCAAGTCATGCTGAGGGACACCAAGAGGATAACACACTTAAAAGGAGAGTAGGGAGGTAGAAATATCCCCTTCCATGAAGTTTAAGCTTTACATTTATCCTTTGTCAGCTCTGTGGTTTGTTTGCTTTTTTGCTTTTATAAGAGAGACTTGAAGTCTCGCTTTTGTCCCTGGTGTTGTGTTCTTTCTGTCTTGCCAGTAGTAACTCTGCTAAAAAAAAAAATAGACACAGTTCCATTGATTTGAGATATATATGAAATTTTCTCCCAGAAGTTTTGTGAAGATTAGTGAATAGTTGTTAAGTTTGGATGAGATCTTGGATAAAGAAACTTGTAAAAGCTTGATAGTACATCTAGGCCAAATGATTTCTGCTAGAAAATACTCATCTTCCTTTAGCCCCTTAGATGAAAGACTAATATTTAGTGCCTTCTTCACAATGGTGGTAAGCTGCTTGGTTTCCAATTTTAATACAGACAAGTGTCCACAGACTCACATCACACATGGATAGTATCTGTTAGCACAGAGCTTCACAGATCACATCTGTCAGCAGTGGTTTTGTCTGCTAATTAGCAGTCCCATCTGAAGAGTCTCAAGTATCAGTAACTCAAACTGGAAAGGCACTAGCTGCTTCAGCTGGGAGGCCAAGGGAGAAAGAATACTGTCATCTGAAAGATGATGGAGAACAGGCACTGAAAAGTACAAACCTGAGTACTAACCGTGTGGCTTCGTTCCACTCCTAAAAAGTAAAATCAGAACCCTATCAGGATGACAGCTATCTACTAAATAGAGATGGGGACAAATGCTGCATCGGTGCAACAGGAAAGGCTTTAATTGTATGCTGCTTGTATGTCTTGTAGCCACTGCATGAAATGATGACAGACTCTGACAATGCACAGGGCGCAAAGCCACACAGAGTCAGACCAATATTGCTAATGGTCCTACACTGCTATTATCCTCCCAAAATCAGCTGGTTTCACCAATACAAATAAATATTGGAAATTGTAAGAGAAAAAGAGGCTAACATCGACAAGTCCTTACAGTAAGGATTATCTGTCACTTGCAGTGATCAACATAGATTTTCTCCTGAGTCATGCAGACCAATCGATGCCTCTAAATTGCATTAAGAAGAAGTACATGTCAAAGTGCTAAACACAAGATCCTTGCCTTCATGCCTGCAAACGCTTTTAAAGCAATGCACATTCAAAGGTTGATGGTCAAGTATTTTCATTTGTATAACTTTTCAATATTTTAATTGTTTCGTTTCAAGAACCAGATTTACGGCTTGCCTAACACTTTCTATCTGTAAATCTCAAAACTTTTCACCAAAGTAGACACAAGTAGCTTTGTATACCTATTACCAAAGGACCAAGGTAAGGATTTTGACAGTTGAGCTGTAACAACTCTTGCTGTATTTTCCTGACAAATTACAACTCCAAATCTCTCTCCCTCTATAGGATACATCTGTTTCTGCAGCAGGATTAACAGCAGAGAAGTTAATTCTCAAACGCTTCCGTGGCAATATCTCCAATCTAGAACCATAGGAACCCACAGGGATCAAGTCCCACTCCTGGCTCCACACAGTCCACCCTGTATTCAAACCCCATGTCTGAGAGCTGACCAAACACTGCTTAAACTCCAGGAGGCCTTCTGCCTTGACTACCGCTCTGGAGAGCATGTTCCAGTCCCTTCCAACTTAGAATATTCTATGACTCTCTCTGACTCTTGGCTTGTGGTGCACTCATTAAGGATCTTTCTGTCTATTTAGAGACTTACTGGTATTTACCCATAGCTAACTTGTGTCTGGCACCCACATTTGAAAAGCACATGAACCCAAAGGAGGTACTAGCAGCATCTGAACCATCTACCATTTAGAAACAAGTCTTTATGAACATCAATTCTCTTTGTACTTTTGATATTGGGTTGGCTACATCAGCACCTAGATTTTCTTACAGCCTCCACTAAATACTCATGTTCCTACACATCTTAACCAGCAAAATACAAAATGGTTTTCTTTAGATGCAGCTGGATCTACATTAAGTGTTTTGCCACTAGAGCGAAACTTGTTAGAAGTCATGGTGTCTGCTGCAACAGCCAACATTTTTATGTTGGCAAAGTTTCACATATCAAGCTGGTTAAGTCTTCCTGGATGAGGATGCTAGCAAAGTTTCCTCTGAGTTTGTTGCTAATTTTATGACTCGTAAGTCCTTAGGAATCTACGCTTTTGATAGAAGACAGAGCCATTTGGCATCCTAATAAAGATCACTCACATCAGCTGGCTATTAAAGCAACATGTGCTTTTTCATTGTTTATTTTTGCTCTCCATCAATTTTGCAAGCATTTGTCTCCTATTGCTGCCTTAATTGATATTGGAAGTTTCAAAATTGTTGACAAAGTTTTGCTAGCTAGAAATATGAGGGGAAAAAAAATCCTTGCAGTCAGCCTGCAGGCAGGAAACTGATGGATAGAAAAAATGTCTCTGCCTTGGGCACTCTGCACCCCCCCTCTGCCAACATGCCTAAAATAACACAGGTTCCAAAATCTCAGGATTAAAGTCCTGGATTTTAGCCTTTTGTGCCTGCGTCTGTATTGCAGTCTCTCTCTGCCCTTAGGCACAAAAGCTACGGAGAACTGATGCAGTCTCTGGTGACTGATGTTTGTGCAGTGGGTGAGGTGGACTAAACAGAGAGACCATGTCTTTTGGAAAGTTCATTTTAACTGGAGCAAAAGGACTGAAGAGAAGAACGTGAAAGTTGGATTTGTGCAAGTAAACTAAATATGTTGCTAGTAAATCAAGCATGTTCTGGACTGTCTTATCATGCAAAGACCGACTCTGAGATGAGTTTCATGAGACCGTTTGCATCAGCTCCTCAGCTCTCAGCCTATTGGACTGGATGGCTGCAAGTACACTGTTCAGCCAGTTTCCTCCTAGTCCATGCTAGTTCCTGACCTATGCCTTGGAGCTGCCTGGGAGAACGACAATCAGTACAATAGGAAACCACATCAAGAACAGCACTAGCAATTCAACAGTGAAGGGCTCAGGTATGTTCTCTGCCTCTGTCGAGCTTACTAGCACAGATGTGACCAGACACCTAGGGGGAAATTTGACCTGCTGGTAACACATCTAAGCATGATTCCCAGTAATAACAGGAACATAAACTTCTGTCCTAGCTCTGGCATGGAAACACTGACACATTCTTCAATACGTAAGATAGCATAAATGAGACTTTAGAAAGCTGGAGACATTTCAGGAAAGTCCTGTTTGGAGAGCATAACTACAAGCAGACTACAGCTAGCACTAGTAAACCCAAGCATGCATGTGTGCTCTGTGAAGATTCCTTTCCTAGTTTTTGCTCACTTGTTGCTAAGGTAACACTACTTAAATAAAATAAAACACAGAAGTTACTAGGGAATAGAAGTCTCTCGGTTTATCTCACTCATTCTATAAAGCAGGATTACCTACTGGGGAACTGTTTTTAGTCAGAGCAGAACAGCTTCGCTTTTCCTTGCAGCAGGGAAACTGCCCACACCCAGTAGGGTGCGGTTACACAGCACAGCCCTGCCTTGCAGCAGAAAGCCCATAAAGAAGAGACCATTGTTCTGCAACAGATGCTCCAATGAATATACACTACAACTGCAAGGAAAAGTCTAATGGTTCTTCCCATCAAAACCTTAATCTTCCAAGGGATTTCTCTCTGAGGGAGCCATGAACAGCCGAAGTGAGCTAGAACTGAAGCATCTTTTCCTGGAGTATGAAAGGTTGCAATTCTCCAACCAAGAACTGTAAAGAAGCTAAATTTATTCCTTTCCTTTTTAACTTCTTAAGGAGGAAAAAAAAAAAATAAAATAAAAATAAAAAAAAATAAAAAAGACTGGCTGTTGGAATGTTTTTTGTCAAGTTATGTGATTGCTTTTTTTATGTCTATTTTTTTTTACCTTGATCATATTTAGAACAGCAAGACTGGCTCTTTCCTCACAGCACATTCTCTGTCACATACATTTATTTTGGGCACTTACTGCAGTTGATGGACTAAAACAAAGATGACATTTTTGCAAAATGTTTATCTGTCATTGGAGTTATATAAGCTGTGTCTAAAAACATAAAGCATACTTTACAGTGGCTTACTGAAATTCTTCCATTCAGCTTTCCATCTCTTTATTTTTGTCTTGTGGTTTCATGGAATTTATTTTGTCACCATAGCTGACTTCTGTAGGAGAGAAATACTTTGGATCTGAAATACACTAATACACTTAGTTCTTCCAGTACTTCTTTCAATCTTCAATTCTTCCCCTCCCTCTCCCCCTTTTTTTTTTTTTTTATTTTTAACAAACAAACAAAAAGCAAACCAAAGCAGTCGGATATTATTCTCTCTCCATCAAAAAAAAAAAAAAAAGCATACAGGAAACTTCTCTCCCAATATTTTCCAGGTAGGAAGAGGTTTAAACACCTCAGGAGTCCGGCAGAGACAGCTGATCAAGGAAATTGCCTGTGACTGTTTATTGACACATGTAATTATCCATGTCGCTCTTACAACTGCATGGACTTGAGAGGACATAGAGATGTCTCTCATAACCATGACACCTGCTAGTCAGGTAGCAGTAGATTAAAAAAAAAAAAACAAACAAAACAACAATCAAGGACAATTCACTATTTTAAGTGAGCAGGCAAATGAAGAGCGGTGCTCCCACTCCAAGCCCCAGGAGATCTCCAATTCCCACCAGAAAGCTCCCACTACCCTTCAGAACTCATCTCTTCTCACCTCTGCTCTTCTCAAGTAATACCCAACCAGGGCCACTCATCCTATCCCTCCATACGAATTACCAAGTTCTGAAGGTTTGGGGTCTTTATTTGTTTTTCACAAGGCGGGGAACAGAGGCTTGGTGTGACAGTAAGTACTTATTATCTGATAGTAACAGCTAGTATGTACATGTATCCATACACCCACACCTGCATGTTTGGGAGATCCTGAATTTAGAAAGTTATAACCAGTATTTAAGAGTCTCACAGTCTGGAGATTGCTCACTTACCCAGTTCCCTGAACTGCTATTGCCCACATACTGTCTTACACAGACATTTCTGCACTACTTCAGAGAGAACGATTTGTAGGTACCCAGGCTGGCTCAAGCAAGAGAACTCCAAATCAGTCAGTATTATAGCTGTATCACCCAGGCCTGGGCACAAATAAATTTGCCCTATACAGAAGAAGAATTTAGTTTTCAGACTCTGTCTGGACTAACAGCATTTCAGCTCTTCATATCCAAGCCAATTCCTGCACAGAGTGCTGCACAGATACATCTGCAGGCTGAGAGCTCCCAGCTGGGTCCCACTGGGTGATATAGACATGAAATCATGGAAAAAAAGGGCTGTAAGTAGACTAAAGGAGGTTATCCAATTCACTCCATTCCTTTAACCAATTTTTTCAAACTCAGAACTGCCTCTGGCACAGCAGATAGCTGAATTTGTGTTTCTCTGAGCTTCCTGATAGGCACACTGATCACAGGACAAGCCTTTCTTAGATGATGCAGCCTCAACCCTTCACTCCCTGCTGCATCAGGAAATTTGACTTCGGAGGACCATGAGGACAGCTATAGATGGTACTAAAGGAATAAGAAATTGAAAGAAAAACAGGACAAAAATTCACTCACCTTCAGGTGAAACATGTTTACTAAGCATTTCTGCTGGTTTCTGACTACTTGTGTGCTACAAAAGGAGCGTTTTGATTTTGATATTAAAACAAACCTATCATTGTTTCTTCATAACCAGAAGGCTTCCGCAGCGAGGAAATGACAACAATAGGAAGCAGACTGGAGAATGAATTCAACATGATGCCAGCTATGTTTACTGGCAGGCAATATTTTTGTTCCAAATATGTGATTCACAAGTAAACGTTCTCCCTTGCCATGCTTCTTAACAGCAACTTTAGTTATCTGCTCCCTTTCCTCCCTCCTGCACTTTGTATCTCTCCACCCATATATGCGACAAAGTTATTCTGGATTATTAGGTCCTTAACCTAGGCATAGCTCACTCTGATTTCTGTGTAATTGTTGTACAGTGATTGCTTTACAAGACCTCTGCCAAAACACAAAGACTTGCTTCCCCACTTGGAGATGGCATTTCAGAATGTTTAGCAATTAGACGCATTCTGCCTACCTCTGATAATAGAAAACGCTAATTTTTGGGGTCAGGAAACAAAACATGCAGGCAGATTTTAAGAGGACAGGTACCATTTTCAGTGATATCCTGTTTTCAATTCTTCTATGTTTCCTTTAGACTTACTTGCCCAGAGATCATAATACAGTGTTGCCTTTTCATACCAATTCCATTCATAATGCCTACATTTAGTAATACAGAGTTTTATGTTACACAAAAGTTGCATCTCCTTCCTGTCACTTGGGTAACAAAAATGACTTACATTGGTCCAAGTGAAGGAAGACATGATTCCAGCTTCCTGGGTCTTAAATCCTGACCTCTAAAAAACTATTTCATTTTTCCTTTGGGATACAACTTTTTAGTTCATTTATTTTACACACTTTTCATTTTGCAAACAAAAATTAGAATCCCGCCCTTCACTTTCTAATGTACGATGTGTAGTTAACAGACACTGCTGTATTTCTTTAGGTCAGTAATGATTACTGGAAGACAGACCATCATCACATCTTTCAGGTTCACCCTCTAGGGAAGGAATAGACAAAGCCACATTTCTTGTAACCTGACCCTGCATAGCTTGTTCTCCTTTTCCAGTCAGAGCACTGAGTTACATGGTACTATCACCTGGATAAGCAACTGACATCCACAGGATTCACTGTCACATAAATTCAGCAGCATGTCAGCTCTCCCAGGAAGGCCTCTCCACAAAGCAAACCTTCAGCTTTCCATAATGTACTGCCTGCACTGGATTAAACTTACTAGTAACGCACTGTTAGAGAAAGCAGCATAAATACATGCTGCAGTTCTCTGAACTGATCAATCACACTATCCAAGAGGCCACACATGGTAAATTCATACCCCCAGATTGTTTCCCCAAATTCCCCCGAGTCTCATTTCCTGTTGTTTATAAAAAATGATAGAAAATAAAATTTTCTCCCTTTGGATTTTTCTGCCCTTGAAGGTTCCCCAATACAGAAAGTAAAACCTGTTCCTCTGCAAGAGGAAGACCTTTTCCCCACCAAACCCGGGGAGCCCAATGCAAATGACATCCCATTTGCAATTCATACCATGTATTATTGCACTTACAGGAGAATAATGCAAATGAAAATGAAGACGGGCTGTTCTTACAGAAGAGGTGACGGGAAAGCCCATCAATTACATGGGCGTCCTGGTACCAGATGCGCTGTGAATTGCACAAGATAAAGAAGAGACTATTTCTCCCTCAGAAAGAGGATTTGAATATCTTTTAAAAGTGTAAAACACACACAGTTTATTGAGGTAATGATCCATATCACTGCAGCAATGCCACAATAAATCTTTTGCCTTCCTCTCTCACTGGCTGAAAATATCTTTATTTACTGCTAAACTCCACATCCAACATAGGGATTTGCCTTGACAGTAAAGAATTGGTTACATCAGAGTGAGAAAAATGCTGTTCAGGGCTTTTATCCCAGCTTTCTCGCTGCAGACACAGGCCATTCCTGCAGCCACACACCTGAGGCACGGTATCTCAAGCCCAGCTCGCAGTCATTCACACAGTGCACGTCTTACCTTGTGTGTGCTGCAGAGCAGAGCAGCTCAACACTTGTGGGTGCCCGAAGAACAGGGGCAGGACCCCTCGTCCCTGTGAGCTGAGCAGTACGCAGCACAGCCGAGCTCTGGGGCTCCACAACACCATAGCTGTCCCATAGGGTTTCTCTCTCAGCACGAAGCAGACACCGTGAGGTGCGGCTGAGAGCAGCCTGCAGCCACCCAAGGGGATGGGGAGTGAAGGATGCTGCTGCCTTTCAGTGTCATCTTTGTGAATCTTTGCAGTGCAGCGAGCTTGAACTCCTGTGCCTAGTTTCACTCTTCAGTACATTGACAGCAACGACGAAAAAACATCACACCAACTATTCCAAAAAGGGTGCTGTGGCCCTTACAGAGCTGTGTGAGCCTGCAGACCCGTGTGCAGGAGGGATGCTAAATCAGTGCAAACTCTTACCCTGCATTTTAGCTCCAGCAATGCATACGGTAGCTTGTTTTAGAAGCACGGAGCTAAGGCCTAAACACTTCAGAATTCATCCCCACTTTGCTTGTCTGTTGTGTCAAAACACGCAGGAAACCTGAGCAAAATAACCTCGCAGTTTTCCACGTGGGTTTCCGACTGTAGCCCCCGATAGCGGGAGCACAGCGGGACTACAGCGCCCGGCGTGCCCCACCGCCCGCCCCCGCCCCGCCCCGCCCCGCCCCGCCCCAACATGGCGCCCTCCCCGCCTCAGCCGTCGGCGCCAAGATGGCGGCGGCGGTGCGCGAGGAAGACTTCGTCGCCCTGCAGAGCCTGCTGAAGGTGAGGAGACGCGGTGCTCATCCTGCGGCGGTGGGGGACTGCCTGCTGCCGGGCCGCTGCTCAGCACCTCCCGCTTTGCTCCCCGACAGGCGTCGTCGAAGGACGCAGTGCGGCAGCTGTGCCAGGAGTGCTTCTCCTGCCCGCCCGGCCGCCTCGGCCCGCTGGCGCAGCGCGCCTGCCCCGCCATCGCCGGCAGCCCCGAGGAGGCCGCGCAGGTACGAGAGGGCGCGCGGGATTCCCCGCGGCTGCTGGGCCCTGCGGCAGGGAGAGCCCGCCGTGATGCTGTTGAGCCCTGCAGAGCCCTTTCCCCTCTTCTTTCCCACAGCTGGTGTCCGCCCTGCACAGCCTCACCCGGCACGTCGTGTTCCGCGGCTTGACGGGGGCCGAGGACATCCTCGCTCTGTTTCCAGAAAACTTCCACCAAAACCTGAAGAACCTTTTAACTAAAATAATCTTGGAGAATGCGTGAGTGCTCAGCGCCTGCTGTTTGCTTTCAGTGGCAAATGTAAAGCTTAGGTGCGCGTTTTGGTACGTGGGCATCGGCTCACAGGCTGGGATAAGCTCACACAGGGGGCTTTCCTTCTGTCCTTCAAACGTTTTGAAATGGCCGTGCACCTAATTCACATCGTGCAAAACTGCTTTTGTCTCGAGCTCAGCTGTGCCATAGAACAGTGAGACAGATGGGAATAAAACAGTGGTTTGGGTTTCACCGCTGAAGTATGATCTGGTTGTTCAGCACCCAGGGACTGTCTGCTTATATGCTGCTGAGGCACTGTACAGGAGAGTACAGAGCAGTGGAGAACAGCTGCTCTGGTGCCCATATGACTCAATGCTTGGTAGCTGGTCAGTTTGACAAAACAGAGGCAAAAGGTGTACACCTCAAGTGAGCTGGACTCAGAGAAGAACTTGGAGCTGGCCATTAGGTTGCTCCACCACTGCCCACCTTTCCTCAGCGCTCAGTAGCAGTCTCTCTCCCCTGATCACCAGTGCGGTCCTGGTGTCTCCTGTCAGAGATAAGCCACTCTGAGCACTTTTGGTTTTTTTCTTCTTTCCCTTTTCAAGTGTTGCTGATTCTGTTTTGTTTTTTTCTTTTCTCTTTTTCACAGTTCTGCTTGGAGAAATGAGGCACAAGCAAGTCAGAGTAAGTCTGTAATTATGTCATGTTCCTCAGATCATCTGACAGAGCCTGGAGGTTAGAGTAGTACCTCACAGTCTCTCTCATGATGGCACAGCACAGACATACCTCAGTTTGCCTTAGAAGAAGCTGTATGATGCGGCATCCTACAGCTTAGCGAAGGCTAACAAGGTTTTATTCAGATTCGTGCTGCTGTGCTAAAATCCTTTCCAGTCATCAAGCAACTTCCATTTCATGCTCAGTCTGTTGCTACATTGCAGAGTGCCAGACTTCTGAACTTGAAGCGCTCTTGACTCACCCGTTCAAGCCTTTAAGTGATGCACACATGCAGTGCACAGTACTGGGGAATATCTGCAATACATCTAACTCTTCCATGCTCCAAAAAGTCCCTGGCATATATTCAGCTTTGCTTTTTCCTCACTTTTTCAAAGCATGATGTAATTTAGCAGTACAGCTTTTGATAACAGCAGCAAAGACTTACATTCCAGTTAAGCGTTCCATACAGCAATACCACTTTGTTTTTTCCCCTAAGAGTTTTTTGTTTTGTTTTTATTGACAGCTGTAGGACATCAGGGCCTTGCAAATGAGACGCACAAATGCCTGCATAGATCTTCCTGGCCATTCTCTTTGTATGCAGAGAGGATAGCACCCAAGAGGTGAACAGTATGGCAAGGACGTGGCAAACAGCTGTCCCTCAAAGATCTTAATGTCCCTCAAAGATCTTTCTAAATCAGAAAAATAGGGAAGAGGAAGAAACTACTGCAAAATGTTAATAACAATAAAAACAGGCATGTTTATGCTAAGCACTTGTGGCATTGCCAAGACATAGTGCTCCCTCCTGTATCCTTAACAGGATCAAAAATTAGAGGAAACGGGCACAAGCTTGATGTGCCAGCGTGATGTAACAGCTAGGACTTCAAAACCCAAAAGCAAGGCTGAGTGTGTGGTGCTTGGAGCCACTCAGGAGTTTCGCTCTGAGTTGCATGTTTTTATATAGATGAGTATTTAGCCCCATCAGCATAAGACTGTTTTCTAAGAAATGATGGATTCTTTTAGTGTTATACTCATGAAACATCCAACATACATTACATAGGAACAAAAGCAGAGATTTAAAGACAACAACCCGTCTGATTGTTCTATGATAATATGAAAATGCAGATGCTTTTTTGTCTTTCCTAAGTCACCAGCAGTCAATCTTTGCAAATTAACATACAACACTAAACAGATGCATTTTATGTTGTTGCAAATGTTGCCAAATGCTTGCCGTGATGGACTATAAACTGAAATTTGTTCCAAATGCAAAAGGCAAGGCAGTCAATTCTGCATTGTCCCCCACAGTTCTGCTGATGGGAGGAAGAAGAGCCATTCCCCACATAGATAAACTTCTCCAAGTGCCAGGAATCAGGAGGAGGGTTAGAGGTCAAACTGGACAAATGCTTGGGGAGGAGACTAGACACTTTATGATTGGCAGAATCCAGACAGGCTGCAGTTGCCTGCTGGGGCAGCTCTTTCCATAGCACTCTGTAGAAGCTATCTTTGCTTCTTCATCCACTTCTGGTACTCTTAAATAGATATCAAATATGGTTATTAGCAGTTACTTACTAAGGCTTTGCACAGACACACAAGCCTGTTGAGCACCATAGCTGAGATTTTAAATTGGGTTGGAGAATAAGCTATCGCCTCTCTACCAGTGTTTTGTGGAGTTGGTCCTATATTTCCTTCAGACTCCTTCCTAAAGCCTGAACTGACATAAATCGGAACAATGTTTCCTTATGCCTCTGGAAACCATTTGTTCTCATACAGTTCTGACAAAGTAGTATCTGTTAGCTGCAAAGCCTGTTTCAAACTGAAAGAGTTTGTCAGTGCTTCGATGTCCTCGGTATAGATTTTCTCCTAGTGAGAACTTGCTGTTTTTCTCTGTAAATATTACACTGCACTTTTGAACATAGGAAGCATAGCTCAGCTTTTACCAGAAAACTGAGTTGAAAAAGATGTGAGAGGTGTTGTGTGTCAGCAGTTTCAAGTGCTCTGTTAAACTGCACCTTACAACTTGCTTCCTTAATATGTATTTTAAACAAGAGATTTATCTTACAGCCATTTTCCAAATTTCTGGGTTTTCGTGGTAAATCAGGCCTTATCATTGAACAATCAAGATAGGGCTTGAACACTGCTGTTATATATTGGTTAGGTAAGTAATTACACTTTCCTCTGGTTTGCAGTATGTGAGACAACACCTGCAGATCTGATTTGAAAATCAATACTCAGTTTTCTGAGTTAAAAGTGTATTTTCTTTATGAAAATAGGAAAGTTTTTGTTTTTGAACAAGGGGAGGATAGCTATCTGCATGCCACCCACATGTCACAGTTTCACTTGACTGTTCTTCAAATGCTCCCTGTAGTAACTGTTGGTGGCAGCTGAAAGCACTGTTGAAAAACAAGATTTCAAAGAGCATTTGCAGTCAGCCTGTTGGTGCCAGGGATTTGTTGGGATAACCTCAACCTCAGCTTTTATGCCAGCCTGCATGGTGCTTTAGGGACACTTGAGGACTCATAATGAAATAAGCTCCCATAAATATACACCATCATGGATAAATATCCTCTACTCCTGTCTGCAAGGGACAGGTGCACAAATTCCTCAGCAGGGCAGCCAAGTTGGACCTGTCACCTTCCACAGGAAGGCTCATGGGATCTCCAGCCCCTGAACTACTGCTGTCAATACTGCAATCAGACGAATAATTTCTCTTATGATAGATGAAACTGAGATGGTATCTTCAATATATTTTTTACCACTTGGCAGGACATGTGAAGACTGCAGTTTCCCTTTCCTATCCTAATACTGCAGACTGCTTTGGTTCACAGATTGAGGAGCTTGAAGTAACACTTTATACTGTATGATTATAAGAATCCAAAGTGCTTTCTTGCCACTTACAGAACAGAGCAGTAAGCATAGTAGGTCCCTTAGTAACTCATGCTGACATGGCTGAGTCTTGCATGCGGCAAGATGTAAAGAGATAAGATACCTTACCACTCCCCTTCTCTCACCTGCTTTGTGAATTCAGCTTGTCTTGCATTGTGCCATCCTTACTTGTGAAGATGGAGAACCTTGTTTGTTCTTCTAGGGTCAGGCAGAGGCCTTCACTGACTGCTTTATTACAACATAAATAAAAACAATGTGAAACCAGTTAGTAGCACTAAGGTTGTACATTTTCACAGGGCCAGCAGGATTCTGTCTGTGAAGAACATGTACATAGGGATAGACACAGGTTCTTGTCCTGGTGTCATCATCGTGTGCTGTCAGGCCTAATTGATTCCTGTTTTTTGGTTCCCCCAGTCTCCCTGCCTCGGCTGGTTGACATGGACTGGAGGGTAGACATCAAGACATCTTCAGACACCATCAACAGAATGGCAGTCCCTACTTGCCTGCTACAGTTAAAGGTAACGTCAATACCTGAACAGGATCAAAATAACAGAGTCCAATGCCTGACTTACCAGTGGCAGCACAAAACAGTTTGGACAAGCATCTGGTGCATCTAACAGGCTTTCTCAGAGATGATCTTTGAAATTCCACAGAGCCTGGGAATAGTGTCTCTGATGAAAGCTGTCTCTTCACCGTGAAGGAGAGATTTCTTTGCATGAGGATGAGAGAAGCAGCATATTTGTCCCTGGTCACAATTGTTCTCTATAGAAATAAAGAAAATTTTAAAAAAAATAGTTACAGAGAATCCATTGGGTTTTAGTTCCAAGTAACTCAATAATGAGTGGATGACTGTATTAATTGGGAAGATGACTTCTGATTACTAACTTCCTTCACTGGCCACATCTATCATTTGGGCAGTATAGCCAAACGTACTGCTTGTATTCTTGTGCAGCAAAAGAAGGCAATGACAGTGCCTTCTACTGAGATACAAGTGCTATGAAGCAACAGAAGATGAGAAAGAAGAATTAGCTCACCCCTTCTGGTGACCGGTGATAGCTCCAGATCTCTGTCAAGAGAGATCCTGCTCCCTCAGCTGCTAACACTTAAATGAGGGTGAGGAGTGGCAGATCCTCAGTCCACCCCTTCTGGTCACTCGTACATTGCTTGCACCTCAGCTCCCTGAATTAGCCACACCTGGTGCTCACCCATTGGCTCAGGCTGTGACCTGGCAATTCTGCAGCATTCTTGATTCCCCAAATCAGTAAGAAGAGGCTTTAGAAGAAGAGGAAAAATCTAACACTTATGTTTGGGATGAGTTTAGTATCATGCTGGCTATCTGTTAAGATGTTTCTGATATGAACGCAGCTTCCTGCTGTTAGTCTCTTCAGAATTTCCCCACTCATGGCTGTACACAATTATATGCACTCTGCCAATGGACGTGCACTTTGCTGGTGGGGCATGCAGTGAAGAAGTATGTTTTGTGCCTTCAGGTTGAAGCTGGTTGCCAAGTAAAACATTTTTCTTTTTCTCCCCATCAAGCACCAACTCGCCTAGGGGCAGTGGAAAAACCTGCGAAAGGATTTTTCATACACCTAACTGCTACATTTCTGTTTTCAGATTCAGGAAGATGCTGCCTTATGTAGTAATAGTCCTGTTGTTTCTGCACTGACTGTGGAACTGAGTAAAGAAACCCTGGATACTATGTTAGAAGGTCTAGGAAGAATCCGGGACCAACTTTCTGCTGTTGCAAATAAATGAAAACCCAGTAATGTGAATTCCAGCAGCCAGGAAGGGAAATATTCTGTGCCCACAACTCTCCTAAGTTGCAGCTTACATAAAGTTTTATGTATTAACCAAACATAATTAAAAAGATTTATTTTTTGAGTTAACTAGATAGCTTTTCAAAAGCTAACATTTAAACATTCCTTTGGCCTGGTGCCACAAAGTGTTTTCATAATGTTGTTGAAGAAAAAAAAAAAAAAACCAAAGAAAATAACAGTTCTCTATTTCAGAAAAAGGTTTAAGAGCTCAGAGCCTGGTTTAATCACAAGGGTCGTAATTGGAAATGGCAAATAGCACTTGCATCATTGGCTGCAGCTATCTCCCTGCCCAGAAATTAGGATCTAAAAGGTTCAAGCTGGTTAATGGGCTGCCTTCCAGCACTAGCAGACAAGGAGGGTACATCTCCCTGTAATGTGTGTGTACTGAGGTGCATGCTAGATGTAGTGCTCTCCTTCTCAATGAAGCACAGCCATGCTGCAGATTGTTATTACAGGATAATGCTTTGAAATGGGGCAATTATGCTACAACACATTCCCTTCTGATCAGCTTCATAGCACCATTTGCAAAATGACTACTCTGAACATCTTTAGCAGCAAACAATTTCCTCCTTCTGTTTGAAAAGAAAAAAGGAGTTCATATAATTAATGTTCGTGTTTATTAGACTTTGGACTTTGCGGAAAACGTAGACTAGAGAAGTTAAGAATTGATCGTCTTTGTGCTGCCTTTCTACAGTGAATGGTGCCTGTACTTCTCCAAAGCATTCTGGTGTTTGTATAAATCTTTATTTAATTAAAAAATGAACTGCTAATTGATTTTGTGAGTCCTTTTTTTCTGTAGAAGAATGTTGTCCTGGGTTACCTCAGCCTTTTTCTGATGGTGCCTGGTTTCTAGCTTGGTATAATGAATGTTCACTTTTGTTGCTGAAAAGCAATTCTTTATTTCTTGTTCAAATTGATTCATTTTTTAAACCATCCTCTCTCCATTTTAGTAACATTCCAGGGCACCTTTTCCCAGGCACCAGCTCAATGCAATATCACAGTTGAGTACTCTGACCTAAAACTTTATAGATATGTGCACTGAATGTGTAGAGAAGTGCAGGAAATAAAGAAAATCCAGACTCCTCTGAGTTTGCCTAAGGCACCAAAATGGAACTCTGCATCCAAATACAGTCCCAACTTTCATAGAACAGAAAATATTGTCTCTTGTGTTTGCAAACATGAAATCACTTGGGATGTGTACAGAAGTTACTGAGCTTTGTTAATTAATTTTAGACATCTCTGTGCAGCCTGGAATATAGATGTAGGTAAAGCCTGTGCTTTTAAAAGATACCGTGTTAATGCAGTTTGTGCAGCACGCTGAGATGTATGACAAGTCACTTGTTGAAGTCCCCTTAGAGTGAAGATTGTAACACTTGTATTATTGTGATAAACTGGTAAATTTCATATTTATTCAGGAAATGAGATGGGAGAAGACTCAAAAATCTGTTTCACGAGGTTGAAACTATGGAAAATACCCCTAACAGACTTCTTCAGTTTAAGGAAGCTTTGTTGCCTTTACGGCTATAATAGGATGATAATAGCAGGGTGGCAAAGTCTTTGGCTACAGCAAATGAGGGCAAACCCAAATGCAGCAGCTGTTGAAGGAAAAGAACTGCTTACCTTTGGAAGACCTCAGGTAGGCAGGGATCTCCAGCAAGAGATACCCTAACCTCCACTGCCAACCCTTAAATGACGTCTGGGAGGGGATGGATCCACCCCTTCCAGTCACTCAGGTGTGTTGCACTGCATGCACCTGAGCTCTCCTGCAGGTTGGCCCTGCCCTCCCACCAGGTGTTCAATCACAGCTTCAAGCCCTGACTTAGCATTTCTGCTGCAACAGCCTAGCCTTAAAAATCTCAAATACATTGCACTGCTTATTCTAGAAGGTAAGAACCATTGCAAAGATAAATAATGAGATGAAGCATTCATAGTAGATCTGAGGAAAATCTTGATGATAAAGTCAGAATGTTGTAAGGCCTAATGTAATGAACTGATAGGTTGCAAAGAGCTCTCATTACAAAACCATTAAGCAACTGTAGAGTAGTTGTGGAGAAGAGTCTTAAGAACTGAAGAGACTGTCCCAGTGTCATAGCTACCCTACCTGCAGACAGCTAAAGTGCCCATGGGGATTTAATTACGGAGGCTGCCCACCGCATCAGAAGCATGCCATCTCATGACTTCAAGTGGTATATCTCAAGTCCTTCTGGTACTCTAGTTGAAGAGCTAGGAGACCATGAGAGATCGCCTTCAAATCTTTGCCTGAAGTGTTACGCATTCTCCTGTTGGCTCTTATCACCTATCCCAGAAGAGCTGAGACTTAATTTAACACTCAGAAAATGATGTATAAAACAAGAGAGGCTGAGTAGAACTGTCATTACCCAACCAGCAAGAGTACTTCATTAAGTGTACTTGATGTCTTGCTTACAGAGACTGCAACGCAGAGAACAGTGCCTGCTTTTGCAGACAATCGTGATCTTTTTCACAAGAAGATTGCTCTCTCAAAACCAGTTTTTTTATCCTTCCTCCACACATTGCTGCTATTTGGCAGATAAGCCTAAATGTATTCCGCATAACTTTATTACCAGATTGCTCCTGTACCAACTCTTTCCTCTAGCTTAGTTTTCTCCCAGCTTACTCTTTTTCTCCCCTCACGTTTACAGGCAGCAGTGAAATTGCCCTCCGCTTACAACAATTAAGCAGAGTGAGCTCTATTTTCTTTCAGCACGGTAGTGGCCATTCTTCACATACAGTTTACATCTCCCTTGAATAGGAGTGAGCACAGCTGTTCCCCCTGGGGAAGTCTAGTCCAAGGGCATTACTAAAGAACAGAGCAGTCACAGTATGTGAATCACCTGAACTGCTTCTTCCAGAAAAACCCAAGCCCTCACTGTGTCATGGGGCTCAAAAATTCCAGTACTGAGGAGAAGCACCTGCTACGCACACCCTGATTGTGGAGTGATAACTCACTCACACCAAGCAACAAGGAACTGAGTTATCTCTAAGCAAGTTTCTTTTACTGAGAAATCTGTGAAGGACAAGTATACACAGTTCATTCCATCAACTTCTTGAGTTACACTCAAAAATATACAGATATGCATAGACTCATGGTAGGCTTTAGTTTTTGAAGCAACATATAATTGTTAAAAGTAAGGTTTAACCAGATCATCTGCTATAGTTTTTGCAGTCTACCTGTGCTCCACAGAGCAGTCGCTAAACCCGTGCTTGCCGTTTTTAATATTTGAGAAGCACATTCTCCTACAGTCTCAGCGTTTCACAAAGAGAAGAGGGAATGAAAGGGAGGAGTGAAACAGAACTTTCCCGGCCGCTTGTGTGCCCCTTCTTCCCCAGGAGATGGCGAGCTTGGTCTCCTCTCGCTCTTCCATCTCCGGTCCCGCAGGCAGAGCCGCTGAGCTGCACCCGGACTTCTCCGGGGCTGTGAGCCTGCAGCGGCTCTGACAGCCATTTAGTCCGGCAGCAAAGCAGAGGTCGGAGCTGTATTTAAAGAGCACTGACAACTTGGAACATTTCAAAACCGGCCCTTCCCAAACGACACGTAGATCTGTTGTTAAATGGCAGTGAACAGAGTGCTGTGAAAATCAGGTCTGGAGAAGGAGGCAAGATGAGGGGCTGTGGGGAAAAGCTCCTTCCTTCCCAAGCATGCTGCAAACTAGTTTTAAACAGCACAAAGCACAATGGCATCCAATATAGCTGAAGCCTGTTCTCTTTATATATGCACGTTTTCCAGTTGCTTTCTCACCTCACTTTTGCTGCTGTTATCAAGAAGCTCCCTTCCCGCACGCACTCAGCAGAGCCATCATCTCCCCCGCTTGGAGGGGAGGTGCTAATGCACACCAGCAGCACAGACTCACCACAAAGCACTGTCAAATACACAAAGCAAACCAACTGAACAGAGACAGCTAACTAGAATCTCATTCTCCTCCTTATTCTCATCTAGGTACTGCTGCTGCAAAGGCTTGGAACAATAGTAGGTATAGCTTTTTTTCCCTCCAAGACACGATTTTTCAAGTTGACAGCATCCCTTTATGCTGATGAGATGGTGAAGCTTCAGTGCCAGCTAGCAGCAGAAATATAATAGCATCCATTAGAGCTGTTAGCTAGAGTCTGCCAATGCTTCAGTTTATAATTTAGAGGGTTATAACTCAGCCATGCAAATAAGATGAGGGAGAGAAACTTTACACTGAAAATCTGGACCTCGGAGCAGGCTTTCTAGTTTCCTACAAAGAAATAAACATCAAATTTGCTTTGATGCTCCAGACTCTGCTGTAAAAATGAGATAAGAAACCTAAATCAGTGGGCTGAAGTATACCAGTGCCTGGCCTTTGCACAGAAAGGGAATTGGGCTAATTGGAAATCCTGACATCTTTACAACTGCATCAGTGCCTGTAGCTCCAGAAGTGTCCAAGCCCTCACTCTGTACCCTTAAGTCTTAAGACAAATTCCATTGTTGCTTCCAAACAAAGCACTACATAAGTCAGCAAGGCTTGCCAAGCAGCATCTCCCCTCTGCATAGCAGCAGTGCTCAGACTGGATAAAAAGTTCACTGCAGATTTACGGTATGCACTGTCAGAAGTCCTCTGGTTCCTGAGCACTCTGAGCGATTTAGGCTTCAGAGCCTCATTCCAGGCCTGTTTTTGCACTTATCTCATTTATCTGCCTACAAAGGACCTTACTTTTGATTACTCGGGGGTGGGGAGAAGATCCTCTAACAACAGTCAGTATTGGCTCGTGCTAAGCTAAACCAGAATGGCAGAAAGTCATGGACTGTTTGACTTGGATGTCAACAGACAGCTGATCCTCTTTTGTAAAGATGTGTCTGCTGACAAATAAATAATCAGAAGATCAGACCAAAACAAAAGAGACACAAAACCATGAAAGAGCACACTGCATAACAGAAAGTTGAAAAGTGCATTTCAAGCCAACTTTTTTTTTTTTTTCCCCCTCTCTGAAAAGGACAGCATGACAGTGTACTTGACCATCTGTCTCTCAGGATGCTTTCCTCTTCCTCGGCACAGATGGTAAACTTCAAACATCACTATCACTCTCATCTACAACATCAGCCCTGTAAGTAATCTTATTTACAATATCCACACATTGCTTTCCAGTGACCCAATTTCTCTCTTTGGTGCCAACTCAGAAGTTCTTAGCCAGTATGAAAGGCACTAAAATAGACACGTTCAAAGCTGCCCTTGTGGGCGTGGTAACACAGCTCCCAGGAAAGAAGAGACCCTCGAAATGAAATGAAAGCTGCTCACAGCACTGCCTTGTCCTCAGGCAAGTACATTAAAAACCTTCCCCACACTTCCAAAGGAAAAAAAAAAAAAGAAGAAAAAAAAAAAAAAAAAAAAGGAAGAAAACCTAAGCAAGAAATGTAAACCAAGATACCTGTAATTCTCCCTGCTGTCTCAGTTTGCACAGCACTCAGTTTGAGCTGCTGGTTCCCAGAGGCAGAGACCTTGTCCTTGGAGCCACACACAGGGTGCTGCTGCTCTCATCTACAATGAGAAGGATCCTGTCTGTTGTCTGTAATGCACCAAGATAGTTTCATTATTCTGGGATCAGATTTCTGGCTTTCTAGTTGCTTGACAGTAGTCTTTTATCTTTTGCTAGATAAGTGAAACAGATCTACACAGGGTAATGGCCAGACTGTATTCCCAGAGACTGCTCAGGAGACTGGGAGGAAGCCCAACGTTCAGAGGCAATGATACAAGCTGCAGCTTGCTAAGTCCCTTAATGGATAACCTGTAGTTTGTTTAGCTAAGGGTCTGTGTCTTTTTATTGAATAGGTAAGGGAGGTTCCACAAGTGTTTGTATTGAATTGAACAGAAAAGGTTCACAAGTCCTTGTATGGAACATGTATGTACCTCTGGGAAGGCCTCCGAATGATTATAAACTGAAGACCTTTTTGTGCAAGACATACATGGTAAGAGTATCCCCACACATCCAGTGCTGATATTAAAGAGAGCCTGCTTTCTAACACTCTGACTTGAGTCTTAGAGTTTCCTACTGATGGCTTTATGGTAACACCAGGAAGTACTTTGCGTGGAATTCCAGATGCTTCTGACATGTGTGCTCTCTCTGCTGGGCTCATCCAGTCTGTAGGATCTGAAGGGAACCCAGAACAATTTCCCACAACATAAGTATTTTCAGTGACACTTCTGGTTAAATTTTCTTCCTCTACAATTCCTTTTTCCTAAATCATTCTATATCATAATGCGCTGTCATCCTCCGCTCCAGAGCAGACTGCATTCTGGCAGTGGAAGGACATCATCCTATTTCAAGAATTCAATAATAATAAATGGAAAGTACCAACATTTGAAAAAAAAAAAAAAAAAAAAATTACAGACACTCTTAATGCCTCCGTTGAAGCAATGAAAAGAGCAATGAAGTCTGCTAGTGACTGAAAATGATCTCGACTTGCAGGTGATGAATTCAATTTATTGGTAATCCTCTAGAGAGTGAAAAAGCTCTGGGGATGATCACTGCATACAAAATAAATATCCTGGTCACTAATGATATTTATTGCTAAACGCAAGCAGCTCCTCTCATTTGCAGGGTTTGGAGGAGCATCACCTGGCACAGGGCTGTCCTGATGGCAGGTGCAGCTTTGCAGCTCAGCCTGGTTCTGCCTAGAGACCTGCACACCTTCCACAGCCCTTGGGGAGCAGGAACAGGGGCCTAGGGGAGCAGTGGCAGTGCCCCAGCTATGTCAGCCCTGTGCAGTGCTGGCCTGGCCTCCATGCAGGGCTAGAGGCCTTGATGTCACCGCTGGGATCCTAGGGCAACTGCAAGTAGCCTTGGTGGCAGTGAAAGGTCTGGAAATGCAGACTCTGAGCTGTGGGTTCATCTCTGCTGTGACTCTTGGGTATCTCCCTTCACCTCTCTGTCTTCTGCTAGCAGGTAGAAAGCAGTTACACCTACTGTAAGGAGATGGGATAATTAATCAGTCCACTTGGTATTAAGCCTCTGGAAGTATATGGGCCTTACAAGTCTGTTGAGAATAGTGCCAAGAAAAAAGATGTCAATGCCAGAGTACAGTGCTCCCTAAGACAGAACTTATTTTCTGCTGCCTACAAAGAAAACAGTGTTTTGCAAAATTTATCACTCTCTCCAGTTCCTTACAAGCACAGCACCACACAGCTTTGAAAATACAACCGGCTCTGGCTCTTGAACTTAAACCTAAATCGTTATTATAATGCTCTTCCAAGGAGCCATGTCCTGCTGGGGCTTATAGCTGAGAGCAAGTCTTCACCTCTCCCTGACCCACTTTAAAAGTTCGTCCTTCCACTTCATTCATATGAAAGGCTTCAGAAGGAAGCTGTGAATAGAGACCACAGTAAAAGAGCACCGGTTTGTTTGCTTCTGAAGAGCCCCTGTTGTCCTTCCAGGTAGGCTGGCAGCTGCTTTCAGCAAGAAGCAACATCAAGATTATTCTCCTGCTGCAGTCCTGCACTTCTACCCTCCTCCAGCAGTATCTGACACGCTATCCTTGCTTCTCCTTTCACAGACTGTGACTTTGCTGCGTACAGGAAAGAAGTGACATGTATCTGAATTCCCCTGGTACTACTGCCTGTGATGTGTATGCCCTGCAGGGTGATAGAAGGGCTCTAGTGCCTCTGCATGCACCGAGCCTGGGTGATCCAGATGGACCTACCTACACCAGCTTCATCTGCACAGCTGGATCCCTGCTGCCCAGTTTCCATTCATTTACTGTGGGATTTGCTGTAGGACAACTATGTCCTGGAGTGCACTAGAGCATTGGCAGGCCTTTGGGAAGGGTCTGCAGATGCCAGCGGAGTCTCAGTGGCAAAGTGATGTATTGCTCAAATGAACCTGAGGTGAAGCAGATGGGCAAGGAAGGGATGTAATAAGGCTTCAGCCTCCTAGATGAAATAGAAGGATACATTCTTTTTCAGTTGAAGTTAACCAGTTACTTCATGATTGCCATTTATTGCCTTATTAACCCACTTTTATTACTGCATTTATGATGTTTGGAATTCTCAGACCCAACAGAGAAATACCAGCAATTAACCAGTTACGTTCAGATGTTGTCCTTTAATAGGGTTAGCCCACAGAGAGATATGCAGGTCTGTTACCATTCTCTTGAGATCTGCTATGCGTCAACTTGGGCAGGAAACATCACAAGCTCTTTTAAAACCCTAAAACAGGCATTACTTCTGCCTCTCTTCCTCCTCTCTCGAGTGCTCCACCAGGAGCCCCTGAGTCACCACAGAATAGACCCCTTCCTCCTGCAGCCCCACCATTGCAAGCACCTATTGTATTAGCATGCAGGCCTGCTGCGCTTTTGAAAATGAAATAGAAGCAAATGCAAGCTACCTCCACAGTTTCCCCATGCCTCACTAGCACACTGCGGCACTAGAGCAAGCTCTGAAGGCAGTCCTGCTGCTGGTACATGGGCCAGGGACTCTTTGATGTTAATCCCAGCTTTGCACGTCTGTGACATTACCACAAACAGCATGGGGCTCTCAGCAGTAAGGGAATGAAAGCACCAACACTGCTCCGATTACTACAGCTTTCCTTTTATTTGGTGCTAGGAGCATTAAAGGAAAAAAGTGAGAGAGAGGGAAGGATCAATTTTACTACACTCTATGAGCAATGCAACTGAAGATGTTAGCAGCCAGCCCAGCTATGGGAAGAGCAGCTGGCAGAGATCTGCATGTGCCATGTTGCTGTTGCAATACACACCAGTGGGTTGCTAACCAACCTAAACAAAATTAAAGCTAGCAAAACCTTGCCTTGGAGGATTGATACTTATAAATCAACAGAAAAAAAAGACAGCTTATGTTAAAAATATATGCTCTAATTCTAGCCTGGCCCAGCGAGGTGAGATGCCTCTAAGGCCACACAGAAGACACATCTGGTCCCGTGGGTTTTGGTGACCGTGCAGCCAGCCTGCAGCAAGCTGGGCATGGCAGCAGTCAGAGCAGTACTGGAGGACAGACAGCGCCTCAAACTGTGGGTCAGTATTTGCAATTCATGGGCAGTAAGCAGGAGGGCCTCCTCCTAAGAGCATTAACTGCTGCATAAGGGCTTTTGTGCTCTTGCTGCTGGTTGGCAACAAAATTGTGCTGATTCTGATGCAACAAGCTTTAATCCTGTTATGTTATTGACACTGTATGTTTCTGAGTTTAAGCATTCCCAGTAGAGAAAATGTCCTTGAAAACTCATTGTCTCTTTAATTCCCAACACTTTACTTGAAAACATGATCTGAAATATCACAGTAACTAATGACCACAGTGTCGCATCCGCTCTGGGACCCCCTTTTATTTGCCAACTCTTACATGATCACAACTCACTGAATTAGCCTCAGCAGCGCTGGTAAGGGAACCAGCATGGCACCACTTAACTCGGATGATGGATCATCCTAAAACAACACAGCCTAGCACCCAAGGAGACAACCAGAAAATAAATAGCTCAGGAACAGCAAAGTCTTTCAGAAGAGCAGTAAGAAGGAAAGGGCACAGCAGACACATTGTCATTGCCATAGTTTGATTGCAAACTGAGACTGGTTGTGAATGGATCCTCGAAGAGTGATTATGTTCTATGCTTTCAAGCTCATTAAAACCTATGGGTTCAGCCACAATTGGCCCACTGCAGTTCAGCAAGCTGCTGCATACCTGGTAACCCCCCCTTGCTTTGTGTTTCCAGCCTGCTCACTTGCAGTAGGCAGTAGGAAGTTTACCTCATCTCACTTTACACTTGCAGCATGCCAAGAGCACTTGCACACACATTGCTGTGGCACAGCTGACCAGCAGAAGCTACTCAGCCCTACTTGTTCAGCTCTGTAAGCTCACACACCTCCACCTGTGTGCTGCCAGCAGCAGAAGTCTCAGATACCCTCTGCCATCACCCACTTCCCTCAGCAATTGCTGCAGAGCACAGCCAAGGGTCTCCATTTCTATGCTTGATAAGCACATCACCGCAGCAGTGCGTTGTAAGGAAAACAACTGAAGCAGAAGCAACAGTACCCAAAGATTCCTTCTGTAAGATAAAAAAACCTAAATTTAATTGTCACAAAGAGTATTCCATGGTGTTTTCAGAAGAGGGAGCCAGAGAGAATCAAAAAGCCTGGGAAGCCTCTTTTGTCTTTCAAAATCAAAGGCAAGAACCTGCCTCTGACACACCTTGTTCAGACAGGACTTGGCCAGCTGGAAATGCAGAGGTAAGACCATACTGAGTGGCTGGGGCTGATCGGTCTCACTGCATGCCATCTTAAAATGTTTTGCTAGAAAAGTATTCACATGAGTTTCCAAACTCAGACCCTGAACTAATTTTTGCAACCATCATCTATTTCAACACCTTACCGAGGTCAGAGCTCTGCAGTACTCAAAAGAAGAGATGGAGCTGGCAGTGCAAACCACCAAGCTCCTGTTGCAACAGAAGCTTCTTGGCCTGCTTCTGGCCTCCTCAGATCTGAGACAGAGACTTAGCTCTCACCAACACTTTGCCTTGAATGCTCTGTCCCGCACTGAAGATATGCAAGGGATCCTGCCCTGCAGGTGAGTTGCAGCCTGGAGCCACAACTGGCTCAGCCCCCGGCAGGATCACAGCTTCCAAAAGCAGTTCCCTGCATCTCTAGGCTCTGGCTGTTATGCGTTCATCTTCATCAGAACGAGCCAGAGAAGATCAAACGTGATGGCACCAACATTAGTGGCCAGCAATGGTCAGGAAACACTGAAAAGTTTTAGGGAATATGGGATAGGGAGGTCAGTGTCTGGTATTCAAAACAACTGATTTCAAGATCAACTCTGATGGGTTGCAAAAGGCCTCCTGTTAGAGCTCCAAGCCCTGCCTCAGTGTCATCAGCCTACTTTCTCATCTGCTTCTACACTCAAACGCTGTGCAATTTCGGCTGCCTAGAAAACACAGCAAGGAGGCTAGTGGAGAGAGGTCTGCCCTTCTCACATAACCTCTGCTTATATGGGACAGCATCCAACTGAAGGGGACGCACATGTACATGCATGGCTGCCTGAACCTTTTCCAGCTTTGTACATAAACCACATATTATAGAGCAAAAGTACTTGCAGGTCTTGGATTTACAGCTGCTCTGGCTCTGCAGAAAAAGACCAACCATGGCGAACACGAGCAACAAAGCAGAAGAAACAGATACACATCACATAGAACCCTATGGTTTGGGAATCCAAACAGCATCTTTGGTCAACTTTAAGGAAGTCAACATATTTTCCCCTTTTGCTATCTCACTCTAAATTGCTCATTTGTTTGGGCTTGGTAGTGAAAAGGTTAAGTTGGAGAAGAAATCCCTTGATACCACTTTCGAATGTGATGGAAATGTCAAATGACCCCTCTGGTCCAACATGTTCACTCAGACCAGAGGCTGCTTCCTCATTAGCAACAATAAATTCAAAGCAGATGGGAAAATAGAGCTCCATTCTCTGATCCAGCTTTCAAAGTCCTTTGATTTCAGAATCCCTCAGCTGCTCTTTGACTTTCCTCATCTGTCAAATTCCCTGGTAAGATTGATAGGGTCTGGACTGGGGGACATCAGTGCAAATTCTGGTACTGGCTCTCCCCTGCTGAATTTCCCATATCTGACCATGTTAATTGCAGCTTCTCTCTCTGCCTTTGAAGTAAAGACGCTTTGATTTTTTTCCTATCCTTCCTCCATCACCATTTATTACAACACTATGCAAGGGTCAACGGCCAACTCCTTGCCATGTCTGCATAACTTCCCTTATAAATAAACAGCTGCCTGCATGCTACAGCCTAGAAACTGCTCAAAGTTGCTGTAAGTTTGCTTAGAGAGTTCTCATTTTTCCACGCCATAAGCCAAAAGGCATGAAGTAAAGCAAAGTTCAGAGAGAACAGCAAAAAAGCACAAAAGTCTCTCCGCATATGACTCCACAGCAAATGAACCACAAGGACAAAGTCAATGAATGAGCATGATCTCTCCATATCACAGCTTGTAGAAAGCTGTGGGGATGGTCACCATAGCCCAATTGCAGTAGGAGGCTGATACATCACTTCTGACAGCTCTGAGCTGGAACTAGACATTTCCCACGCCTGTGCCCTTTTTTTTTTTTTTTTTTTTTTTTTTTTTACTATTTTTTCCTCTTTACAAAGGCATGTTTCCTACCGTCCAGCCTGGATCTGAATTCTTAGCCAACTACCATTCATCCCATCCAACTGGTGCAAGAACAAATGATCCTCTCCTTCTTTTTCAGCAGCCATCTACACGTTTGAAGTTCTCTCATGTCTCCTCTTGTAGCATCTGAGGCTACTTAAAAGGCCCTGTGAAATACCACTGGTCATACCCACCTGATTAACAACACTCTCTCCACTTTGACACTAAACTAATGGCAGTGCCCCACGAGTTAGCACTGGGATGCTACCCGAACTGTTTCTTTTCCTACCTTTCCAAAAACACAACAGGGTTTACACAATACAAACCATCACATTTTAACCTGTGTGTCACATAATTACTAACAGGCACCTCTTTTCAAAGGTGGTGAGATGAGACAGTTTCACAAAGAAGAACCAAGGACACACAGAAGCTGAGTGATTTACTCTGCCTTGCCTCAGACACATCTTCACCGCCTTCCCCAACTCCAGCTCAGCTCCCAGGCTCACCACACCTGTGCTGTAATCACCTTCCAACCCTCTACCTCAGTTAGACGTGCTTTTCTCTGCACTGCAGAGACCCCTTCTCACCTGCTGTCCTGGAGGGTGGCCACATGTCCTCAGAGAGCTGTACAGAGCACCTGCAGAAAGAAGGATAGTTCCTAGCTGTGCTGGAGTCTTCTGGCTGGCGCCATCCCTTTGCAAAGGCTCTAGAAGACCACAGAAAAGTTAGTCTGAGCAAGGCCAGTTTAAATGAGGTTTAAAAGAGGTCAAAAGCCAGTGAATCACATACAAATCTTTAGGAAAGCCCAGGCAATAAAACCAAATAAAGCCTCAAATCACATTACCTGCAGGTTTCACAACTCTCAGAGTTGGTGAACCAGAAGTGTTTTAAAGGCAAAATTCACTTTTATGCAATACCGTGATGACAACCTACTGTTTCCAAAAAGGTAGCAACACTCATTAGTAAAAATAGTTGATGGCTACTTGGATACCTCAGCTGCAGTGCCACTGTGCTGCAGTGGGGCAAAATGGAGGACTTGTTTTAGCTCAAAGAATTGTCTCAACTCTGTCAGTAGTATCAGGTTCATGAAGCACAAATCAGCAAAAAGCTGATTCCATGTAATGAAAAACAATCCTGTCTTCACTTCACTGTGTTTTTGACTAGACATTTAAACATGCCCAGTGCTTGATAACCCAGCTTTTGTCCTCAAGACCATGGCATATAATATAAGCTTTTACATATCCTCTAGTAATGCAGAGCCTTACTGATGGCTGTTATTGCCTCAGTTTATAGCAGTGCTGAGAGACAGCTGGTTTCGTAATTAAAATAGTTAAGCATAACAAACTAACATAAAAGAAAAACAATGCATGATATTATTCTTAAGGATCAAAGCATGACATGGGTCAGGTCAGCAGCTGGAGCTTGACTGTGGAAGAATGGGTGGAACACCACCTTGCACAAATGAAAGAAAGGACAGGACTGAAAGCAGTCACACTGCGTGCCGGGAGCACAAAAGAACAGGAGTGTGTGCGCACTCGTCCCAAGGTGTAATACAAGATTGCCTTCTAGACAAGCAGAAAATGGGCTGCTTGATGACTGCATTCCTTACCTGACTGCATGTATGGTATATATACATGGATATTGTAATAAAGGAGTGTAGAAGCATCACAGAACTCTCACATCAAATCGTCCCTTCTGCGCTGGATGAGGCAATTGGTGCCCCGTGTGAGGAGTTCAGTCTTTGACTTCAGGGTGACAAACAACAGACGGCTCGATGGAGGGTAAGTCTGCACTTATAACGTAAGGATTGAATCAGGGGACTTCCAGTATCTCACCATCTCAGAACTCTCGCATTGTATCATCCTTTCTGTGCTGAACATGCATCAGTTCTCTACACGCAGATAGCAGTGGGTACATGTACTGAGGACTTAACATGTACCTGCCCAAGAGGAATTTGCTCTTAAGTCACGTATTTATTATTCTATAAACCTAGCAGAAGGCACAATGTGATACTGACATTTCTCTGTGAGACCGAGCAGCTGTCACAGTTGTTTTGGCACAGAATGAGCCACAGCAAGCTGGGCCATCAGGGCACCCACAGCTCCTATTTATTTCTGCCACGGGAGACATGATCATAACAATTTTAATGATCAGAGAAAAGGGTGCAGGAGGAAGCCTGAGAATTCACCACACAGCAAAGGAAGGCACAAGGTGATGCCCACAGACAGGCTGCAAAACAGTCCTTTGATGAGCACGGAGATGTTGAGCGCAGCTTTGCCTTCTTCTGCCCTTTGGGGTACAATCACAGAAACAAGGAATGGTTTTGTTCACAGCAAACAAAACCCAAGCAAATAAAACAGAGTCCCAGTCCTGCAAGACAGAAGAGAAAAGCACTTGGCTGTGTGCTAATGAGGGAGCAGTGGAGACTTCAGCTGACAGCAGAGAACAATTAATTTTCACTGGAAATATCAGAACATCAGATGCTGAAATACCAAAGCTTTGGAGATGCGTGTGCCTTGGATCTTGATTTTCTCGTTACCTCAATGTAGCTGAGTGCAGATGAGGGCATGAGTTAATCCATCGCTAAACCTACTTCTAAATCTCATTCTTGTTCTCCCAGCTTTAGGAGCAAAGCCTGAAACAGAGGTGTCACTTTCTCACTTTCCATCCTAAGGATTTTCACCTTAGTCCAAAGCGAGTAACTTTTAGTTCTCCTAAGTGCTCAGCGGCTAATTAACTGCTTTAGGCACTACGGTATGGGTTAGCCAAGTGGGCTGCAATGATCTGGGATGGGGAAAGTGGGATAAAGGGGATGCTTCATGGCTGCAGCGCAACCCCTGGGATGAGCAGCAATAGAATTCTCATGGGCTTCTTCACTGCCATGTCCTGCAGTAGCCTGCTGTTTTGGGACACAGCCCACTACTTGTTTTTATTTCAGACCTGATGTAAGTAAATTATTTCTTCCGGTCATTCTACTTCACCGTGGCCTACAAATCTTAACTGAAAGACCAAGGTGCAGCACCAGCCAGCCTGCTTGCACAGAGCACAGGCAGCCCAGTGAAGCTGCAGAGGGAGTAGGAGCAGAGCAGTGAACAAGGCGGGCAGCCCAGCAGCCACCCTAGCAGCCACCCTAGCAGCCACCCTAGCAGCCACCCTCTGCCAGCCCTTTTCTTGACTGGGGGAGGATACTCTGTTTGCTACAATACAGCCCAACATTCAGAGGGTCACAACTTTAGCATTTGCCCCAAGCCTCCCTGAACCTCTAGCACATTTCAAATCATGTTAGTTTGGGAAAGAAGCAAACAAAATTAGTGTGGGAATTTTTGCTATGTTTTTCTTTCCTCCCCTCAGGTGATGCTCAAAATAGAAAGCAAACAAATGTCACTGCTGATACACACAGCCCCCAAGGCAGCAATGAGATGCACACGCACTGCCTGGCCCCCGTGCTTCAAGACTGATTTCTCGTCCATCACCCCCAACATTTTCAGCAAATAAAAAATGGCTCTTCCAGCTTTTTTTGAAGATCAGATTATGGAAGATAATCAAACACCTTCCCACTTGCATGCTGATCCACTTGGTGAATAACATCAATACCGGTAATGGTTTGTTCTCAGTTTTTCATCACTTTCTTTTCCCCAATCTCCTGTGCAATTTGCTCTGTCTGGCTATTTCAAAGCACATCTTTATTATGTCCTTTTACTCTATTCAGATCACCATCTGTTTGTTTCATTAGCAGTCTCACTTGAGCAGCGTATATTTAGCAGGGCATTCAACATTCAAAAATTAGAAGCTTTGAAATCAATGTAATCAATTGGAAAATGAGAATTTTCTGCAGTATTTTTCAGAAACTGGTTCTAAAGCAACAAGAGCCAATTTCTTGATTCTTTCCCCTTCCCTTTTACCTTTAACTGAGAATCACTAGTCTACTCACAGACTGAACAACAGTAAATGCTTCCTGCATTTCAAAGACAAGCCTTTAAATAACCAGGCTAATCCTCAATCAGCTCACTTATTTATCTGAGCACACAGCAAAGAAACATGTCAAGGGACACCACCGCAGAATAACCATCCCCTTCTGTCCCTCCTTCACTGGGGTAAAATCTAGCAGAGATTGCTCCAGGTTAGCAGTTCATAGGCCAGCCCATGTTTGATTAATGAGAGGACCATCGCACAGCTGATACAGAAAAATACACAATGCCATAAAATAAGCAAGCTTAAAAGGGGGAGCGTTTTTCAGCCACAGTACCAGTGCCACACAGAAGACAAAGGATCATTTTTCACTTCTCTACCAGGGAGTGCAAGGTTGCTGGGACATGATGGCAACTCATTGATCTAGGAAAAGACCTGAGTCATTTCTGTTGACCCAGAGGGAGAGCAATGAATTCAGCTTCATCTCTGTGTGCCCCCTTGTTCTGTAGCACAGGATTAAAAATAAGCCTAGCCTGAAAAGGAAAAGGAGACTATTGCATTGCATTTGATTATATTGGATTGCATTTGATTAGCGTGTGAGATGAGGGCAGCATGACTGCTGGGAAGAAGAAGAGATCAGGCAGATGAGAAGCATGAAGTGGCACACAGTGATTTGTTTCTTCACTGGGCCATTAACTCAGCAGTAACCACCTCGGATGTTTTATTGTTTTAGATCCTGAATTTGACAGGTTCTTCCTTAGGCTGTGACTCCTAGACTCACCAGACCACAGCCGAAGCTGTAATTTCCTACTGGATAAAACTTACTTACTTGAAAAACACAAACACATCGTAACTAATAGACTGATAATTTGCATGAATTCAGTCTTCTTACAGAGAAGTATGATATTACTTCTATCTGCATGGGCCACTGACTACAGAAAAAAAATCACTGCATTAATAAAGGGTAATTTGTGCCCCAACTCAATCCCTGGGAATGTCTGGTGTTACCAAGTCACCGCTGATGTACTTCTACAGAGAGACTTCTCCAAGCTGCTGCCTTCAAAAAGACACTTACTCACCTATTCCCACTGGCCACCTAAAAATGTGAGAGACAGGGACGGGAAAGGCCAGTAGGCAGTCAAGCTGCAGCAGTGTGGAAACCCAAACCTGCTCCCTGGCTGCAAGCTGGGGGACAAAACTCATACAAGATCATCTCATCTCCAACAGCAATAGAACCATTCCCAGAAAACTTTAGTGATGGCCTTTAACTGCTTGAATGGCCTTCCAAAGGCAAAGCAGACAGGTGGGCAGATGTAAAAGATGTAAAAAAAAAAAACATTCTAAGACACCGTGTGCGCTGAAGCACCAGCTCCTTACCAAAGGGCAGCACCACACAAAGCTGAAAGAAGAGATCCAACAAGGGGTCCCAGTAAGATAAGAAATGATTCAGGGTCTCTTCATTAAGCTCTCAGACTAAACAGATATGAGGGCAGACAGACCCCATGACATTTCCCTAGCAGTTGAGAGCCACCCAGGCTCTCCCCACATGCCCCCAAGGAAAAACCAAAGGTGAAGGCTATTTCTGCCATGCTGTGATCAGCAGCCAGCAGCACTTCTTTCCCATCACCCCAGACCTCATAAGATCTTGCATTAGGAGTGACATATCCATGCCTCTTCCCCACCTGAGGCACCTGGCTAAAGCTCACACTGCTGTGCATCAAGATTTTCTACGCTAGGAACAGAGCTCCTCTGCTTGCTCTATCAGATTAATACAAAAAATGCTGCCAGCATACGGGCAGGCCCTTAATAATGATTAATAGTTGCAACTTAGGTTTGTTTAACAAAAGGAAGGGTTAATGTACGACTGAGGCTGTCAGTGGACATTAGGGGAAACACCCATCATATCTCCAAGTTCCTGTCTGCTTCCACTGTCTTTAAAGCTGAATGTATTTTGGACAGTATGAAAGTAGTTGGGCTCATTAAATTTTTATAGTTTTTCTTTGTCTTTTACAGACCACAGATTTTTTTCTTCCTGTGGTCACCATCACCATGGGAAATTAGCTCCTCAACTCTTATTAATTTTTTGCTGGCAGTCTTTAATGGCCTCACTCTTGCAAAGCATCCCGTTCATCTAGTGACTGCCAGGCCATGAGAGCACCAGGGCTCTCCCCCGACATCCCTTCCTCCAAGCAGAGATAAGAGCACAGTGATATTAAAAGCAAGAGATGAGATGAAAGTGCCTGCTTCAGATCAGACACCGCTGCCATTCCATAATTAACTTTGCCTATATTTTCAAAGGAAGAAAAAAACAATCATTTCAAACCAGTCTCCCCCACGTTAATATTCTTATTCTCAATACTGGTATTGAGGAAAGAAAGTGGGGGCTTTCTTCCTGTTGAGTAATATCACCAAGTCACCTTCAAAGCACTATCTTGAGATCATTTTTCAAATGTCAGCATAAAAGGCAGCCAGGTTGCTCTCTCTTCTCTCTGTAGTTTCCCACATCACTTTGGGCTACTTATATGCACTTCTTTTTCCTACCTCCCCCTGCTCCACTCCCAACCGTGTTAAGCAAAAAATCATGGTGCCAGGCATCTGACAAGGTGTTTCTACAGCTCCCACACCTATACTCCTACCCTTCACACACTGGACTGGCAAGCTGCATCTCTACACCGGCATTACTTACGGCAACCGCTTTCAGTACACCCTGGCTCCCTTCTGGGAGACATCCACACGCCGCATATTTGTTAACCTGTGGAAACCTACAGAAATACCTGCTTGAAATTAAATGGAAACTTACTGTAGAGCAGAAGCCTCCACACACTGAGCTATACAGAATTCTGTAAGTCTGCAAACATAAATAATGCAAACAAGTACCTAGAGGTTAGAAGAAAATATGGAATTCAAAACTTTGCTTCTATTGCTGCCCTAATTTTTACAAAAAAAGAAAAAATAAGAGAACTTGAAAGAGTTACCAGCAGGTACAGACTCTCCTTTGTCTTTTTTCTTAAATGTGCAAGCAAAATTGAATGGATTCAACAGATTATAATGGGTATAATGACTCCCAATGGTTGGAGGCTGCATCTTGGAAGATGACAGTTCTGTCATTTCCAAAACTAAACTTGGTGTCTATCTGTGTTTCAGGTGTTCTCACTCACAAAACAGTGCAAATCTTCCTCCTGCCCCTGCAATGAAGAAAAAGGAAGAGGAGTTGCTGGTAAGATTAACCAGAGGGGTTAGCTACTTGAGAAACACCACTTCAACAAAGCAAATTATTTCTATCTATCTTCCTGAAGGAAGGTGATTATCATACCACATTCACATATTTCAGTGTCAGATACCAGACAGACCAACTTGTGCTTCAGAAACCCCAACAGCCATTCCTTTTAGCTGTGACTGCAGTCTCAGCACCAGGCCCAATGGGGCTCAGGGCACAGGAACTACCAAGCCTGGCCTCGCAGCTTCTGGAGACCAGCTTCACTAATGAACATCTGCTGCATCTCTCAGGCAGGAGCATTCTTTTATTTCTGCAGAAGCTCAGTCATGGCATTATCTACGTAATCCATGCCTGAACCAGCGTATCTAATACAACACCTTGAAAGCAGGTATTAAAGCCAGCTCCATTACCTCTGTAGCAGAGCATTCTCTAAATCCACTTTGGATAATTCATTGGTTCTGCTAACTCCTCTGCTCTGTACAGCCTACCAAGGGAAAACAATAAACACAACTCTTGCCTTTGCATTTGGGTAAATAGAAACCAGCAAAAGAACAGCCAATTATTAACGACATTTCCTAAGTTTGCAAACACATTTACCGTGCAGCACTTAAATACTTTTTCTTGAGGTATAATGGATGGAATATAGAAACAAAACACAAGTTGGAAACACCAGTTTTCATCAAAAGTGGGGGGGGAAAAATTCCCCCCACTTCCACATAGAACAATACACTGGAAAGGCAGCCTTCACCATTGTGAAGAAATCCTCTCAGATGTACCCAGACAACTCTTTGTGACTTGGATCATAATACTCTCAATAAGCAGATCCACAATGCTACAACAAGTGAACGTGGTACACAGCAAAGGCTGTATGAAGAACAGTGCTCCTCTCCAGAAAGTACTGAGCAGTAAATTCTGGGTCTCTCATTGCATATTCAGCAGTGACAAGTGATAAAATTATCTCTGATGTGAAAAATTTAGGTCTCTCCTCCTTCCTAAGAGTTACCAGCATGGAAGTATATCTTCCATGGATTACACCTGTATCAACTAACAAACCATATATTCTTTCTCCTACTTCAAACCTGCACAAGCAAGAGCTGTCTGAATGCATTGCTGGGCAAACAGCATTTTATGAGATAACCCTGTCACAAACAAATGAGAAGAAAAATCTACTGTCAAAAACAACATCATACTTCTTCATCACTGTGCTGTGACATGACTAGCATTTGTCAAGGAAATAGCAAGTACTCCAAGTAACTGTGATAGACCACTCACTCATTCCATCAAGCTGACACTGCCAGCATGCTGTTCTAGACATGAGCTGTTTTGGATCAAACTGACTATTACCCCTATTGTTCTTACACAGATGAAGTCTCTTGTACATTTGTACTGAGGAATGATCATGGTTTAAATTCAAAGGAGTTGCAGGCTGTGGTATCAAGGAATGAGATATATATATATATATATATATATATATATATATATACACTTTTTTTTTTTTTTACTTCAAGATGACTGGTATGAATTAACTTTGGTGATAACTACTAAAAAAAGTAGTTAGCTGTATAGCAGTTGTTGGGAAAAGTACAGGAATTGATGATCCCAAATCAATTCTCAGTGAAAGAAGTTTTCTGCATAGTATCCGTTACCAAAGCAACTGTAACACTGGACCACTTTGGGCATATTTCCACAAAAATACTAAGGGCCGGATTGGCCACATAACTGCACTGCCTGTTCTCTGCAGCACTTCCCTCAACATGGCTGTAAGGAGTACTGTTGGGATTTTGGGAAGCAGCGCACTACATTTCAGTTTAGTTATTCACACTATGTTTTGTGGATAAACAGAAAATTTAAGTCCCTAGAGATCAATACAGCACTTCTCCAAAGGGCTTTATGCAAAATGCATACCCTCAACTTTGCTACGAAAAGCACACTTGAAGAGCTGCGAATTTCCACACGAAGATGCCTTTACTTCAAGTAATAACAGCACTTCATTTTGGACTATAGCTCCCTGAAAGGTGAAAAGCCTCTTAGCTTTCTCTCACCAATAGATAACTGAGGCTGAAAGATTAGGAGACTGCTACAAATCAGCAAGAAAAGATGCCATGAAATCACTGCTGAAATAAACAGCATATTTAATTTTTGAGGTGTAAAAATTAAGGCCTTTGAAGAAATTGGATGCCGAGAGAATAAAATGATTAATCAGGGAGCTTAGCTGGAGAGCATGCTATTTGTTTTCATAAGCGGCTGTCTTCTGAATCAACATTTCTGAAGCGTAGCTCTTGCTGGGACATGACTGAGTGAATCAGCTCCAACTCCCCCCCCCCCCGCAGAGGATGCATTGTGGCAGCATCAACAGATCCCTCTCCCTTGTGGTGCTGCAGTGAATTCTGAATCCACAGCTCTTTATTCTGGGGCAGTCTGCCAGCACCCAACAAAGATAACTGAGCATTTCAGTGAGGGTATGTGACTTAATTAACCAGGAGAATGAAAGATAGAATGGACATGCTTTTGCCAAGGTAGTGAGTGGAGATGAGTCATGGAAGTGAAATATGTGAGCCTCTATGTGGTTTCATAGACAGAAATACTTAGACATAATATGTGGACCTATTTTTCCTAGTACGTGAAAATAATTTCATAACATAAAGGGTATTTCTCAACACTAGCCCTTTGTGAAGACCATCTCACCACGTACCTCCATAGGAAGAGCGGCTATGATCCAGATGTCAAGTGGATCTGGAGCTGGTGGGGCTGAGTTTTCCAATGATGATGGCAAAGCTGGCACCAAGAACGAGCTCGGGGAGCTCCCTGCCATGGGACTGCAGCCAGACACGCATCCTCTCCAAAACGCCTCAATGCCATCCTGGCTCATGCATCTGGCACGTGGATGGAGGAGATGGAGATGAACGGGGATGCTGTGTTGGGGATGCGAATGGTGGAAATGAGGAAGGTGGAAAGAGAGAGGTAGAAGGTAATGGTGAAGGCCCTGTTGCTTGGCTAGGAAATGCGTGTGCAGCACTCAGTGCTGAGCACCGACCTCTGCCAAGATCTCAACAGCTTTGCGACAGAGCAGAGAGCAACGTAACAGGGCTGCTTCAGCTGCCTGTCTTTGACAGCACCAGCCAAACGGGAAGATGAGAAAGAAATCAGGCAATTTTCATTAGTATAAATATAAGACATATGCGTCAGTATATTCTTATACATATATGCACATATGGGTTTCCATCATCACTTCCTTTTTAAAAATAGTGTTTAGAATTCACAATGATTAACAAAACTTAATGCTGTATGCAAGAGAAGATGGATGAAGCCTCACAAAAGAGGTTATAAACAAGAAGATGCTTCGTGAGATAGGGGACTTGTGAGCCGTATTAAAACACCAACTTTATTCAGGAATACAGAATACATTTTTGAGGATATCCAGTTTACAAAAGTTTAAGACAAGGTTGGGTTTCAACACACAGCTTCCCTTAAAGCTCTCATACAACATCTTAATTTCAAGTGGAAAAGAACCCTCAAACCAGTAAAAAAGGGACAAACAAAGGCCACAGTTTTGTATTGAGATACATTCCAAGCAGAATCCAGCATGGTACTGAAATTCTTTCTGCAGTTACATATTTTAGTCCACAAATGCAATACAGCCTTGTGCTAACAAACATATTTCAGGTCTCATATGAACTGCAAGAAGAGCACTTGACTACAATTTTAGTTCCAGGCATATATGCAAAATAGCTTCCAATGAGCAACAGATAAAAACAGTAGTTGCCATTTGATCACCACTTTTAAAAAGACAGCATTAAATTCTTCCTTCATTTAGACAATTTTAAATATTCATTAAAATTAAATTCAGAATCAGTGTCCCTCTATCCTCTTCATCATTAATAGTTTTTCTTATCTACTAAAACCATTTGTCTTTTCTAAGATGTCTAAAAAGTAAAGCACACAAGATTAACAAGCTGCAGCATTAATTAAAATGAGAGTCATCATCTCTTTCCTCCACCCAACTTCTAAATCTATCACAAGGGCCCCATTAGCTGTATCAAAGTGAAGTGGTGTAAATAAAACTGATTTAAAAGGAGAGGAAGAACCAATGCAGAGTTACTTAAAAATTGCAGTGCAGTCGCAGCACTGTCATGCATTGCCACTGCAGGCACAAGCAGAGAAAACTGTTCAGAGGCAAAAACATTACTGCCAGTTTTCCATTAGCACAATACCAGAGAGTAAATTATAATTTGCCATACAAGGAACTTCATCTTATTATCAAGCAGATTCACTAATGGCTTCATTTTAAAATACATAGCATTCTGACTTCTACAGAGGTTAAAGATAATCAAAACTTCTGAAATTTAAATATACGGTTTTTAAAAATAATCCAAACCTTATTTCCAACAGCCTAAACCCAATTCCTTTATTTACCTCAAGCAATCATTTCTTCCAACTGTTTTATTGAAATCAAATTTATTAATTAATCCCTGCTCTTAGTGGAACTACTCATTACTGTGGTCACTACTGAATACAGATCAGGAATCAGAACTTGGCTCTGGAGAAATCTGTTTTACTTGTGTAAGAATCAGCCTTTGAAAGAACATTAATTTGTTTAAATATTAAGTATAAGAGAAAGCTCCTGGCGGACGCACCTCAAATTAAAAAGTTAAGAGCAATCACAAACAATAGAATGATTAATTCCAACTTCACCAGCTACAGAAGTCCCACTACACGGCACTTCATGAACGTTTAGCTTCAACCTTACAAGATGAAGATGAAGGAACTGCAGGATTTTCAATGAAATATTTAATTTAATCAGTGCAGTTGTTGCTACCACGCTTCTCCAAAGATTCCACTAAATAATGCAGCACAGTGCTGTACTAACACTACCAAAAGTGACATATTATAAACAATTTCAGTATGATACTAAAGCAATCTCCAAAGAAACCAGCTAGCAAATCTGTTACAGGTACCAGAAAACTGGAGTAAGATGAAAACTTTCCTTAATGTTTTAGCATGCCTTTCTGGAACAAGATACTGAACTCCTGTACTTCTCAAAGTGGTCCCCAAAATTAACAACAAAGAGGAAGACAAGACTTGTTTCTCTTTTTGGATCTCTAGACAGTGATATGTAACAACAGCCCCCCCAAACCAACATACAGTCAGAAAGGCACAATCTCCTTTTATAACTTGAATTCTAAAAAACTGAAAGATTCCTATACAAAGATAAATACACCCTTAGCTGGAAGGGAAAAATTCACACCACTTAGAATGCTTCTTCCTTTTTTTCCTTTTTTTTTTTTTTAAAGTCCAAATGGATTATCTTAATGCAAAAGTGACACGAATATATACAACCTGAAAGTGTATCTTCTATATATATATATATATATGTACATAAACAACAGTGACTGACACAGACAGAAGCAGCAGGCTATTTCCACTCTTTTCCTACTTCTTGGCAATGCAAGATAATGTTTTTTTGATTCCGAAGGCAAATATGTTTGGTTTGCATATACTGTGTGTCAGAAGACATGTGAAATACAGTCTTCCATGGAAGGCCTGCAAGAGGGATATGTGCCACTTAAGTTACACCAGACACAACGATTAGTTTCACTAATACAGCTTTAGGCTATTTAAACAGGAAAAATGAAAGTCTAATGAAACTACTGAAAACTTTTCAGTAGCAAGTTCTGAAATCTAATAAAATGTTTCAAAAACTGCAATAGAAAAATAAGGCTAATTTCGTTAATGTATTACATTGTTTGCTTACAGAAGGCTGTGCAGATCCCTACACAAAGGCAACAAGAGGGATAGCAGGGTTTGGCACTCATTCCCATGCCCACATATGCTGTCACATCAACTAGACTCAAGTTTGACTTACATATAAAATATAGAGCAACTATTTATGTGACAGTGACAACAGTCTGCCTACCAATTTGCAAGGACTGATGAATTAGCCAAATCCTGCTTTGTGCATGACAGTCTAACTATACTGCTTGAGCTCCCACCAAGAATGGAATCTGACCGTGGCTTGCATGTTGTTTTACAAGGACCAAGAAGCATCTTCTTCAGTGCACTTCAGAATAGGCTGCCTAAGCCCTTAAGGAAAAGCTGCTGTTAATTTATTTCCAAATAAAGCCAAGACCATCAGCACTACAGTTTTACAGTGTCCCCACTGTGTCACCTCAGCCCTGGAAGGACCGCTGCTTGTAAATCCATCTGGTGCCTGCCTCCCACATATCATGTCAGATGACTTCAGATATGGAAATAAAAACAAACAAACACAAAACCAATTCAGTTTTATGTGCTGGAACTGAGACTGAACTTTAATCACTCCATTACCTACACCCACACTCAAGAATTCTTGAGTCCCGAGCATCTAACCTTTGGGAGAAAGATGTTACCTTAAATAGGGAGGAAAAAAAGCAGAGGCTTTGGAAGAACAGTAGTTTCCCTCTTTTCCATTAAACAGCAAAGCCTGTTTAATGACAGTGTTCATTACTTGGAAGATGAGAAGTGGGAAATGTGCTAACAGACAAACAGAAATAATTCCTCAAGACCAATTTCCCTCCGGACAAGAAAAAATACGCTGCATTCTCTTCTGTATATTAAGTGCAAGCACAGCACTGCAGCGGCATTAAAATTCAGAGTTTACCTTCCCTCTTTCCACTCTGAAAACTTTTACCTTTGAGTTGCTTTCTTGTGGGTGATTCAGCACTGCGCACTGAAACATATTTCATGGGAGACCATTCTAAGAATTAAAAGAGAAAAACTCAAAATAGATAAAAGTAATTCTGTTTATCTGAAGAAACTAGAATTTGAACCAAATGAATACGAATAATGGCAAATTAAGAAAAAGCAATGAGAACATCGTAAGAAAAATGTCAAGATTTTGAAGTTCTACAGATACAAACAGAACTAAACTTATGCAATACATGATGTATATACATACATACAGTATTAAACATGTGTATCCATACATGACCATATGCTGACAAGCCCTAAACCTTTCACCCACCTTCAGTTGTTTCAGAAATTAACAAACTAGTCATCCACACAGAAGTTTTCCATGATGGATTTGCTTCAGGCTGGTTTTGGTGTTGAAGATGTAGCTAGAAAAGTTTTGGTTTTGTTTGCTTGTTATTTTTTAACTTTTTTATTTTTAAGAAGAAACATAGAGTGATGTTGTTTTGCCACGTCTGAAATCTTGAGCTGGTGTGTTAAGCTTCACTGCCTCCACAGTCAGCCTGAAGTTTGACAGATGAGCCAACCTCTGTGGTTTTCCTGAGAAAATCCATGCAAATTTGACCTCAATACTAGCATTGGGGCAGAGGAATAAAAACAAAAAACACTTGTTTGTACAGTTATAGAGCTGTTGCATCGTCACAAGCTAAAACTGAAAGTTACATTCACAAGGAGAAAGTTCTAAGCAAGGAAGAGAAAGGTCATATACATTATCTTCTGCAATTTGAGTGCTGCCAGTGGGCTTAGCACTGGGCTTCTTTCCTCCTGAAGGGCTGCTTCTCTCGTGCTTCAATGATCACCACCTGGCACTAGGCAGCAGGAAGAAACAGTTCACAGAGGACAGGAAGCAGTCTAGAAACAAGAGATCCGGCATAGCTTTTGCGTGCAACGTTTGTCAATATTACACATGCACATATATACATTCAAATACAGTATATATTCTGAGAAATACAGCACATCAGTTCTTCAGCTTAGCACCATTTCCCTTGCTAGTCTGAACTGGAACCTGCTTGCAGGAATATTGTCAAGAACTGATGCAACTCCACATTCAGCTCTCACAGCTCTGTCTCTGATGAGCACAAAATGCTGAATTAAAAAATTAACTTAACGTGGACACAAATCAAGTTGTTATTCAGGCACACGTCTGCCTGAACCTTATAGCAACAGCAAATTAACCCACATGGACTAGAAAAAGAGCATCTCTTCTTGTCCATCCCAAACAGTGGAGCAGTTACGCTTCTCTTTCATCAACATGGTTGACCAGAGAATTGCTTGGATCTGCTGTCCTCTCAAGAAGGGTTCTGTGGCCATCCATGCTCTCATGAATGTCTCTCGTCCAACCGCTGTCTGTGCCCAGAGGGCTTCCAGCTGTGGGGGTGTCTGTGCTCACCATGCTTCCTGTCCGAGACCGGTAAGGAGGGAGATCTGGCTGATTAGGGGATTCAGACTCAGAACAGTAAGGGGGTGGAGGAAGGTCAAACCAAGGTGGTCTGCTGTAAGATACATAACGTAGTAAGAGGTTACTGAAAATAGTGGCATGGAAAACCATACATAAGATTTTTTTCCAATAAAGAATAAAATGAGCAGTATTTCTTGACATTTCCATGATGACACCTGTCAGATGATCTTAAACAGACCTTCCCATATTATTCATGTTATTCCAAAATCTCCAAGGCACCGCCAGGTAACAAGGTTTCTGATCAGGATGCAACAGAACTAATGACTTCCTGCTGCAAGGAACATGCGTTGCCAAACAAATCTCAGCTTACCCTCCAAGATGAAGAAGTAAGAGTTTTTCTTGTGTAACTTTTACACAACCTGAGAAGGCACTATAAAAGAAGTAAGGTAAGTAGCAGATTTGCATCTGTAGATAAAGATGCGAGCACAAAGCTCTGAAGAAACCTCTGCTAAGTGACAAAGATTAATGGCTTAGGCTCTACAAATAAATAATGAACTGAATTCTTCACAAGAATTTTTTTTGCATTCCACATACAAAGCAATGCTAAGTAGGCACAGAAAGGATGTGGTACTAGATACAGTAAGACTATTTTTGGATTCTGATAGTAAAAAAAAGTAAAGGAATGACAGACTTTAGCAGATTGATATCAGCTATCGGGAGCAATTAGTTCTGAAATTGCAGATGGTTTGCAGTGGCCCAGGTGAGAAGTGATTACAATCTGGACTGCTGTCCATTCAGTTGTCCTTACTAATGAAAAGATATCACTATTATGAATGTCAACATTAAGACAAGTAAGCTGCTGCCAAATCAGCAGAGAATAGGAATGTAAATGATTATATTATCATTCCTAGATCCCAGAGATTGTGCTAAAGAACGGTGACAGGGTGACAGTGAACAATTTGGATCATCAAAGTTCCCACTATGCCCTTTTTATGTACAAAGATGTCAGTCTAGCAATTTTATTTGGGAAGAGTTTACAGGCAGAGGTTAAAACAAAGGTTAATGATCTACAAATAAAACCAGTGTCACCAATACAAAATCAACACACCTGCAAAACTTCAAAGCACTTTCAGCTGCTTAAGAAAAAAGAACAGAGCTTTCCATTTCAGAGTTTTTCTCTTTTCTTCTCCGGGTATAAAGAGAAGTGGTATGAAGCAGAGGATCTATTCAATTTCTTGATGCAAGAAATGCAGATCTCTTCACTTTATGTACTTATTTATCACTCATCTCCAGGATGTATATATACATACATATTTTTAATAGTATGTCCTACCAGCTAGCTTTTGGCAAAAAATCCGAATTAAGTTTTCATGTGTTGACTCAAGATTGGCACAGGATATTATAAGAGGAGTTCTAAATTTCTTTGCGTTTTCCTGCTTCCACAACTGCACGTGCAAAGATCATGACTTCAGTTTGCCTTATGTGCCTTTAATGGTAATAAAAGCAAGTGAACTTGACAGAATAGCAACACAGTATCACCATCAAAAGCATAATAAGAATAAACAGGAAGCAGAAGCACAGATGTACGCAGCTGCAACCAGTGTGAAACTTTGGTGAGAACAGAAATAGCTGCTGTACATACCTTTGGTCCAGCACAGCCTCTGAATAGGACGGAGGCGAGTCCAGATCCTCTGGCCTGTGGTAGGTCTGGTTGGACATGTACTGGATCCCATTGTTGACGTTGTAGGTAACGCTGCAGTGGTGTGGGTGATCAAGGACCACCAGCCGGGACAGCAGCACAGGGTGCTGCAGGCGATGCACTGGCAGGGTCATGAGATTGTTGCGTTTTCTTTGGTGATGCAGGACTAAGGCAAGAAAGGCCACCACGAGCACAAAAATGACAGAGCTACCAATGATAGCGTAGGTAATACTGGGGTAATAGAGCAGCTGATTTTCTGAGGTCACGTAATCTTGGCCGCTGCCTGCCTCTGCAAGACAAAAGGAGAAGAAAGCCTGAGATTCATTTCATTTTACAATTCTGTAATACAACATACTCTTTCTGCTAGCATGCTGTGTGACAAAGCAAGTTTCTTAGCATATTAAAACTACACGCATGCAAAACAGAGACTGGCTGACCACCTCTCAGTTCATTCTCACCTGTAATACATGTCTCAGACAAATTAAGAGAGAGAGAATGCTGAAGAGCAGGAAAATACACTTTGGTGAAGCACATGCATTATCATGAGGTTTGCTCAATCGTACTTTTCACTCATACTACTTTTTCCACAGGTTAGAACATCCCTTTCATATGGGATAAGCACAATTCCATCACCGTATCTGCACATAAGCACAATTCCACAACCGTATCTGGCAAAGCATGCTACCATCAGAAATATCATTAAAACCAAAGATCAGGCTTTTTATAAAGTGGTACAACTGATGTTTACTTAGAACTCATGAAAAAAGGTAACAACTACATCCTTTGCTCCAGAAATCAGCAGTCCAAAACAAGTAAAAGAGAATACAAATAGCTGCTCAGTAAATGATTATTTGGACATTTGTGATCAACAGACCTCCTGCTGGAAGTAATTTAAAAGTAGAAAGTGCGTTGGAACTGCAGATAAAACCACTGTTGTAAGCCTGGTAGACATGATACGAGTAAAAGATGTACAAGCTTAAAAGCAAAGAGGTCTAGGAAGGGAAGGACAAAAAAACAAGCAAACAAATGGGTTAGGTTATAATAAAATGAGGAAAAGTAAAATGTGAGCAGGAGTGAGGGCATGACAAATCACGTAATTGAGCTTCGATTTGACTTGGAAATGGACAGTGGAATGGCTGAAAATGGTAATTGGGTGGGAAGAAGCAGGAGCATGGTTGCAAATGGCAGCTTTATCAGGAAGACTGGTGATGAGAGAAGATGAGCAGATCAGAAGACGTACTTCACATACCATACAGCCAGTGCTTTATGTGCAGAAGGCACTGAGCAATCAGCAAAGTCACCGAGAATTCTAAAAGAAGTTATACAGGATTTGTTCAGAGCCACGACACAGGAGAAGGAATCCCTGCTCAGGGTCCAGAGAAACAACAAGGTAACGGAATTAGAACATCTACATGGACCTTGAACTACATGCAAATCTTATGAGGAAAAAAAAAGAAACAACAAAGAAAGAGGCAAAATGCAAAGAAAAAATGGCTTAAAGAAGCAAAATGACACACACACTGACGTGACTGCCACACTTCAGTGCCAGGGCTGGGAACCTTGTTCCATGTCAACACCCTGCTGATAAATTCCAACAGCATCTAACAATTGCCTTCTCTTTTGGGGGAATTTCCATTCCTGTGGAGGCTGTAACTCCTTACAGACACAAAAATAAAAATGCTGTTCTGACACAAAACATTAACCTATCTCAAGCAAAACCCCAAGGCTGAGTAAAAGCAAACAAAAAATCCTTGCACCCTTGACCCTCTAAAATCCACAAAATTATAAGGGGACCATCTATCCCAATTTTTCATTCCCTACAGCAAAAAGCTGGGACAGTATACCTTAACATGATTTTTCCCCTCCCACCCACCAGCTGACAGGTCTTGGTCACTCAGAATTGCAAGTGAGCCACTTACAACTGTCTCTGGGAAAAAAATAATGAAGTGTACACAAAATGTATCTGACAAAGTAGAACAGTTTTCCTCAAGCACCACTTGTGAATCAAGACCCTTTGGGTATTTCTTGCAATGTTTGTTTTCACTACTCTACTTTCATGGTAAAACACAAAGCAACACTTGACAGCATCACTAAAAATAACTTCTGTATCAGTTAGTTAAGATAATACAACTGAAATTGGATAATCCTTTAAACATCTCAATTTTAATCAAAAATAGTTTAGTAGAAGGAAGAGAAGGGAAGGAAAGACTGTACTGGAACTAAGAAAACATGATTATCAGTCCTGTTACCACAAAGAAAACTAATGCTCTGATACAGACATGCTCTCCTGTTGATACCACTGTAACCGCAGACCAGAGAGCTGCTTTGCAGGCCACCTGTGAGCCACATTTCACCACTGAATAATCCCAGTTTTCTTGTCTATGACACACATCAGCAAGAATATCTCATGAATTTATTTCCCCACACAGCAGCACTGGAGAGGAAGCAGAAATTGTTGTTACCTGTCTCTGGCTCACTTAGCAAAGTCAACAAAGTCTGCACGAAGAATGTAAGTCAGAGCAGAAGGGAAGAAATGAATTTATATACATTAGGAAGCTTAATTACACCTCATCACATATTACTATGGCTTCTCTAACTTCACCTGCTGAATAACGAATTCTTGTCACATAACACAGACAAGGGCCAGTGCTGGGAGTGGAGTGACAAGAAGATCATTTGTACAAAAACATCAACAAGTTTATAT